>NC_084794.1:281959649-282683399 GCF_963169125.1 Humulus lupulus | reverse complement strand
AAAAACTCACTGGAAAATAAAGAAATGAAAGATTCAAACCAGATGAGGAAATACTTACAGTTTATGCATTCGTTCAAAGAGAATGTCAATGTGTCCACCGGCAGGATCTTGAAAGCTTCTGAGAGACTGAAGGGCGATGAAGGATTTTGGGAAAAGTTTGAGAGAAAAAGGGAATTTTTCTTTCTGAAAGGAAAGTTTTGAATGAAAAAGTGGTAAGGTTCATGTAACGCCCCAACTCCAGGGACCGTTACGGTGTGCCTTATAAACAGTGCTAAACTCGCTAATCGAGTTATTTGGCCAAAAATGTGTAACTAAGTATGATTAGCGGTTTAGGGATTAAAAATTTTGGTTAAGATGTAACGTTTCATTAGAACGTTTATTATATACATTGGGATCCCAAAAATATAATTTAAAGGTCTATTACAAGAAAATATTTACAACCAGTCGATCTAGGCAGCAAAAAAGGGTTTAACCCTAGTTCCACTTCAAACCTCGACCGTGGTGGTCGAGCAGCTGCATATGTACACATCGTCATCTAAGCTCTCCAACTCAAGGATGATCCAACTTTCTTTTGCCTTTACCTGCACCACATAGCACCCGTGAGCCGAAGCCCAGCAAGAAAACTTAATTTGCTCATGAACAGTAATAACATGTCATCAAATCATAAGGCACACGCCTAGCAAATATAGCCATATTCAAGCAGGAAAATGAGTCCACGTAATGTTGAGTATAACACATCAACCAATGATCATAATAATCATCCAGGGCTTTTAGCCCCAAATAGCAGAGTGACAGTTGTAATAGTCACTAAGGTGGGTTCATTCCCAATAGCCATGTGACGATAGGGTCACCAGGGCTTTATAGATAAGTGAGCCATTCACTAGCTTAAACATGATAGGTGCATGATGACTAGTTACCAACATAACCTTCCTCATGACCATAGAGTCATAACCATGGAACTCTGTTCCCTAGCCATGTGACAACCAGTCACCTAGGCCTTAGGCCCTGGCTCTAGTAACTAGTCTTAGACTAAGCAAGCGCTTATAGGATTCATCGACCTTAGGGTCAGTCCAGTGTTAATCCTCCTATAGTCATTCAACGCTGATATTGATTAGATCTAATCTTCATTTGGCTCTGCGTTCAGGACGCTTATGCCATTTCTGACTCTTAGGTCAGTATCCCTGACTAGTTAGTACCATATACAAGTAAGCAATGCCACCAAACATATATCATATGTCAATTATCCAAATAAAGGGCATTCAGCATGCTTACTCAATAATTACTAGCACATTAGGATCATGCATAAACACAGAGGCTCAAGCTCTGAACAATTTCATACTCAATATTCATAGCATGCCCTAATCACATGTTTCTCGTGCATTACATGCATCACATTTAGACATCCAACATGCATCAAGAATAACCATGCATGCCACATATACACAGGGTGCAGTTTTCTTACCTCGGGTTCGAGCAAGAATTAGTAAAATAACAACCCTTGAGAACGATCAATCATTTGATCCTTTAGCGGTCACCTAGTCATAACCAAATATGGAATCCCATCAATAAAATAAATCATAAAAAGGTTTATAATCTAAAACCACACTCCCAGGATCCATCCTGCACTCTCGGGGATCTCAATCTACCCAAACGAGGCAAAGGAACCCATCCCCAAGCCTTAAAAGTCATCCCGAGCCCTAAAATAGGCTTGCTGGAAAATGGACCAGCGTTGCAGCCCTATTAAATGGCGTTGAGGCGCTATTTCAAGTCAGAGAGGCCCAGCTCTTTGCCCTGCCTAGCGCTGTTGCGCCAGCAATGGCGCTGCTGCGCCAACTACAGACCAGAAACTTTCTGGTTTTCCCTCCTTGCAATTTCCCTTGAAACCAACCCTCCAAACCTATCCCAAACATCACCCAAACATCCAATTCAGTCCCTAAACTTCATACATATCACAACCTCTTCAAAACCCAATCAAACTTACACAAAAACTTCCATGAATTCGCACCACTAACACCTCAAATTCTCAACTGAAAAACCAAAAGGAAAAACAAAGTATAGCTTATATTCAAGGATGAAATCTTACCTCAAGTGGGATTTGAGTCCTCTTCAATAGATGAACTAAGTTTCTAAGCTCCCACATTTGATCTCCTAGCTTGGTTCTTCAATTTGAGGTCAAAAATCAGAAAAGGAAAAGAACAGAAGGAGAGGTACGGGAGAGAAAGAGATGAGGACGATGATGCTCTGTTTTTATTACACTTTCTACAACTTTCTAAGCCTTAATGGCTGAAACAAATCCTTAAGGTCAAAAGACCATAATGCCCCTAGGCCAATTAAATCCCTCTAAAGACTTCCAAGGGTAAAACCGTCATTTCCCGCCTATCTCGTTAATTATAATTAACACCCTCCAATTCCCATTATTCTTAATATTCCCAAATTCTAATAATTCATATCCCGTTACCCTTTAATTCCCGGCAACGTTCTAATCACCAAATTACCCCGAGACTCACTCCGAGCCCCAAACTTAATCCCGTTATGACTAGACCAAAAACTTGCATTCCATGATCGTCTCATGCCGAATGGCTCGAACCAATCCACATATAATGTGGTATTATTTATAATTCACCCACATGCATGAAAATACACAATCACGCCCTCTACGGGCCAAATTACCAAAATGCCCTTACAATAAAATGTAGACCCATATGCATGCATTTACCATCATATAATAATATAATTCACATAAACATGCATATAATCATTAAATAGCATAATAAATAAATTATGGCCCTCCCGGCCTCCTAATCAAGGTCTTAAACCTTATTAGGAAATTTGGGGCATTACAGTTCAAGTCTGATCTCCCTATTTATACGTAAACTTTGAGAATTAATTCGGGTCATCCGATTGAGTCAGCTCGAGATCCAAAGGCCAAGATTAAATGAGTTGTGTGGTGGCAAAAAGTTGACAGGACAGTTGTCACAGTCCTTAAAACCCGAACGGCCGCCAATCACAGATGACCACGTGTCCAACACTCGAGTAGTAATTAGGCACGATTTTACATAACAGAAGCCTAAAAGCCCCTACTGTGTGTGTCAGAAAGTGATGACATCAAGCACGAGCAGGAGCTTAGGGGACAAATGTTGTACCCTAAAAATTAGCACAAGTTTAATTGCTCAACTATGGGTACATTTGGCAGATGAATATATGAAAAAGCAAACAAGTAGAACATCTAGTTAATAATGATGTGAGCAGCTCGAGTTGGGACTTGGAAATACGACATTCAGGTGATTATCAGGCTGCCTCTTAGGATAACGATCCAGTTCGAGACATATAGTGGACAGATCCCCTTTTGAGCGCTCTAAAGATAATCTGAATTAAGGTTCGGATAATCTTTGATCACCAGCTCGATGAAGATATTCAGCTCATGGAAACCTGGTCATGACGCATACTGAAGGATCCCGAAAGACTTGGGGGCTCTTTATATGATCATTAATGTCCAGGTTGTATTGCACATTTATCATTTATTATCCGAAATCGCAGGAGTATATTATGTTATGCAATCATATCCCAATGTAAATGGGAATTATCTATTTTAAATGTATACCATATTTATACACATGGTTACCCAAATCTGTCCAAGAAATTCCACTGTAAATATCGGGGATAATGGACAGGGAAAGGGACAGCCTTTTTGTATTACTAAAACTCTGCAGAAATTGTGAGAGAAGAGAATATTTTCTCGTGGACTAGGTGAATTTTAACCACTGAACCACGTAAAATTGTGTGTGTACGAAATAGTTCTTATAAGTTCATTACAGTTTACAAAAAAGCACTAATATCCTTATTAGATTTCTAAATCTATTGTTGGCGAAAAACCGCGCCAACAAATTCTATTTCTTAAATTATGTTAGATGTAAATTTTGTTTTATTTTTATCTTTAATAAATATATCTACCGCAACACTATTTTCTAGTTTATAAATATATTTGAATTGAAACTTTGTTGTTGCATGTATTAGTGTGGTAGTGGAGATATTTAGAATAAAGTAGTCCAATAACTTGTTTCATGTAAATTTTAAGGTGGCATCCTAATATTTGAGCTTTTTATATTATCTTTTTTCTCTTTTTTTTATATATATTTTTGTTAAATTTAGTTTTATGTTGAGTAATATGCTCCTTATTGAGTTTTTTTTTTTTTTTTAAATCCTAGTTTAGAACAATTGTGGCTATTGTAATTGTAGACTATAAATAAAATATTTCTTTTTTCATGTTTTAGTAAACATAGGAGGAAACATTGTGTTGCCCGAGTCTTGGTCCCTACTCGACGGGTGGGTCTTCTTCGGTGTGGAATGACAAGCTTAGTTGGGAGAAGGGCTATTGGTTTCTTTTTTTTTTAGAATAATTCTAATAAAGCTAGATTAGATGAGATAATATAATGTGAATTCTATAATCCTACTTAAATACTTTTTTTTTTAAAATCTATTTCTTTTTGTTAGATATAAATTTTGTTTTATTTTTATTTTTAAATAAATATATCTACCACGGCACTATTTTCTAGTTTACAAATATATTTGAATTGAAATGTTTCATGTATTCCACACAAAAATTTAGACAAAATGACCATAAGATATCATATCATCATCGTCCATAAGATCATGTACCACCAAATCTTAGGATATTCAATTCAACAATAGTATTGTTTGCACAATATCAAGTCACATATGCCAAAGGCAGATAACGAACGCAATTGGGCCAAGTGAAAGCCCAAATACATATGTTACTACAAAATTGATTTTTCATAAATATGGCTTTCATGTCATTACTATACAAAAATATAGGGATTATACTTTTTCTAATTTGTATGGGAAAATTTATTAATAGAAAACCAAAGTATGGAAACACAATTACTAACTAACTAAATATTGGAAACTTGATTAAGAGTAAAATTATGACATAAATTTACCTTTATACACAAATATGGGAAACTAAACTCATAAATGTGAAATTTTTTAGAAAAATCCATATTTTTGTAAATTTTATTAAAAATCTCATATAAAATGTAATTTCCTCTACTACAAATCACGGTAATTATCAAGGGAATTTTTCATAAATATGGATTTTTAGCCATTACTTTGCAAAAATATGGGAATTAAACTTTCCCTAATTTATATGAAAAAATTTAATTAACAAAAACTCAATTTATGAGAAAACTAATCACATATAAGAACTCAAAACTAAACAAAAACACATCAGCAAAATGAGGGGTGCTATGGTAATTAACATAGCAAAACTCCTCTACTAAAACTTGAGTCTTAACCCCAGCCACACAAACCTGTTCTTTGTGTGTATATTTCTGGGGGTAACTGGTTATCTTCTCGTTCTTTGTGTGTATATTTCTTAGGGTAACTGGTTACTTTCAAGTTCTGATGTGTGTATATATTTCCGGGTTCTTTATGGTAACTGATTACTTATGTTACTAAAATCATAGGGTTTGTTTGGCATTGTTTTCAGTTTTTTGTTTTCAAAATTGTGTTTTCAGAAATGATAATAGAAAATAGTTTTTGTAGTTTTAAAAAAACAACAGTTGTTTGGTTAATGTTTTCTAAAAATACTTTTTTAGATTTTTTTTTTTTAAATCTTAAATAAAAAATTAGTAAATATATTTACAAAGAGCAAAATCTTTTAAAAGTTTGTAGTAAATAATAAGATAAAGTAATGTGAAAGAAAAAGTGATGAGAAATAAGGAAGAGAAATTTTGAGGAAGAAAAATTGAGGAGAGAAATTGATGCAAGAAAAAAATGAGAGAGAAAGTGATGAGATAGAAAAAATGAGAAGATAGAAAATGAGAATATAGGAAGTGATGATAGAGATAATAAGTGATGAGAGAGAAAATAAGGAGATCAAAAGTGATGAGAGAGAAAGTGAGAAGATATAAATTAATGAGAGACAAAGTGATGTTAGATAATAAAAATTAAAAAGATTATGTGAGAAAAAAAATGACAATTTTTTTTAGAACAAATAAAAACAACTTTTTGTTGCTTTCAAAATTTTTTATTTTTTGTAACTTTATTTTTTTAAAATTGTTTTCTGAAAACAATGTTAAACACTAATACTCGTTTTCAGAAAACAGTTTTTAGGTTTTAAAAACAAAAAATTGTCTTTTAATTAAGGAGTCAAACATCTTCATAGTTATTTCTTTCCTTTTTTTAATGAAGTGTTCTTCCTTTCTTTCATTCAAATTTGATGTTTCTTTTCATATTTAATATAAGTAACTCATCACCTCTCTTATGGTAACTATCACCCCTCTTATGGTAACTAGTTACCCTTCTTATAGCAGAAAATTACTCCTCTCAATGTAACTCGTTACTCTTCTTGGTAGATGTTATTTAACATAATTATCAAAAATTAATCAAATTACAAACATAACCTTCCAAATTAATAAAACTTGGTAAAGAATAATAAAACTATGACATAATCTAACTTTTATATAAAGATGTAAGAAAATAAACTCATGTAAAAATTCTTAAAAAAACACCCCAGATTTAACTTTATTTTGGAAAAAAAAATTCATATTTTTAGACATCCTATTAAAAATCTCATATAAAATGTAATTTCAAATGTGATTATGGTCAAACTAATGAAAGGTCTTGGTAATCATACAAGTAGAGTCGAGACCTTTTATTTTCAGTGTGGTCAAATATATTAAATTACAAGCTAACATTTCACAAAAAAGAAAGAATATTACATGTTCCAAATCCTACAAACCCTGGTATTGTGAGATACAAATTAATGCAGCAAAACGTATCAAAGAATGAAGAATTTTCTTTTATGCCGATTACTCCAAGTTATCAATAACCAAGAGTGATAAATCACCTTTCAAAGTGAGAGGCTTTGCATGTAACATACTTAGCTCAGTCAAAAACCCTTTCCCCTGTGGAGAATAGTAAGAACACGACAGAACTAAAGATGCAGAGCAACCCTGGTATAAAAAACACCATTCTCCAACTTTCTGGACTCGAAAGATCCGAATCGATACTTTTGGCTGCTTCCAATAGTTTTCCACTTAAATCAACTCCAATAATTCCAGCTAATGTTCCAGCAGTATTTGAAACTCCCATCACTATACCTGCATATCTTGGAGCAATATCCATGTGATTCACAGCAAAACCAGCTCTCCCAAGAGCTAAGAAGCCAAGTGCCACAGAAGAACATAGTACAGCTCCGTTAGATGTTCTAAACATAGGAATCGCCATCAAAGCAAGAGAAGCAACTACAAACCCTATGGTATTCAAGAATTTTCGGGTGTTGGTCACAGACAAGATTCTCTTAGTGACAAAGTGGTCTGCTAACATACCACCAATATTTGAGAATAAAAACATGTTGAGATAAGGCATCATCTTGGAAGAACCCATCTCTTGAAGGCTAAGCTGGAGACCTAATTCAAAGTATGTGGGCAGCCAATTCATCAAAACATATAATGCATAGTGGAAGGTGAAATTATTTACCACAATCGCCCAAACAGGCAAACTAAGGATAATTCTCTTCCATGGGATCTTGGAATTTCTGGCGGAATTTCCTCCATTCTCCACTTTCAACTTTTGGCTTCCTTTAATTGGCAACAAAGACTCCCCAAAACCAGCAGCTGTGGCTTTAGGATGTTCAGAACGAGGTGGGTCAGTGGCATATGCGAACCAAAGCATAGACCACATACCACCTAGCGCTGCCTCAGCAAGAAAAACTGATTGGGGACCTTTAAATTTCACCAGGCTTGGAAGGAATAGCATTCCTGCAGCTGCCCCAAGATACATACCAGAGGTTGTGAGAGAAACAGACCTGGATCTTTCATGGGGTGGAACCCATTGTGCTAGAACTGTGTGAATGGAGGGGAAGATGAACCCTTGTGCCACACCAACAAGCAATCGTGCAATCACCAAGGTTACCACTAAATTGGGATCTAGTGGAACTAATGCACAAGTCATCGACCATAATACAAATGAGAAGAGAAGAACCTTCCTTCCCCCAATTTTTTGGGCTGCCCAACCTCCAGGAACCTGTGAACAGGCATATCCATAATAGAATGTAGAAAGTATTTTTCCTTTGCTAGATTGATTTACCCCCGCAGCATCAGCTGCAACAGTATATGCAATTGAGAAGCCCACACGTTCAATATAGCAAACAGACGTGCAGATAAAGGTCAAAATAACAATCCAGTAACGCTTTGGAAACTTGATCCTCCTCATACTACACTTTGGTGATCATTTATATATCTACATCACCAATTGTCTTCACAAGAATGAATTTTCTCTCTCTCTATCTCTCTCTCTCTTTTGTTTTCTTCTTTCCTTCTATGAGTTGACTTTGCTTAATTCTTCAACTTCACCAAGTATGTGCACTACTTATATGAAATGACTTTCCAAAGGCTCAATTTCCACCAGCAAAGTGATATAAAAAATAGAAACTTCACAATTATTGAAGCATGAAACTTATAAATGTTGATGGAACCTGTTAAGAAGTGGAAGAAAAACATAAATCAATTATTTCAACTCTAATAAAAACAATATCGTTTAAGAAAAAAAACAAAGCACAAGACACTGGGCACATGCAAATTGTTTATAAATGTAAAGAAAATAATAAAATGGCTTTAAAGAAGACAGAAACTAAAACAAAATCTTCTATAATGCTTTCTCTTGAATGGTTTGTGATTGCAAAATTACTTTCCTAAATAGGTGAATATGAATCAAAAATCTAAATTTAGCAATTAAATAAGCGATTTTAGAAATGTGATATGTTGCCCTCATTATTTATGATTTTATAATTTTAAAAATTGAAGTTCATGCTCTTTCTGATTACACAGTCTTAATAAAACTTGCATTTAGAAATATCTGCACATATAACTATGTGAGTTGGTACAATGCTGTCAAACCACAATGAATTACCAGAAATCCATCAAATAATATAAGAATTAATAAATCCAAAACTTGCTTTTTCTAACTCACCAACCATATAAAACTTCTCTAATCTGCAATAAGTGCAAAAGCAATGTTGTTGTAGCATAATAATTAAAATAAAAATCCCAAACATTTTCATTCTGCAACATGACCTAGGTTTTTTTAATTCAAATCAAAGTACAAGTAAATTTTAATAAAACAACAAATCCGCAATGAAGAAAGATGAAGAAAAAAAATATACGAATCTAGATGTGCAGTGACCATGGAAGAAAAGCTAGATTTGATGAAAGGATGAGAAGCGACCAAGGAAGGTAAGCAAGCATCGAATGGTCACTGTGGAGCAGCGAGCTGCAAGCGATCGTCAAGCAAGTGATGAGCAAATGACTAGTGATTCATCTGTTAGTGTGAAGGGTGGAAGGGAATGAAAGTTGGGGCTGGGGCTGGGGCTGTGAAACAAAGAAGAAGGGGAAGAAAGCACAATAATTGGGTTTCGGTTAATATGAAAATGTTGTATTTGCGTTTTCTATTTTTTGATTTGGGATTAGATTTTAATCTAATTTTTTTAAATAAGTGACCAATCAATGTTTCTATGAGAGTCTCCATCTTTTTTTCCTGTTTTGAGAATTATAAAATTGTGTCCTGATCAGCAACCAATCAACACACAAAGTTATTTCCTGAGGCACTCACAAAGTGTATTCATTCCATAGTCCCTACAAGGTAGCATCTACCTCTGCGCCAAAAATTTTGAGGATGTGAAAAATAAAAAATCACAAATTATTGGTTGATAATTTTGCATAACACAAAAGTTGCAGAGGTGGAAGAATTTGTGATAAGAAATCACAAGTTTTTTCCCCATTGGAGAAAAAATATGCTTTAAGATGATACTAAATATGAGATCCTGCAACAATATAAATGAAACTTCATGCCAAGAAAAAACCATAATAATAAACAAGAAAAGTTCATACTCATGCATATGTCTAGTGATTCTGTGAAAACATACACAGTTTTACATCAAGTTACTAACATCATGAAATTAACACCTAATTCATGATAGAATAGGGCTGATTGGTTTGCGATTGAAAAGCTCTTTCTTCTAAAAGGGTGAATCTGAATTAAGAAACTGAATTTAGTATGTCAAAATATGTTTAAAAACATGATTGGTTGCATTGTCCATCTATTAAATCTGAAATTTATAAAACTAAAACTGTGATTGGTTGCCAATCTGAAACCAAAGCAAAGAAAGAAAAAAATGTGAATAGTGAGGTCAATCTAAAAGCAATTTTATTTCGTAGCAATTATAATTTACTACAAACTACAAAGTAAAGAATACACCATTTTCATGACATAACATTCTTGTGGAAGACGTTAAAGGGTTAAAGATGGAGATCACATGATGAAACGTAAAAGACACTAATTGTTTCTAAATCTAATAAAAGACACTAAGGGTTAGATAATTATAAATCAAATACCATAATTGTTTCTATCCAGCGCTTCATACAAGGCAATGTTAGGGCAAGACAAGTTTTTCACGCTCAAACAATAGTTATGGAATGAATGTAAGCAAAGTAACACATATTATTGAACAACATCAAACCAAAAGACAAGACTACAAGACTGCTAAATAACCGTATAATATCAAGAAGACAAATCCTTCAAAATAAGGCTAGAGACAATCTACCAACATCCTAACAGTAAAGTGCAGGTAACTAAAGGAACTAAATAAAACTACACTAAATAAGTAACTGAAATAATAGCCACTCAAAAGCACAAGAGAAGTCTATGAGATCATCCAGCGAAGGCACCGATGACCAAAATCTATGTAAGTAGGCACTTACTCTAAAAGGTTTTGGTTTCTAATCATCAATAAATTACCTAAAAATTACATCCCAAAATCTTAATCAAATTTCTAGATCTCTACCCCTACCAAAATTCAAAGAAGAAAATTTATTAACTGTAAATAAGAATTAAAACAAAGAATAAATAATAATAACACCCACAAAATCAAAACCAGAACCGAAAATTCACTCTGAAGATAAAAAAATTGGAAGCCGCGTACACTGGTGGTCACTGAGCACCGACGACAACAACAGGAATAACAATGGGCAAGAAGAAAAGGACATCAGGGTTTACGGTTATCGTACAAGGAAAAAAGTGGCATTCTCGTTTTCAAATTTTAAGGCAAAAATTAGAGACTTAGATTAAAATTGTGCTTTGAAACATATAACAAATTTACTAGCATTTCCATAAACAAAAATTTAATTAATAAATGATACTAAACATGAAGTCAGACAAATGCACTGGCTATATTTGTCAATTTTTCTCAATTTAAGGAAGGAAAAAAAAAACAGAGCTTCTTCTAACTCAAAATTTTCAGTCAAAAAATCGTCTTTAACTAAGAATAATAAGTTATGTTCGCAATTCTGTTTGTGTTTCTTGTCCTTCTTTTATATTATATCTGCTAGAATAGATAGAGTAATGCTAAAGACAAAAATATGTATACATATATAAAAGACTAATGCTAAATACAAAAGATACATACATATATATAAATGATTTAATTCTAAGCACAATCAGAATCTGTATGGAGCTCACTTTGCCAATTGAAGTTGTCCCAAGACACAGGACATCATCAACAAAAACTTTGAATAATTTTGAGTTTGACTTGGTGATCATAATCCAAAAATGAATCAATAAAAGAAAGAAAAATCAAATTGTTCGAGTGCATTACCTACCTCGTGAAATGCAAAATGAGCTCAGCGTAGAGACTTCAAAAGCTTCAATTCGGCTGCGACCCACTCAGACTTCACAATCGTCGGAGCTCTGAGCCATTCTTGGAACTTTGAGATCTAGAGAGGAAGATCCAGTTTAGGGTTTTTTATTGGTCAAACATTTTTCTATTATTTAAAAAAGAAAAAAAAAACTACCTTGCTTTTATCTACTGAATAATTGAATATAACACCTAAAAAATGAATAATAATAATAATAATAATAATAATAATAGGTGGAAAAAGATCTGAAACCCAAAAAAATCAAATTAAAGATCTAGTCAAAAATAAAAATAAAATTCAATTGAAGATAATTAAAAAAAAAAATTTGTCAGGAATAACTTTATTAAAAGATAATTTAAATTTATTTAACTAGTCATATAGATATTTAGATAAGCCTAAGTAACGTGGAAGCCCCAAATTTAATAATCAAACTCATTAATTGTTTCGTAAAAAATAAAAGTGAATTTGTAAATTGGAAAGAAACATCGAAATCGAATCATATCCTCATGAAAGTTTGCTGAAAAATTATATAAAAAGGAACACTTCACACATAATTTCTCTTCATTTTCTTCAAAAAAAAAAAAATTAAAAGTGGAAATTACATCAATCATTTATGTTTTTTTTCCAAATCTATTTTTCAAATTTATGGAATTTACACTTATCAATGCAAAAAATGTGGGGAATTAAGGGTTTGTTTGAAATTGTTTTAAGTATTTAATTTTCAAAATTGTATTTTAAAAAATGAGAACAGAAAATAGTTTTACAAAGATAAATTTTTTTTAAAAGTTTGTAATAAATAATGAGATAAACTGATGTGAAAGAAAAAATGATGACAAATAAGGAAAGAAAAAGTAAGAAGAGAAATTTTTTGCAAAAAAATTTAGAAAAGAGAAATTGATGTAATAAAACAATGAGAGAGAAAATGAGGATATAGAAAGTGATGAGAGAAAATAATGAGATAATAAATTATGAGAGAAAATAATGAGATAATAAATTATGAGAGAAAAAATAAAGAGATCAAAAGTGATGAGAGAGAAAGTGCTATTAAAAAAAGTGGGAAGAGATAAATTAATAAGAGAAAAAGAGATATGGAATAATAATAATTAAAAATGTTTGAAATTTTTTCATTAATATATTTAGAGAAAACTTTTATTTCATTTATACGATAATTAAATATTTATTTCTTTAATATATAACCAAAAGATTTTATTTTCAAAATTGCGGAATGCACGTGTAAACAATGGGGTGTTAGATTGATGAAATTTTTAAGCTCTTCTATGTAGAATATTTAATGATTATATAAGAAGGGTGGGTGAGATGGTGTGAGTGCAAGGCCAAACCTTTAATTGTCATTTGTCAACTTTGATGAACTTATTAATTATCAAGTAACTTATTCAAATATAGAAATTTAAAATATATATATATATAATTTTTTTTTTGTGATTGGAGAAAGTAGAAGAGGTTAATAAGAAAAGTACTATTTAATAAACTATAATAAATAAAAAACAAAGAAAACATCATATTATAATTACAAATATAAGTAAATCTAAATAATAAATAAATTGAAACAACAACAAAATCAAATGAATATACAAAAACAAAAATAAACTAAAACAACACAAAATGCAACTTAAGCTACTATTATATGGAACACCAACAATATATTATGCAATCCCAGTAACTATCTATGCAACATGAGCTCCAGCAATCTCATAAATTTTGCAAGCGGTTGTTTAATCATCTATATATAAATATATATATATAGGGTCATTTGGCAAAATTTCTTATTTTTAGAAGTTATTTTGCAGTTTGGCCTAGTTTTGATAATTTTTTGCAAAATGACATTGGACACTCGAGACAAGTGGTCAAAAATTTTCAAATAAGTGGTTGAAAAATTCAGACAGCTAGTCGAAATTTTTAGACAACTGGTCAAAATTTTAAACAGATGTCATTTTGCAAAAAATTATCAAAAATAGGACAAAATGCAAAATAACTCCAAAAAAATAAGTCATTTTCACCAATTACTCATATATATATATACTATATATATATATTTATATATATACTATATATAAGCAACTCAAGCAACCTGACAAGCAACTTTACTACATATTTGATTAAAAAACAAACTAATTCAACCATGAGAAACCAAAAAACTAACAAAATTTGATCTAAAAGAGAACAAGCAACCTAAGAAACGCAAACAACCTAATATGAAAAATTGCTTGAACCCATAAAATAACCTATTAAGCAACCAATAAATCTCATAAGAAACTCATAAAGTAACATGTTAAACAACCTTATAAAACAACATGTTAATCAACTCTCAAAACTTCCAAGCAACCCATAAACCAACTTATTAAGCAACTCATAAAGAAACTGTTAAGCAACCATTTAAACTTCTAAACAACCCTATAAAGCAATCTATTAAGCAAATCTTTAAACTTCTAAATAACCCTATAAAAAAACATGTTATGCAACCATTTAAACTTCTAAACAACCCTATAAAGAAACTTGTTAAGGAATTCTTTAAACTTCTAAACAACCCTATAAAAAAATTTGTTAAGCAACCCATAAAGCAACATGCTAAGCAATCATTTAAACTCCTAAGAAACCCTATAAAACAATATGTTAAGCAACTATTTAAACTCCTAAACAGCTCATAAAGCAATCTCTTAAGCAACCATTTAAACTCCTAAGCAACTCATAAAGTAACATGTTAAGTAACTCTATAACGCAACATGTTAAGCAACTCTTGAAACTCCTAAGCAACCTATAAAGCAATCGATTAAGCAACATTTTAAATTTCTAAACAACCCTATAAAATAACTTGTTAAGCAAATCCATAAAATAACATGTTAAACAACCCTATAAAGCATCATATTAAGCAATTCTTTTAAACTCCTAAGCAGCTATTAAGCATTTAAACTCATAAGCAACCATATAAAACAATATGTTAAGCAACCCATAAAATAACATGTAAGCAATCATTTAAGCTCCTAAACAACACTATTAAGTAACATGTTAAGCAGCCCATAAAATAACTTGCTAAGCAACTATTTAAACTCTTAAGCAACCCTATAAATCAATATGTTAAACAACCCTTTAAGCTACCTAACAAACCATATATATAAAATAACTCAAATAAACATAATTAAACATTTGTATTAAAAATTTTAGTATTGATTCTGTTAGTTAAGTTAATTAGGTTTCTTATTGTTTATTTTAAGTCAACATTTGTATTCTCATCATAAAAAATTTGAATGCCCTTCTGGTCGCATTGTTTTAATATTTAAACAATTTAATCCTTGGGCTATCTTCATCTAATTCAGATTGGTTATGTACAATAAAAAAAAAAGTTGTCATCATGTATATGCATGCCCCTTACTATATTAAAATTTATATATCATGGAGAATGTGATAACAAAAGAGTGAAGAGAGGATACGCTAATTTTGGTATTTGAAGGTAGCTACAAAGTGTCATATTAATTCACTTATTTGTTAAAGTAAGTATAATATATTATACTATATATATATATTTATATTAATTACTCTAACTCAACCTAAAAATAATAATCTTCATTTCTAAAATGTCTAACTTATATAATATAGTTAAATATGTCTATCACTATTTAATTTTTTTAATGATGTTAGAATTGATAATTATGATGAGGTACTCATCACTTTATTTTAAAACTTGAAGCACATATATAAGGGAGTGATCCTGGTTATATAAAATGACTAAATGAGATTATTGGATGAAAAAATCTACTCTTCATGCACACTGTCTTAGGACACGGGAGAGAGAAAGACAAGAAGAAATAGTAAATAAGAAATAAAAAACACAAGTAAATCGCAATTTCAAAAAAATAGATTTATAAGAATGAAAAGAAAAAGAAAATGACGTAATTATGCAACCAAATCATAAAAAATAGTATATAGGGTAATTTCCTAAAAGGTTACGTGAGAAAAAAAATTAGAAATAAAATCTAAGAACAACTAAAAATAATTTTTTGTCGTTCTCAAAATTTTCTATTTTTTATAATTTTATTTTTAAAAATTATTTTCTGAAAAAAATGTCAAACACCCTTACTTGTTTTCAGAAAATCATTTTTAAGTTTTAAAAACAAAAAATAATTTTTTAATTAAGGAACTAAACACCTTCTAACTTTTTCCAAATTTTATAGGAAAAGTTAAGAATTTAGGAAAAAACAAACATGCAGACAAAATAAATAGGGAACTAAATTAAAAGTAAAATATGGCAACCAAATTGTTATAGCCATTTTTTGGCGTGATGACAGGTCAAATGATAGCAATTATAAATATTTTGGACTTACTAACTTAATCTTTTGAAGGGAAGATGAACATAACTGATTGTATTCATGTTCTCACAAAGCAAACTACCAAACGCTAATAGAAAAGAGTTTGGTTGCTTAGTTGCACTCTTTTACTCATGTTCGTTCAAGAATGTTATAATTCACTAACAAAGACACGTGGTCATGCATCATGATTAGTTTGTGCATGTTCATTCAAGACATGCTACTTGTGCTAACAAAATTAGCGACGGGTGACAGAGTCATCATTTATCAAAGTACAACTATATTTATGTAATAATAATGTTGTAATGTATTATTGACGGACCAAGCCCAATAGCTTAGGTTCATAATTTAAATGTAACTCTAAACTACTCACTATAAATAAGAGTAGATGAGATCAAAATAGGGGGAAATCATAATGCTGAAATTTCATTCTTGTACAAATTAGTCTTTATGTAATATCAAAGTGAATGAGGATTATAGAACATCTGGCAACGAAAGTTCGCTAGAAACTATGGTTCTTCAAGCTTAAATATCAATAAAAGCGACTAAGTGGATGTTAGGGGTATTCGTGGTGCGGGTGGTGCGGTTTTTCTCTAATTTTTTGGACCGCACCCCATATGCGATTTGAACAATTTTTCAAACCGCAACCCGCACCGCATAGACCTCAAACCGCATAAATCGCACCGCAAAAATGTGGTGTGGTGCGGTGCAGTGTGGGCGGTTTATACCTATCGCCAAATAATTTAACAATTAAATATTATAATTAAGAAAGATTCATAATAAATCTCATAACCATAGAGTGTTTAACAAAATAATTAAATGTATAACAAGCTAATAAACTTTAAGCAAAACAATAAAAATATAACATACTAATAATAAATAAAAAATGTAATATAAAGGTAAATATTATTTTAATTAAGGAGGAATATATTTATATTGAAGTAGAATATGTGTTAGCATCCTATGAAACATTATATATATTTTTTCTAGATATTGTGTATATTATATTATACTATATAAATATTTATGCATTAACTTTAAATGTAGTAAAATTGAAAAAAAAATATAAAAAGTTAATATATATATATAATGATGCGGTGCGGTGTGGTTTGAACTGCATTTATAAAATTTTAAACCGTAAACCGCACCGCACCGCGAAGAGTTCTAAACCGCAAATTGCGGTGCAGTGTAGGCGATTTGTGCGGTGTGGGCGGTTTTATGAACACCCCTAGTGGACGTTCGTAATCTTTTTTGAGCCGAACCACTATAAAATATTGTTTTATTTATTTTCTCATATCTCTATTATTGGATTCATGCTCTTATGTTCTCAAGTTAACGAAAAATTGTGTCAACACAAATAGGGGTACATTGGGAATTATTGTTCGAATCTCTCCCACAAAAACCAAGGGCGAATCCCTCCCATCAGCCATGAAAATCATATGAAGAACAACTAAAATCTGGCAACCTTCTAAAGCTTCGACTGGTGATTCCGACAACATTCATCCACAACTCCTCTTTCGAGATCATGCACAACTCCCCCTTCTTTTTCTTTTGTTGCTGCAATCTTCAGGTCTGGTTTTCTTTCCTAAATCTAAACTTTATTTTTAGATCTAGAAAGTAACCACTAACGCCTAAATTTTAAGTTTATTTAGGTACACGATTACTCATATTATTGCAAATATAGTTTATTCTCTTCTAGTGTTGCACATCAGATCTGGTTTGCTCGTTTAATTTTTTTAGATCTGTTTTTTTCTTCAAATTCGTGATAGGAAACTGGTCACCTTCACATTCTGATATGTGTATATTTCTGGGTTTTTTGAGATAACCAGTTACCTATGTTAGTAAAAATATAGATTCTTCAACTTCCTTTTTTGATGAATGGTTCTTATTCTTCTTCAATATTTTTGTTTTGTTTTTTATTCCTTCAAATTTGATGTTGATAAGTAACTAGTTACTATCACGTTCTGTTATATAAATAATTTTAGATTTTTTAGGTAACTGGTTTTACCCCTCATGATAGTATGTTATTTACCCTAGATCTAGAAAAAAAAAATCAAA
This sequence comes from Humulus lupulus, assembly GCF_963169125.1. Classification (NCBI taxonomy): domain Eukaryota; kingdom Viridiplantae; phylum Streptophyta; class Magnoliopsida; order Rosales; family Cannabaceae; genus Humulus; species Humulus lupulus. Next base: position 282,665,311 of record NC_084794.1, on the reverse strand, counting down.
GTGAAAATGCGAAAGGTAATCAATCAAGTAACTAGTTTCCTTACCCAGACTTAGAAAAGAAATGTGTAATAAAAGTCTAAAAAAATGAAAAAAAAAAATGGTACAATAAATAATAAAAACAATTCATATTAAAAAAAAAAACCTACAATCACATTAAATTTTAATATAAAAATGCTTATATAATATAATATAATGTTAATAAAAAAAAATCAGTTAAGCTAAACACAAAGTATAAAAATATCCTTCTAATTTAACAAAACTTGATTAAAAGTAAAATTATAGCATATACAAGTTTTTGTACAAAAAAAAAGAGAAAATAAATCAATAAAATTGAGAATTCTATAAATAAAGCCATAAAATAAGTTTTTTGAAAAAAAATCCATATAAAATGTAATTTCCTCTTTATTTTATTGTTTTCTTTTCAAAATCTTGTGTTTATGAATTTTGTTTTCCCATATTTTTTGTATAACTTTGATTTATGCCATACTTTTGTCCTTAATTAAGGTTTTTAAATTTGGAAGGTTAATTTTGTAATTTTTTTGTTAGTCTTTTCTCTTTTTTTTCTTTTCTTTTTCATTAATTCTATTATCTTTCCATTTTTTCCCTTTCATTTTCATATATAGGTGTAAACAATGTACAATGCTCATTTCCTTAGTTTTATTTAGAAAATTTGTTAATCATTCTTATTATGATTTTATGATTGTATAGTCATATAAATTTTAAATAAATAAACAATATATCTCTAGATAAAAATTGTGTATTTAACGGGTTTTCTTGGTTTTAACGATTTTTTGTTAAGTTTAACGTAATATTATAAATATGTAGCGGAATATACATTTAAAACTAATTACAAAATAAGGCTTATACCTTTTTAGACCATGTGTTTTGCCTCATTACCTGCTTGGACCCTATGTTTTGACAAATTATTTTTTGGACCCTGTGTTTTGTAAAATGGCTCAAATAGGCCCTGAAACCTAATTTTGATGAACAAAAAATTGAGTATAACAACACAGTTGTTAGGCAGAATGACCGTATTTTTATTCTGAGTTGTTAGTTTGAAGAATTATTTGTGATTTTAGTTCAAAAAACTTTGATCAAAATCAGTTTTAGGGGTCTATTTGAACTATTTTAGAAAACACAGGGTCCAAACAGGTAATGAGACAAAATACAGGGTCTAAAAAAGTATAAACCCTACAAAATATGGTAAAATAAATATTTAGTAATTGTATTCATATTGTACGCTCTAGTTTTCCCACGGGCTGTTAGCAAGCTGAGATACGGCCTAATCATGTCTACCACGTGGACATCCCCAAGACCGGAGCTGCCAACCGAAAGATCCTACCTCCTCAGCTCGAGGTAACCTAAGGGTTCGCCAAGATTAGACTGAGTTTGGACTTTGAAGGCCACAGGTCGAGGGAAGCATCCAGCTCGTGGTACGAGCTAGGGTTGGAGGCTGTGACCTTTTATAAAGTCAACCACGCAAGGTAAACGTGCATATATCAGACATCACGTGTCTGATATATCCCTGACTTCTCGGACACGCAGCATGAACGTGCGCATTATGGCACCCACGACTGGGTTAGGCCGTGCAGCCCATTATCCTCCTTTCTTATTGATTAGACCACACTTCATGTGTCAGGTTTTAGGAATTAATCATGAATGTCACAGAGTTGAGATGATAGGTAAGAAGGTCACGGGATGACCTTCTTACCAACTCCCAGGTGCCCTCTCCTATAAATATGGAGACCTTGGGAGTTGCAAAGGGTTGGATTCTATTGTGTAAGAAATACCCTGTAAAAGAATACCAAGCATATACCAATAATATTGACTGGTGGAGTAGAAGGATTTTAACCTTTGAACTACCTAAAAACGTAATTGTGTCACCAGCCCATTTCTAAAAAGATCATTCATCTATTTCGGTTCAACATAAGAACTAATCCCTTCCTCTTATTTTCCTAATTACCTGTTGGCGAAGAACCGCGTCAACAGTTTGGTGCTTTCATTGAGAGCTAGTCAAATTGGTGCTGTTGCAAACATCCACTATGGTGACCACTCGATCCAGACACGGTGGCGAGATGGAGCAGCATGATGGGCAGGAGGCTCATCATATCGCCATCCCCGGTGAACAAATTCCTGAGGTCCAACAGCGGCCGGGCAAACAGCCGGTGGGCCAAGATGACACTGGAAGTTCGGTGCCCCGGCCACCTAATCCAAACCCAGATTTTTACACTGCGGTAGAGATGGAAAACGCTCAGCTAAGGAGCCAACTAGCAAAAGCTAATCAACAGATCAAGGATGTGTTGCCCCGACTACCCCCTCTTACAACCGACGCTAATGTCGGAAAGAGGCAAGGCGAGACTCATAAGTCCCGTCGGGGTAATCGGTACAGGCCTAGCCGCTCGGACAGACCTCCGACAGCCAACTCTATTCTCTCGTCGCACCGTCGAGAGGCAAACTTCAAAGAAATGCCTAGAGCCGAACAACAGTACAGCCGTTCGGTCCGAACTTCAACTCCCAGCTCCCAACCAGCCTCGAGCGCGCCCAGGAGAGCTCGAGGAAATTCCAGAAGGAGATCCGGGGAGGGCTCATAGCATCAGCCCGTCCCCACCAGCCGTCCTGCGCCTCGTCCAGATCGCCAGGCGCGGGACCCGTAGGTTGGCAGGGTCGCGAGGCCCCCACCTAACTTGATCCGCCCTGATGGAACCAGGATCGCATCTCCGGTCAGGCATCCTCCCTCACCAATAAGATATCTGTCTCCACCTCGACCCATCCGAGATATCCCAGCTTATGGAAGCAGTAGGAGAAACCCACCGTCTGTGGGACCTTCCCGACGTAGCGGGGCGCCGAGAGGGAGCCCGGATCCTCACCCCCAAAGGCGGACTCCGAGCTTTTCTAACGAGAGCTACTAGACCGGCAGTCGCCGGAGCGACCTCTCTGGTGGAGACCTGCGTCAGCATTTAAGCTCGGCACAAAGTCCTCAAACCACCCAGGGGGGCGACCTGCGAGATCGCCTTAACTCTCATAGAGGATAGCCAGTAGGAGGCGGCAGCCATGCTCGCTCAAGGGGGGACCTGTCCGAAGTATGTAACGGCGGGAATGCCCCAAATAACCTATCTCAAGATAGGAGGGGCAATAACCCACCAAATATGTACAATGGATCCGAAGCTGTTGAGCAGCCCCGGAATAACCAAGGAAATCAGGACAAAACCCTCGAGCACCTAGCTCAGATGAAGGAGCTGATGAGGAAGCTCCTGTTAGAGAAAGAGAAAGATGAATATGATTCGGGGGACGAGATGGAGCTCTTCGCCCCCAGCATAGCAGCAACGGCTTACCCACCCGGTTTCCGTATGCCGCACCTGTCCAAATTCAATGGAGACGGAGATCCGTCGGATCATCTGGGGATGTTCAACACCCTGATGATGACCCACAACATTGGCCCCGAGCTGAGGTGTCTGATATTTCCCTCCACACTGACTGGACCAGCCAGGCAGTGGTTCAAGCAAAGCAAAAGACAATCAATCAGCTCCTGGAAGACTTTCTCTGCTGACTTCAAAAGGGCATTCCGAGCCTCCCAGGCTGCCTGCGTCAAGGCCGATTCTCTGGCTAACGTGAGGCAGCAGCCCGACGAACCTCTGAAGACTTACCTAGGCAGGTTCGCGAGCGTCGGTACTCGGGCCTTGAGGACTGGGATCCTCGTCGGAGGGGGACTCTGGAAAGATATACAAATGAAGGGAGTTAGCTCGGTGAACGAGTTCCTAAATAGGGCCCAGGAATGGATCAACTTGGAGGAGGCCGAAGCCTCAGCTGCAGGGACCAGCCAGGTCCCTGAGCAGCTTGCTGGAGTGGGGATGGAGGTTGCGACAGCGACCCAAAACGTCACACAGAACAACCAGCTCGGTGGAGGCAAAAGAAAGGGGAACGGCGAGGGCAGCCAGCACGGCCCAAAGAAGAATAAGTCCGTAGACAAGTTTAAGCCCGTCTACACGACTTATACAGAGCTCACCCACTCTAGGGAGAACATCTTCCTAGCTAACTCTACTCGCCTCCCCTGGAAGAGGCCGGAGCCGTTGAAGCACCAAAAGGGGAAGAGAGACACCTCCAAGTTTTGCCGTTTTCACAACGATGTTGGCCACAATACCGATGATTGTAGGCATTTGAAAGATGAGATCGAGATTCTCATCCGAGCCGACCCCTTGGCCCAGTAGGCGCGGAACAGGGTTCCAGCAAGTCGACCTGCTCCGGAAGTCCCAGTCAGTCAGCCCGGGTCTCGGGTAGATCAGGACGTCCCTCCTCCCGTGATAGGAGGAGAGATATCCACAATCTCTGGAGGTCCGCATTTAGCTGGCACGAGCAGGGGTGCCCAGAAGAGGTACGTAAACGAACTCAAGGAGCATAATGGAGTAGAGTTCGCCCCGGAGCAGCGTCTGCCAAGCAGCAGCGATTGGAGAGGCAACCGATCATTTTTACAGAAGAAGATGCGGGCCATGTCCAGTTCCCTCATAACGACCCTCTGGTCGTAGCAGTTCAGCTCGCTAATCGGAAGGTTAGGATGGTGCTGATCGATAATGGGAGCTCGGTAAACCTTCTATTCTGGTCCACACTAGAGAAGATGGGTCTGACTATTGCCGAGCTGAAGGCGACCTCCATGATGCTGTATGGTTTTTCGGGAGAAGGATCAGCGGCCATAGGGACTATCGAGCTGGTGATCACCTTGGGAGAAGGACCTCGGACAGTCTCCAAACTCCTCGAGTTCGTGGTCATCGACTGCTCCGCTGCATACAATGCTATTTTGGGACGACCCACACTCATAGCTTTTGAGGCCGTCACATCCGTTCGTCACCCCGCGATGAAATTCCCTACTTCCACGGGAGTGTGCACGGTCCATGGCGATCAACTCGCTGCCAGGGAATGCTACAGCATTTGCATGAAGGGAAAATCGAAACCCGGGCAGCTAGCAATGGCCATCCAAGGTGGTGGAGAGGAATCTCAGGAACCCTTAGCTGATCCTGAGATTGAAAAACCTCAGAGCGCCGAGGGGGAAAATATCGTCTTAAGTGAGGATATTGACCCCCGAATAGGCGAGGACAGGTCCGAGCTTTAGGCTATAGAGGAGCTCGAGGAAGTAAACATCGATCCGCAGAACCCTTCACGGATGGTCAAGCTCGGAAAAAACCTCTGTAGCAAGAGGAAAGCGGAGCTGATCAGATTTCTGCGGGATAACCTGGATGTGTTTGCGTGGTCACACGAGGACATGGTGGGAATCAGCCCAAGTATCATCATGCACACCCTTCATCTGGATAAAAGCGTTCCTGCAAAGTCCCAGAAGCAGAGGCTCCTCGGAACAACCCGGGCCGAAGCCTTAGAGGAAGAAGTAGTCCGGCTCAAGAAATGCGGCTTTATTCGTGAAGCCAAGTTTCTGATTTGGGTCGCCAATCCCGTGCTGGTCCTGAAGCCCAACGGGAAATGGCGGACCTGCATCGACTTCTCCGACCTGAATAAAGCCTGCCCCAAGGATTGTTTTCCATTGCCAAGGATTGACCAACTGGTGGATGCCACGGTGGGACACGAGCTCATATCCTTTATGGACGCGTACTCAGGCTACAATCAGATCGCCATGAATCCGGCGGACCAAGAGCACACCAGCTTCATGACCCCGACTAACGTTTATTGTTACAAGGTCATGCCATTTGGGCTGAAGAACGCCGGTGCTATGTACCAAAGGTTAGTAAATAGAATGTTCGCAAACCAGATCGGGAAGAACATGGAAGTGTACGTTGATGACATGCTAGTCAAGTCAAAGACTGCCGATAACCATGTTTCCGATTTGGAAGAATGCTTCAAGATACTACGGGAGTATGGCATGAGGCTTAATCCACAGAAGTGCACTTTTGGAGTCGCATCGGGAAAATTCCTGGGTTTCATCGTCAATACCCGAGGAATCGAGGCAAACCCCGACAAGATCAGACCATTGCTCAAGCTTCCCTCACTCAGGTCACGCAAAGATGTCCAAGGCCTGACAGGAAGGGTGGCAGCCCTCAATCGATTTATTTCAAAATCCACCGATAAGTGCTTGCCATTCTACAACCTGCTCCGAGGAAATAAGAAGTTCGAATGGACAGAAGAGTGAGAAAGTTCCTTCCTCGACCTGAAGGCACATCTGGCTGAGCCACCCATATTATCCAAACCAAAAGCAGGAGAGCCTCTTTTTCTCTACCTAGCTGTCACAGAGGATGCAGCTAGTGCCATATTGGTCCGAGAAGAAGACCGGGTTCAGAGACCTGTCTATTACATCAGCAAGAGACTTCTCGGAGCTGAATCCCGGTACCCGTTGATGGAGAAATTGGCGTTTTGCCTTATCACGGCCTCTCGAAAGCTCAGGCCATACTTCCAGTCCCACTCAATACACATCATAACCGATCAGCCTTTAAGGCAGGTTTTGCAAAAACCTTAAGCATCGGGAAGTCTGTTAAAGTGGGTTATCGAACTTAGTCAGTTCGAGATTTTGTACACCCCACGAACTACTATAAAAAGTTAGGCCCTGGCCGATTTTGTAGCAGAGTGCACAGGATTCCGGGAGGATCCTGCAGAAGACTCACCCCAGGTCACCTCGGCCCAGGCGTCGTGGAGGATCTTCGTGGATGGTTCATCCAATGAGAACGGCTCCGGGGCTGGAATCATTTTAATATCCCCTGAGGGACATAGATTCCACTCGGCGCTGAGATTCGGATTCAAGGCCTCCAACAACGAGGCCGAGTACGAAGCTTTGCTGGCCGGGCTAAGAATAGCCCAGGAGCTGAAGGTGAGCTTCGTCCAGTGCTTCAGTGACTCCCAGCTCGTGGTAAACCAGGTTCTGGGCGAATATCAGGCACGAGGACCCAAGATGGCTGCCTACCTAGCAAAGGTAAAAGTTGAACTGTCCGCGTTTGGACGAGGCTCCATCGAGCAGATACCTCGGGAATAGAACGCTAACGCAGACACTCTTGCCAAGCTCGCCACCTCCGGGGAGACGGAGGCTCTGGGATTAGTTCCAGTAGAGTTCTTGGAAAAACCAAGTATAGAAGAAACCAGGGCGGAGGTCGAGATGATCGATGCTAGGCCGACCTGGATGACCCCCATCCTTGAGTATCTCACTGAGGGGAAGCTACCTGAAGGGTGTAATGATGCGCAGCGAGTACTGCACTAGGCCCCAAGGTATACGATGGTGGACGGGATGCTGTACCGACGTGGGCACTCCCTACCCCTCCTGCGATGTGTTCTTCCAGGCGAAGCAAAGGCCATTCTGCAGGAAGTGCATGAGGGTTTTTGTGGAGATCACACTGGGGGCAAAGCTTGGCCCTAAAGGTCCTGAGGCAAGGATATTACTGGCCCACTCTGTCCAAGGATTCGATCTCGTATGTCAAGAAGTGCGACAAGTGCCAGCGATTTGCCACTGTTGCCTGAGCTCCCCCGGTCGAGCTGAAGATGATCTCATCCCCATGGCCATTTGCAGTTTGGGGGATCGACTTGGTTGGCGCCCTCCCTACTGGAAAAGGCGGGGTCCGTTACGCCGTGGTGGCCATCGATTACTTTACGAAGTGGGCTGAGGCAGAACCTTTGGCCACGATAACTTCCAAAAAAGTCCTCGACTTCGTGGTTAAGAGCATTATCTGCCGATTCGGGCTGCCCAAGAAAATCGTTTCCGAAAATGGGACTCAGTTCCGAATTTTGTGAAAGATACGGAATTGTGAAAAGTTTCTCCTCCGTGGCCTATCCTCAGGCGAATGGCCAGGTCGAGGCCGTCAACAAGACGTTAAAGGCGAGCCTCAAGAAGAGACTAGACGAAGCGAAGGGGGTCTGGCCAGAACAGCTCCCCCAGGTTCTGTGGGCATACCGGACCTCGCATCGGACTCCTACGGGTCATACTCCTTTCTCCCTGACCTTTGGGAGTGAGGCAGTCCTCCCTGTGGAGGTTAAGGTACTTTCGTATAGGGTCCAGGCATATGACCAGGACCGCAACCACGAGCTACTTTGCACTTCCCTCGACTTGGTTGATGAAAGACGAGAAGATTCGCAACTCCAGCTCGCACATTACCAGCAAAAAATCACTCGTTATTTCAACTCAAAAGTCAAAAAGCGCGCCTTTAGCATGGGCGACCTGGTCCTCAGGAGAGTTTTCTTAGTCGGAAAGGATCCCAAAGAGGGAGTATTGGGACCAAACTGGGAAGGGCCATATCAAATCATCGAGGTCATTAAAGAAGGAACTTACAATTTAGCTCGGCTTAATGGAGGGGCAGTCCCACGAACTTGGAACGCCATCCATTTGAAGAGATATTATCAATGATTCCCTTGTAAGGCCTAAAAGGCCATTTTTTAGGTATTACGCAATGAGAATTAACTTTTCGTTTATGATTGTACATATTTACGAGTGTAATCTAAAGTAACCACGAAAGACCCTTTCCCAGTTACTTGGGGGGCATATGGTACCTGGATATAACCAGGTCGCCTTAAAGACTTATTAGAAGTTAATTCAAATCGATTGATCGTTGTTTTTCTTAAAAAACGCGAGATATTGATAAAGGATTAACACAAACTAAGCTCTACCCTGGATACAACTAGGTTCTAAAACTTAGAAGTTAATTTAAATCGATTGATCGTTGTTTTTCTTAAAGAGCACGAGATATTGATAAAAATTAACACGAACTAAGTTTTTAAATTAAGTTTTTGGACATAACTAGGTCATAAAACTTGAAAGTTAATTTAAATCGATTGATCGTTGTTTTTCTTAAAGAGCACGAGATATTGATAAAAATTAACACGAACTAAGTTTTTAAATTAAGTTCCTAGACATAACCAGGTCATAAAACTTGGAAGTTAATTTAAATCGATTGATCGTTGTTTTTCTTAAAGAGCACGAGATATTGATAAAAGTTAACATGAACTAAGTTTTCAAATTAAGTTCCTGGACATAACCAGGTCATAAACTTAGAAGTTAATTTAAATCGATTGATCGTTGTTTTTCTTAAAGAGCACGAGATATTGATAAAAATTAACATGAACTAAGTTTTCAAATTAAGTTCCTGGACATAACCAGATCATAAAACTTAGAAGTTAATTTAAATCGATTGATTGTTGTTTTTCTCAAAAAGCACGAGATATTGATAAAAATTAACGCGAACTAAGTTTTTTCAAAATAGTAACTAAAATGCGTAAAGGCAAAAGGAAGTAAATCGATTAAAAATAAAATTGATAGTTAGATGTCTCGAGGTGAAAAACCTCATGCAAAGTTACAACAACAAAAAAATGAGAATAATAAAAGAGTGGATGCAAAATGGAAAGGCCCTAGGCTCCACCAGTCGGCCCCGTGGAGGTCGCCGTCTCGCCCTCCTGCTCGGCCACGACAGAGGCTTCCCCGGTCTTAGAAGGTGCATCTTTCTAGAGGCGAGCTTTAAACCCCTCCAGCAAGGGCTCCCAGACGTCCGCTCCCAAGAAGGAGAAATCACCGTCAGAGTTGTAGACCCTGCAGTGGTAGAGCATGTCCTCCATGGCGGTGCTGGAGGCTGCCTTCTCGGCTTCCAGGGCGGCCTTGGCCTCCTCGGCCCCAGCCTTCGCAGTGTCTAGCTCTGCCCGCGCAGCGGCGAGGGCGGCTTTGGTAGCCTTGACCTCTTGAAGCTTGGGACGGGCTTCTTCCAGCTTGGCCTGCGCGGCCACGAGGGCATCCTTAGCTGTCTGCAAGGAAGTCTGGTGGGTGGCCACAATTGCCTGATGCTCGCCCCTCATATCCTCGAGCTGGGCCTTGGTCCTGGCTATGCTTGGGTGAAAGGCCAAGGCGCTCTGCAAAAACGGAGAGGCAACTGCCTTAAGAAAAAAAAAAGGGAGAAAGGAAAAACAGGGCAAGGCATGATAATCAAAAACCATAAAAGGGTAAGGTCAGCTTACCGTTAGGGCCATGCCCAATGAAGATTTCAGTATGCCCACCGGGCTCCTTGTTTCGATGGCCCGCATCTCCCTCTCGTTGAAACGGTAGAAGTGGCTGACGGCGTAGTTCGCCATCTCATACACAGTCCCCCGAAAGACATCTGGAATCTTCTCCAGGTCCAGGGGGTCAACCGGGATGCGCACCTCGGGAGGCGCAATCGTCGAAGCCCCGGGCTCCGCCCCTATGTCCCGGACGAAGACCGGAGCTCGCGGAGGGGGTGGGGGTATGCTCCCCCCTGCAGCAGGAGGTGCAGTTTCCTCGGCCTGGGCAGCTGGGGGCTGCTCTTTCTCCTTTGCAGGAGACTTGGTTGGGGTCCCGGCGGATTTCTTCGCCATCCGGAGCTTCTTCATTTTGGGCCCAGAGGCCCCAGCTGAGGAGTTCCCCCCGGTGAACACAGCCCGCAGATTTTTTCCCCCGGGCTGAGACATCTCCTCTGGCAAAACAAAGATATGGTTAGTACACAAGTTAGTGGTCATGCAAACACAAAAACAAAGGAAAAAAAGGCGAAATTCAAGTATATATATATATACTAAAGGGAATCCTACCCCCCGAGCTAGAAGAAGAATCTATGGTTACGACCATCGGCCCCGGAGCTTCCGCAGGGGAATCTAAGGCAATTATTTCTCGAGCTGCGCAATTTCTGGATTTGAGGCTGTCTCAGGACTAGACTCTTCTACATATTGCCTAATACCTGGAGCTACGACACCCTCCCGGAGTGATGGCCATGACCGAAGGTTAGTCCCATACTCCTCGAATAAGCCCGACCTAAAGGCTAGGGTGTTGTCTACAACTACGGTACCCCTAGGGCGGCTACTTTCGTAATCCAACACGAGCTGATCGACGCAGTGGAGCAAGGTTTCATCGAAGTCTGGGTCACTTCGATGGCGTTGGACGATCTGTTTGGGATTGAACCTAGCTATCCGGGGGTCTGCAGTGGCCATATCTAAGTTCCTAAACATGTAAGGGTTACCTTGGCCGGGGGGACCTGCAGCTGCTTCGGACCGGATCCTCTCCTCGTTCGTTCTTTGGGCGACCTCCAACGCCCGCTTCCTCGTCCTCACGAGGGGCACCTCATCCTCCTCATCCTCATCCCCCGCAACCTCCTCCACGATGATAGGCCTCATATTGCGAGCTGGGGGAAGCACTCGGGGCCTCCTCAGGTTCAGAGTCTGTCCTGGGGAGATCAGCTTACAGGCCAGCATCGTCTCGTCTGTCACGAGCTGACGATAGTCCTTTTCACTGGGGGGCAAGCCCGCCAGTGTCTCGTACTGGCTCCCGGGGATCACAGACTTCTCTATCCTCGCGAAGATAGCTGCAGAATTAATCTAAGTCAGAAATGGTTACAGGAAGAGCTAACCGATACTTAACTTATGAGCTAAGATTGAAAGGCACTTACGAGGACGGTTGAAGTAGTGCAGCTCGCAGTTTCGGAACCCCGTCGACATAAAGAATTGATCTTTGAATTCGTTGGGGTGGCTGGGCAGCTCGATGACCGCAGTCGTGTTGGGGAACCGGGTTAAGTAATAGAACCCGTCACCTCGCCCCCGCTGCTCCGGGCTGGCCTTGAGGCTGAAGAAATACAGAATGTCTGTAGGAGTGTGGACCTCCCACTCCTGTTTCAAGAACAAGTATCTTAACCCTGCCAAAAAACGGCAAGAGTTGGGGGGGAGCTGGAATTGGGCCAACCTCACGTAGTTGAGGAAATTGGCGAAGTACTGGTCCAACGGGAGGAAGGCCCCCGCCTTAAAATGTTCATTGCTCCAGGCTGAGAACACCTCATCAAGCGGCGCGCAGCTCCGCTCGCCTTCTAAGGGAGGTCGGGCAATCACGGTTCCTCTCCCCAGCTCGATGTTATGGGAGAGGAATATTTTGTTTACCCTTGCCTGGTCAGTGATCTTTGAGACGATCTTCTCCGCCTCAAAGAACGCGTTGGGGGCCACCTCAAGCTCCCGTTCCACTGCTGGCCCGAAGTTGGAAATCGGGGATTCAGCCATCACCTCCTTTCCCTTGTTTTGTTGGGAGGACGAGCTGCCTACGGACTTCTTGGGAGCGTTCTTCTTGGGTCCCATCTGGTCGCCTAGTGAACAAAAAGAAGAAGTTTTAGAAGAAGGCGACCTAAAAATGGAGAAGAATCTGAATGTGTTTCCTTGACACGAGCTGAGGTAAGGCCAGCCCGTGGAGAGTGAGACCACGCGGTTCTATGAACACGCGCCTGTGCTCCCAACAGATCCCCGATTACTTGGAATTCGTGTGTCAGGAGGGTCAAGATAGAAATTTTCCTTGGAAGGAAAGTTTCGGTAGGCGGGAGGTGCAAAACCGCCTGTGAAGCGTGTCCCCTAAGCTACCCGGTTTTGCACCCAAAATACTGGGTACTTTAAACCAGCATACCTAAAATCCTACCCAGAAAATTTCCCCAGAAAACACACCCTATAAACAATGCTCCTAAATGGTTTTCTACTGCAAACGATACCCTAACCTAAAAGGCTTTTACCCTTCATGCCCACAAAAAACCAACAAAACCCTGCATGTGGCTACAGTAAATATTTACCTAAGCTACAGTGAAAAATAATTCCAAAACATGCACAGTCAGGAGACTTACAGAATGTTCTGGTTGAGAAGAGGATGAAGGGATCGCCTGGGTTGGGGCTTCGTCGGAGTAGTTGATTCCAAAGCTTCGAAGGGGCCCTTACACCTGAACTTCTTGAGTGCTGGGAATGGTAGCCGGAAAGAAGAGGGTTTTTTCTTTTGAAAATGAAGAGAGAAGAAGAAGAAAATTTCTGAAAAATTTCAAATGAACGGGTGGCCCATGCGTAAGGTGGCCACCCCTTTTATATACGTGAAGGGCCACGTGAGGAGGGCCGTTGGATTGCCCTGATGTGGGATCCAAGGCTCTCCACTTGAAAGACGAAACGACGGCTGAGTATAGGCTAGGCCATTAAATGCGGTTCTCGGAAGACGTACCGTCACCAACCACGATGTTCCACGTATTTGGCGCCTGCGTAAAATGTGGAATATGAAGAGTTCATGGGGAAGCCTAAAAGCCCCTACTGTGGCCCTATGCGACGTCGTGTACCACGAGTAGGGGCTTGATGGGCAAATGTACGCCCTGGTTTTCCCATGGGCTGTTAGCAAGCTGAGATACGGCCTAATCATGAGATACGCCCTAATCATGTCTACCACGTGGACATCCCCAAGACCGGAGCTGCCACTCGAAAGATCCTACCTCCTCAGCTCAAGGTAACCTAAGGGTTCGCCAAGATTAGACTGAGTTTGGACTTTGAAGGCCAAAGGTCGAGGGAAGCATCCAGCTCGTGGTACGAGCTAGGGTTGGAGGCTGTGACCTTTTATAAAGTCAACCACGCAAGGTAAACGTGCATATATCAGACATCACGTGTGTAATGCCCCGAATTCTCCGATGTATTTAACGGCGTGAACATTAGGCCGGGAGGGCCATACTTGTTTAATTATGTTATTAATTGATTAAATGCATGTATATGTTGATTATATTATAATATGATGTGAAATGCATGCATGTGAGTCCATATTTTTATCCACAGGGGTGTTATGGTAATTTGGCCCGTTGAGGGTAAATTGATTATTTGTTCGCATGTTGGTGATATAATTTGAGACCACATTATAATGTGGGTTCGTTCGAGCCATTTGGCATGAGACGATCAAGGAATGTTAATTATCGGTTTGGTCATAACGGGCTTAAGCTCGGGGCTCGGGGTGAGTCTCGGGGTGTTTTAATGATTAGAGTGTTACCGGGGATTAAAGGGTAACGGGATGTGAAATATTGGTGTTTGAGGATAGTGAGATTAGCGGGAAAAGGGAAACGTTAATTATGATTAACGAGATTGGTGGAAAATACCAAAATTACCCTTGCGTTGGTTTTAGAAGCTTTATTATACCTAGGGGTATAATGGTCTTTTGTGTTTTGGATATATATGATGTATAGAAGGCTGTGAAACAGAACCCAAAACAGAGTTCTCTTCTTCTCCTTCCCGTACCTTCTCTTTCCTTCATTTTCCTTGCTTCTTCTTTGGAGATTTTGAGCTCAAGGGGTGGAACTAAGCTAGGGAATCAAGGGGCTTAAGCTATAGACTTGGTTCAGCCATTGGAGGGGGTTCAATTCCAGGTTTGAGGTGAGTTTTATCCATTGTTTACTGGTTTTGCTCTGTTTTCGTTTATGGATTTCAGCTCTTGATTTAGGTGTGGAAAGTTGGAATTAAGGGGAGTTCTTGAGGTGTTTTACTTGGGTTATGATGGGGGAGAGTTATGGGTGATGTTTGGAGGTTTAAATGGGTGTTTGAAAGAGGTTTGGGTGGTGTTTGAACTGGGTTTGAAGGGTTGGTTCTAAGTGAAATCGTAGAGGAAGAAAAACAAGGGTTTTGGCTAAACTGGGCGTTGTGCCGCGGCATGGCCAGGGTGAGCCGCGGCCCTTGGTGAAGGCTGGGTTTAGGCGCCTCTGTTTGAGGGGCGGGCCGCGGCATGGCCAAGGAGGGCCGCGGCCCTTAAGGCATTTTTGGCCAAAGTGAGCTTTTTAGCATGGGGATTCAAGTCTAAGGCCTCGGGGTTGAACCTACTACCCGTTTGGGTAGTGTTTGATGTCCCGGAGGTTAGGTTTTAGTTTGGGAACCTTTTATTATTCATTTTATTGATGGAATCCCATAATTTGGTTATGACCAGGTAACTGCTAAAGGACCAAAAAGTCGATCGTTCTCAGGGTCACTCTTTTATTTGTTCTTGCTCGAACCGGAGGTAAGAAAACTGCACCCCAAGTGTGACATGCATGGATATTTGTAAGGCATGTTGATTGTGTAATATGGACATGGATTGAACATGGAATGCTTAGCGTATGTTGTTCGCTTGTGCATAGCACTGACTAATTAGTCAGGTTTGGCAAAGGTGCTAGTATCAACTGTGAAGCTGTGACTGATTAGTCAGGTTCGGCAGTGGTACTGGGCACTGGTCACGTTGCACTGACTTGTCAGTCAGAATTGGCAAAGGTGTTAGTGTCAGCTGTGAAGCTGTGACTTATTAGTCAAGTTCGGCGGTGATACTGGACACTGGTCACTTAGCGCTGACTTATTAGTCAAGGATGGACTTAGCGTGGTTCACGCAAGCCAACAAAGATTAGATCTAATCGACTATTAGCATTGAATGACTCAAGGAACATTAATGCCTGACCGACCCTGAGGGTCGATGAACAAACAGAGCTTGGAGGCTGGTGGCTTACCTAGCAGCCACTCTCCTGCTAGAAAAGAGAGCCTGGAGGCTAGTGGCATACCTAACAGCCACTCTCTCGCTAAAATCATGTGATGTTCATTCGCTTGTTTGAAAGCTTTATGCTCAATATGAATATAATGATAATCATTTGATAATGTTTATGAAAAGTGTTATGTTTTCTTGCTGGGCTTTGGCTCATGGGTGCTATGTGGTGCAGGTAAAGGGAAAGAAAAGCTCACCTAGCCTCGAGTGGAGAGCTGATGTGGTGTTGTGTACATATGCGGCCGCTTGACCACCACGGCCAAGGAGTTCTCAGAGGAGCTAGGGGGTTTACCCTATTTTTGCCGCTTAGGTCGGCGGGGTTGTAAATTTAAAACAGTAGTGACCATTTTGTACTGAGAACCACTTGTAAATGTTTTGTTTAGCTCTGCAGAGCAGTTTGTAATAAATCTCCATTTCCTTTTTATTGGTTTTATACCTTAACCAGTTAATTACACCTAGAGCACGTTTTTTACCAAAGTACTCAGGTAACGAGTCAAATTTCCGGTCCACCGTTCACCGTAACTGTTCTGGGGTAGCCAGGGCGTTACAACGTGTCTGATATATCCCTGACTTCTCGGACACGCAGCATGAACGCGCGCATTCTGGCACCCACGACTAGGTTGGGCCGTGCGGCCCATTATCCCCCTTTCCTATTGATTAGACCACACTTCATGTGTCAGGTTTTAAGAATTAATCATGAATGTCACAGAGTTGACATGATAGGTAAGAAGGTCACGGGATGACCTTCTTACCAACTCCCAGGTGCCCTCTCCTATAAATATGGAGACCCTGGGAGTTGCAAAGGGTTGGATTCTATTGTGTAAGAAATACCCTGTAAAAGAATACCAAGCATATACCAATAATATTGACTGGTGGAGTAGAAGGATTTTAACCTTTGAACCACCTAAAAACGTAATTGTGTCACCAGCCCATTTCTAAAAATATCATTCATCTATTTCGGTTCAACATAAGAACTAATCCATTCCTCTTATTTTCCTAATTACCTGTTGGCGAAGAACCGCGTCAACACATATAAATTCAAATATTATAAAATATCATTATTATAATAATATTTAATACAAAACTAGATATTTAATAACTATGGTGTTGTTTGGTAACACTTAAAAAATAGTTTTTTATTTAATTAATTAAAAATTTGACAATTAAACATAAAATATGCTTGATAACTCTATTTTTGTTTATTATTTTTTTAAATTTTAATTAAAATTTATTAAATTTTGAAAATAAAATTTTTTCACTTTCAAATTTTTTTTAAATAGTTTTCAAATTTTCCTTTTTTTTTTCTTCTCTTATTCAAATCAACACCTTATATGGTTAAACAAAAAATAAAAATAAAAGTTATCAAACACGTTTATTATTTTTTGTTTTTAAAAACAAAAAACAAAAATAGTTACCAAACATATTTTTATTTTTAAAAAATAAAGAAATATTATTTTAAAAAATAAAAAATAATAAATGCGTTTGATAACTTTTATTTTTATTTTTTGTTTAACAATATAATGTGTTGATTTGAAGAATTGAAGAAAAAAGAAAGGAAAAATTTAAAACTGTTTAAAAAAAATTTGAAAGTGAAAAAATTCTATTTTCAAATTTTAAAAAAATAATAAATAAAAATAGAGTTACCAAACATATTTTTTGTTTAATTATCAAATTTTTAATTAATTAAATAAAAAACTATTTTTTTTAAGTGTTACCAAACAACAATATTTCTATTTTTGTGTTTAAAAATTTCAAAAATAAAAATTTTCCAAACGGACCCTATATTAATATAAATTAAAATGTTATAAAATATCATCATTATAATATATAATACATGATCTTAACTTTTATTTAAAAATTTTATCATTTATATTTAAAAAGAGAGTAATTTTGATGAAATTATATATATATATATATTGTAACGCCCTAATTTCTCATAGATTACCGAGAACACGCGTTGGGTCATAATCGTAAATATTGCTATTTTATTTAATAAAAACTTAAAAATAAATACATTGATCCATGGTTTTATAAAAATAAAATACTTGTCTTTAACATAAAAATGAGCAACATTTAAATAAAACAAACTTTTAAAAAAATAATAATAATAATTTGGCCCGCTTGATCTTGCTCGACTATATGGTCCCCAACGAATACATCACGAAGCTCTTAGGCCCCACTCGCCACCGACCTTTCTATCTTTAATTTCCTGAAATAAAAACATCATAAGGAGTGAACTTCTAAGCCCAGTAAGGAAAATACAAACAAGGGTTAGTCATATAATCAAACATAACATATATTCACCCAAAACATCTAGATCATATCATATCTTAAGTCATAATTCTAAATCATAATCTATAAATCATAGGTCATACTCTAAGTCATAAATCATAGGTCATAGGTCATAGGTCATAACTCATAATCATAACTAAAAATAACAAATCAGATGTAATAAAAAGATAAGTGCTTGTACAGGGGTGGCAATTAAGCCTCGGACAAAAGTCCGCCATACACCGGACATAGGTCTGTCATAAAGTTTTGGCAACCGAGCCTACCGGACATAGTCCGTCATACATCATTGGACACCTTAGGTCCAGACACACTTACCCCTTTATTGTACCTGAAATGTTAGGTCATACACACATAAACTATATCATACATTACATAAACTAGATCATAATACTAAACTATCTAATTTTCCTTACCTCAAAATTAAAGAACAAGCGTGAGAGATTGCAAGCACAGACCCCTAGAAAAAAAAAATGATCACCTCAGCTATTGACCACTATCACTTGAATCTAGCATTAATAAGATCTCATTAGTGTCTTTCTAACAAAATTATTTAAAACATAAAAGATACAAGAATAGTCTTACTTTAATTATCCTATGACGAGTCCTCCACATTACATTAATGAGAAGATTGAATTTTTAAACCACATTCCTTTCCCTTCTTCCTTCTAGACTTTGAACTCTTATTGCCACTCTAAAATGCTTCTAAGCATCTTAGCCACTAGGCCCTTCTATAGACTAATAGCCTAACAACTTTCTTATGAATTCAAATTCACATTTCAAATTCCTAAAATATCTTAACTTCTTTGATAGCAATAAATATATCTCTACCAGATTATTGCTAAACTTATAATATAAACATTTAAATAATATATTTTTTTCTTTTATATAAAATCATTCTTTAACAACTTCTACTCACCGAACTCTCTCTCTATAATAACAACAAATATATTTTTTAATCTATCAATATACTAACCTCAAACAAAAGCCTTCACATACGGAAATTCTTAACTACTTATTTCCCAATTACTTAGTTATCATTATTATTTTAGTTGCCACATTTGACTAAGTCAAATACTTAAATATCTTAATAACCATATCATACTATCATCTATTCAAAATAAAGTTCTATTTTTCAATTTCAAAGTATATATAACTTTGAACTAATGTAGTCACTACATGACTAACATTATATAATTGGAAAATTACTAACAACTAAATAAAACTTAAAATCTATTCTCCATAATTTATTCAACCAATTTTTTTTTTTTTTTAAACTAGACATAACTTGATACCAATTTATCTAACAAGTTAGAATTCTATGCAATCATCTCACTTTTCTAAAATTAATTAAAATAATACCACAACTAAAAGTATTATTTTAAATCAACACTATTAATGAACATGTCATAACTAAATAGCAAACAATTAAGTAACCGAGCTACTTGAATATTACATATATAAATATGAAAATCTTATAATTTTGGAAAAATATTTAGGAGTTGTTGAGTATAAAATTGCATATTTTTAAGTGCATTAAAGTTGAAACTATTTTATATTTAACAACGTGGATTCATCAATCTCTTCAACAATTTTATAATGGGAAATCTACAAAAATGCACTAAAAGTTAAAAAAAATATGAAAAATACGGTACATTACAAAAATACGGAATTTTTGGATAAAAACACGGAATGACAAAATTGTAAATACGGAGTGGCAAAATCATAAATAAAAGCTGTAAAATACAATTTTTTGTGATCAACGTTTACAAACTAGTAAATATATGTTACGAACTTGTAAATATCTGTTACGTGTTTGTAAATAATATTTACAAAATCAGTTATAGAATTGTAGATTTTTTTTTTTTTTTTTTTTTTGTAGATAAAACTTACAAACAAATTCGTAACTAAAATTTTTATTTTTGTAACAATAGTTTACAAGTCTAGTTTTACAACTAAGAAAGATATTTTTGTAACTAATATTTACGAAAATATTTTATAGTTAAGAAATCATAAACAAAATATACATAAAATTATTATACTTTTTCATATTGTTACAATATTGTACCAAAAAATTACATGAACCATCATATTTATGCTATACAACTTAAAAATATAAATTTAAGATATTCATTATTTATAAAACACTTTATTGAATATAGTGGTGAAATACAATATTTTTTTAAAAACAAGTTTTACATTTTTGTAACAACAATTTACAAAACTAATTTCACAACTAAAAAATTTATTTTTGTAACTCACATTTACATAAATATTTATAAATTTATTTAACATGATTATTACAAAGATTTATAAAACTAATTTTTTAACTTTAAATATATTTTTGTAACAAAACTTGAAACTTGGATTAGATTATGATTTTGGTTTAATATTGAGTGTTGAGACTTGACTAGCTATGATTTAAAAAATATATATAATATTTTTATAAAGAATAATAATATTGTGATTATCTTTAACTATATATTATAACATATAGTTATTAATATTAATTTTAATTAACAGCATATTGTAATTTGTATAAATATTTATTTATTTTTTGAGTAATTGTATAAATATTAACTTTAATATTAATAAATATATTTATTTTAAATAAAAATAAATTAATCTACTTTATTTTATTGAAGGTAGTAACTATAATTATTATTACTTTTATTATTATATTAATTGATATGCTTAAATTCTTATTAAAAATTAAGACAAAAAAATAAAATAAAGGTAAATATATATATACACAAGTGGGTGGGGAGAGCCGTATTTTTGTAATTTATAGGTGGGGAAAGCCGTATTTTTGTAATTTATTAAAGGTATCGTATAAAACAAATTTCTTTTTATATTACCGTAGGAGATGTAATTATCCCTTTTAGCCACTTGGGCTTCTGCTCCAATTCTCTACAAAGCCAATTATTGCAACACCTCAACTCCATTCAAGGCCCAAGTTCTCATGCATCAAATGAAGACCTCAATTTGCCTAAAACTTTAGCAATTCAATTGCTATTTCGCCATTCTCCAAGCCAAGAAAGAAGCAAGTCCTCTAAACAATATAACTAGAAACCTTAGGCCATCTTCAATCTTCAATCTACAGATCGGAGATCACCTATCTTTCTTTTACATTTTTTTTATATTATTCATACTCTATTTTTATTTTCATATCCAACTCAATACTCTAAATATGACACCAAAAAATACATTCTCTTAAAAATATATATAATATTCTCTTTATTTTATAAATTAAATTAAAAAAATTATTTAAAGTTTACAATGTAATATTAATTAATTATATGTTTTATTAATTAAATAATAATAATATAAAAATATATAAACTCTCTTGTTTCATAGCGAAATGTATTTTTTTTTAATTTTATGTCAGTGGTTTTATCTGAGTTATAATGCATTTATTTACTTTATGTTAGTGTTTTTTTTTTATTTATAATGTATTTTAAAAAAAAATATTTATAATGTATTTTAATTTTTGTATTATGAAATTAATGTTTAGTATTATTTTTAAGTATTTATTTAATTTAATTTTCTCAATAATTAATTTTAATTTATTATATAAAAATAAATATTTAGAATGATATTAAATTAAAAATACATACATAATGTATAAATTCTAATTTAATTATAAAATCAACTTTTTTTGTATATAAAATATTAATTTTATATTATAAAAAATATAAAGGTGTCTATAGTGTTGCAATGGGTTGCATTAGGATGAATTAGCATATGCGTTTTCAAGTTGCATTGTGTTGCATGAGTTTGCATTTGAGATTGCAATGAGTTGATTTAGGTTGCATTGACCTTACATTTGCGGTTGTTTTGGATTGCATGAGTTGCATAAGGATGAAATTTGCAAATGAGTTTTCTTAATGTAACATTGGGTTGTATTGGGCTTTCCAATTGACGTTGTACTATAGGTTGTATGCAGTTGCATGAACTTGCATTTGAGGTTATAGTGAATTGCTTAGGATTGCATCGACTTGCATTTGAGATTGCAGTGGATTGCACAAGGATAATTAAGTTGCATAATGAGGTTGCATAAGTTGATTTAGTTGCATTTGAGATTGCTTTAGGTTGCATTGGGTTGCATGAGCTTACATTTGAGGTTGTAGTAATTAGTATTTGAGGTCGCAATAAGTTGCATAAAGATGATTAAATTGCATAATAAGGTTTCTATAGTTGCTTAACATGTTGTAATTTGCAAATGATGTTTTAGTTGCATAGCAAGTTGCTTAACATGCTTTTAATTTGCATATGAGATTTTTTTAAGTTGTTTTAGTTGCAAATGAGGTTGCTTAAGTTTATTTAGTTGAATATCAGGTTGTAGTTGATGTAGGTTGCATTGGGCTGCATAAAGTTTATTAAGTTGTATAATATGGATGATTAGTGGTTGCTTAAATAATTTGTTGTGGTTGCTTTGTTTTCTTATAAAAAAATTATAAGAATTCAATAGTAATGACATGGCTCCTTAACTAAACATGACTTAATTTTCGGTAGTAAAGAAGGAAGTTGAGCTTGTCAAGCCCTCCACAACCATGCCTTCAGATGTTCTGTCTCATAAGCAACCTCATATGCATTGAGTTGTTTAAGTTGCGTTGAGTTCCTTTAGATTGCATAACAGGTTTCTAAAGTTGTTTTAGTTGCAAATGAGGTTGCTTAAGTTGCATATGAGGTTGCTTGCGATGTTGTAAATTTCATTATGTAACCAAATCAACTTGTAAATCTAAAGATGCAACCTACATCAACTTAATCAATCTAATGCAACCCTACAACAACCAAAGCATCTTAAACATTCTAATGCAACTTTCAACAACTTAATCAACTTTTAAATCTAAATATGCAACCTATAATAACTCAAGCAAACTCATATACAATCAAATCAAATTATAAATATAAAGATGCAACTTATAGTAACTTAAAAAACTCAATGCAACCTAAGCCCATGCAAATGAATTGGGCCTATGCACATGCCCAACAACTTTCCATATTCTAAATATCCTCTTAAGAGCATCCCTGGTTAATAAATTAATTTCAAATAAATTTAAAAAATACAAATAAACCTCTCACTTACGACTCATTGATGCTATTGTGAGGGCTCAAGCCCCACCTCAAAAAAAAATTATTTGAAATTTTAATTAAATATTTTAATATAATTAAAGAAAATAACATAAAAGCCATCACTAATACTCTAAATCTATTGAAAGTCCCACCTTTTGCCAAAGTCTGGCTCCGTCACAGCTGACTCCTACTACATTTTTATTTTTTAATGTATTTCCCCCAAAACAAACACACTTCTCCATAATAACATTACATTTCCTAGAGGTTTTGATTCAGAAAATACAATGCCAAAACATAATCACACACACTCGTGCACTCTTGGAGACGCTAATTAACTTAAATTATATCCCCATATATTAAGGTATGATTTTGGTCAAAACAAAGACTAATTTACTATTTCTATGTACGTATTTAATAATTGATATTCAAAATACAAGCAAATATTAGTAATTAGTGTTTATTTGAATATATATATATATAAACTGAAAGTGTACTTATCTCTTCTATATAAAAAAATGTGTAGATGCGGAAATTATTAGTTATAATAGTTTGTTTTGTTAACTTTAATGGAATATTCTAAATATTTAATGGAATATACCTTTAAAACTAATTAAAAATAAATATTTATTAATTATCTTAATATAAATTCAAATATTATAATATAAATTCAAATTCAGATTCAAATGTTATAAACATCATTATTATAATAATATAAAATACAAAATTAGATATTTAATAATTATATTAAAATAAATTTAAATGTTATAAAATAGTATTATGATAATAATATAATCCTAATTCTTTGCTAATTATATAATATGGATTCAAATATTATTATGATAATAATATTTACTATAAGGCTATATATTTAATACTTATATTAATATAAATTTAAATTTTATAAAATATCATTATAATAATATATAATACATAATCTTAATTTTTATTAAAAAAATTATCTGATTATCAGATTATATATATAAAAAAAATTATAAACAATGTTTTTATTTGATTTTTTATTTAATATGTTTATGTCATTATTTTATACATAATATTATTTATTTATTTAAAATTTATATGATAATGATACAAATTTAATAAAAATAATTAATAAATTATATAAATAAAATTAAGCAACACGCAAAAAATAATTAATAACTTTTATAAATAAAATGTATATTACAAGTTGCTTGCATCTAGTATATATATATATATATATATTCAAATAAGCATTCTATATTAAATTATATCCCCATATATTAAGGCATGGAAAGAAGTCAATATGCTTTATTCGTGTACTCCATGCAACATATGCTCCTTGTCACTATATATATAAGATCTTATTAAAGCTCTCTTTCTAAATCACTATAATCACAATTCTCCTCTTTTTCTCACTATGTTATCAAAATATTTCTCCTCAAAACATAATCATATGATTAAGAGAATACATCGTAAAAACATAATCACATGAGAAAAAAGTGCTTGCTATACGAGTCGATAAAACAAAACTACTACTATAACTTCTTCAACTACTAGCTGTTGGGTTTTATACCCTTATAAAATCATGTCGGACACGTACGTGATTTTATATTATCAATAAAAATAGTAGAAAACATTTAGTTTGATAACTATGTTGCTTGCTTGTTTTATTACATGATTATTGAAATAATACAAACATTTATAAAATCCCGAACATATGGATAGTTACAATTATAGTGACTAGGTCACAGTGGATTATAGTTGTAATTATATGATCAAAAGAATGAGTCCTAAGATTAGACCAGTGCATTGGATTTTCATTGATTAGGCTATGTACGATATGATCTACTTACACATTCAGGGTGTGATGTCTTGTCCAAGGCATTGACCAAGTAGATAAGATCATATGTATTTGGTTACATCGGACTAGGACCGATATTGATTATTGATTGATAAATAAGTATCGTTGTTATCGAATCTAATCAATGTCACAACGTTGACTATAGGTTAAGTCGATATTAATTATGAGTGATAATATTCTCCTAATTATATTATTTAAATCTTTTGACTTGTTCATTACTAGCTTACCCTACGGTCTAGCCTATACTTACATCTTGGAGATTTAGTAGTGTAATTGAGTGAGGGTATTATTCATGGATATGAAATCTATAACTTCTGTATGAGAAGTGAAAATATGATTTCCTTAATTGCTTTGTTCAAAAGATTAAATGATTGAGATCTCATTTCTGTGATTAAGTTCACGGAAATATCATTTATAAGGAACTTAGTAGGAGTTAAGGATAAAATATTGATGAAGGGTAAAACGGTAATTTGTACCCAGCTCGTTAGTAAGTCATCGATAGAGGATTGACTGACTGTAATGATTATAACAATGGATAACGTATTTATGGTTTGGAAAATACGTTCTATGAATTCAAGAGTTCAATTCCAAGTCTATAGTGGAGTCATGAGGAATTAATAAGGTAGTGAAATTAGTCGTAAATAAATTCACGGTAACTTATTGGAGCTTGATTTCATGGATCCATGGTCCCCACATCACCTTTGAGTGAATCATCTAGAATGTCTAAATTTATTGATTTAAATATCAGTTAGGTTTTTTAAAGTTGACTAGGTCAATTTTGAAAAATTTACAGAGATATGAGATTTAGAGAATAAAAAGGAATCTTTGGGTAAATTTATTAATATTGATAAATTGGTGCCAATATAAATAAATAATATTAAATCAAGTTTCAAATTATAATTAGTTAATTTGAATAAGGATTTAATTAATTATGATTAAATAAATAAATAAAAGATTTTGAATTTAGGCCCAATTGGGATTTAAATTCAAAACTAAGTCCATTTGTGAGAGCCCAAGACTTTTTATCTTTTTGTTTATTATTTTAATTAATTTGAATTTAAATTTAAATAAAGCTCATTAAGTTGCCTATATAAAGAATATGATATCTATGGTTTTCATAAGGGGAGTCTCAGTTTATTCATTGGGTAAGTGAAAACCTAGACAATCTAATCCTTTCTTAGCCACTATCTCTTCTTCTCTTCTAGATCTTTATCTCATGTGTTGAGAACTAGCCCACACTAGTTCTAGGTTGATCAAAGACTTGGTGATGAAGAATTTGTTGCTGATCTAGTTTAATCTCTTGATAATACTTTGCCACATAAAGGAATCAATAGTTAGAGAGATTGAAGGAAGGAGTTGTTCCAATTCTGCTGCACAATGTAAGTTTTCACTTTACTCTATATTTGTATCAATTTCATAGGAGCGTGTTCTAGGAATTTGAATGTTTGTTTGATAATATGTAAATTGCATGAAAATAAACAAAGATCATGTAATATCCTACACTAGCAGCCTTGAAACCCTTCAATATAAGAACTTATCTTTTCAAACTAATATTAGTTTGGACTTCTCTGCCATGAAAATCTTCAATAAATTCCATAAGCTTCTCATGAGGCTTATTCTTTCTCTCCCGTCAAGAGCTCAACGATCCTTATCGACGTCTTTGCCTATGCCATGAAATCGAGACGTTCATTTCGATGAGCTATTTTTATAATATGGAAGGAGTGAGTGAGGGTAGCAATCAGACTATGGTTAGCTGGATTCTGACACCAGAGTAAGGTGGAAGCATCGGTGTCATGGAGATAGAGTCGACGACATTGGACTGTGGTTAGTTGCATTACAACAGTGGAGTAAGGTGGACGCACCAGTGGAGAATTTGCCAATTTAAAATCAACTGTGAGAATTTGCATTCAAACGTCTGAAGTTTCGAGAATTTGCATTTATCATATTTAATTTATCAATTTTGCAGGCTAAATTCTATCAGGAACTGCATAAAGCTCATAGTTGTGAGGATCTGGACGTTCTTCAATGCTGATATGAGATGGATATTGCGCTGCACAGGTCTGCTCTCAAAACTATGTTGGATAGCGTCAGCGAAAATAGGACAGATTTATTTGAAACGCAAAGCAGATTAAAGCAAGTCGAGGAGATGATTCGATCCATGAAAACAAATCAAAGTGTGTGTGCTGAACTTAAAGAAGAAATGTCAAGAACTAGAGGCTAGATTAGTGTCTAATGGCGACTAGCAGAAGAAGCTCGAGGAACTTTCTGCTGTTTATGTCAAATGCACATCGTAGATTGAGAAAATGAAAGAGGCTCATAAGATTGTTGTGCAAAATCTTCATGAAGCCTGCGATATTAAGGAACAGTTATGCACTGATTCACTCTCTGCCAAGTCCGCTTTGCAAAAGGAAGTAGAAATGCTGGAACCAAAAGCCAGGTTAGCCAAAACAACGCTTGGGAATAAAGAAAGAAGTTACCAAACCACACTAGGTGAGTTAGAGAAATCTCAAAAAAAAGCTAACCAGCTTCGCTCTGATCATGCAACAAAGTTGACCGATTTGAACGATGAAAATGCACAACTCAACTTGGCCATTCTAAAATGAGAAAAGGTAAGCACTTATCCTTCCTTGTAAGTCCCTTAAATATGTTATGAACTATCTTCACCCATGCTCTGGTTGGTTGCGCAGAAACTAGAAATTAGTCAGTTGAAATGCAAAAAAGCTCAAATAATGGATAGATATTGTTCTGAGCAAAGAATGAGCATCTTGGGTCGAACTGATGTAGCATACTACTTAGATTACTTAATCAAATGTAATGGTCAAACCTTATAAGATAAGAAGGATTTACTTCAAGGGTACTACGATGATCACAGATTGACAGTGGGTCAATATAGTGCATACATTTATGTTGAGAAGATTGGTGATTTCGAAATCGATTATCCCACCGAGCATATTCAAGCATTGAGAGAGGTTGGGGATCCTGCTGGATTCGTGTACGAAGCTAATGGCGCACCATTCCATGGTGGAGTTGGTGATGTGCCAGAGTCATCTATGCTAAAGGATGTCATCGATCTTGTTGTGGAGAATATTGCTGTGGATGTTGATTCTAGGAGCGAGGTCCAAGTGTCAGAATTTGAAGTTGTGCCGCCTCTGGCTCTGGCCGTCTACGCTGCACCTGAAAGTTACACTAATGTGCCTCCTCCGCAGGCTTTGACAAAGTAAGGAGATAATGATAGTTAGTATTGGGTTGGATTTTTATAAATAGTTGTTTGTTGTCCGTACGCTATTTTTCCTTTATGATATTTGGATAGAAATTTTGTGTTTCTATTTTGATTTAAATGATAAAGGAAACTATCATATTTGTTATATTTCAGTTCATCAAGATTATTATGTCTATAGTCTCATTCTACACTTCTCACAGTCCCGATTTAGGTTGTTAGTCCTCTTCGATATGTATTCTTCCTACGATAGGACGCTGCACAAGCCATTTAGACCATTTGCCCTTGGCAACACTCGTGAACAATACCGTTGGTGGGAGTCGTTACCATGTAATCATTCCTACTCATTCTTTACACATTATATTCTCTCTGCTTCTTGAAAGTATTATATCATATTAAAATACTGAAAATGCGCTTCTCATAGGCTAAGCATAATTTTATATCGAGGTCACTGGCTTTTTTCTTCATGGACTCTATAACGCATGCTGAATAATTGTCTTCCGTAATACATCGCCAGTTTACGCTATCAGTTGGACTTGGAAGCTTTGCAGCGTGCCCTTGTGGATTATGCATGTAGATCCCCTCCTCATTTTCCGTGCTCTACGCATCGCCATAGACGCTTATAACTTGGTTCATTACTCCTGATTTTCAATGTCTTCATATTATTCTGTAGTTTTTAAAGAATCAACATTCTGTGCATTCATTTTTCATTTTTTTCCGTCATCTTCTTCTTCCTTTTGTTCTAATTGAGCTATTTAAAGTTGTTGATGCAGTGATTCTACTGTCTATTTTTTTTTGTATAAGTTGTTCATCGTTCATCTGCGGAATGATGGATATTTCTATGCATTTGTTCATCACCTGTTATTAATAAAGTAATCAACTTATTTTGCTACGCGTTATCGTTAATTTGCACTGAGCTCTGCGCATTGTTAGAACTTAGATATATAATCCTGCAACGTCAATCTAATAAAATATTAATTTATTATGTAAAAATTGTTACAAGCGAGTACATGAGTTTGCACAACTATTATCATTTATTCAAATACATTTATCTTGATCTTGCTGTGCGTCCACACCTACTTCTGCTACCCAAAATTTTCTTGCTTACTTTCCTTTCGCTACCTAAACTTTTCTTTGTTTGGGAAATATGGGATCTACCTCTTATTTTCTCTGTACGAGTCAAAGAGGATGAGCCCTGGGGCACGACAGGCATGCTCTTGGGGTCTATTGGTTGGCAGGTGCGCTGATCGGCTTGGGCATTGAGTAGAGTCCAACCGTTGCCGATTTCAGCACCCTAAGACTGACCATTTGTGGTGCAGTGGTGGTCAGCTGTTACCAAATGGAACAACCATTGGATTGAGCTGAGCCACTAGGGATTACTCATTTTTATTTGGATACCCCATGAGAGTTTTTCTTCAGATGACGGAGTCGTCGGAGAAATCTCTTTGTGCATCCTCAGCTTTCCACTCACATCATGCCTCACTTGGCAGCCGCGCCAACTCCCTAGCTGCATTGATCTCCCCCTACTCAATTGTAGTTCCCCTTGCTAGTAGCACTGGGTGAGCAGGAGAGCGTTCTCTCTTGGAACTCATGCTTCCATCTGAGCAACGCCTCTCGCTCAAGAGGTGTAACTCAAATTGGAAGGTGGAGAAGTGTGGGCTGCCAGGATGTGCTCAGATCTGATTGGTCTTCACACGCCTAGGGTTAACGTTGCCCTTTGTTTGCTCAGGTCTGATTGTTCTTCCGAAATGGGTTAAAGTCGATTCTTTATTGTCATTGTTGCCCAGAGTGATGCTTTCTTCCGCTGTCGTCGCCGACTCTTCACAAACGTGGGGATCATAGTATTCTTCGGTTTTTTCTGCAAATTCACACACTGCTTGAATGTACGAGATGCAAGTTTCATCTCTCCCTTGTTGACCTCACTTTTCTTTCTTCTTCCTCTCATCTCCTCGTTTCCTTTATTTTAGAAATAAAGAATGATATTGATATAAATTCTCTATTTTTTTTTATGAATTTCTTCACCGCTTCGTTTCGACAGATACAAATTTCTGGACGTCGTTCTACGTTGTTATGCAACTCTATTTATAGGCTGAAGGAATCTAAATCCTAACGACCTTGTCATTAAATGTTATAACGCTTTACAAAATATTCAGTCAAAGGTGCCATTATGGCTGTAACTGCCATTTGATTTTTCACAATTTTCCCAGGTTTTGAATGGTTTCAGTCACATGCTTTGATTTTATTGACAATAATATTCGATCGTACGTTGATGCAGTGTTCTTGTTTTGTTGCTTGCCAACTTTATTGAGTATCACGTGGTTGTTGTCTTGCTATAGTAATAAATACTTAATAATTGAATTGTGAAACAATCGTATTTACTCGATTCACCAAATAAATCTTCATTAATCAAAAGAAAAATAATTTGAGCTCTACTGAAAAATGCCACTTTTATCGATTGGAACTATGTGCTACAATCTACGCTGAACAACTGTGTTCAAGAATACAGACTAAAAATAGTATTTCTTTAACGACATAGAGTTCCACATTCTTGGTAAGCGCTTCCCACCATGAATTTCCTGCAAAGCATATGAAACCTTTCGATTACCTCAGCGATATGGAATGGACCTTCCCAATTTGGTTCCAACTTTTGTTGGTTTCCAGTGCATCGTCTGAGCATCCATTCTCTTGCTCAAAATTCCCTTGGATTGATTTGTTTTTGGTATTCCTGTTCAGAAATAGTTTTGTACTTCATATTGCGGATGTGGGCGACTTGCCTGAATTCTTCCAAGAGATCTAAATTATGCGCTAACTGCTCTACATTCAAAGACGGCGTAGCGACTATATTTGTGCGCAGAGTGGACAATCCTATCTCTGTTGGGATAACCGCTTCTGTGCCATATACCATAACATACAGAGACTCTCCCGTAGAGGTTTTACGCATAGTTCTGTACGCCCATAATACTTTTGGCAAATTGTAATGTCCCAAAATCCCTAATGTGGTTTAATGTCTGGATTAGGGGGCCGGGAGGGCCATAATTGATTTATTATGCCATTATGTGATTAAATGCACGATTATATGATGATAATTGCATGCATGTGGGTCCACTTTTCATTGTAAGGGTATTTTGGTAATTTGGCCCGTTGAGGGCATATTTGTATATTTTCATGCATGTTGGTGAGGTATGGATGAGGCCACATTATTATGTGGATATGTTCGAGCTATTCAGCATGAGACGGTCTTAGAATGCAAGTTAGCGGTTTGGTCATAACGAGGTTATGTACCAAGCTCGGGGTGAGTCTCGGGGGTAATTTGATGATTAGTACATTACCAAGAATTAAAGGGTAATGGGATTTGATTTATTAATTATTTGAGAATATTGGGAATAACGGGAATTTGAGGACATTAATTATGATTAACAGGATTAGAGGAGAAATGATACGTTTGCCCTTGGTGGCTGTTAAGGAAATAATTAGGCATGGGGGCATTTTGGTCTTTGACCAAGGGTTATATTTTAACTAGCTGGTTGTAGAAGCTTAAGGCAGCCAAAACAGAGTTCTCATCCTCTACCTCTCAATCCTTTCTTTTTCTTCTTCTTCGGCTTGGAGTTTTGAAGCTTAGCTTGAGGATTCATCTTGGGAATCAAAGCTTGAGGTCCTAGGCTAGTGTTCAACCATTGAAGGAGGTTTAATTCTGAGTTGGAGATAAGAATTTCAGTTCAAGTTTATGGTTTTTGCCCTATTTTTCAGCTGGTTTTTAGTTGAAATTTTGGACTGAATAGATGGGAATTTGATGAGGTTTTAAATGGTTTAAAGATTAGGTTTTGTTGGTTGAATGATAGGTAAGTTGTGGTAATGCTTGGGTGTGATTTCTGGGTTGATTGGTGAAGGTTTTTGGCTGGTTTTAATGGAGAAAATGGCAAGGGGGCTGTGTTCGTGGGGTCAAGTTGCGACTTGGGGGTGCGCCGCGACTCATTAGGCCAAGTCGCGACCCGCCCCTTCCTTTTGTGCCAGGGAGGAGTTTTTCAAGGGTTAGGTTCGGGGTTTCTTTTCCTAAGGCTCGAGATCGAATCTACTAACCATTTTAGTACAATTCGAGGTCCCAAGAGCGATGTTTAGACCATGAACCCTTTATGATTTATTTTATTAATAGAATTCCATATTTGGCCATGACTAGGTGACTGCTAAGGAACTTAAGGACTGATCGTTCTCAAAGGTCATTCTTTTATTATTTCACGCTCGAACCAGAGGTAAGAAAATGACACCCAGTATGTGACATGCATGGTTATTGATGAGGCATGTTGAGTGCTCTATATGTGTACATTGATTGAATATTAAATGCTTAGTAGTCTTGCTTAGTTGTGAGTGGTACCGACTTATTAATCAGAATTGACAATGGTGTCAATATTGACTGTGAAGTTGTGACTTATTAGTCAAGTTCGGCAGTAGTACTGAGCACTAGTCGTATGGAATTGACCTTGAGTCAAGAGCGGTATTAGCGTGTTTAACGCAAGCCAAAAAGATTAGATCTAATCGACATAAGCATGCAATGCTTGACCGACCTTAAGTTCGATGAAAACAAAAGCGTTTGTCTAGTCTGAAGGCTAGTTACTTTGAGCCAGAGTCAAAAGGCTTAGGTGACCGTAATGTCACATGGCTTAGGGTGCGGAGCCCAAGTTCGTGACTTATTAGTTACTTATCTAGTTCAAGTTCGTGACTTATTAGTCACTTATTTGATTGGGCTGCAAGCCCCAGCATGATTACAAGAATCATTATTGATAGTCACTTATCTGATTGGGCTGCAAGCCCCAGCATGATTACCAGAATCATTTATTGATATTGTATACATGCAGTAATAAGTTTTCTTGCTGAACCTTGGCTCACGGGTGCTATGTGGTGTAGGTAAATGGAAAGAAAAGCTCACCCAACCTTGAGTGGAGAGCTTAGGTGGCAATGTGTACATATGCAGCCGCTTGACCACCACTGCCAAGACGTTTCTCAGAGGAACTAGGGGTTAACCCTATTTTTGCCGCTTAGGTTAGCGGGTTATAATTTTTACACTGTAATGACCATTTTGGATTGTAAATAACTTTGTGAACACTTTTATGGGCCCATGTACAGTTTTATGTTTTAAATAAAATATATCCATTCCTTTTGAATCGAGATTTTTCACCTTAGCCTATTAATAACACCTAGAAGCATGTTTATAACCAAATGACTCGTTTAGCGAGTTAAGCACTGTTTAAAGTCCACAGTAATGGTCTTGGAGTAACCAGGGCATTACACAAATCCTCCAGCCAAGCTCCCTTCTTATCCTCCAAATCTTTCTTGATGTTTGTACGCCCTATTTTTCCCACGGGCTGATTAGCGAGCCGAGCTGCGGCCTAATCATAGTTATCTCGTGGACGTCCCACAGATCGGAGCTTCTGTCATTAGGTCGTACCTCCTTAGCTCGAGAAAACTCAAGGGTTCGCCAAGATGATACAAGACTTGACCCTGGATTCTGAAGGCCTATGGTCGAGTTAAGTATCCAGCTCGCGGTACGAACTGGGTATGAAGGCTGTGACCCTTTGTAAAGTCAACACACGCAAGGTAAACGTGCATATATCAGACATCACGTGTCTGATATGCCCCTGACTTCTCGGACACGCAGCAGGAACGTGTGTATTCAGACACCCACGACTGGGTTGGGCCGTGCGGCCCATTATCTCCTTACCCATCGATTTGACCATACTAATGTGTCAGGTTTAGGAATTAATCATGAATGTCACAGAGTTGATGTGATAGATAAGAGGGTCACGGGATGACCTTCTTACCAACTCCCAGGTGCCTTCTCCTATAAATATGGAGACCCTGGGACTTAATAAGGGTTGGATTCTCTCTTGTAAGAAATACCCTGTAATCGTATACCCAGAATATAGCAATAATATTGACTAGTGGAGTAGAAGGATTTTAACCTTCGAACCACTTAAAAAACGTGCCTTGAGTAGCCATTTAATTTTCCTAAGATCATATATCTGTTTCGGTTCAACTTTAAGCACTAATCCCTTTCTCTCCTTTTCTTAATTACCTGTTGGCAAAGAACCGCGTCAACAGTTTGGTACTGTCATTGAGAGCAAATTCGATTAGTGCTGTTGCAAACATCCAACTATGGTGACAACTCGATCCAGGCACGGTAATGAGGCAGAGCAACATGATGGGCATGAGGCTCATCATATTGCCATCCCTGGCGAACAAGGTCCTGAAGTCCAGCAGCGGCCCGGAAAACAGCCGGCGGGCCAAGGTGATACTGGTAGTTCGGCGCCTCGACCGCCTAATCCGAACCCCTGTTACTATACTGCGGTGGAGATGGAGAACGCTCAGCTGAGGAGCCAGTTAGCAACAGCTAGTCAGCAAATCAAGGATATGCTGGCCCGACTACCCCCTCTCACAACCGACGCTAACGTCGGAGAGAGGCAAGGTGAGGCTTCTAAGTCTCGCCGGGATAATCGGTCCAGGTATAGCTGTTCGGACAGACTTCCAGCAGCCAACTCCACCCCTTCATCACACCATCGAGAAGCAGATTCCAGAGGAATGCCTAGAGCCGAACGACCGCAATACAGCCGTTCGGTCAGGACGTCGACTCCTAGCTCCCAACCATCCTCGAGGACGCCCAGAAGAGCTCGAGGAAATTCTCGAAGGAGATCCGGAGCGGGCTCACGACATCAGCCCATTCCCAACAACCATCCTGCGCCTCGTCCAGATCGCCAGGCGCGGGACCAGCAGGTTGGCAGGGCCGAAAGGCCCCCACCAAACTTGATCCGTCCTGACGGAACTAGGATAGCCTCTCTAGTCAGGCATCCTCCTTCTCCAATCAGATATCCGTCTCCTCCTCGGCCCGTCCGAGACATACCCGCCCATGGGAGTAGTAGGAGAAATCCGCCATCGGCAGGACCTTCCCGGCGTAGCAAGGCGCCGAGGGAAAGCCCAGATCCTCAGCACCAGAGGCGGGATACAAGCCTATCTAGCAGGAGCCATTGGACCGGCAGTCGCCGGAATGATCTCTCTGGGGGAGACCTGCGCCAGCGTCTGAGTTCAGCGCAGAGTCATTAAACCACCCAGGGAGGCGACCTGCGAGATTGCCTCAACTCTCATAGAGGAGAGCAAGCAGGAGGAGATGACCATGCTTGCTCAAGGGGGGCTCTGTCCGAAGTACGTAACGGAGGGAATGTCCCAAATAACCTATCTCAAGATAGGAGGGGCAATAACCCACCAAATATGTACAATGGATCTGGAGCTGTTGAACAGCCCCGGAATAACCAAGGACATTAGGACCAAACCCTCGAGCGCTTGACTCAGATGGAGGAGTTTATGAGGAAGCTCCTGTTAGAAAAAGAAAAAGACGAATATGATTCAGGGGATGAGATGGAACTCTTCGCCCCCAGTATAGCCGTAACGGCGTACCCATCTAGTTTCCGTATGCCTCACTTGTCAAAGTTCAATGGGGACGGAGACCCCTCGGACCATCTAGGGATGTTCAACACCTTGATGATGGCCCATAACATTGGCCCCGAGCTGAGATGTTTAATCTTCCCTTCCACACTGACTAGGCCTGCCAGGCAGTGGTTCAAGCTAAGTAAAAGACAGTCAATCAGTTCCTGGAAGACCTTCTCAGCTGACTTCAAAAGGGCATTCCGAGCCTCCCAGGCCGCCCGTGTTCAGGCCGACTCCCTGGCTAACGTGAGGCAACAGCCCGGTGAGACTCT
The DNA here is from genome assembly GCF_963169125.1 of Humulus lupulus. Classification (NCBI taxonomy): domain Eukaryota; kingdom Viridiplantae; phylum Streptophyta; class Magnoliopsida; order Rosales; family Cannabaceae; genus Humulus; species Humulus lupulus. The sequence goes on along the minus strand of NC_084794.1, from coordinate 282,629,921 downwards.
GAAGGCCTACTTGAGCAGATTTGCGAACGTCGCTGCTCGGGCCAGAGACGCAGATGATAGCTCCAAACTCATGGCCATGAGAACTGGAATCCTCGTTAGAGGAGACCTCTGGAAGGATATACAAAGGAAGGGAGTTGGCTCGGTTAAAGAATTCCTTAACAGGGCCCAAGAATGGGTCAACTTGGAAGAAGCCGAAGCTTCAGCTGCGGGAACCAGCCAGGTCCCCGAGCAGCTCGCTGGAGTGGGGACGGAGGTTGTGGTAGCGACCCAAAATGCCACACAGAATAACCAGCCCGGTGGAGGCAAAAGAAAGGGAAATGGCGAAAACAGTTTGCACGGCCAAAAGAAGAACAAATCCATAGACAAGTTTAAGCCCGTCTTCGCGACTTATATCGAGCTAACCCAGTCTAGGGAGAATATCTTCCTAGCCAACTCTACTCGAGTCCCTTGGAAGAGGCTGGAGCCATTAAAGCACCACAAGGGGAAGCGAGACACTTCTAAGTTTTGCCGTTTTCATAACAACGTCGGCCACAATACCGACGATTGCAGACACCTAAAAGACGAGATCGAGACTCTCATCCGAGCCGGCCCCTTGGCTCAATATGCACGGAATAGGGTTCCAGCAAACCGACCTGCTCCGGAAGTCCCGGTCAGTCAGCCCGGGTCTCGGGTAGACCAGGATGTTCCTCCCCCTGTGGTAGGAGGAGAGATATCCACCATCTCTGGAGGTCTGCACATGGCCGGCACGAGCAGAGGTGCCCATAAGAGATACGTGAACGAACTAAAGGCTCATAACGGAGTGGAGTTCGTCCCAGAACAGCGTCAGCCCAAGCAGCAGCGATTGGAAAGGCAACCAATCATTTTTACGGAGGAAGATGCAGGCCATGTCCAACTCCCTCACAATGATCCTCTGGTCGTTCCCTACTTCAATGGGAATCTGCACTGTCCAGGGCGATCAGCTCGCTGCCAGGAAATGCTACAACATTTCCATGAAGGGAAAGTCTAAACCCGGGCAGCTGGCAATGGCCATTCAAGGTGAAGAGGAATCTCGGGAACCCTTAGCGGATCCTGTGATTGAAAAACCTCAAAACGCCGAGGGGAAAAATGTCGTCTTAAGTGAGGATATTGACCCTTGAATAGGCGAGGACAGATCCGAGCTCCAGGCAATAGAGGAGCTCGAGGAAGTGAGCATTGATCCGCAGAATCCGTCACGAATGGTCAGGCTCAGGAAAAACCTTTGTAGCCAGAGGAAGGTGGAGCTGAATACGTTTCTGCAGGATAACCTGGACGTGTTTGCCTGGTCCCACGAGGACATGGTGGGAATTAGCCCCACTGTCATCATGCATACACTTCATCTAGATAAAAGCGTTCCTGCCAAGTCCCAGAAGCAAAGGCGTTTAGGAACCACTCGAGCTGAAGCCCTAGAGGAAGAGGTATCACGACTCAAGAAATGCAGCTTTATCCGTGAAGCCAAGTTTCCAATATGGGTTGCCAACCCCGTGCTGGTTCCAAAGCCTAACGGGAAATGGCGGACCTGCATCGATTTCTCCGACCTGAATAAAGCCTGCCCCAAGGATTGCTTCCCATTGCCCAGGATCGACCAGTTGGTGGATGCCACGGCGGGGCACGAGCTCATGTCCTTTATGGACGCGTACTCGGGCTACAATCAGATCCCAACTAACTTCTATTGTTACAAGGTCATGCCGTTCGGTCTGAAGAACGCCGGAGCTACCTACCAAAGGCTAGTAAATAGAATGTTCGCAGACCAGATCGGAAAAAACATGGAAGTGTACGTTGATGACATGCTAGTCAAGTCAAAGATTGCCGATAACCATGTTTCCGACCTGGAAGAATGTTTTAAGATACTACGGGAATATGGCATGAGGCTAAATCCACAGAAATGCACTTTCAGAGTCGCGTCAGGGAAGTTCCTGGGGTTCATAGTCAATACCCGAGGAATCGAGGCAAACCCCGACAAGATCAGATCATTGCTCGAACTTCCTTCGCCCAGGTCGCGAAAAGATGTCCAAGGCCTGACCGAAAGAGTGGCAAACCTCAACCGGTTTATTTCCAAGTCCACCGATAAGTGTTTGCCATTCTACAACCTGCTCCGAGGTAACAAGAAGTTTGAATGGTCAATAGGGTGTGAAAGCGCATTCCTCGACCTGAAAGCACATCTGGCTGAGTCACCCGTGCTATCCAAACCAAAGGCAGGAGAGCCTCTTTTTCTCTACCTGGCTGTCACTGAGGACGCAGCTAGCGCCGTACTGGTATGAGAGGAGGACCAAGTTCAAAAACCAGTCTACTACATCAGCAAGAGACTTCTCGGGGCTGAGTCCCGATACCCGCTGATGGAGAAATTGGCGTTCTGCCTTATCACGGCTTCGCGAAAGCTCAGGCCGTACTTCCAGTCCCACTCGATTCACGTCATGACCGATCAACCTTTAAGGCAGGTTTTGCAAAAACCTGAAGCATCGGGACGTTTGTTAAAGTGGGCCGTCGAGCTTAGTCAGTTTGAAATTCTGTACACTCCGCGAACTGCTATAAAAAGTCAGGCCCTGGCCGATTTTATGGCAGAATGCACAGGATTCCAAGAGGATCCCGTAGAGAACTCACCCCAAATCAGCTCGCCCCAGGCTTTGTGGAGGATCTTTGTAGATGGTTCGTCCAACGAGAACGGCTCCGGGGCTGGAATCATTTTGATATCCCCTGAGGGACATAAATTCCACTCGGCGCTAAGATTCGGATTCAAAGCCTCCAAAAATGAGGCCGAGTATGAAGCTTTGCTGGCGGGACTGAGGATAGCCCAGGAGTTAAAGGCGAGCTCCGTCCAGTGCTTCAGTGACTCCCAGCTCGTGGTCAACCAGGTTCTGGGCGAATATCAAGCACGGGGACCCAAGACGGCCGCCTATCTGGCAAAGGTAAAAGTTGAGCTGTCCGCGTTTGAGCGAGGCTCGATCGAACAAATACCTCAGGAGCAGAACGCTAACGCAGACGCTCTCGCCAAGCTCGCCACCTCTGCAGAAACGGAGACCTTGGGGCTAGTACCAGTCGAATTCTTGGAGAAACCAAGCATAGAAGATATCAGGATGGAGATCGAGATGATCGATGCCAGGCCGACCTGGGTGACCCCCATCCTTGAGTATCTTGCTGAAGGCAAGCTTCCTGAAGGGCGTAACGATGCACGGCGAGTCATGTACCAAGCTCCTAGGTACACGGTAATCGATGGGGTGTTGTACCGACGTGGGCACTCCCTACCTCTCCTCCGGTGTGTTCTTCCAGGCGAAGCAAAGTCCATCCTGCAGGAAGTGCACGAAGGATTTTGCGGAGACCACACTGGGGGGCAGAGCTTGGCCTTAAAAGTCCTGAGGAAGGGATACTACTGGCTAACTCTATCCAAGGACTCGATCTCATACGTGAAGAAGTGCGACAGGTGCCAGCTATTCGCCGCAGTTGCCCGAGCTCCTCCAGTCGAGCTGAAGATGATCTCGTCCCCATGGCCGTTTTCTATTTGGGGGATAGACTTGGTTGGCGCCCTCCCCACTGGAAAAGGCGGGGTCCGTTACACCGTGGTAGCCATCGACTACTTCACTAAATGGGCTGAGGCAGAACCTTTGGCAACGATAACGTCCAAAAAGGTGCTGGACTTCGTGGTTAAAAGCATCATTTGTCGATTCAGCCTACCCAAGAAGATCGTTTCCGACAACGGCACCCAGTTCGACAACGACGTGTTCACCGAGTTTTACGAGAGGCACGTAATTGTGAAAAGTTTCTCCTCCGTGGCCTATCCTCAGGCGAATGGCCAGGTCGAAGCTATCAACAAGACCCTAAAGGCGAGCCTCAAGAAGAGATTAGACGAAGCAAAGGGGGTCTGGCCAGAACAGCTCCCCCAGGTCCTATGGGCGTACCGGACCTCAGATCGGACTCCTACGGGTCATACTCCCTTTTCCCTAACCTTTGGGAGTGAGGCAGTCCTCCTCGTGGAAGTTAAGGTGCTTTCGCATAGAGTCCAGTCTTACGACCAAGATCAAAACCACGAGCTCCTGTGCAATTCCCTCGATCTAGTTGATGAAAGGCGAGAGGATTCGCAACTCCAGCTCGCCCATTATCAGCAGAAAATCACTCGCTACTTCAACGCCAAGGTCAAAAAGCGCGCCTTCAGCGTTGGCGACCTGGTCCTAAGGAGAGTTTTCCTGGCCGGGAAAGATCCCAAAGATGGAGTTTTGGGACCAAACTGGGAAGGACCATACCAGGTCATCGAAATCATTAAGGAGGGAACTTATAAGTTAGCCCGGCTTAATGGAGGGGCGGTCCCGCGCACTTGGAACGCCATCCACTTAAAGAAATATTATCAGTAATTCACTTGTAAGGCTTGGAAGGCCACTTTTTATGTATTAATGAGAATCAGTTTTTATGTATGTTTGCAAGTGTAATCTAAAGTAACCACGAAAGACCCTTTCCCAGTTACTTGGGGGGCATATGGTACCTGGATATAACCAGGTCTCCTTAATGACTTAGAAGTTGATTCATATCGATTGACCGTTGTTTTTCTTAAAAAACACGAGATATTGATAAGGATTAACGCTAACTAAGTCTTATCCTGGTCTTAACCGGGTCATAAAACTTAGAAGTTGATTTAAATCTATTGATCGCTGTTCTTCTTAAAGAGCTCGAGATATGGATAAAAGTTAAAGCGAACTAAGTTTTCAAATAAAGTTCCTGGTCTTAACCGGGTCATAAAACTTAGAAGTTGATTTAAATCTATTGATCGCTGTTCTTCTAAAAGAGCTCGAGATATGGATAAAAGTTAACGCGAACTAAGTTTTCAAATTAAGTTCCTGGTCTTAACCGGGTCATAAAACTTAGAAGTTGATTTAAATCTACTGATCGCTGTTCTTCTAAAAGAGCTCGAGATATGGATAAAAGTTAATGCGAACTAAGTTTTCAAATTAAGTTCCTGGTCTTAACCGGGTCATAAAACTTAGAAGTTGATTTAAATCTATTGATCGCTGTTCTTCTTAAAGAGCTCGAGATATGGATAAAAGTTAACGCGAACTAAGTTTTCAAATTAATTTCTTGGTCTTAACCGGGTCATAAAACTTAGAAGTTGATTTAAATCTATTGATCGCTATTCTTCTTAAAGAGCTCGAGATATGGATAAAAGTTAACGCGAACTAAGTTTTCAAATTAAGTTCCTGGTCCTAACCGGGTCATAAAACTTAGAAGTTGGTTTAAGTCTATGGATCGTTGTTCTCCCTAAAGAGCTCGAGATATGGAAAAAGATCAGCATAAACTAAGTTTTTCAAGAAATTGTAGCCGAAGTGCGTAAAGGCAAAAAAGAGATGATAAATTAAAAGCGTTAAAGCAAATTGTCTCGAGGTGAAAGCACCTCATGCAAAGGTTACATAAAAATTATTTAAAAAATATTGGGGGGCACAAGAAAAGAAACGCCCTAAGCTCCGCCAGGTGGGCCCTTGGAGGTCGCCGTCTCGCCTCGCTCAGCTGTGCCAGAACCATCCCCGGTCTCCGAGGGCGCCTCTTTATCAAGGCGAGCTTGGAACTTCACCAGCAAGCGCTCCCAGAGGCTCGCTGACATGAAGGAGAAGTCTGCATCTGGATTGTAGGCCCAACAGTAGTAGAACAGATCTTCCATGGACTTTTTCAAAGTTTTCCGCTCGGCCTCTAGGGCAGCCTGGGCGGCCTGGACCTCAGTCTTCGCAGTGTCTAGGTCCGTCCTCGAGGTGGCAAGGGAGGTCTCGAGCTCTTGGACCTTCAAACGAGTTTTCTCCAGCTCGACCTGCGAGGCCACCAGGGCATCCTTGGCCGCCTGCAGGGTAGTCTGATGCTCATCCCTCATGTCCCTGAGCTGAGTTTTGGTCCTGATGATGCTCCGGTGAAGGGCGACAACGCTCTGCGAAGACGGAAAGACGATTGCCTTAGAAGAAAAATAAAAACAGGGAAAAATATAACAATGTAAAAAAACCACCAAAAGGTTAAGATTAGCTTACCGTCATGGCCATGCCTAGTGAAGATTCCAGCACGCCCACCGGGCTCATTGTCTCGATGGCCTGGAGCTCCTTCTCGGTGAACTTGTATATGTGGCTGACGGCGTAGTTCGCCGACTCATACACCGTTCCCCGAAAGGCCTCGGGGATCTTCTCCAGGTCCTGGGGATTGACTGGGATGCGTACATCGAAAGGTACGATGGCCGATGTCCCGACCTCCGTTCCCACATCCCGGGCAGCGAGTGGAGCTCGCGGAGCCGGTGGAGGCATATTGCTCCCTCTGCAGCAGGAAGGACCGCTCCCGCGACCTGTGCAGCTGGGGCTTGATCCTTCTCCTTCGCAGGGGACTTGGTGGGTGTCCCGGCGGCGTTCTTGGAAGTCCGGAGCCTCTTCGCTCTTGGCCCCGCGGCGGCGTTCCCTCCGAAAACCGCACCTCGTAGGCTCTCCTCGGGCTGAGACATGTCTTCTGCCAAGGCAAAAACATGGTTAGTACGAGAATTAACGATCATGCAAAAACAAAAGCGAAGGGATAAAGAAAAATTCAAGTATGTGTACTAAGGGAATCCTACCCCCCGGGCTAGAAGAAGAATCTAAGTTGATTACTTCCCGAGCTGGCGCAAGTTCTGGGTCCGGGTCTGACTCAGGGCTAGATTCCTCTACATATTGCCTAATCCCCAGAGCTGCGACGCCCTTCCGGAGTGAGGGCCATGTACGAAGGTTGGTCCCATACTCCTCGAATAGGATCGACCTAAAGGCTAGGGTGTTATCTACTACTACGGTACCCCTAGGCCGGCTATCTTGATAGTCCAGCACAAGCCGGTCAACACAATGGAGCAGGGTTGTGTTCAGGTCCGGATCGCTTCGGTGACGATGGACGAGCTGCCTAGGATTGAACCTAGCCAGCCGGGGGTCTGCTGTGGCCCTATCTAGACTCCTAAACATGTAAGGGTTACCTTGGCCAGAAGGACCCGCGACTGCTCCGGATTGGATCCTCTCCTCGCCCGTCCCCGGGACGATCTCCAAGGTCTGCTTCCTATTCCTCACGAGGGGAACTTCGTTGCCCTCGTCCTCTTCATCCTCGTCTTTCGCGACCTCCTCCACGATGATGGGTCTAGTGTCGCGAGCTGGGGGAAGCCCCTGGGGCCTCCTGAGGTTCAAAGTCTGATTCGGGAAAATCAGCTTGCAGGCCACCATCGTCTCGTCCGTTACGAGCGCACGGTAATCTTTCTCATTGGGGGGCAAGCCCGCCAGTGTCTCATATTGGGCCCCGAGGGTCACAGATTTCTCTGTCCTCGTGAATATGGCTGCATGATTGGTCTAAGTCAGAAAAGGATATGGGAGGAGCAAAAGCAACACTTAACTTCCGAGCTAAGGATAAAAAAAAAAACACTTACGAGGGCGATTGAAGTAGTGGAGCTCGCAGTTTCTGAACCTCGTCGACATGAAGAACTGGTCCTTGAAGTCGTTGGGGTGGCTGGGCAGCTTGATGACCGCAGTCGTATTGGGAAATCGGGTTAAGTAGTAAAACCCGTCGCCTCGCCCCCGCTGGTCCGGGCTGGCCTTGAGGCAGAAAAAGTATAAGATGTCCGCAAGAGTGGGGACCTCCCACTCATGCTTCTGAAACAAGTATTTCAACCCCTCCAGCAAGCGATAGGAGTTGGGGGGGAGCTGAAATGGGGCCAACCCCACGTAATTAAGGCCCCCGCCTTAAAATGTTTGCCACTCCAGGCCGCGAACGACTCGTCGAGCGGCGCACAGCTCCGCTCGCCCTCTGCGGCAGGTCGGGCCACCACGGATGCTCTCCCCAGGGCGATGTTGTGGGAGAGAAAGATTTTGTTGATCTTCGTCTGGTCGGTGACCTTTGAGACGATCCTCTCTGCCTCAAAGAAGGTGTCGGGGGCGACCTCGACCTCCTGCTCCACCGCCGGCCCAAAGTTGGGGATTGGGGAGTCCGGCATCACCGCCTTTCCTTTGTCCTGCTGTGAGGTCGAGCTGCTGACAGTCTTCTTGGGGACGTTCCTTTTCGGTGCCATCTGGTCGCCTAACGAACAAAAGAAAACATTTCAAAAAAGGCAACCCAAGCGTGAGGAAAAATCAAATGTTATTTGCACGAGCTGAGGTATGCCGAGCCCGTGGAGAGTGGGACCATGCGATTTGATGAACACGCGCCTGTGCTCCCAACAGATCCCCGATTACTCAGAATTCGTGTGTCAGGAGGGTCAGGATAGAATTTGCCTTGGGGGGAAAGTTTCAGTAGGCAAAAAATGCAAAACCGCCTGTGAAGCGTGTTCCCTAAGCTTCCCGGTTTTGCACCCAAAAGTTCCAAAACTCCTACCCAGAAATTTTCCCCAGAAAAAGCATCCTGTAAACCATACTCTTAAACGATTTCCTACAGAAAAGATACCGTAGCCTAAAAATGGGCTTTCACCCTTCATATCGAAAAAACCCAGTAAAACCATGCATGTGGCTACAGTAAAATATTTACCTAAGCTACAGTGAAATATATTTCCAAAACACACATGGTCAGGGAACTTACAGTGTTTGACTGGGAGGCGGATGAAGGTATTGCCTGGGTGAAAGCTTCGTCGGAGTACCAACTTCCAAAGCTTTGAAGAAATCCTAACGTCTGAGCCTCTTGAACACTGAGTATAGCAGTTACAGAGAAGAGGGTTTTTTCGTCTGAGATGAAGAGAGAAGAAGAAGAGATTCGAAAAAATTTCAAATGAAAGGGTGGCTCGTGCGTAGGGTGGCCACCCCTTTTTATATACATGAAGGGTCACGTGTAGAGGGCCGTTGGATGGCCCTGATGAGGGATCCGAGGCCCTCCACTCGAAATACGGAACGACGGCTGAGCATAGGCTAGGCCATTTAATGCGGTTCTCGTAAGGCGTACCGTCACCAAGCACGATGTTCCACGTATCATGCGCCTGCGTAAGAGGTGGAATATGAAGAGTTCATGGGGAAGCCTAAAAGCCCCTACTGCAGTCTTACCCGACGTGGCATACCACGAGCAGGGGCTTGGGGGGCAGATGTACGCCCTGTTTTTCCCACGGGCTGATTAGCGAGCTGAGCTGCGGCCTAATCATAGTTATCTCGTGGACGTCCCACAGACCGGAGCTTCTGTCATTAGGTCGTACCTCCTTAGCTCGAGGAAACTCAAGGGTTCGCCAAGATGATACAAGACTTGACCCCGGATTTTGAAGGCCTATGGTTGAGTTAAGTATCCAGCTCGCGGTACGAACTGGGTATGAAGGCTGTGACCCTTTGTAAAGTCAACACACGCAAGGTAAACGTGCATATATCAGACATCACGTGTCTGATATGCCCCTGACTTCTCGGATACGCAGCAGGAACGTGTGTATTCAGACACCCACGACTGGGTTGGGCCGTGCGGCCCATTATCTCCTTACCCATCGATTTGACCATACTAATGTGTCAGGTTTAGGAATTAATCATGAATGTCACAGAGTTGATGTGATAGATAAGAGGGTCACGGGATGACCTTCTTACCAACTCCCAGGTGCCTTCTCCTATAAATATGGAGACCCTGGGACTTAATAAGGGTTGGATTCTCTCTTGTAAGAAATACCCTGTAATCGTATACCCAGAATATAGCAATAATATTGACTAGTGGAGTAGAATGATTTTAACCTTCGAACCACTTAAAAAACGTGCCTTGAGTAGCCATTTCATTTTCCTAAGATCATATATCTGTTTCGGTTCAAATTTAAGCACTAATCCTTTTCTCTCATTTTCTTAATTACCTGGTGGCGAAGAACCGCGTCAACAATGTTATTGAAAATGGTCTTATTTGTGGCTTCAACTTGCCCATTCCCTTGTGGATAACTCATTGAATAAAATCCCAAATAAATTTTGAATTGCTGGCATAACTCTTTAACTTTCGCTTTATTAAATGGTCTACCATTATCTACAATAATATCTTAAGGAATTCCAAAATGACAGATTATGTGCTTCCACACAAAATTTACAGTATCAACCTTGTTCACCGTGTTGTAAGCTTCCCCAACTACCCATTTTTTGTAATAGTCAGTAGCTAGCAGGACATAGTGCTTGCCACCTGTAGCTCTGGGAAACTATCCCACTACGTCCATTCCCCATTTTGTGAATGGCCAAGGTGCAACCACAAAATGCAAAGATTGGGTTGGATGATGTATGAGTGGTTCATGACCCTGACATTTATCTCATAGTTTAGCATACCGCCCTACCTCAGTCATCATGTACGACCAATAATATCCCATTGTTCAGGCTTTATGTGCAAGACTTCGTCCTCCTAAATGGTTGCTGCACATGCCATCATGGATTTCCTCAATCAACTTCTTAGCTTCATTTGGCCTTAAGTACTTAAGATATGGTCCATTAAAAGATTTTCAATACAACAGATCATTAATCAACACATATCGTGCAACCTTTGCTTTTAAACACCTGGCCCCATCTTTATCAATGGGCAATGCCCCTCCTTTAAGATATCCCACAATAGGGTCCATCCAACATTCGTTCGCTAGAAGCATGTTTGCCGTTTATCACCTCAGGCTACACTTAAGATGATTGAAGAGTTACGTGTGCATTTTCCCAATGAAGCCTTCTTTGCTAACTCATCTGCTCAGCGATTCAATTCCCTTGGAACTTGTGTGAGTTCAAAATGCATGAACTTAGTTTGTAAACCCTGAACGTTATTACAATACGTCACCATTCTCGACTTTTTGGCGTCAAAATTTCCACTAACTTGCTTAGTCACCAATTTTGAATCTACTCTGACTCTTAATCATTTAATACCTAAAATGATTGCCATCTCTAGTCCATATATCAATGCTTCGTATTCTGCCTCATTATTAGTCACTTTTTCACTTATTGTAAAGCTTCTTCATTCCTCAAACCTGATGGGGCTTCGAATACCACTCATATCCCTGCCGAACTAACGTTCGCCGACCTATATGTGCTCATTACCCACACCCAATCTTCTTCCATGAGTGGCACCGCTCGTTCTGGCTCATCAGAAAAGGAATTGATTTTAACTGAAAGTCTGCCTAAAACTGTCCTTTCTTTGATTTCCTGGGCGCGAACCTTACATCTATTATGTTATGTTATTTTATAATATAATGTAATATTATATTATATTATAATATAATGTTTTAATAAATGTGACAAAGAGTGTCACATATTGTAACATATAATAGAGAGTTACAATATTTAGATATATGAGATATATCCAAATCTGTAACATATTTGGTGTTACAAATTTGTAACTTCCAAATATTACCCTTTATTGTGTAAAATTTGGTGTTACACAATATTGAGATGAATTTCATAAAGCCATATGTGAAATGGCTGTTAGAGATATTATTTTAACCTCAATAATGTGTTTTGGGGGTTACAAAATCAATTGGGAAGGTTTAGAAACGTTTGGAAAAACATACCAAATTGGTGTTCTAAAACTGGGCTGTGGTCGCGGCCACTGAATGATGGTGGCCGCGGCCTGGGGGACAGAGAGCAGTGGCCGCGGCTACTGATGTCCCTGGCTGCGGCCACAGGTGCATTTCAGGCCAAATTTTCAGTTTTTTTCCAAATGTGTTGAACGGTTCCAAAAACCCAAATAACTCCCAAATCTCATTTTTAATTCCATAATAATCCAATTAATCATTGGTAACAGCCATGGGGGTTGATGGAATTTGAAATTCAAAGGGTGTCTCTAAACTCTATAAATAGGAGCCTATAGCTCACTTGAAAGACACAACTTTTCTATCCACTAGAGCACTTGGATAGAAACACATTGAGGCTTGATAATTCCAGAAATCAGTTCCTATAATCTGTGAGAGATCCCTTAGTGCTTGAGTTAGGGGGAAATAAGCTTTTGGACAAAGGTTTCAAACCTTGTTTAAGTTGGTGATCCCCAACACTCTTCACTTTGGTAGTGTGAGTGAGAGTTGTTTATCTTTTGTTTCATGTTCCTTTCCTTCATTCTATTGCTTTTCATCTTTATATTATTTTTCTCTATTTACTTGCATTTTTTGTTTAAGAGTTGTAATCTTTTCTTTTCTTTTATTTCAAACTCTTTACTTTATTTGTCATCTTTTGCTTATAGTTGTATTTCACTATTCTCTTCTTCTTTTTCTTCTTTTGTTCATTTGCATTTTTAGTTATAGAATTGTAACACTTTATTTAATCAATCCTTGTCTACTGTAATATTTTGCATAGAGTTGTAATTTTCTTACCATTTCCATTGAGGCAAATACATATTTTCCTAACAACATCATATGCATAGAAATCGATTGCCCACTTGGACATACATCCTGAAAGTTCAGGTTTTGATAAGATTTGCTTCAAAGGGAATTCAGTTAGCACAATCACCACATGAGCCTTGAAGTACTGTCTTAGCCATTTTTTAGCTGTCATCAGAGCTAACAACAATTTCTCTAAGAGGCCATAGCATGTTTCAACATCTAATAGCATTTTACTCACATAAACAATTGGTTTTTGTTTTCCCTTTTCTTCCTTAAACAGCACTTCACTCACCGCTACTGTGGACACTGCTAAATACATAAACAGTTCCTCATCTTGTTCCTGTGCGCTCAACATTGGTGGCAAACTTAAATAATTCTTCAATTCTTGAAATGATTTGCGATGTTCCTCTCCCCACATGGACTGCGAATTCTTCTTTATACATTGAAAAAAGGGTTCACAACGATCAGACATTCGCGGAATTAATCGACTTAACGCAACAATCTTGCCCATGATTTTCTGCACATCCCTCATAGTGCATGGTTTGGTAACCTCAGACAGAGTTGCTATTTTTGTCAGGTTCGCCTCTACCCCCTTTTACTGACAATGTGCCCTAAGAAATGTCCTGAGGTCACCTCAAACGCACATTTTGTCAGATTTAGCTTCGTGTTATATTTGTTTAGTACGCCAAAGCATTCTCTCAAATGTTCCAGATGATCAGTCTCCTTCCTAAATTTTATGACCATATCATCAATGTATACTTCCATTATACACCTCAGTTGCTCAGCAAAGATCTTATTCATTAGCCTCTGATATGTTGCTCCAACGTTGCATAACCTAAACTATAATGACCCAACTACTTTAGACTTTGGACCATTAACGACAACTATACATAGACACTAATCTTTAATAAAACTTACAAGTGAAATAATCATTACTTCATTAAAAACTTGTAAAAACAAATGTTAAACTACATAAAATTTAAGGTAGGATATAAGATCCCATTGTTTGTAAAGAAAACATAACATAATTTTAATAGAATGGATTACATAATAAAGTGCGGAAAAATACATATAAAATCATAATTAAAGAAACTTCATCCTCGAATCGAACTCTCGGTCCTTTGACTCCATTCCGCCTCAATACATATTCCCAAGCTTCCAAGAACCTTTCCCGCCACCAAAGCTATTTTCCTACACATATAAACATAAAGGAGTGAGCCTAATGCCCAGCAAGGAAAATCTAACACAAAACATATACATAAAATTCATAATGCAACATAAAACATATCATAAACATATGTCACACACATACTATAATGGCCATTATTACTTGGGGTCCCATAAACTAAACAAGTCATATGCCCATTAGATTTGTGGGGCTTGCTAGCTAAGCAAGTCATATGCCCATAAATTTATTGGGGCTTGTTAGTTGTACAGGTCATATGTCCAAGTCTACAAACATACATAACATCACATAAATCATAGGTTAACATAACACATAAATTATAAGACAACACATAACATAACATATAGAATCCTATCCTATTTTCCTTACCAAAAATACCGGGATATGAGAACAGATTTGGGACTTTGGAACACTCCTAAAAACCATAAATGGAAGGGTGAGTATACTAAAGAGAATGAGATGAAAAGAATGGACGAACTATAACATTAAGAATATACTTACCAAAAACCTTATGTTCAAGATCTTAGATTTCCTATCCAAGAATAAAGAATAAAGTTAGGGTGCTGAGTAAAAAACTTATAAGAACCTAAAGAAAACAATACCAAAATGAACTAGAGTTTGGAATACCTTGAATGCTTTTATGACCAATCTAAACCTTGAACCGAAATGTGCTATAAATCTTACTTCCCAAGTGTTTGGTAAGCTTATAATGATCAAGCTTATAATCCCCAACCCAAGTGTTTACACTCTCAAAATAACCTAGCAACTTGCAGCCTCTTAAATTAGCTTGATGAATGAATAAATGGCTGGGTACTAGGTCCTATTTATAGAGTTCAAGAATGAAAAGATCTTCATTTAACTTGAATAAAATAATGGCTTTTTAAGTGAAAAATATTTGAATTATCGTTCAGCAGAGGCTGAAGACCCGGTCAGAAAGATGCTGGACTTATCAAGAGGTTAAAGATTAAAATGGGAACATTTTAAAAAATATTCAAAATTATGCTAAGGGAGCCAATATATCGCCTGGGCCAGCATGCCTGAGGCTCGTCGAGGTGCTCGTGCGAAGTTACGTATTTTTCGTATCCCCGTACTACGATATATCGCCCCTATAGCTGCGATATATCGGCATACGGTGAATATTTAAACACGAAATTGCACATTTTAAGCTTAATTTGAATTGAGTAAACAGCTTTGACTAAGTCCTCTAACGTTTTCAAAGCTGCTGACAGACCCTAGGATATTCAAACATTACTCTTAATAAACTTATTCCTCAAAAATACTTAATTATCATAAAACATACATATGACAAGTGTTACTTTCTTATTGGGTCTATCTAAACCGTATAATATAATAAATATCACCATCAATATCAGTCATATTAATCAAACCTTAGGTTAAAATTAATATTCTTAAACTATAGGTTAAACTTAGAAAATATACAAGTGTTACTATGAGTGTCCAAATAATTCTCGGTCTAAACCAAAATCCACAGTCATAAAAATACTACTACTATTACTATTATACTACTATCTAACTAGCTAAGTAAAGTTCTTGGACTCTACATAAACGACATTACTTTATAACAATATAGCCCTTGTTCTGTTCTAAAGGCTGTATGGATCTTGTCTTCCTCAGCCATTGGGATCTGATTGTACCCAGAGTACGCATCTAAAAAACTTATTAGTTCGTACCCTGTAGTCGCGTCCACCATCTGATCTATTCGAGGTAATGGGAAACTATCCATTGGTCATGCTCTATTCAGGTTGGTGAAATTGATGCAGACTCGTTTCTTCCCGTTTTCCTTTGGCACGACCACTGGGTTTGACTCTAGCTTATCTACAGTTGACCGTGGTTATGTGCATTCTTCCTCTTCTTCCAGGACTCTCAAATAGGCTGGTAACTTTCCCTTTGATTGCTATGCCTCCTCTTCACCTATCTTTTCCCATTTTCCCACCTGATTTACTTCCTTCATCAATACGCAACATTTTTAGCCTGTTTTTGACATTCTTTTATATCGATAGTATAAGTTCCACATGGCGAATGACATCTTAATACTTAGCGTAAGGTCGAAGCCACACCCTGCATCCTATGCACCCACGGTCTTCCCATGATCGCATTATATCCCGAATAAGCATCTATGACCACAAAGTCTACTACTAAGGTGCGCTCGGTAGCTGTCATTTCCAATTCGATTGCTCATTTCAGAACTACTTTTGTGTTGTTGAATGAGAGGAAATGGAAGGTGGATGCTCTCAGCCTTTCATCCAGTATCCCCATGGCCTGAAAAACATCATAGAATAGAAGCTCTGTACCACTTCCTCCGTCCACTAGTACTCGACTCAATTGGCAATTTTCTACCTGCAGCTTAATCACCAGCGCATCATAATAGGGACAATTTACTTTCTTCAAATATTCTTCGGTGAAAGTGATTGGGTGGGCTAGGAAATACCGTTTGGTTGGAGCCATGCAATTGACTGTGTGGTGCAGATAACACATTATTTTTACCTTTTCTTCAGTTCTTTTCTCAAATTTCATCTTCGCTTCCCTTTCTATCAAGGGCTCTGCATATCCAAATATCATTGGAATTATTTGTTTCACTTGTTGTTGTGGTTGCTCTTCTATTATCACCGATGGATGTACATTTGGTTCAGTCATTGTCTGTGCGGGTGACTTCAATGATGCTCGATGTTGGGGCATTATGTTCTGCCCAGTCTTGACATACTGTGACAATCCCCCCGTCCTTAGGAAGCATTGTACTTGGTTGTACAACGATCTTACATTCTGCTAGCGTATGACCCATATCTTTGTCAAATGCATAGTATTTCATTTGTTCTCTTCTCTTTATTGGCGAAGTTATCTTGAATGGTTCTCCCCAAATAGGTTTGTCCTTATTTTCACTGTAAATCTGATCCATCGATACTGTAGTTTCTATGTGCGGGTATTTTGCTCTAGTTTCCTCTCTTGTACGTTTTCAGCCCATTTCTGTTTCCAATGAGTGGCTGTTCTGTCCTTATTTTATCTTACTTTTTACCTAGAGGAAGGTTTCCGTCTGCCGGTTTAGTTATTAGCGTTGTGCGCTTTGCTTCTTCCTCCCTCATCTCTAGTATTTTGAACACCCATCCGCCCTCTTTTGTATATCTGTGAGATCCCTTGGAGGATTCAAATAAAGTTGTTCGCTTAACAACAACCATTTTTGTAAGCTTTCCCTGAATAAGTTTGTTGCCACGACTTTGTCTACATTATTTATCTGATGCATCAACTTCAAATATCGCTTCAGATACACTCAAGGATGTTCATTTACTCCATACTACACAGAATATAGATCTCCCATTATTTTTGGCATTTCAGTATTTCCTCCGTATTTCTATACAAACATCTCACCTAGCTCCATAAAGGAGTTAACCGACTTTGGCTTTAACTGCTTGAACCATCACAATGCTGGCCCTGCTAGAGTGGTTGCGAAGGCTCTGCATTGCATTGCCATCTTTTGCTGGAATTGCAAAATGTAGTGGTTGGATGGATCTGAGCTGCCATCAAACTGAGTAAAGTTTGGCGTAATGAAATCCTTTGGCTTCGTCTCATTAACGATCCAATCAGTGAAGGGAGACTTAAAGATGCCCTTAATTGCTTTGTTTTCCATCTTCATAGAACTCCGAGTACTCGCCACTTTTACTATGTCAAGTACTTCTTTCATCATTTGCTATTTCCAATTTGGCTATATTACCGGTGTGGATGGCGAATGTCGAATTTGCGACTGCTTTTGAGCGACCGGTGTTCCCATCTTCTTTGCTACATGCCCATAACTTTGTTTTTTATCCTTTCCAAATGATTTCTGCCTTTCTTCCTCATATATCTTGGAGGTATCTTCTTCTTCGTCCTGTAGCTCAATGTTCAATCTTGGCCGAGTTTCAACCGCAACTCCTATTGTAGTAGCTTTAACTCATCCTTGGTGAATTTCTTTCTCCTTTTTCATCATAGCCAATTCAGTCATCAACTTAGCTTGTTGTGTGACCATCTCCTCTATTTGTTTTTGATGCCGATCTTCTGCCTGTTGTCGTCGTTCTTCTGCTTGTTTAAATCTAGCATCATCATGTTCTTTCATTTGCTGTATAAATTGCATCACCTTGTGCAACTCTTGCTTGCACCTTCTTCCATTTGTGTTTTTGATCGCAGATTCCTCTTATCTTTGTTGGTCACCATCCAACTCTGCAAAAGACGCAATAATCCACTGTTAAAAAAGCGCATATAGTTATATATATTTTCATCTCTCGGTGACTAATCGTTGTATAGGCTTTCACATCGCTTTCTTGTTAGTTTTCCCACAGACGACGCCATTTGTTTTAGTCAAAATCTTCCACATAAATCTTCCGTACTTATGGACTTCAAATCACAAAATCGTTGATGCTGATCGCTTTTAGTTTACGCATTCCATTGACCTAATCAATGGCATACATGCATTCTTCCATGGAATGAGTAGAAAAAACATAAGAAGTGTACCTGCAAAAGACACTTTGATGCTTAAGTCAGCATAATGTTTCTTCCCTTAGTCCTCAATCCTCACAAACTTTAACTGAATTGAAGCTAGTTGGTTCCAAATGTGGTCCCTTCGCTATCTATTTATAGAAAAAGAATATAGGGTAAGGTTAAGAACACTTATCCTGATTGGTCCACGTGTCCAACTATGCTTACCCTTCGTTATCCTCTTTCTTCATGAGCTTTGAGAGTTCTTACATTCATTTAAATGTTCTACCATCCGATCTTAATGATCGTCTAATGATTTAATTGGCTGAGTTGCACGCTCATCGTGTTATTCTATCAACTGAGCTCAGCTCTCATTTATTAAATCAACTGAGCCCAGAGTTCATCTAACTATTCAATCGACTAAGCACAAAGCTCATCTAACTATTCAATCAATTGAGCTCAACACTCATTTATCCAATCATAACTCATCTAACTATTCAATCAAGTGAGCTCAATACTCATTTATATAATCAATTGAGCGCATAGTTCATTTAACTATTTAATCGACTGAGTGCAGAATTCATCTAACTATTCAATCAACTGAGCGCAGAGCTCATCATTCCAATCTTTTCATTTTTTATTACAGGATTATGCCACATCAACTATGGTCAAAATTTCTCCTATACATATACATATTTAAATCATTTGTTCATATTTTTACAACTTTTAGAAAATTGAGTGAGTAATGTACGATACCGTTATGGTATTAATGCCCCGATCTAGAAGTACAAAACCAATTATTAGGGTTACAACTACTTTATTATTATTAATATACATGAGATTGCTTTTATTGGTAACTTATCATTCTCTTTTAATTTTATAGTGGATTAATAATCTTTCAAGAAGAATAAAAAAATACCATATAAATTTAAAATATTAATTACATATCTAAGATCAAAATGCATTAAAAAAATAATTGAAATAGGAATAATGTTAAATTTTAAATAAAATAACACAAAAACAGATATAATAATAAAATAAATATACATAAGTTTTAATATAAATAGGTTGTCAAGTTTATATCACATTACTAGAACAATAATACCACCCTAATTCTATACCATCAAATATAAGGGAAAATAAGAAATAAAAATATTATAAATTTAGATAATGTCAATTAAATCTATCTATATACCACAACACAAAAAATTTATAAATTTATAATAAAATTAACCAAACAAACTTGAAATCTCACAACAAAAAAATTGATATACCAACCTAATCAATTCATATTACAATAAAATAAAAAATAAAGATAAATTTAAAATAAAATTAACAAACAAATAATATACCACAACACACATAAAGCTGAGACACTATGTTATTAAATTCAAATACTATTAAAATGAAATATACAAAAGAGATAAATTGAACAAACTTTGAAGTAAGACTAGTCAAACAAATTTGGTATACCACCATATAACACGACAATTATGTATAACATGCTAATAAGATTATATAATAGTTAGTTGAACTTTGTTTATCCAATAATAATAACTTTGTATTAGAAGAATTTTTTATTATGGCACCAACGCTGAGTTGGACCTGCACCCAGAACAAAGTTAGTCGCTACTCGTTCTACTGTTTACTAACAATGTGCTTGATAGAGTAAATATGATATTTTATGACTAATATTTACCTTCAGTGTAACACAATTACCAAAAAAATATAAACCATTATTTGTTCTTATTCAACAAAAATAAAGTACATTAATCTATGTTTTCTCGGGAGTTTTATTAGAGCTTTTCCCACAAACAAAATTGGCTTATAATAATATAGGTAAAAATAAAAACTTTTAAATAAATGAAAATAATCAAATGTGATGAATATTATCACTTGTGGGACCCATTGACATGACACTGTAGAAAAATAAAAACTTTTAAATAAATGAAAATAATCAAATGTGATGAATATTATCACTTGTGGGACCCATTGACATGACACTGTAGAAAATACCCCAAGTAACTAATCATCTATCTCATGTAATCAATTCGAACTCCATCAAATGTGGTTTTGGCACATGAGGTAGTTCTAGGCAAAAGTGTCACCCAAATACTTTCATCTCTATCTGCTTCCAAATCATTCAATAGTTCTGATATTCCTAATTTCATACTAGACTTTTGATTTTCCTCACTTGTCGTAGACCTCATCATCACATCTGGTAAACGAATAAAAGTTCCAGCAAATTCTCTGTAAGTTGGCCCCACATTCGTCTCATTTACTAAATTCACGTACACATCAAACTTCACTTTCATATCTCCTTTAATCTTGATTCCATAAACAACAAGGACCTCCTCCTCTTCTTTGATCTCCTCCTTAGACCGATAAGGTTTCGGCCTAGAAACCTTTATTGTCATTGGATTTTCGAGACTTCGACCCTCTAGTTTACTTCTCAACAAATGTTGCCTTGAAGTTTCCTTATAGTAATTCTCTCGGATTTTCAATTTATGTTTGGCAATTTGTGGCGAAACAAAGGGCTTAGGGACTTTGTTTAGCCATGTAAGATCAGTCTTCTCGTAAGTATACCCCAGCTTCGTAATGTTCAAAACATCAGAAACTTTTATCTTGACTAGTTGAAGATTTTCATCGTAGAAGTAGAAATGAGATTTGAGCCAAACAGTATCATTTATAGGCATGTGCATATCATGAATATCCCTCCAAATATCCCAAATTCGATCAAGATTTGCATGGTGCGAATAGAAGCATGGGTCAAAACCTGCCGAGTAGAAAGCTCCCATGTGTTCCTGGCCAGGATTCGATCCAAGCCCAACCCATGTGTGAACAGTATTGTGTGGTGCCAACTCGACAGTACCAGGCCCATCGCAAAACCCGTCGTCACCGGGATACAAAGGGCAGCCCATAAACAGTTCAGGCTTCTTTGCTGAGGAGATGACTTGGTTATACATAAATGCCAAATTGGAGTTAACTTGCTCTTCTCCTCTAGACACAATTCCCACCTCTTCGTCATAGTTCAAGTCAACAATCTGATCGAAATGAGTAGGTTCTCGTTGTGAATCATAGAAAGGTCCTTCATGAAACATCTTCGGAAAAACCATGGACTCAGGGTTATCCCAATTCCAAAATGGCAAGGCAAAATTTTCGTCTCCTATTAGACTGCCAAGAATTCGCTCGTGAAAATAGAGGTACATGCGGTGGAAAGGGAAGAACAGCCACTGACGATGGATATTGACGGTGGCAGACGAGTGTTTCTGGTCATATGCACCGGTGCAAAAGGTGCAGTGAATTGAAGCTTGACGAGTGAAACTTCGAGGGTCGCTATGGGGAAGGGACTTCATTATGGCGAGAGCTTTGGTGTATTTGGCAATATAAGCACTGTCTAGGTGGTGGACTGAGCGACGGACTCGAAGTGTCGAGGGTTGCAAAGGGTATTGGAAATCGATGGGCACAGCAGAAGCTTCGCCAGAGAGTGGAGGGCAACAGTTAACTAGGAGGTCGGGACGACCATAGGAATCGTGGCATGTTGTTAGGTTTGGACTAATCTCATTCACGATGTTGGCCTTGTCAAAGTTTGTGACATTATTATTGTTCGAAGGTATTCTACTGTGGCTTCTCAATAAATAGTTTAGGATGGTGCCTTCGATTTCCCTGAAAGTTACAACACAATGGGTAAAATATTATATATATATATATATATATATATACCCTGTAAACAACTCATAATAAACAACTCGCAATAACTTATTCTTTCCATATTGTAGTTTTTATTTATTTATTTGTAACTTTTTCCTTTCTAGATCATTAATGAAAATAATAAATAAATTAATACTAGAAATAAATGAAAGCCACTAATCTATAGAGTATAATTCATACATATGGATTGGAATTGTTTCACTATTGGAAAATATTGGGCTAGAAGTAGCGGAATTAAAATGTTTAATGTTTTTAAAATATTGTACTTTTATATCAAATTTTTTTTTTCAGCGGTAAATATATTAAATGTCCTCAAAATATTACATTTTTATAAAAAAAAAAATTCGGTAAATATATTCAATGTTTTTAGAATGTTACACTTTTATACCTATTTTTTTTTATTATTTTGAGAAATAATAAGAAAGTTAAGAAAAAACATATGTTTTTAATTATTTTTAAAATTTTAAATTATTTTCTATTTCTTATTATTCATCAAAATAACTATTTTTTTATTAAAAATTAATAAATATTATATTAAAATTAATAAAAAATGATTTAAAATAATAAAAAAATAATTTTCCATCAATTTAAAAAATATATATTTTTTTAAAAAGTGAAGGAAAAATATAAGTTGTAATTATTTTGATTAATTTGAAAATATTAAATGATTTTTTTTATTATTTTGAGAAATAATAAGGAAGTGAAAATAATTTAAAATTTAAAATATAATTAAAACCCTATATTTTTCTTTCACTTTCCTATTATTTCTCAAAATAATAAAAAAAAAATGTATATAAAAGTGCAACATTTGAAAAATATTGATGTATTTACCGAACAAAAATATTTTTTTTGGTATAAAAGTGTAATATTTTGAAGATATTGAATATATTTACTACCGAAAAAATTGGATATCTAGCGTAAATGATTAAATTTATAATCAAATTAACTGTAATATTTTGATATAATAAATACATAGAAATATTAAATTAAAATAATAAAATGAATTATATTCTATGAGATTCTAAAATATATATTACATTAAACAAATATTTTTTTTTGTAAAATTTTGAAATATTAACATTTTTATTTTATATTTATTTATATAACTTAAAAAAATAAGGATGAAGATATTTTTCACTCATATATAAGCACCCGCACCCCATTTTATTGAAGGAAAGTCAAATTATATTTTTGACATTCTTTAATTTGTTTTGTACAAAAACATTTTTGACATTTTTGACACATGTGTTAATTTCAATCATTTTTTTATATATCTTGTCTTAATAATTTTTAAAAATAATGTCTTAACAAGTTTTCGTCTATGTATATTTGTTTTAATTTTTTATGTCTAAACATTATTATATATTTTTAATTTTATGTATTTTTTAGAATAAGAAAAAGAACAAAAATAGAAAAAGGTAAACATAAGTTAAAAATAATATAATACCACAAAAAAAAAAAAAAAGAACAATGAATAAAAATGATCCCACTTGCATGGGATTATATAACCTACCCACTTGTGTGGGTTACATAATCCCACGTTCCTTCAACATAAACAAAAAACGTCCAATAAAATCCGGACAGCCTTAACAGCCCGTGAAGAATATATTTTGACAAAAAAGAAGAAGGAAAAGGACATATGATTTTGACTTAATGGTATAATCCATAGAATATATAAAAGTACTAAACAAATAAATAACAAAAAAAAAAAAGAGGCCAATATATATAAATTTATAGGTATTTTCTTAGTCAAGGGCGTTATTTTTGCCATTAGACATTTTTTATTTTTGGTAGATAGATAAATTATAATTTAATTTTTTTAAAATAACATACATTAATAGATATCATAATGAAGTATATTAATAGAGAAATTTATATGATGACGAATTAAGTTACCGAAATTATAGTTCAAATAATCAGTTATACGAGTGTCTGATTTTTTTTGTAAGCGTAGAAAACATATAATTTTTATTTTTGCGCTATAAATTATTTAGAATTTTATAAAAATTAGCTGAATATTTTGTATAATTTTATGTATGCTGTCATTAAAAAAATTAGATTATAATTATTTTAAGTACTGAAAATAAAAAAGCACTCATACAGGAGGACAAAAGTAATGACCCCTATCTAAAAAGTTCCATATATATATTTTTTGTTTTTCTTTTTAAAGAGCAAGAAGAATAAGCAACTGCTGTAGAGAAGATGATATGATTTTTTCTTTTACATAAATTAAAAAAATTGAACTGAGAAAGAACCCCCCCCAAAAAAAAAAAATGAAGCATACCAAATGTGACTAATGGAAGTGAAACTGAGGAAGAGGAGAGTGACTGGCAGTACTGCTACTGCAACGAACGCCAAAAGAAGTAGGCAACTGTATTTTCCGGTAGCCATATTTGGTTAATATAAATTATTAAAGCATGAAAATGTATATGAAAGAGAAGGATCGAACTGTATGTCTGCGTAGTAACTCTATGGTGTGTAAATGGGCAAGCTAAGGTGACTATTATAAAGGCCTCAAAATGAAAGGAGAGACAACTTGATCACAGTTGGTAGGATTATTCGTAATAGTTTAATCATAATAATATATAAGGGTTAATGGAAAATAAATAGAACAAGACACTAGCATACGACACAGTATTAACTGTGGCCAAGAGTAGTTGAAATATTATATTATTAGCAAAAGAAACGCAAAAGTTATAATATATTTTTCTGACAATATAATCAATAATTAGACTGTATGAACAACGAATACATGCATTACGAAAACTACTATCATGTGTATTTGATCAGAAAATCCTACCTAATTCTTAAAGAATCCTTATACTTTATTTGTGAAAAAAATTTGGAATGAGACTTTAGATTTGAATATTCTAAATGGAAGAGCATACGCCAACATATAATACTCAGTTGTTTATTGAAATATCGCATATCAATTTCTAAGATCAAAGTGTATTAAAAAATATTTGAAATAGGAATATAATGATAACATTCTATATAACATAACACAAAAATAGTGTTTACATTTTTCGTCAACGGAAAACAAAAGCAATTATGCTCAAATAAGAAAATTAGGAAGAAAAGAAAAACATAATTTTTTTCGTAGTTCAGTAGTTAAATTTATTTAGTCTACAAGTCACTCTTATTTATTTGTATGTGTTAAAGTCTGAAAGTAATTTCACAAAGTTTGAGTTCAAGAATTGAGTGTGAAAATAGATGAATGTAAGACTATTTATAGATCTGGTTTCTAATCTCCTCTGTGTTTTTAGGAGGGAGTTATATAAATATTTTATTTGAATTTGAATTTCTAAAGACTCATTCATCCATACTGTTGATGCCGTTTTTCGTCAACTTAAATATGAAGAGCATTAAACACAGAATTAAGAACAATCATGATTTTACGTAGTTCAGCAGTTAAAATTTGTCTAGTCCACGTAGGGGTGTTCATAAAACCGCCCACACCGCACAAACCGCCTACACCGCACCACACTGCACTGCAATTTGCGGTTTAGAACCCTTCGCAGTGCGGTTGCGGTTTGTATTTTTGCCAAACTGCGTGGTGCGGTGCGGTTTTAAATTTTATAAATGCGGTTCAAACCACACAGCACCGCATCATTATATATATATTAACTTTTTATATATTTTTTTCACATTTAAAGTTAATGCATAAATATTTATATAGTATAATATAATATACACAATATCTAGAAAAATATATAATGTTTCATAGGATGCTAATACATATTCTACTTCAATCTAAAGATATTTCTCCGTAATTAAAATAATATTTACTTTTATATTACGTTTTTTATTTGTTATTAGTTTGTTATATTTTTATTGTTTTGCTTAAAGTTTATTAGCTTGTTGTACATTTAATTATCTTGTTAAACACTATATGGTTATGAGATTTATTATGAATCTTTCTTAATTATAATATTAAATTGTTAAATTATTTGGCAATAGGTATAAACTGCCCACATCGAACCGCACCACACCGCATTTTTGCAGTGCGGTTGATGCGGTTTGAGGTCTATGCGGTGCGGGTTGCGGTTTGAAAATTTGTTCAAACAACATATGCGGTGCGATCCAAAAAATTAGAGAAAAACTGCACCACCCGCACCATGAACACCCCTAAGTCCACGAGTCAATATTATTGAGTGGTGGAATTCTCTTAAAGCTTTTACAAAGAAATTTCGCAGAGTATTCCCAGTATCAAATTGTGTCTGTCCACAAATGAAATTCTCCAGTCTATTTATAGACTAGTTAACAAAATATCTTCCCTTTTATTTCGGGAAGTTACAATTAAAATTTAATATACATATAATTAAATACATTAATAATATAATATTCCATGATAATCGGGATTTATTATCAGATTACAACAAATCCCTAAGGAATAGGGATTTTCTAGCAGCAACCGTGTTCAAACTGGACTACCGACCTCGAACATACAATTTACACACTTTCGAGATTGACCAACATCACGAGCTTGTCACTCTGGTTAGACTCATCCTTAGCCAGTGATTTCATCGAACATAACCATCGGAGATCAACCTCTTCGAGCTTGCAATGAAGGTTTGAATTACACTCAGACTTCGGAGAAGATCCTTCCTTTTGAGCTTGATACCTAAGCTCGAACCTTCTTAGTTGGTGCTCGGTTGCCAATTGGAACGACTCAGAAAAAATGTTAGTTTATATAAGTGTTGAACCCTTACTCAACATTTTCGAGCTTACACTTTACGAACCTACATTTCAAGGCTCATTTATGACGATTTTGAAATTTAGGTCTAACATTTTGCCCCCTCAAAAGTGTTGGTTCGAATCCTATGAGAAGGAAACTTTTGAACTTCTCCCTTCAAAAAACGTGCCACCAACCACACTCGAGTATGGACACGTGTCACTCGGGGATTGCACATTCAGAGTACTTGAGTGCCCTCTTTTTCTTTGCATGTCCATTCTGATTCCTTTTGCTGCCATATCTCTGGAATCAAACATAACCCCTTGGATCCTTTTTTAATCCAGATCAACGACCCAGATCAATTTGACTTTTGGAATGCTGACTGGGGTATATATATACATAACTCCTCCATCTCTTCCATTCCCATCCTTATTCATCAGAGAACACGAACCAAAGAAAAAGAAAAAACCAGATTTTTTCTTTGCATGTTTTCTAAACCAAAGAAACAGAAGAACTCAAATTCCTTCGGCTCCGTGGAATCATTCCTACTTCCCATCCTCCAGTCGACGATCTCCTCGTTCCCACGAACCGATTTGTGTAAGTGCTCTGATCCTCATTCACTTGTTTTTCTTATTTCTACGTTTCTTTCATCTGTGATATGTTTCTCTGGTTTTTACCAGATTTATTAGGCCTTATTCTTGCATTAGGCAAGTTTTCTGATGTAAATAGCCTTGGCATGCTTAGAACCATGATTTAGGCTAAAAATTGTCTAGTAAAAATGTGTAAAAATGAATTTTTTCTGGAATTATCTTTATAAACTTGAAAAAGAAGTGATTATTTTCTAAGTCAATTGTTTCTAGGTTATCAAACTCTCTTAAAGAAAAGAAACGATAGAATTTCTATACCTGAGATTCTAGAAATTTCCATAGCCTCTCTCTTCTCAAACCTCCCTATCTCATGTAATGAGTATATCTAGAAAGCCTAAATTAACTTGTGAATCCTATGTGTGAACACATGTCCTTGTGTGTTAGAGGAACCGACTTCTCATGAAATTTTTATAGTAGTGTAAGGTTTGAGATTTCATAAGGATAGGAAGATCGTTGATTTTTACTAAGAGACTCAAGGACACTTAATCTCTATTTCTTGTATGTGTTAATTTATTATATGCATATATGTATGATCCTTACTGTTATTAATATTTTATTTTGAAAATCCCCTCCCCTTACATTCCATTGCATATTTTGATATTTTTCTTATTTAATACCAACAAGAGGAACTTAGTGACCCTAGTATTCCTCCGTTAGTTCGAAAACCAAAACCCATTATAACCTCTAACATTGTCTCGAGCTCAAGTGAACAAGGTAGGTTCTTTTTTTAAACATCCGATTGTTTTTGCTCACAATATATAAATGACTTATTGATAGACCAATTTTTTTTTTCTAACTTAGCCATTTTTTCTTTGTTTATGCTTGAAAGAAAGATGAAGCTAATGCCTTCCGCCATGGTTGGCCTCCTCAAGAACCTTCATCGAGTAAATAGTGGGAAAATGGGCCGGAGCAAGGAGGATGTCGGCATGATGCCTCCTCCCCCAAGGCTCCTCTAATTTTCGGCTCAAAGGAATCTCCCTCCTTGAAGAAAGGCAAGGCTCTCGCAGCCATCTCGACCCCCGTTATTAAGGGCACTGATGCCCCTGTTCCTGAGAGGGTGGTGGCAGCTCCTCATGAGGGGGAGTTCATCCTCTCCCACACAGTAAGAGAGTTCGGAGCTAGGCTAGGATCCAACCTCCTTTATTGAGTTGGAAAGACTTTGAGTGGGATGTTTGGTAATGACTGGAATTTCTTTGAGCATGAGGCCTCCTTCTCGATCCAAGACAAGACCTTGGACTTCATTTCTCTAGTAAAGTATGCATGCTTATCTTATGTTTTATGTATAGTTATGCCCTACAGTTGTGTTGCTTAACATTTTCTCACTCTTGTACAGGGTTTGCTCAGCGTCCTCCGATCCTCAGGGCAAGCTAATTGCCTCGTGGTTGTGAGCCAAAGAATTATGACCGAGGCTAATGAAGCCTAGGTTAAGGCTGAGCTGGAGACAGACTCGCTGAAGAGCCAAATTTCCTTAATGACCCTAGAAGGTGACCCAACTTGATGAGGAGAAGAAGACCTCTTCCGAGCTCATGAAGCAAGAAAGGGTCCGATTCCAAGAAGAGCTCAAGGGCAAGGAGGGTGAATACTCCGAACTGGCCTGCTACTGGGTCTGGACCTTCAACCTTGATGTCGGCTTCTCGTTTCTAGGTGATGCCCGAGATGCCTATATCAAGAAGTTCAAGGGTATGTTAGCTGTAAAGGAGGCTACCCAGACCACGACTGCTGAGAGAGCCCTGATAAGGAGCTCAGAGACGAGGTCACCTCAGAAGATGGAGGTACATCTAAGGGAGGAGCTGCTTGAGGAAGTCTTTGACTCATTTATGTAAAAGTTACTATATTTTTTTGTTTAAGGCCGACCTTCAGGCCTTCTTTGTAATTAAGGCCCTCGGGGGCTGAGACAATATAATGCTCGAATGTTCATGAACATTCATTTTTTGGAAGGGTATGAAACCTTCAAGGATAATTATATGCTTTTATTTTATTAAGCATTTACTTATCTTTTGTCTTATATTACTGCCTTTAACAATAGTTTACTCAAAATTTTAAAATATTTCGAGCTTCTATCATTGGTGACAACTTTTTATACCTGTTTAATGCATACAAGCATTATTGAGATTTTATACACGTTTCTACACTTATGATTCATGTAGTTTGTCTGTATAATTGTGCCAAAAAATTTGTATACTCGTTAAAACAACCACACTTAAATTATGACTACTTAAGTTTGCATTAAATAAAAATGTGTAGTATGCATAAGATTAGCTCGGTTTACATACATTATTTATGAGTTAGTAAACAACTTTTATGAGCCTTATACTCGATTTTCCTTTTTATAAGCCTTACGCTTGGTTAACACCTAAAGTTTTCCAAGCTAGTACCCTTAAAGTTTGAATCTCTATTGTTTGCTTTACAAGATTGGGAATTGTAAATATTTGTTTCATTTTTTTGAGCCTATGGTATGATTATGTCCGAGTACCATATATGCCCCTCTTAAATTCCTAAGATTGTGATTTTAGGTTATTATGAAATGAGATGCGAGAAAAAAATTATAAAACATAAAAAGAAGTGGTGCAAGTGAAAATTTTATTATTAATAATAATTACATTACATCATTGAAAATAAAACAACAATCCCTAAACTATTGATAGTAGGGTCGTAGATGTTCACTATTCCATGCTCGAGGGACTAAGTCTCCATTTAGTCGTGTTAGTTTGTATACTAATTACTACGTCAATGAGATATGGTCCTTCCCAGTTTGGTTCGAGCACTCCTGTTGATGGGTCCCTTGTTGCCAAAAATACTCATCTTAGCACTAGATCTTCGACATTGAATTTCCTATCCCGAACTTGCTTGTGGAAATACCTTTGGTAGTTCTCGTAGTTACTTGGCTCGGTGTTCTATACACTCACCGATCTACTAAAATCCTAGCTGTTAGTACGATATCTATCTTCGAGGAAATTGACTGTTTTGCTACTGCTGTTGCAGATCAAAATTTCAAGGTGGGTTGGTCATGTGTACCCTAATCTCAATAGCTCGAAACCTAGATAGATGACTTCCCGACTGCTGGGGTTGTCTCGCCTACCTCGCCCCTTGGCTCGCTTCCATAGGGACCTCATGGTTATTCCTTTTTTCCGTGTTTGATTCTTGGGTTTCTATCTCCGCTTGCGCTTCTTGAGCTTCAGACAGGCCTCAAAGGTATCCCTTCGCCAGCTCGATTTCCGCTTGGGACGTGTTGCAGTATGTCTCGAACTGGCGATGGGTGTCTGATGGGAGAAGGAGGATGCCTAATTGGTGATGGTGGATACCACTTAGATCGTGCTAGTGAGATCAGGACAGACTAGACTAGTCTGTGAGTTTCTGGATATGCTTCCAGGGCACTTGCCAGGGTTTCTTTTATATGAAGAGATAGAATGGTGATTGGATTAGTGCCAGGAATGGAATCAGATTTAAGCACTGTTTTGAAAGGCTCAGCGAGGTTGTAAGAATTAAAGGTTCAGTTATTGAGTAAGATGGTGTTCTTCAAGGTGGATCTTGGATTTGGTTAGGACTAGTTAGAGATCAGAGAGGAAGTTATATAAAAGACTGTGTTTGTATCAGATAAGAGCACTGGGAGAGCTGAGTATGTCTTGAAAATTTGTTTAATTTCAAGTATTTATGAATCAGATGAACAGAGCATTCAAAGGATTATTTGAATGGGATTTGTGATCGTCTTGGACGATGGTATTGTGGTATTTTCTCTGCGGAGATTTGCCAAGGATAAGGAATGCCTTAGGGGCAGGAGTGTCCTTGGGTGGTAAAGATATTTCAAGTGCCTTGGGAAATAGTTCTGAGTCTTCTTGTAGGTCAGAACCAGTTAGTAGGTCGTTATGACATCTCAGTGATAGAGAAAAGTAATTGCCAATGCAATATGTTGGTTAAAGGATCTGACCAGAACTAGAGTAGAGTTTCTGGTGGGCCAGGTGGCCAGTGTTATGTTTGAGATTATTATCTCAGAGAAGATTAAAAGGAAAACAATTAAGTGAACCACAAATAAGAAAGATTGAATGGAAAGTCTTAGCCGGATTAGCTAAGAGTTGTATAGTGTCAGATATGAATTTATTGTGGTATAGGGTCGGCTTTGGAATCCGATGGACACTGAGATTAATTGGGAGATTCTGGATGAATCTCATGCTATTTTTCTATTCTATTCATTCAGGCATTATGGAAATGTAACAGGATATGAAAGCTTTATAGTGGTGGCCTGAGATGGAGAGGGATGTAATGGAATGTGTGGTAAAGTTCTTAGCCTGATAGCAGGTCAGATCAGAGTGTCAGAAATCGGTGAGGCCATGGTAGCCTTTGAGTGTTTTATAATGGAAATAAGATAGCATCGCGATGGGTTTCACGGTGAGATTGCCCAGGTTGGTGGACCAGTATGAGTTGGCATTGAGTCATTGTGGACCAGAAGTCCAAGTGAGTTTATTTTTTTTATCAGCAAGGGTGAATAATGCAGCTGATTAGTAATCAGATCTCTATGTGAAAAAGGTAGAGTGCCTTCATGAAACTCAAGGTCTATCTTATCAGATGAAGGCTCTATTGCAACTTCCAGGTTTTGGAAGGGTTAAGAAGGCAATGAGTATATAGATGGAATTCAGTACAGTTTATTACTCTCAGATTGATGGTAAATCAGAGAGAGAGGGTTATCCAATTATTATTGGAAGAACATCTTACAAGATAAATAAGTTAATATATATCTGGATCCTGAGGTGGTTCAGGGGACTATTGAGATTACTAGAGATTGAAGCTTGGATGCTCACTTTTGAGAGTAAATGGAAAAGTTTTACTGAATTGGAAAGCAGGAACATAGAGTTCCAGGTAGAAGATCATATCTTCCTTAAAAAAGTATCACCATGGAAAGGGGTGACGAGTTAAGAGCAAGTTGAGTCCTAGATAGGACTGGTTAGGTTGATTTTGGTTCGACCTTATCTTTGGCACTGCCAGGTATATACAATGTATTTTGTATTTCCATGCTGAGGACATGGGTTGAAAGAAACTCATGAGTTGAGTTATGAGAATCTGGGGATTTGAGGCTAAGTTATCCTGTAAGGAATAGCCAGTCCAGATATGAGATAGAAATAATAAGGTTATGAGGAACAAGTTATACCTTGAGTTAAGGTATGATGCAGAAACAGTGAGGTCGAGGGAACGACCTCGGAAACTGGAATCAGTTGTGCGGAATTTTTATTCTGGGCAGTTCAGATAAATTTCGAGGACGAAATTTTTGTAGGAGGGGATAGTTGTAATGCCCCAAATTTCCTAATAAGGTTTAGGACCTTGATTAGGAGGCCAAGAGGGCCATAATTTATTTATTGTGTTATTAAACAATAATATGCATGTTTAGGTGTATTAAATATGCATGTGAACTCATTTATGAGTAATTGGGTGATTTTCATATTTTGGCAATTTCAGGCATATTTGGCATGTATGTGATATGTGTGTGGTGCTATATTATTATTTAGTTATGCCAGGGTTACCCAGCATGAGACGGTCCTAGGAGGTAAGCTAGTGGGAAAGTCACAACGGGATTTATTCTTGACTCGGAGTGAGTCAAGGGGTATTTAGAGCTTACTGGGTTATTGGGTAATGGGAATAAATATTTGGTGATAAATTGGGAGTTAGTAAGATCAAGGGGAAATTCTGGAGTCCCCGGGAGTGTTTTCGGGACCTCGAGCGTTAGGATTTGGTTGAGGCTACTTAAGCTTGAAGTAACCTTTTAAAAGAATAAAAGAATGTTCTGTACATTCTCTCTCCAAAGTTCCATTTTCGTCTCCCGATCGCATTTTCGAAGATAACTTGAGTTCTAGGAGTCGGAATCAAGCGAGGATTGAGACATAGCGATCCTAGGAAATATTAAAAGCTTATTAGCTGAAGGATTTAGTTGGAAATAACTCAATTGGAGGTAATTCAAGTTTTAAGATTTTATAGTTTTTAAGCTTGAATTGGACTTTGTGTTTTGATGAGTTTTGTTAGATTTGAAGCTTGGGTTTTATGGGTTTTAGATTATGGGGATGTTTGGGAGCTTTGATTTTTGGATTTGGAGGTGTTTAGGTATGTTTTTGGGAGGTTTTAAAAGGTTTAAATCGGGTTAATGGCTGGTTCTGGGTGGGGGGCCGCGGCCCTGTTCTTGGGCGTCGCGACCCTAGTTCGAAGAAGCAGGTGGAGGCACTTTGGCCTTGCTGGGCGCTGCGGCCCTGTGTGAGGGGCGCCGCGGCCCTTGCTCCTGGGATGGCTGGGGGCCGCGGCTCAAGGTGCTAGGGCCGCGGCTCAGGCAGGGTGTTGAGCCCGTTTGGGTGTTTTGACCCCGGGAACTTGGTTTTAGGCCTCGGGATCATTCCTACTACCCGGATTGGTGGGGTTTGATGTCTTGGAGGCTAGGTTTTAGATTCGGGATTGGTTTTAGAACTTGAATTCATCGGATCACCATTTGTGGTTGTGACTAGGTTATCACTAGAGGCTTGGAGTAAGGATCGTGCTTGTGGCTCGTTTATTGGTAACCTGTGCTTGGACCAAAGGTAAGAAAACTGCACCCTATGTATATATGACATGCATGGTTATTCTTGATGCATGTTGGATGTTTAAATGTGGCATGCATGGTTATTCTTGAGGCATGTCAAGTGATTAAATGTGATGCATGTGTTGCACGAGAAACATGTGGTTAAGGCATGCTATGAGTATTGAATATGAGATTGTTCAGAGCTTGAGCCTCTGTGTTCATGCATGGTCCTAATTATGCTAGCAGTTGTTAAGTAAGCATGCTGAATTCCCTATATTCGAATATTTGACATATGATATATGTTTGGTAGCATTGCTTGCTTGTGTGTGTGGCACCAACTATTCGGGATCGGCACTGGTCGCGTATTACTGACCTGAGAGTCAGAAACAGCATAAGCATCCTGAATGCAGGGCCGATAAAAGATTAGATCTAATCGATATCAGCATTGAATGACTCATATGGGGTATTAATGCTGGACCGACCCGAAGGTCGATGAAAATTATAAGCGTTTGTCTAGTCTAAGACTAGTTACTCAGAGCCAAGGCCAAAGGCCTAGGTCACTGATTGTCACATGGCTAAAAGGTACATACCCCCTGATAGTGACTTGATGATAGTCACTTGTTAAAGGTATTGACCCCCTGTTAGTGACTTGATAATTAGTCACTCGTTTAAAGGTATTGAACCCCTGTTAGTGACTTGGTAATTATTCACTTGTTAAAAGGTACAGACCCCCTGTTAGTGGCTTGTTGATCAGTCACTCGTTCATTGTTTGAACTTATTTACCTGCTTGAATAGGGCAGTAATTTCAAGGCATGTGCCTTATGATTTGATGACATGTTATTACTGCTCATGAGCATATTGAGTTTTCTTGCTGGGCTTCAGCTCACGGGTGCTATGTGGTGCATGTAAAGGCAAAAAAAAGCTGTACCATCCTTGAGTTGGAGAGCTTAGGTGATGATGTGTACATATGCAGCTGCTCGACCACCACGGTCGAGGTTTGAAGGGGAACTAGGGTTAAACCCCGTTTTGCCGCTTAGACCGGCTGGTTGTAAATATTTTCTTGTAATAGACCTTTAAATTATATTTTTGGGATCCCAATGTATATGATAAGCGTTATAATGAAACGTTATATCTTAACCAAAATTTTTAATCCCTAAACTGCTAATCATACTTAGTTACACGATTTTGGCCAAATGACTTGATTAGCGAGTTTAGCACTGTTTACAAGGCACACCGTAACAGTCCCTGGAGTTTAGGGCGTTACAACAAGCTCAACGATTATCTTCATGAAGAAGATAGGACAGAGACCGCCTGCCGTAAGGAAGCTGGAACAAAGCCTCTTTATGCTCCGTCATTGCGTCCGTGGGAGTGGGGCGGTGATAATTGGCTGAGAACACGGAATACATTATGAGTGGATCGAGCTTAAACGAAATTCGAGCATAAGAGGAAAGAGATCGTATATTTACGGATTCGTCTGAATGAATAATATTTTGAAGGAGCCAGGTCGTTTGTCCAAAAGAACGCCACCTTGAAGTTGGGAGGGTGGTTCGGCAGGCCCTCAAAGATTTTCTTCTCCCAGGGATAGCTCGAGAGGTAGTAGAAGCCATTTCCTCCCTGGGCTCGGGTGGGATTACTTTTCAAGCAAAATAGATACAAAATCTCTTTTGGTGAAGGTCCTTCCCACTTTAGCTCGTGGTAAAGCGACCTCAGGGCTGACAAGACCCTGTACGAGTTGGTCTGGAGTTGGAAAGGCGCGAGCCCAACGTAATCTAGAAAGTCCTTAAAAAAGGACTATAAGGGAAATAAGGCCCCTGCCCTCATATGCTCATGGCTCCAAGCCGCGAGCTTTTGCTTACTGTCGGGATTGCCATGCTCAGAGGAGGTTGGAGCTCGTCACCTTAATGAGCCTGATAATCCCAGGCCATGTCGAGCTAGGATGTTTGTTATCTGCCCCAATGAAGGGACTGAGCTCCAATAATGCTCGGCCTCGAAAAATTATCCCCTCGAGGTGGGAATGGGTTGGCTGCGAGGTGGATGATTGATTTGTTGGTTCCCCCATCAGTGAAAATATAAGTTCGCCTAGATTGAAAGCTACCGTCACTTTAAGAGTAGGGTTGAGGGGGATTGGTCTAGGCTCGGGGTCTGGGTCTGGATAGATTATGACCCCAAATCTCTTCCTTTTTCTTTCTTCGACCTCGTCGATCTAGCGTCGAAAATGAGCTCGAGTATCCTCTTGCTCACACTTCAATTCGTGCTGTCTAATCAGCCGCTGGTTTCGAGTAAAGGGTGACTCCGAGCTCAGAGTTGACGACGAGTAAGGAATCGCAAGTATTGACCCCCACCGCTTTTCCAAATTATGCGACATCTAGCAAGAAAGAAAAAGGGTGAAGGCAAGGCGTACAAGAAATTGAGGATAAAAATCGAAATGGTCTGAGCTCGAATGCTCGAGACCATTGAATAAGCTCGATTAAAAGAACGAGATCAGGTTCGGAGGAAACTCAAGCTATCAAAAGAATCAAGCCCCGAGCGTGTATTTGACGAAAAAGGGGGAAAGTGGATTTATTTTTAAAAGATCCAGGATTTTTAGGGAAAAAGTTGGCGGTTACTCGAAAATTCATATTTTTGGGAAACATGCAATTTATAAACCCTAATCTTATACCCCGTTTATTGGTCTACACGATATGATATTCAAAATCAAGACAACCCATTAAAAGAGCCATATTTGCATCATTCATGCAAAATCTGGGTTTGGAAATCCGTAATCTCAAAAGAGCCTAAAAATTACACGACATTGACTAAAGCATTCTGAAACTAAAACTGGTGTCCAAAAATGCTACTATAAGATAAACATGCATGGAAAAATGGAATGTACATGATCAAGAACAGATACTTACACAGTGTGGTTGGTGGGTACAGAGAAATCGATGACCGAAGGATCGGTTGCAAGGATGATTTCACAGAGTCGAACAGGCCAGCATTGTTTTGTTTCCTCGGCTTAGAGAACATGCAAGAACCGAATGAGTTTTTGAGTTATGGTTTTTTGTTCTTCTCTTCTCTGTGAAAGCTCTGAACGAAAGTAAGGGTAGAAGATGGCACAGGAATATTTATAGGCCACAAGAGAATGTCAAACGACGAATCAATCTGGGTCGTTGGATGAGTTTGGTATCTGATCGAATGAACGGGTACATGCGTGGCAATGACAACAAAAAGGATGGCAGATGAGAAGACGTGGGCATGGTGCAAATATACTCAAGTACTCTGATTTCCCAATACTTGTTTGACACATGTCTGCACTCGAGTACAATCAATGGTACAGTTTCCAAGAAGGGCAGTTCAAAAGTTTCCTTCTCATGTGATTCGAACTGATACTTTTGAGGGGGCAAAATGTTACACTCAGATTTCGAGATAAGAAGTTATGACCCCAAAAATTGGGCTCGTCAGGTGTGAGCTCGAAACATATGTGGTCATCATATGATCCAACTGTTGGACCTCTTTGAACGACCTCGAGGATGTGTAGCCTCGAATATTCTCTGAGCTCGCAATGGCATGGTACAACACTTGAATATATTTTTCACTGATTGCCTTCAAGTGAGATGGTTCGAGCTCGGGAAGTACAAGCTCGAATGTGACAACATTGTCTACATATACCTGTTCCGAGCATAAACGAAGTTGGGCGGCGAGCTCATGAATGACTTATGGTCTCGACAAACTCAATGCCAATTACTGATCTCAAAGATTGGATGAATCATCTGGGATAATCAGTTGCGTCTAAACACATTTATTGTTGTACAATCCCTATCTCTAAGGGATATCATTTAATTTGCTATCTGTTCCCGATTATCATGAGACGTTTCCATGTATGTAGGGTGTCAATTAAGTCCTATCATTTAATGCATTATATTAATTGATTTACAGAATATCTTCCCGAAATATGTGGGAATGAATTCTACAACATTCTCTATAAATAGAGAAGGAATCACCATTTGTAAGGGACCGATTTTCTGATTTCTTAAGAGAAAACTCCGGGCAATTTTTCTTTGAAAAGTTCCCAGGAAACTCCCAAGTCTTAATAACAAAGACTCGTGGACTAGGCAGAGTTAACTGCTGAACCACGTAAAAATCCTCTGGTTTTATTCTTCATTCATTTGCACCAATATTTCATTGTTTAATTGCTCTACTATTTAAGTTGACGAAAAACGGCGTCAACATATACGATGAACGAGAGTTTGGATAAAAGGTTTATAAGAATCGCTTAATGCTCTCAATAAAAGCACCAAACTGTTGACGATGTTTTTCGTCAACTAAAAACAAGAGCAATTGAGCTTCAATAAGAAAATTAGGAAGGAAAGGAAAACAAAGATTTTTTTACATGGTTCAGTAGTTAAATCTACCTAGTTCACGGGTCACTTTTATTTATCTGTATATGTCAAAGCTTGAAATTAATTTCACAGAGTTTGAGCATAAGAATTGAGCGTGACAATAAATGACTACAATTCAGACTATTTATAAAGTTGGTTTCTCATACTCTCCTTTGTGTTTTTAGGAGGGCTTTATACAAATATTTTATTTGAATTTGAATTACAAAAGACTCATTCATCTATACAATATCTAAACTAATTCCCCAAGGGATAATTTATTTGAATATCGTTTTCTGACTTTTTTAGCTTAATATCAAGTTGATATAAACATTCTTCTAGCTAACATATAATTTAGTAATTGTTTTGAGCTAACATGAGAGTGAAATTTATTAAATTCAATATATTAAATATATGACTAGTCAGACAGATTTGGTATACCACAAGAAACATGTGTTCCATGCTAATATAAAATCGTATACGTCAACATAAAAAAACAAAAACATATATAAATTTTAAGAAACATGTGTTCCATGCTAATATAAAATCGTATACGTCAAAATAAAAAAATAAACACATATATAAATTTAAAATAAAATTAGATAAACAAATTTAATATACCATAATACATAAAGTATTGATATATGAAATTATATAACTCTACATATAAAAAAAGCACGTAAATAATATAAATTTTTTGTTTTAACGGTTTCTAACAAAATATTTAATAAAATATACTCTTAAAATAAATTAGAAATATATATTTATTAATTATATTAATATAAATTCAAATATTATAAAATATCATTATTATAATTAGATATATATTAAGTATATTAATATACATTTAAATGTTATAAAATATCATTATTATAAGATATTCATTAA
Source organism: Humulus lupulus (assembly GCF_963169125.1). Taxonomy (NCBI): domain Eukaryota; kingdom Viridiplantae; phylum Streptophyta; class Magnoliopsida; order Rosales; family Cannabaceae; genus Humulus; species Humulus lupulus. The sequence goes on along the minus strand of NC_084794.1, from coordinate 282,591,225 downwards.
TTATATTAATATAAATTTAAATGTTATAAAATATCATCATTATAATAATATATAATACAAGACTAGATATTTAATAATTAATAATGTTACACCCAGATTTCGAGCTATGTTAATTATGACATCGAAAGTTGGATTCGCAAGTCAGTGGACTCATAAGGTTGGAAACATGCTCCAGGATTGTATGTCGAGCTTGTAGGATATAGACGACCTCGAGTATGGTGACCTCGAAGTATTCATGATCTCGAAAGATAGCTCCGGGAACACACTCATCTTCAGGGATGACTTCGGATCAGGAGTCCCCGAGCTCGACGCGCGTACGATCTCGAAAGCCATGTGGCCTCGGGAGATGTTTCTAGCTCGATAGGTGATGGGAAACCTGGGAGGCTAAAGCCTTAGAGATACGTGATAGCCGCCTTGAATACCTACAAGTGTTATAAATATGAGATGTAATTCTCATTTATCATTATAAATCCCCTAGAATCGTGGGATATTATTTGGTCAGTTATACGTCTCCTGGTTTTCAGGGGACGTTTCCTTTTATATCTGATTATAGGCATTTAAAGTCATTTATTTTATTTATACAAAAAGAGTAACTACCCAAAATATGTGGGATAGTATTCTGCAGCCTTCCCTATAAATAGAGGGGCCATGCACCATTGTAAAGGACCGAAATTCTGATCCTTGAGAGAAAACTCTGGAGAATTCATTCTTGAAGAATTCCTAGAGATAATCTTGAGTTTAATAACAAAGACTCGTGGACTAGGCAGATTTAACTGCTGAACCACGTAAAAATCGTGTGTTTATATTGTTTTATTTGAATTGGCCATTTTCAGTTATCGTTTACGTGCTCTTCTTTCACTGTTGACGAAAAACGGCGTCAACAGTTTGGTGCTTTCATTGAGAGCCTTAAGCGTTCATCCCTGAAAAAATCATGGCCGCAAACAATCAGAACACCCCTGATGAAAACTACCCAAGGCGTCCTGGAAAACAACCAATGGAGAACTCGGATGCTGAGGAGAGAAGTGGGTCCTCTGTTTCCCGGGGACCACCGCCTCCGCCAAGGGATGAGGACATGTACTACAATCCCGAATGTTACGTTCCTATTGTAGAACTGGAAAACCGGCAGTTGAAACAGTTGTTGGCAGAGGCCAACAAACGGAATGGGGAGTTGACTAGGATAGCCGCAGAGGCGCAGGTGGCTCAGCCCCCGCCTCCACGCGAAAACCAAGTCCCTCCTCCAAGGGACGTGCATGTTCCTCCCCGGAGGCCCCGTGGACGTCCACAAAAGGATGCTGCCACAAGGAGGCCAACACAACCTTCGGCGCCAACAGAACCATCTGCTCCTCCTAGGCCTCAAAGGAGTACCCGAGCTCGGGTCCTGCCTAACCCGCCTGTAGAAGTGCCTGCAGGAACTGAGAATAACCGAACCCCTGTAGAGGTGCGGACTCAGGTACCTGGTAGCGCACCGAACGCGACTGACCCGTCTCGGGCAAATTCAGGACCCTCTAGATCGCGGCAAGGGTGGCAGCCACCGTCGCCAATACGGTTCCCTCCGTCACCCATAAGGTATCCTTCGCCGCCCCGCAGAAACGCTCAACCTGCTCGAGATCAGGATCAAGGGCGTACGGGGGAAAGACAAGGAAACAGGGAGACTTTCCAGGAGCGGAGAGCCGCACCATCTGAGAGAAGTCAGACGTCTCGGTCTCGCATTGCGGAGACGAGGCGACGTGGGAAGAATCCATCATGAAATGACCAAGCAATGAGTTTCACCAGTGATGAGTCCGGAGAGATCAGGTCCGTCAGTAAACACAACCGAGGTCGTAAAAATACTGGAAGTCACAAGAATCGTCCCGACCTGCGAAATCATCTGAATCAAAGTAGGGGGAAGGGAGATCAAACAAATCCGGACCTGAGGGATCGCTTGAATAGGCGTAGAGATCCCTCGTGGAGACGCGAGCCTGGAATCACGATCAATGATAGTCAATTCCAGACAACACTTCCTACTGACCCAGTCCAAGAAAGAATCGATCAGCTCGAAAAAGCCTTTAGGCTTTTGAAGAATGAACGAGGATTGGGTCGATATGAGGACTCTGATGAGGAGCTCGAGCCGTTTGCTCCCCATATTTCCAACACTCAATTTCCTCAAGGGTTCCAGATTCCTCATGTCCCAGCGTTCGAAGGAAAGACCGACCCATGTAGTCACCTGAGTACGTTCAACACTATTATGAGAGCCAGTAACGTGGGTTACGAGCTCAGGTGCATGTTGTTTCCAACATCATTGGCAGGACCTGCCAAAAGTTGGTTCGAAAAATATAAAAGACACTCAATAACTTCGTGGGAGCAGTTGTCTAGAGACTTTAAGAAGCAGTTCCGAGCTATGATGGGAGTCAGACCAGAGGCATCCACCCTAACTAACGTCCGACAACAGCCGGGAGAAACACTGAAAAGTTACCTGACCAGATTTAATCTGGAAGTCGCCCGAGCTCGGGACGTGGATGACAGTGGGCACTTAATGGCTATCTGAGCTGGTGTTTTACCCAGAAGTGCCCTTTGGGATGGCATGCAAGGGAAACCGGTGAGGTCGATAACCGAGTTTAACAGACGTGCGCAGAGATTTTTCAATGTAGAGGAGGCGAGGTCAATGCTCAAAGCAACCTCGCAGACCGAAACTACAACGATAAACATCAACTCTGCCTCAACCTCGGCTGACCCAGCGACTCCACAGCCTACCTCCGAGAATCCCTCCAAGAGGAAAAAGAACGAATGAAATAACCCCGAAGCTGAGGGAGGAAAGAAAAAGAAAGGGGAGAGGTATTTCTCTGTGTACAGGGTATACACCGAGCTCAATGAGTCTCGAGAAAACATATACCTGGCTAATGAAAGCCAGGTCCCCTTTAGGCGTCCGGACCCGATGAGAAATCAGAAGTCCAAGAGGGATTCCAGTAAGTACTGCCGGTTCCACAGAGACACCGGGCACACGACTGATGAATGTCGACAACTGAAGGACGAGATCGAAGGGTTGATCTCGAGAGGTTATTTCCGAAATTATGTCAAAAACCAGAGTACTGGACAGACGGTCGCGAGCCAGAAAGTAGCCGCGCCTCCGACGACACAAAATAATAACTCCCAATCTCGGGAAGAAGACAGGCCTCCACCGATAGATGGAGAGGACGTAATAACCATCTCGGGAGGGCCTCATCTCGCAGGAGGGGGCAGGAATGCCCAAAAGAGATATGTTAACGAGCTTAAGACAGGGGACTGGTCTCCTTATGAACCCGAACCTAGGGCACCTAAAAGACAGAGGATTGAAACACAACCCATAACCTTCACTGAGGAGGACGCCTCCCATGTTCAGTTTCCACATCATGATCCGCTAGTTATTACTCTTCAGCTCGCCAACAAAAGAGTCCGTTGAGTTCTCATAGATATTTGGAGCTCAGTCAACATTCTTTACAAAGCAACCCTCGAGAAAATGGGACTCTCCCTTCGCGAACTGAAGGCATGTGCAACTACTTTGTACGGCTTTTCAGGAGAAGGAATTGCCTGTATGGGATCCATTAAGCTCCCTGTGACTTTGGGAGACTACCCAGTCTCGGTGACCAAGATAATGGAGTTCGTGGTAGTAGATTTACCATCTGCCTACAATGTGCTGCTCGGGAGACCCGCCCTGGTCGGGCTGGGGGCAGTTTCATCTGTAAGGCATCTGGTCCTTAAGTTCCCGACCCCTAGCGGAATCGGGACATTAAAAGGAGACCAACTGGCAGGGAGGGAATGCTATAGCATCTCCTTGAGGGGAAAGAGGCAAACGAGTGCTCAGGCACTCGTTGTCGTCCAGAATAAAGACGGAACGATTTTAGAAATTGACGAGGAGATTGATCCGAGGATTGAGGAGAAAGTTGACCTCGAACCTTTAGAGGAGCTCGAAGAAATTCAGCTCGAGGAAGCTGAACCCTTGAGAAAGGTGAAGGTCGGGAAACACCTCCCAGATGAGACAAAATAGCAATTAATTTGCTTCCTGAAGAAGAACCAGGATGTCTTTGCATGGTCACACTCAGACATGGTGGGGATAAGCCCGAATGTAGCAAGCCATGCTCTAAACATAGATAAGAGCTTCCCCCCGAAGCAACAAAAGCAAAGGCAGCTGGACGAAAATAGGAAAAAAGCACTAAAGGAGGAGGTTGACAAGTTAAAGGAAAACCATTTCATTAGGGACGCCTTTTACCCTGACTGGGTAGCCAATCCAGTGTTGGTCCCAAAGCCCAATGGGACGTGGAGAACCTGTATTGACTACTCAACCTCAACAAAGCTTGCCCAAAAGATTGTTTTCCGTTACCAAGGATTGACTAGCTCGTGGATGCCACAGCGGGGCATGGCCTGATGTCGTTTATGGATGCCTATTCTGGATATAACCAGATTCCCATGCATGCCCCAGACCAAGAACATACGAGCTTCATTATGAATAAAGGGCTATATTGTTATAATGTCATGCCATTCGGGCTCAAGAATGCTGGAGCCACATACCAGCGGCTCGTAAACATGATGTTCTTGGAACAAATTGGGAACAACATGGAGGTTTATGTTGATGACATGCTTGTAAAGTCTCAACTCAACAAGAACCATGTTGATGACCTCGAAGAGTGCTTCGGCGTGCTCAGGAAATATAACATGAAGCTAAATCCTCAGAAGTGCACTTTTGGGGTATCTTCAGGAAAATTCTTGGGCTTTATTGTGAACTCTCGTGGAATCGAGGCTAATCCTGATAAAATAAAGGCCCTGATTGACATGCCTTCACCTCGGAAGCATAAAGATGTCCAAAGCTTGACTGGCAGGATGGCAGCCCTAAGCAGATTCATCTCGAAATCAACGGATCGTGGCCTCCCATTCTTCAACTTATTGAGAGGAAGTAAGAAGTTTGAATGGACTGAGGAGTGTGAGATGGCCTTTCAGGGGCTCAAAAAGCACTTAGCTGAACCACCCATCCTGTCAAAACCTGAGACGGGAGAAGTATTGTACCTATACCTTTCAACCACCGAACACGCAATAAGCGCGGTGCTCGTTCGAGAAGAGGAGAGGGTGCAAAAACCCGTCTACTACATCAGTAAAAGATTACTGGGGGCAGGGTCAAGATATCCATTGATGGAGAAACTCGCCCTTAGTCTAATACATTCATCTCGTAAGCTCCGCCCCTACTTTCAGGCACATCCCATTCATGTACTGACAGATCAACCACTTAGGCAGGTCCTGTCTAAACCAGAAGCTTCAGGTCGACTTCTTAAATGGGCTGTTGAGCTCGGACAGTTCGAGATCACCTACCATCCGAGGACGACTATTAAGGCACAGGAATTGGCGGAATTTACAGTGGAATGTACCGGTATAGCCGACAATGAGGTAATAACCACGACCCACGAGCTGTGGAAACTTTACGTCGATGGCTCGTCAAATGAAAATGGAGCGGGAGCAGGGGTTATTCTGATCACCCCCACAGGGAGCAAATTTCACTCCGCTTTAAGATTTGGCTTTAAAGCATCGAATAATGAGGCCGAGTACGAGGCTCTACTCGCGGGACTACGGATAGCAAAAGAGCTCAAGGCTAAAGCTATACATTGCTATAGTGACTCCCAGCTCGTAGTTAATCAAATTTTGGGAGAATATCAGGCTCGTGGCACAAGAATGGCAGCTTATCTGGAGAAGGCAAAATCCGCATTAGAGTATTTTGAGTTTTATGCGATCGAACAGGTCCCCCGAGAACGGAACTCAAATGCAGATGCCTTAGCTCGACTCACCACATCCACCGAAAATGAAGAGCTGAATGTTGTACCCATTGAACACCTATCAGCACCCAGCATTAACAAGCCAGAAAGGGAAGATGTGTGTATGATCGAAACGGAGCCAACTTGGATAAGTCCGATAGTCGACTATCTCGAAAATGGAATTCTTCCAAAAGATCGGAATCAGGCTCGAAAGTTGATGTATCAACTTCCTCGTTACACCATTTTAGACGGAAAACTACACAGAAGGGGATATTCCATGCCGTTGCTTAGATGTGTAACCCCCCCCGAAGCTAAGAAAATCATTGAAGAAATTCATGAAGGGTTCTGCGGAGACCACACCAGGGGGCATAGCCTGTCCAAGAAGATCATACACCAGGGATATTTCTGGCCAACCATTAAAACAGATTCTTTCGAGTATGTAAAGAAGTGCGACAAATGCTAGAGATTCGCCACGATACCTCGAGCTCCACCATCCGAGCTAACCATGTTGACATCCCCATGGCCTTTCGCGGTATGGGGCATCGACCTCATAGGCTCTCTCCCGACTGGCAAAGGCGGAGTAAAATATGTTGTAGTCGCCGTTGATTACTTCACGAAATGGACGGAGGCTGAACCATTGGCGACCATAACTTTGAAAAAGATCCTTGATTTCGTGGTAAAGAACATCGTATGCCGATACGGAGTACCGAGGAAGATCGTATCCGATAACGGAACCCAGTTCGATTGCGATTTGTTCACCAACTTTTGCGAAAAGAACGGCATAATAAAGAGTTTTTCATCAGTGGCTCACCCGCAAGCGAATGGTCAGGTCGAAGCCGTTAACAAAACTCTCAAGAGCTCTCTAAAGAAAAAGTTGGATGAAGCAAAGGGACGATGGCCCGAGGAATTGCCTCAAGTCCTTTGGGGGTACAGGACCACAGCTCGGACATCAACAGGACATACCCCATTCTCTCTAGCATACGGCTGCGAGGCAATGTTGCCCATCGAGGTCGAAATCCCAACGATCCGAACTCAAATTTACGATCAAAATTCAAATCACACTCAGCTCGAAGAAAACCTAGACTTGATCGAAGAGAAAAGAGAAGAGGCTCAGCTGAGAAATGCTGCTTACCAGCAACGCACTATCAGATATTTCAACAAGAGGGTTCGAGATCGAAAGTTCGGAATGGGAGATCTGGTGTTGAGACGCGTATTCTTAGCAACCCGAGACCCAGCAGCTGGAGTGCTCGGACCAAACTGGGAAGGACCATACCAGATAGAGTTAGTCATCCGACCTGGCGTGTACAAACTTGCGTGATTGGACGGGAGCCTAGTACCGCGAGCATGGAATGGCGAACACCTTAGACCTTACTATCAGTAGTGTAGAAAGTGTGTTGCCTGTAACCATGATTTTCTATATGTATTAGCTTGTCTGTTTTTGAATTCCATCAAATAAAAGATCTATTTTGTTCAATATGTAATCTCTTTTTGTTTTTTATTTTTGCAATCTCTCTTAATTTAATAACCTATGGTCACACTCATAGGATATTAAGGGGGCATCATTGGTATATATACCATCAGCTTAAAAAATAAAAAATATATATAAAGTATTTGGATGTAACCAAGTACGCGAGCTCAGATAGTTCGGACATAACCGAATTATCAAAAAGTATTTGGATATAACCAAGTACGCGAGCTTAGATAGTTCGGACATAACCGAATTATCAAAAAGTATTTGGATATAACCAAGTACGCGAGCTTAGATAGTTCGGACATAACCGAATTATCAAAAAACATAAAGTATTTGGATGTAACTAAATACGCGAGCTTAGATAGTTCGGACATAACCGAACCATCAAAAACCTAAAACATTTGGAGTTGACCAGATGTGCAAACTTAACAGGTTTGGAACGAACCGGCCAAAAAAAAAAAAATTAATCGATGATAAGTAGGAACCCAAACCTACTTCGAGATGAGTCGAGATCGAGGCTGGAATATCTTAAAGAAAAATAGTTTCGAACTCTTAACCTCGGAGCAAAAACTGAGGATGAGGAAAAGTGACTAAACAAAAAGATATAACCAAACCATATACGTTACATACCATATAAGTACTTCTGGGTTCATGGTTAAAGTAATATCCGACCTTGATAAATAACGAGGTCGGAAGCGGATAATTCGAACAAACTATGCATGAATGCATCGAGTTTCGAGCCTAAAATCCAAACTATGTTTATATGAATAAATAAACATAACTGATTCATCAACATAAAATGTGCAAAATATTTCGAGCCAAGAAATGTAAAGCATGTAAAAGAATAGTTAAAGAAATTGTATCAGCCCCGTGGGCATAAATTAAAATAATTACAAAATAGGGGGACGCAGCCCCAATAAATGATCTCCCCGAGGTCAGATTCAAGGAAGAGGAGTCTCCTAGGCCTTCTCAGCATCTGCAGCACCGGATTCCTTAGGACGAATAACATGGCTATCCTCCTGAGCTCCCTGCGGAACGGCGTCCCGAGCAGCCTTTTCCTTTTCGAGCTGCTCAGCCTTCTCCTTCTCGAGTTGTTCAGCTTCTTCCTTCTTGAGCCGAGCATTCCACCTCTCAAGAAGCAGCGCCTCGTGAGGACCTAAGAAGTTGGTGTCCAGATCTTCATTATAGGCCCACATCCGGTACATGGCCGAGTCGACCGCCTTCTCTTTCTTCTCTTTGTACTCGGCAAGGAGACGAGCTTTTGCATCCTCCATGATGTCGAAGGTGGCGGCCTTGTCCTCTTCGAGCTTCTTATTGGTCTCCCAAAGCTGGGTGATCTCTTTTTTATGCTCCTCGAGCTCGGCCTTCAACTTCCCGAGCTCGGCGGCCATACCCTCACGCTCCTTAACTCCCGCCTCGAGCTTCGCATTCGCTGCCTTCAAATCATCGCTCGCCTTGAGGTGAAGATCTTTCGCCTCTTGAGCATGAATTTTGCTCGAATGGATCTCATGGTTTAACTGGTAATTGAGCTGGGCAGTGAAGGCAAGAGCCTGAAAAGGAATAAACCGCCATTAGCTCCAGGTCAGTATGATTACAAGTAGAAAAGGAAGGAGTATAGAAGAATGATTACCGCGGCAGTGTCCTTGATACTCTTCTCATAAAGAGCAGTGTAGTCTCGGGTATCATTTAAGCACTGCCACTGGGGAGCTTCGAGGCTGCCATAGCTCTGGCCGATCCGGGACATGACATCTGAGACCAGCGTGGATCCATGGGACCCAGCAGTATTGTCCACCGCATATGCGTCCATATGGGTGGAGATTGATAACTTCTGAACTCGGGAAGCAGAAGGCCTTTTGGAAAGCGGAGCAGAGGATGATTGACCCACCACAAGAGGTTGGGGCTCAACCATGATGGAGGCACCAACTAGCGTAGTCGGTGCCACCGCAGAGGCGACGGCCTGCGAGGATGGCGCCGTCGTGGAAGTGCCGGCCTGAGCAGTCGACGCAGCAACAGAGCTCGGAACCGGCGGAGCAAAGGGAGGTGTTTTCTTGGACCTCGTAGAACCTTTGCCCGGCTGGCCAGTCTTCAGCGACCCCGTCCTAGGGAGTTTTCTCCTCTTGGCACCAGCAGTGTCGATGAGGGTGTCAAGGTCGGAGTCTATCTCGCCTGTAAAGTCACAACACGGTGAGTAAAGTGAAGCACACAAGTTGTTTCAGTATCAGACAATATAGAGTGATGATAGAAGAAACCTAACTGGAACTCTCCCCCGAGCTCGAGCTTGGGGACCATGAAATTCCCCCGTCTTCAGAGGAGGCGGGGGGAGTGCCTTCCCTATAAGTAGGTGATAACCTCGAGAGGTCCCTATAATCATTGGTCCCATATTGCACAGCTATCCCATTCCACACCTCGTCCGTGGTGTAAATGGTGTCGTATTTCCCGAGCCCACTATCAAACCTATGGACACAGTCATCTACCCAACTCCATATGTAGAAGTGGTATCTATCCTGTGGGCACGAGACTAACCTGTTGGGCCGGTGTTTTAGTAAAGTGGGGGACCACATTTTCGAAGTAGGAAGGACTTTACCTTCATCTGAATCCGAGCTCGAAGCCTCATCATTGGCCTCATTCCCAGATCGCGGACTCCTCAGACGAACTGGGAGCGATGGCCTTGATTCTCTCCTCGGAGGAAGGGCACCTGTGGGCAGTGGCACCTCCTCCCAGTGTTCATATTTTTTATTGGACCAGTCATAGGTTGACTGGCCCTCTCCCAACGGCCCACAAGCTCGAAGCTTGTCCTCATGTAATAGGAACGAGAGAGACCTCCTGCCATAAGGGAGTTGGAGCAAGGCCTCTCTGTGCCCCTTCATTGCTTCATCAGGGGTAGGACGCTGAAAATTAGCTGAAAGGCGAAACACATTTCAACTAAATAGGGATTTATGAACTAAAGTCTCGAGCACAGAAATAAAGGTAACGAGAATACTTACAAATCCGCCTGAACAAATAATGTCGAGACGGGGACAGACCATCTGTCCAGAAGAAGGCTCTTTTGAAATCAGGCGGGTGGTTGGGAAGATCCCCAAAAACCTTCGTCTCCTTGGGGTAACTCGAGAGGTAGTAAAATCCATCCCCTCCCCGAGCTCGGGAGGGGTTACTTTTTAAACAAAAGATATATAAAATCTCTTGAGGTGAAGGTCCTTCCCACCCCAGCTCGTGGTACAAGGACCTCAGGGCAGACAGCACCCTGTACGAATTGGTGTTGAGTTGGAACGGAGCCAACCCAACGAAATCAGTAAAGTCTTTGAAAAAAGACTTCAAAGGCAGCAGTGCTCCTGCCCTCATATGTTCTTGGCTCCATGCTGCATATTTCACTGTGGCGTCACGGCCGCCAGGGGCGAAACAGCTCCGTTCTTGACCAGTCGGAGCTCGACACTTCAAGGTGCCTGACAAACCAAGGCCATGGAAAGCCAGGATTTCAGATATTTGACTGGTTGTGGTAACCGTGCTCCAGTAGAGCTCAGCCTCGAACATCTCTCTCCTCGGCTGTGAGGAGGAAGGTTCCCCCATTAATGAAAATTTGAGCTCTCCGGGGGGGTATGCGACAGTAACCTTTAAAGCAGGATCGAGAGGAATCGGCCTAGGGCCTGAATTAGATTCCGGATAGATGGCCTCCCGAAGAACTCTCCTCTTCCCCTCGATGACTTCGTCTATCTGACGGCGGTAATGAGCTCGAATGTCTTCTTGCTCGCGCGCAAGCTCGTATTCTCTTATCCGACGTTGATTCCAGGCGAACAGCGATTCTGGGCTCGGAGATTTTGGCTCGTAAGGGATTGCCTGCGATGACCCCCACCGTCTTTCCAGATTCTATGACATCTAAAGAGAAAGAAAAAATGGTGAGGGCCATGCATACAAGAATCACGAGCTTGATGGAATGAGCTTGGAGATTTAGGAACGAGACAAACTAAATATTAATACCCTTATTGAGGAGTCAGGGGCGTGTATTCCATGAAAAAGAAAAGGAGCGTGGATAATTTTTTGAAAATCCCGAAATTCAAGGGAAAGAAGAGTGGCGGTTAACCAGGAAAGGCGTCTTTGGGTTTCGTGCATTTATCAAGGCCCATGTTTTTATCCGAAAACTTAGTGTACAAGAAACGTTGCCTAAAAATTTCAAAACCCAGAAAAATTGGAACCTCACTCAAATATGAAAACTGGGTATAAACCAGTGATGTAAATTCGGAACGGGAGTCTAAAAAGCATCTGAGCCTATCGGATCAAAACCTCCTATCACATTATGCTAAGGACGTAAACTAGTATATACACATACACAGCAATAACAGCGTGAATAAAAACTGACAAAATGGAAAACAAAAATTGCATACTTACACAGTAACGGCGACTGCAGAGAGATTGTCGATTGAAGAAGAGGTTGTAAATAAGAACTCACTGACTCGAACAGACCAGGATTTCTTTGTTTCTTTGGCCGAGAAAACATGCGTGAGACAGAAGCTTTTTAGGAAGGTCTCTGGTTTTCTTTGTTCTTCTTTTCTTGCTTATGGTGAACGAAGGTAAAAGTGAAGGTGAAGAGGGAAGTCTTGTATATATAGGCGGGAATAAGGAGTTAATCTGGAACGTTGAACAAAATCCTTGCAAAATCCAATGGTCAGGGATCAATGACAAGATGGCGCCGAAATGGTGTAAGACGGATGATCGTGGGCGTGTTTCCAAGGTACTCAAGTACCAAAAATGAGCAATACCCGGCTGACGCGTGTCCATTTTCAAAAGTGTGACGGTACAGTTCTCAAAGAAAGTAGTTCAAAAGTTTCCTTCTCTTAGGATTCGAACAAACACTTTTGAGGGGGCAAGATGTTACACCCATATTTCGAGCTATGTTAATTATGACCTCGAAAGTTGGATTCGCAAGTCAGTGGACTCATAAGGTTGGAAACATGCTCCAGGATTGTATGTCGAGCTTGCAGGATATAGACGACCTCGAGTATGGTGACCTCGAAGTATTCATGATCTCAAAAGATAGCTCCGGGAACACACTCATCTTCAGGGATGACTTCGGATCAGGAGTCCCCGAGCTCGACGCGCGTACGATCTCGAAAGCCATGTGGCCTCGGGAGATGTTTCTAGCTCGATAGGTGATGGGAAACCTTGGAGGCTAAAGCCTTAGAGATACGCGATAGCCGCCTTGAATACCTACAAGTGTTATAAATATGAGATGTAATCCTCATTTATCATTATAAATCCCCTAGAATCGTGGGATATTATTTGGTCAGTTATACGTCTCCTGGTCTTCAGGGGACGTTTCGTTTTATATATGATTATAGGCATTTAAAGACATTTATTTTATTTATACAAAAAGAGTAACTACCCAAAATATGTGGGATAGTATTATGCAGCCTTCCCTATAAATAGAGGGGCCATGCACCATTGTAAAGGACCGAAATTCTGATCCTTGAGAGAAAACTCTGGAGAATTCATTCTTGAAGAATTCCTGGAGATAATCTTGAGTTTAATAACAAAGACTCGTGGACTAGGCAGATTTAACTGCTGAACCACAAAAAAATCGTGTGTTTATATTGTTTTATTTGAATTGGCCATTTTCAGTTATCGTTTACGTGCTCTTCTTTCACTGTTGACGAAAAACGGCGTCAACAAATAAATTAAAAAATATATTTATTAATTATAGTAATATAAATTCAAATATTATAAAATATCATCATTATAACTAGATATTTATTAATTATACTAAAAGATTATCATATTTTAAAAAAAAAAACCATAAACAATGTTTTGGTTTAATTTTTCAATATATTTATGTCATTATTTTATATTGGATGTATTTGGAGTGAAATTGAATTCTTGTTGTAATATTGTTTATTTATTTAAAGTATATAGGAGAATCACAAAAAATTAATAAATATAATTAGTAAATTTTCTAAATAAAACTAACTTGCATTGCACGTTGATTCGCCTAGTATATATATATATTAATATATAAATCTCTTCTATATAAAAAGTGTGTAGATAACAGAAATTTTTGGTTTTAACGAATTTTTTTTTTCTGTTAACGTTAACGGAATATTCTTATATTTAACATAATATTCTTATATTTAACGGTAGATTGTAAACATGACTTAAACTTAAATAAATAAATAATTAACCAAATTAAAATGTGATATTTTTGAGATATTTTACAATGATAATTATTTAAAATTAATAAAACCATACATTTTATAACTTAAATAAAATTTAATTAAACTTAATATTATATTAAACATATAATATATAATATTTTGTTGTCACTGCCGAATTCAAAAACTAGAACAAACATAAACAAAAATAAATGAATCAATCTATTAAAATAGGACATTTTAAAGATATTTTATGATAATTTAAATAATTAAATCATATTTATTTAAAAATAATAAAGACATTCATATAATTTTTTTATGATAGTTTATTTTTTATCAAGTGATTTGAGATGTTTACTACTTTCTACACTATGACTTTTCCTATTCTTATTTTATTTCTATTATTGATCTCTTTTTAAATATTATTATATTTTATATATATGTCATATAGTCATGTAAATATATATGTATGTTAACGTTGTGTTTAGATGGCGTCATATATGTAGAGATTATATATATATTTAAAAAAACAGTAAACCAATTTTTATTAAAATTATAACTAATGTGTAACGCCCTACTACCCAGGGACTGTTACAATGTGCATTTTAAACAGTGCTAAACTCGCTAATCGAGTCATTTTTCCATAATTGTGTAACTAGGTATGATTAACGGTTTAGGGTTAAATTTTTTGGTTAAGATACAACGTTTCACTAAAACGTTTATTGTATACATTGGGATCCCAAAAATATAATTTAAAGGTTAATTACAACAAAAGATTTACAACCAGCCGACCTAAGCAGCAAAATAGGGTTTAACCCTAGTTCCTCTTTAAACTATCGGCCGTGGCGGTCGAGCAGCCGCATATGTACACATCGTCACCTAAGTTCTCCAAATCAAGGATGATCCAGCTTTCTTTTGCCTTTACCCGCACCACATAGCACCCGTGAGCTGAAGCTCAGCAAGAAAACTCAATGTGCTCATGAACAAGTAATAACATGTCACTAAATCATAATAGGCATGCCTAGCAATAATAGCCCTATTCATGTGTGCAAATAAGTCCAAATAATGATTGTGGATCTTGCCCTCCTGTATGGATGACTATCAAGTCAAGCCTAATCAGATGAGTGATTAACACTTTGAGATTCTAATAATCATGCTGATGCTTATAGCCCTAATCAGATGAGTGATTAACACTTTGAGATTCTGATAATCATGCTGGGGCTTATAGTCCTAATCAGATGAGTGACACTACAAGAAATTTGACATTTACCTACCAATTTCTTACCTACTTATATTTATTTGTAGGTAAAGATGAGTTTTACCTACATATATTTAATGGTACAAACTATTCGTAAGTCAATATTGCAAAATATATGAACTATTTCAGATTTATTTTTCGCTACCAATAAAATTGGTAGGTAAAGATTTTTACCTACATATGCATTGGCGGGAAAATTTTCAGCTTTTGGAGCTCACTTTTCTCACCAATCTTATTTTAATTTTAAAAATTTATTAAAATCAACGATGACATGTTTACAACATTTGTGTGACCATAATTATTTTATAATTAACACATTATTTTATCAATACATATAAATATAATACTAACATAAATAAATTTATACTTATTGTATGCCCTGATATTCAGCCCGGGTCTTTTATGCAGCTTGAGTACAGCTGGCTAGCTAAGAACAGTACTAAAGGACCCACAAATTGATATTTCCTCTACGAAGGCAGTGCGACTCCCCATGTAATAACACGA
The DNA here is from genome assembly GCF_963169125.1 of Humulus lupulus. Lineage (NCBI taxonomy): Eukaryota > Viridiplantae > Streptophyta > Magnoliopsida > Rosales > Cannabaceae > Humulus > Humulus lupulus. The sequence continues at coordinate 282,576,105 of NC_084794.1, read as the reverse complement.
GCTGAGGAATACGAAGCATTAAGGAACGAGCTAGAGATGGATATAAAACACAGCATCCTGGGCACGAGCTGACGTTATGTTCAGGTCGTGGTACTCTGACAACCTGCCATGTCCAGGAATCTTTATAAACCTGGATACGTTATTTATAAACGTGCGTGGTCAGACATTACATGTCCGTTATCCTTGAATTCTTAGACACGTAGCATAAACGTGCATGATCAAACATCACATGTCCGATTATGCCAGACAACCCATGATCAATTTTACCTAATGATTAGACCATACCTTAATATATATTGTAATATTCATCATTTCTGCAAGACAGGTCACATATAGGATGGGTATCCACGTGATGACCCCCTGGGGTGGTTCTTCTATAAATACCAAGACCTTGGATAGAAAAGGGGTTGGGTTTTCTCTGTGTAATGCAAATACTCTGTCAAAATATAGAGAGATATACAGTAATAATATCGACTCGTGGACTAGGGGGATTTTAGCCTCCGAACCACGTAAAAAGGAACGCGTATTCTTACTATATCATTCTAAGTATCCTTAAGAGTTATTATTCTCATTACGGTTTAACCTTAAGCACAAGTTTATTCCAGCTAATTACGTAATACATTGTTGGTGAAAAACTACGTTAACTATTTGGTGCTTTCATTGAGAGCTGCAAATTAGTGCCATTGAAAAAGATTCATAACAAAATTCATCATGGTGGTCACTCGTTCAAGGCACGGTAATGAAACAGAAAAGCATGGTGGGTAGGAGGCTCACCATACCGCTGTTTCAGACAAGCAAAGCCTAGAGATTCAGCAGCGGTCGGGAAAACAACCGATGGACCACGGCGACACTTGAAGTTCAGTGCCTCTACCGCCGAATCCGAACTCGGATTACTTAACCGGGGTAGAGTTGGAGAACATGCAGCTGAGGAGCCATCTAGCCAAAGCAAACAAGAAAATCGAGGAGGTCTTGGCACAGCTACCCCCTCTTGCAACCGACGTTAAGGTCGGTAAGAGGCAAGGCGGGACTCGTAAGTCCCGCTGGGATAGTCGACCCAGGCCAAGTCGATCGGTTAGAATCTCAACTCCAAGTTCTGCACCCATGTCGCACAATCACCAAGGAATCCCGTTTGGTGGCTTTCCCAGGGATCATCAACGAGTCAGATGGTCGGTCAGAACCTCGACTCTGAGTTCAGCACCACCGTCAAATGCCCATGGCAACCCACACAGACGGTCAAGGACGAACTCACAAAGACGACATGTCCCAACCGACTTCCCTGTACCGCAATCAGATCACCAGGCACAGGGAACCAGAAATGGTGGAGCAGAGCGACTGCGGGCTAACTTGGTCTGACCTGATGGGACGAGAATCGCCTCACTAATCAGACATCCTCCGTTGCTGATAAGGCATCCGTCCCCACCTCGTTCAGCTCGAGATGTTCCTACCTACAGAAACAGTAGGAGGAATCCTCCTCCTGCTGGCCCTGCTCATGTCCCGCGAGCATGCGAGAATATCCCAGATCCTCATCCTCGCCCGCAAGCTCTGAGCTTTTCTAATGGAAGCTATTGCACGGAGGGCCGTCGAAGTTATAGGACCAGCGCAGATTTGAGGAATCAGCTGAGTTCGACTCAGAACCCTCGAGTTGATCCACATACCGATCTGTGAGATCGCCTAAACTCACAAAGAACCAATCCAACTCACGATGGAGTCAACGACACTCACCACGAGGGATGTTCTTCCGAAGTGCGCGATAACGGGTATGCCCCACCAAACCAAGCTCGAACTTGGAGGGACAATAACCCACCAAACGTGTACGGTCGAATGGGAGCTGTTGAAAAACCATAGGGAACCAATGACCCAACCCTCGAAAGGTTGGCCCAGATGGAGGAACTGATAAAAAGACTCCTATCAGAAAAGGAGAAAGACGAGTATGATTCAGGGGACGAGCTCGAGCTCTTCGCCCCCAACATCGCGGTAACCCCATATCCGTCCGAACACTTAAGGATGTTCAATACCCTGATGATGGCCCATAACATCGGACCTGAGTTAAGGTGCTTGGTATTCCCCTCAACTCTGGTCGGACCAGCTAGGCAATGGTTCAAGCAATACAAAAAGCATTCTATCAGCTCGTGGAAGAGCTTCTCCGTTGACTTCAAGAGGGCGTTCCGGGCTTCTCAAGCAGCTCGGATAAAGGCAGAATCCCTTGCAAACATAAAGCAGCAGCTCGGAGAGCCTCTGAAAGCTTACTTGATTAGGTTTGCCAACATTGCTGCGCGAGCTAGAGATGTGGATGAAAGCTCTAGGCTTATGGCGATGAGAACATGAATCCTTGTTGGAGGCGACCTGTGGAAAGAGATCCAGAGAAAGGGCTTCAAGATCGTGGATGAGTTCCTGAACAAAGCTCAAAGATGGATCAACCTGAAAGAGACGTGAGCTTCGGTCGCAGGAACTAGCCAAGTCCCTGCCCAGCCCGTTGGAACGGTAACGGAAGTTGCAGCTACGGCTCAAACCGTTACCTAGAATAATCAAGGGGGAGGAAGCAAGTGGAAGGGAAGTGGCGAGGGCGGCCAGAACGGTTCAAAGAAGAATAAGCCCGTGGAGAAGTTCAAACCAATCTATGCAACTTACGCCGACTTCATGGATACTAGGGAGTGCATCTTCTTGGCAAATTATGCCCGCCTTTTGTGGAAGAAGCCGAAGCCTCTAAACTATCAAAGGGCGAAGAGAGACCCTTCAAAATTTTGTTGATTCCACAATGACATTGGTCACAACACCGATGACTACATGCACTTAAATGATGAGATAAAGATACTCATCAGAGCCGGGCTTCTAGCTCAGTACGCCCGGAATCGAGTCACCCCTAATCAGCTCGCTGGGCAAAACATTTAATCAGCTTCGAAAACCCCCGCAAATCATACCAGAGCTTTGGTGAATCAGGATACCTCTCCTCCGATAACAGATAGAGAGATAACAACCATCTCTAGAGGACCTCATCTGGTAGGAACGACCAAAAATGCCCAGAAGAGGTATGTTAATGAGCTGAGGTCTCACAATGGAGTCGAGTTCGTCCTGAAGCAACGTTTATCTAAGCAGCAATGATTAGAGAATCAACAAATCAGTTTTACTGAAGAAGACGCCAGTCATGTTCAGTTCCTGCATAACGACCCTCTGGTGGACACTGGTTGATAACGGGAGTTCTGTGAACCTACTGTTCAGGTCCAAACTGGAGAAAATGGGATTGTCTGTGACTGAGTTGAAGGAAACCTCCATGATGCTGTATGGATTTTCCCGCAAGGGATCGGCAGCTATCAGGACGATTAAGTTGGTGATAAACTTGGGGGAGGGACCACGAATTGTTTCCAAGTTGCTCAAGTTTATGGTCGTCGATTGTCCGACCGCATACAATGCAATCTTGGGTAGGCCCACGCTGATGGCATTTGAAGCCATAACTTTTATCCACCACCTTGTGATTAAGTTCCCCTCATCTACGGGAATATGTACTATCCGAGGCGATCAACTCACTGCCAGGGAATGCTATAGCATTTCAATGAAGGGAAAATCACAACCCGGGCAGCAAACGGTGGCCGTGCAGGATGGAGGCGAGGAATCCCAGGAAGTCAAAGTTGATCCTGGGATGGAAGAACCTCAGCAAGTCAGTTGCAGGGGAACCACTCCGAGTGAGGATATTGATCCCCGAATAGGTGAAGATAGGTCCGAGCTCCAGGCTATTGAAGAACTCGAAGAGGTAAACATCGATCCCAAAGATGCTTCGAGGGTGGTTAAGCTCGAGAAAAATCTTGACGCTGAGAGAAAGGCGGAGCTGGTAGGACTTTTACAAGAAAATCTAGATGTTTTTGCTTGGTCCCATGAAGACATGGTAGGGATCAGCCCGAATGTCATCATGCATACGCTTAACTTGGACAAAAGCATGCCTGCGAAATCCCAGAAACAGAGGCGTCTGGGTACAACCCATGCTGAGGCCCTAGAAGAGGAAGTATCTAGGCTTTTAAAATGCGGTTTTATTCGTGAGACAAAGTACCCGATCTAGGTTGCTAATCCCGTTTGGTCCCAAAGCCAAATGGAAAATGGCGGACTTGCATCAATTTCTCAGATTTGAACAAAGCCTGTCCCAAGGATTGTTTCCCCTTGCCAAGGATTGACCAATTGGTGGATGCCACCGCGGGGCACGAGCTCATTTCCTTCATGGATGCATACTCTGGATATAACCAAATCGCTATGAACCCTGCAGACCAGGAGCATACTAGATTTATGACTCCGACCAACGTTTACTGCTATAAGGTCATGCCATTCGGGCTAAAGAATGCTGGGGCGACCTACCAGAGATTGGTCAACATAACGTTTTCTGATTAGATCGGGAAAAATATGGAAGTGTATGTTGATGACATGCTGGTCAAGTTAAAAGCTGCCGACAACCATGTTTCTGACCTGAAGGAATATTTTGGGTTCTTGAGGAAGTATAGTATGAGGTTAAACCCCCAAAAGTGTACTTTTAGAGTGGCGTCGGGAAAATTTCTGGGGTACATAGTCAACACCCGAGGAATAGAGGCGAACCTCGACAAAATCAGATCGCTGCTAGAGATGCCTTCGCCCAAGTCACATAAAGATGTCCAGAGTCTAATAGGAAGAGCGGCAGCCCTTAATTGGTTTATTTCTAAGTCAACTGACAAATGTTTGCCATTCTATAACTTGCTCCAGGGAAACAAAAAGTTTGAATGGATTGGGGAGTGCGAGCAAACTTTCCTTGATCTAAAAACACACTTGGCCGAGCCGCCAGTATTGTCTAAACCAACGGCCGAAGAGCCCATTTTTCTTTATTTAGCTGTGACAAAAAATGCGGCTAGCGTCGTGCTGGTTCGAGAAGAGGACTGAGTTCAAAAGGCAGTATATTATATAAGCAAAAGAATTCTCGGAGCTGAATCTTGATATCCTTTAATGGAAAAAAATGGCGTTCTCCCTTATTACGGCCTCCAGGAAACTTAGGCCGTATTTCCAATCCCATTCAATCCATGTCATGAACGATCAACCTTAACGTCTATTAAAATGGGCAGTAGAGCTCAGTCAGTTCGAAATACTATACGTACCCCGAACTACGATCAAAAGCCAAGCCCTGGCTGATTTCGTGGCTGATTGCACTAGATTCCAGAAGGATCCCTTGAGAGAACCAGTACAGGCATTGTGGAGAATCTTCGTGGATGGTTCATCTAACGAGAATGGGTCCGGAGCTGGGATCATTTTGATATCTCCAGAAGGGCATCGTTTCCACTCCGCACTGCGGTTCAAATTCGTAGCGTCCAACAACGAAGCCGAGTACGAAGCCTTATTGGCTGAGCTTAGAGTGACGAAGGAATTGAAGGCTTGGGACGTCCAATGCTATAGCGATTCCAAGCTTGTGGTAAACCAAGTGTATGGGGAATATCAAGCACGGGGGACTAAGATGGTAGTTTACTTGGCCAAGGTAAAGAAGGAGCTATCCGAGTTTGAATATGGCCTAGTCGAGCAGATCCCTCGCGAGCAGAACACCAATGCCAATGCTTTGGCTAGACTCACTACCTCCAAAGAAGCCGAGACTCTGAGCATAGTACCAGTGGAATTCTTGGAAAGTTCGAGCGTGGCAGAAAGTGCGATGGAGGTCGAGATGATCGATATCAGGCAGACCTGGATGACTCCCATAATAGAGTATCTTACGACAGGGAAATTTCCTGATGAGGAAAAAGACGCGAGGAGAATACTCTATCAAGCTCCAAGGTATACAATCATAGACGGGATGCTGTAACGACGTGGCCATTCCTTGCCCATTCTGCGGTGTGTTTTGACAGAGGAAGCCAAAACTATTTTGCAAGAGGTGCCTGAAGGCTTATATGGGGATCACACTGGGGGGCAGAACCTGGCCTTAAAGATATTAAGGCAGGGATACTCTTGGCCCACGTTATCAAAGGGCTCCATCTCCTATGTCCAAAAGTGTGACAAGTGCCAGCGATTTTCCACTGTCGCTCGAGCTCCACCAGTCGAGCTGAATATGATTTCATCCCCATGGCCATTTTCAGTGTGGGGAATCAATTTAATTGGAGCCCTTCCCATGGGGAAAGGAGGAGTTCACTATGCAGGGGTGGCCATCGATTATTTTATGAAGTGGGCGGAAGCGGAGCCCCTGGCAGCAATCACCTCAAAAAGAGTCCTTGACTTCGTGGTCAAGAATATTGTTTGCTGGTTCGGACTGTCAAGAAATATTGTATCAGACAATGAAACCCAGTTTGATAGCGATCTCTTCACCGAATTTTGTGAAAGACATGACATAATTAAAAACTTCTCCTCGGTGGCCTACCCGTAGGCCAACGGCCAGGTCAAGGCTGTAAATAAAACTCTCAAAGCAAGCCTTAAGAGGAGGTTAGATGAGGCCAAGGGAGTCTAGCCTGAGCAGCTCTCGCAGGTACTGTGGGCATACTAGACCTCACACCGAAATTCTACGGGGCACACCTTGTTCTCCCTGACTTTCGGGAGTGAGGTCGTCCTTCCCGTCGAAACAAAGATAACCACGCATAGGCTCCAGACCTTCAGCCAAGAGCGGAATGACGAATTGCTCAGCGTGTCCCTCGACCTAATTGATGAAAAACGAGAAGATTTGCAGCTACGGCTCACGCATTATCAACAAAAACTCACTCGTTATTTTAATTCAAAGGTCAAGAAGCGTATCTTTTTGTTTAGGTGACTTGGTACTTCGAAGGGTATTTTTAGTAGGCAAGGACCCTAAAGATGGTGCCTTGGGTCTGAGCTGGGAAGGGCCCTATCAAATAGTGGAAGTCATACAGGAGGGAACCTTCAAATTGGCTCGGCTTAATGGAGAAATAGTTCCATGGACCTGGAACGCTATGCACTTAAAAAAGTATTATCAATGATTGTACCACCTGTCTATGTAAGGCTTAATTTTAAAAGCCACTTAATTTAAGAAATAAAAGTCATTGTATATTTTTTGTATCTGTGTATGGTTTCATCTGCGTGTTAATTCAGATGGTAGCGCTGGCCAAAAGTAACCCAGAAAGTTCAGTTTTTGATTACTTGGGGGGCATATAACCCGAGAACCACGTTCCAAAACTTAGAAGTTGGTAAAATTGATTAACAAGGATTTTTTTTCTAAAAAATGCGAGGTGTCAATAAAACTAACACGAACTAAGTTTTAATTAAATATCCTGGATACGACTAGGTTCTGAAACTTAGAAGTTGGTAAAATTGATTAACTAGTGTTTTTTCTAAAAAACGTGAGGTGTCTATAAAACTAACATGAACTAAGTTTTAATTAAATATCCTGGATACGACCAAGTTCCGAAACTTAGAAGTTGGTAAAATTGATTAACTAGTGTTTTTTCTAAAAAATGCGAGGTGTCAATAAAACTAACACGAACTAAGTTTTAATTAATACGACCAGGTTCCAAAACTTAGAAGTTGGTAAAATTTATTAACCAGTGTTTTTTCTAAAAAAACGCGAGGTGTCAATAAAACTAACACAAACTAAGTTTTAATTAAATATCCTGGATAAGACCAGGTTCCAAAACTTAGAAGTTGGTAAAATTGATTAACCAGTTTTTTATAAAAAATGCGAGGTGTCGATAAAACTAACGCGAACTAAGTTTTTAATTAAAAACCCCGGATACAACCGAGTCCAAGGCCTGATACTTAGAAGGTAGGATATAAATCATTTTTGGTTACGACCAAAATTAAAGTATCTACCTCGACCTAAGGGTCATTTCCTAATTTTTTTTTAGATGTACAAGTCATGAAGCATAAGAAGGAAATCAAGAAATAAATAAAAAATAGATACTGAAATTATAGATAAATTGTCTCGAGGAAAATAACCTCGTACTAAACGTTTACAAAAAAATAATAATAATGAAGGCAAATAAAAAATAAGACCCTCTAGGCCACTCTGAGGACGTCACCTCCTCGGTCTCCTGCTCGTCAGTGGCAGAGGCCTCCTCGGTCTCAGACGATAGCTCTTGTTGAAGCCAAGCCTTGAACTTCTCGAGGTAGTGGCCCCACACTTCGGAGGCCATGAAGGAGAAGTTTCCGTCCTGATTGAAGGCCCAACAATGGAACAGCATGCTCTCCATGGAGGATGTCGAGGCCTTGTTTTCCTCCTGAATAGCAGCCTCGGCCTTCAGCTGTTTGGCCTTGGCCCCCGCGAGCTCAGCCTGAAGGGCAGCCAAGGCAGCCTGCTCTCCCTCTTGAGCCGCGACTAAGGCAGCCTTTGCCGCTGCTCACCTGCTTGGCCAGTCGTCAGGGCAGCCTTAGCACTTTGTTCGCCTTGTTGAGCTGCGGCGAGGGAAGCTTGGGTCGCAGTCAGGGCAACCTGAGCAGTCTGGAGCTCGGCCTTAAGTTCATCATTCCTGGCCTTGGCCCGAGCTATGCTGTGATGTTGAGCTAAGGCCGCCTGTAAAAAGCAAGGAAATAGTTAGGCACATGCCAGGGTAAAATAAAAAAGAATGTTAGGTCAAGGAAAATGCTTACTGTGAGGTTCATCCCCAGAGTGGATTCCATAACATTCTCCGGGCTCCTCTCCTCGATCGCCCTCTGGTTCATGGGCTTGGCCTTATAAAAGTGCTCCATCGCGTGGTTCTCCGTCTCGTAGACAGTCCCTCGAAAAGTGTTTGGAATTTGCTCCAAGTCCTGGGTGTTAACTGGGATGCATACGGTGGCGACGGGGACTATCAGAGCTGGGAGACTAGCTGGTGCTCCCTGGTCCCGGGTAGGGGCTAAGGGAAATCGAGGAGGAGGTGCAGCCGGACCCCTCTTCTCCTGGGCTGCGGCAGATGGAGCTCCCAAGGCCGGGGAAACGGTCGCAGCCGGGGGAGGCGTCTTCTTTGAGGTGGGCTAGAGTTTCTTCACGAGGGGACCCGAGCTGGATCTCCCTTCCTAGAACATCGCGGGGATGTCAGGATCCCCTTGTTCTACCATCTCCTCACCTGAAAAAGAATGGGAAGTACGTCAGTATGTGTACAAATTCATTAATATACATAAATTATGTATACGTGTATAGGATATTATAAAGAGTCCTACCCTCCGAGATAGAGGAGGAGTCTATTGCCACGATCTCCGGCCTCGGACCCATTACGGGAGAGAGAGAACCTAAATCTACAATTTCTTGGATTAGGGGAGGTTCAGGCTCAGGTTCTAGCTCAGGGCTGGACTCCTCTACATGTTGCCTAAGTCCAGGGGCGAGAATCCCCTGACGCAGGGAGTCCCACGACCTAAGGTTGGTCCCATACTCTTCAAAAAGGGCTGACCTAAAGGGTAGAGTGTTGTCTATGATTACAGTTCCTCTAGGACGGCCCATGTCGTATTGTACCACTAATTGATCCACACACTGAAGCAAAGTTGTGTTCCGGGCAGGGTCACTAGGGTGGCGATGTACGAGCTGGTTGGGGTTAAACCTAACTAGCCTAAGGTCGGCAGTAGCCCTATCTAGATCCCTAAAAGGATCACTACACCAAAATACGTTTTTGCAACACATAAGTATAACAGTGTTATACCCAGATTTCGAGCCATAGTAAATATGACCTCGAAAGCTGAGTTCGCAACAAATGGTCTCGTGAGGATTAGAGTGATCTAGGATTGTAAGTCGAGCTTGAAAAGTATGATGTATGATCTCGAATGCGGTGATCTCGAAATGACCTCGATCTCGAAAGGTAGCTCCGAGAACACCTTCATCTTCAGGAACTTCGGAGCATGGTTCTTGAGCTCGATATCCCATCTCGAAAGAAACGTTAGCTCGGGAGATGTCAGTGGCTCGCACAATGACATGAGACCAGAAATGCTGGAGCCTTGAAGATACGCTATAACCACCTTGAATATCTACAAGTATTATAACTATGAGGTGTAGCCCTCATTAATTGATGTAAATCCCCAAGAATTGGGGATATTATTTAATACAGTTATACGCCCCCTGATCTTTGGGGGACGTTTCCTTTTATATCTGATTATTGGCATTTAAAGCCATTTATTTTTATTCACAAAAGAGTAACTACCCAAAATATGTGGGATAGTATTCTGCATCCTTCTCTATAAATAGAGAAGTCATGCACCATTGTAAAGGACCGAAATTCTGATCCTTGAGAGAAAACTCTGTAGAATTCATGCTAAAGAATTGTTCAGAGATAATCTTGAGGTTAATAACAGAGACTCGTGGACTAGGCAGATTTAACTGCCGAACCACGTAAAAAACCGTGTGTTTGATTCATTTGTTTCTTTTGGCCATTGTCTTTAATTATTTACGTGCTCTCTTCTTTTATCTGTTGACGAAAAACGGTGTCAACAGTTTGGTGCTTTCATTGAGAGCCTCAAGCATCCATCCCTGAGAGATTCATGGCTGCAAACAATCAGAACACTCCTGAAGAAAATTACCCAAGGCGTCCTGGAAAACAGCCAATGGAGAACCCGGACACTGATGAAAGGAGTGGGTCCTCTGATTCCCGGGGACCACCTCCACAACCAAGGGATGAGGACATGTACTATAACCCTGAGCGTTATGTCCCTATTGTAGAATTGGAGAATCGGCAGCTGAAACAGCTGTTGGCAGGAGCCAACACACGTAACGAGGAGTTGACTAGGATAGCCGCAGAGGCGCAGGTGGCTCAGCCCCCACCTCCATGCGAAGACCAAGTCCCTCCTCCAAGGGACGTGCACGTTCCTCCCCGGAGGCCCTGTGGACGTCCACAAAAAAATGCTGCCACAAGGAGGCCAGCACAACCTCCAGCACCAACAGAGCCATCTGCTCCTTCTAGGCCTCAGAGGAGTACCCGAGCTCGGGTCCTGCCTAATCCACCTGTGGAAGTGCCTGCAGGAACTGAGAACAACCGAGCTCCTGCCGAGGCTCGGACTCAGGTTCCTGGTAGTGCACCGAACGCAACTGGCCCATCTCGGGCAAATTCTGGACCCTCCAGGCCGAGGCAAGGACGATAACCACCGTCACCTATACGGTTCCCTCCGTCTCCCATAAGATATCCTTCACCTCCCCATAGAAACGCTCAACCTGGTCGAGATCAGGATCAAGGGCGTACAGGGGAAAGACAAGGAAACAGAGAGACGTTCCAGGGGCGGAGAGGCGTGCCATCTGAGAGAAGTCAGACGTCCCGATCTCGCACTGCGGAGACAAGGCGACGTAGAGAGGATCCACCACGAAATGACCGATCAATGAGTTTCACCAGTGATGAGTCCGGAGAAACTAGGTCCGTCAGTAAACACGACCGGGGTCGTAAAAATACTGGAAATCACAAGAGCCATCCTGACCTGCGAAATCATCTGAATCAGAGCAGGGGGAAAGGAGATCAGACAAATCCGGATCTAAGGAATCATCTGAATGGGCGTAGAGATCCCTCACGGAGACGCGAGCCTGGGATCGCGATTAATGACTATCAATTCCAGACACCCCCTAAGGACCCAGTCCAAGAAAGGATTGATCAGCTCGAAAAAGCCTTTAGGCTTTTGAAGAATGAACGAGGGAGTGGTCGATACGAGGACTCTGATGAGGAGCTCGAGCCATTTGCTCCCAATATTTCTAACACTCAGTTTCCTCAAGGGTTCCGGATTCCTCACGTCCCAGCGTTTGAAGGAAAAACCGACCCATGTAGCCACCTGAGTACATTCAACACTATTATGAGAGCCAGTAACGTAGGTTACGAGCTCAGATGCATGTTGTTTCCGACATCATTGGCCGGACCTGCCAAGAGTTGGTTCGAGAAGTACAAGAGACACTCGATAACTTCGTGGGATCAGTTTTCTAGAGACTTCAAGAAGCAGTTCCGAGCTATGATGGGAGTCAGACCAGAGGCGTCCACTTTGACTAACGTCCGGCAACAGCCGGGTGAAACACTAAAAAGCTACCTGACAAGATTTAATCTAGAGGTCGCTCGGGCACGAGATGTGGACGACAGTGGACACTTGATGGCTATCCGAGCTGGTGTGTTGCCTGGAAGCGCCCTTTGGGATGACATGCAAGGGAAACCGGTGAGGTCAATAACCGAGTTTAACAAGCGGGCGCAGAGATTTGTCAATGTAGAGGAGGCGAGGTCAACGCTAAAAGCAACCTCGCAAACCGAAACTACAACGATAAACATTAACTCCGCCTCAACCTCGGCTGATCCAGTAACTTCACAACCTACCTCAGAGAATCCCTCTAAGAGGAAAAAGAGCGAGGGAAATAACCCCGAGGCTGAAGGGGGAAAGAAAAAGAAAGGAGAAAGGTATTACTCCGTATATAAAGTACACACCGAGCTCAACGAATCTCGGGAAAATATCTACCTGGCTAATGAAAACCAGGTCCCCTTCAGGCGTCCGGACCCTATGAGGAATCAAAAGTCCAAAAGGGATTCCAGTAAGTACTGTCGGTTTCATAGGGACACCGGACACACAACTGATGAGTGCCGACAGCTGAAGGACGAGATCGAAGGGTAGATCTCGAGAGGTTATTTCCGGAAGTATGTCAAAAACCAGAGTACTGGACAGACTACTGCCAGCCAGAGAGTAGCCGCGTTTCCAGCAGCACAGAATAATAACTCCCGACCTCGGGAAGAAGACAGGCCTCCGCCGATAGATGGAGAGGACGTAATAACCATCTAGGGAGGTCCCCATCTCGCAGGAGGGGGTAGAAATGCTCAAAAGCGATATGTGAATGAGCTGAAGACAGGGGACGGGTCTCCTTATGAACCCGAACCAAGGGCACCAAAAAGCCAAAGAGTTGAAACTCAGCCTATAACCTTCACCGAAGAAGATGCCTCCCATGTCCAGTTCCCTCATCATGATCCACTTGTCATCACCCTGCAGCTTGCCAACAAAAGAGTGCGCCGAGTTCTCATAGACAATGGGAGCTCAGTTAACATTCTTTATAAAGAAACACTAGAGAAAATGGGACTCTCCCTTCGCGACCTGAAGGCTTGTGCAACCACTTTGTACGGCTTTTCTGGAGAAGGAACCGCCTGTATGGGGTCCATCGAACTCCCTGTGACCTTGGGAGACTATCCAGTCTCGGTGATCAAGATGATGGAGTTCGTGGTAGTAGAGTTACCATCTGCCTACAATGTACTGCTCGGGAGACCCGCCCTGGTCGGGCTGGGGGCAGTTTCATCTGTAAGGCATCTGGCCCTTAAGTTCCCAACTCCGAGCGGGGTCGGAACATTGAAAGGAGATCAATTGGCAGGAAGGGAGTGCTACAGCATTTCCTTGAGGGGAAAGAAACAAACGAGCGCTCAAGCACTCGTTGTCATACAAAATAAAGATGGGACAGTTTTAGAAATTGATGAGGAGATCGATCCGAGGATTGAGGAAAAAGTTGACCTCCAACCTTTGGAGGAGCTCGAAGAAGTTCTGCTCGAGGAAGCTGATCCCTCAAAGAAGGTGAAGGTCGGGAAACACCTCCAAGACGAATCGAAATAGCAATTAATTTGCTTTCTGAAGAAAAACCAGGATGTCTTCGCGTGGTCACACTCCGACATGGTGGGAATAAGCCTTAATGTATTGAGCCACGCATTGAATATAGACAAAAGCTTTCCCCTGAAGCAGCAAAAGCGAAGGCAGCTGGATGAAGACAGAAAGAAAGCACTAAACGAGGAGGTGGACAGGCTGAAATCAAATAATTTCATAAGGGACGCTTTTTACTCGGACTGGGTGGCCAATCCAGTGTTGGTCCCGAAGCCCAATGGGACGTGGAGAACGTGCATTGACTACTCGGACCTCAACAAGGCCTGCCCGAAAGATTGTTTTCCCCTGCCGAGAATTGACCAGCTCGTAGACGCCACGGCGGGGCATGGTCTGATGTCGTTCATGGATGCCTATTTTGGATATAACCAGATTCCCATGCATGCCCCCGACCAAGAGCATACGAGCTTCATCACAGATAAAGGGCTCTACTGCTACAATGTCATGCCATTCGGACTCAAGAATGCCGGAGCCACGTACCAGCGGCTCGTAAACATGATGTTCTCAGAGAAAATAGGGAACAACATGGAAGTTTATGTTGACGACATGCTTGTAAAGTCTTAACTTAACAAGAACCATGTTGATGACCTCGAAGAGTGCTTTGGCGTGCTCAAAAGATACAACATGAAGTTGAATCCTCAGAAGTGCACTTTTGGGGTGTCTTCAGGAAAATTTCTGGGTTTCATTGTCAATTCTCGTGGGATCGAGGCTAATTCCGACAAAATAAAGGCCCTGATCGATATGCCTTCGCCTCGGAAACATAAAGATGTTCAAAGCTTGACTGGCAGGATGGCAGCTTTGAGCAGGTTCATCTCGAAGTCAACGGACCGCGGTCTCCCATTCTTCAACTTATTAAAAGGAAGTAAGAAGTTCGAATGGACAGATGAGTGCGAGCTAGCCTTTCAGGAGCTCAAAAAGCACTTAGCCGAACCGCCCATCCTATTGAAGCCTGAGACGGGGGAAATACTGTTCCTATACCTCTCAACTACCGAACACGCGATAAGCGCGGTGCTCTTACGAGAAGAAGAGAAATTACAGAAACCCGTCTACTATATCAGTAAAAGATTACTGGGGGCAGAATCAAGATATCCACTGATGGAGAAGCTCGCCCTCAGTCTAATCCACTCATCTCGCAAGCTCCGCCCTTACTTTCAGGCACATCCTATCCATGTACTGACAGATCAACCATTAAGGCAAGTCTTGTCTAAACCAGAGGCGTCTGGTCGACTCCTAAAGTGGGCTGTTGAGCTCGGACAATTCGAGATCACCTACCATCTGAGAACGACCATTAAGGCACAAGCGTTGGCGGATTTCATAGTGGAGTGCACCGGTATAGCCAACGACGATGTAACAACCACGGCCCACGAGCTGTGGAAACTTTACGTCGACGGGTCATCAAATGAAAATGGAGCGGGGGCAGGAGTTATTCTGATCACCCCTACAGGGAGCAAATTTCACTCTGCGTTAAGGTTCGGCTTTAAAGCATCTAATAATGAAGCTGAGTACGAGGCTTTACTTGCGGGACTACGAATAGCAAAAGAGCTCAAGGTTAAAGCTATACATTGCTATAGCGACTCCTAGCTCGTGGTTAATCAAATCTTGGGAGAATACCAGGCTCGTGGTACAAAAATGGCAGCTTATCTGGAGAAGGCAAAGTCCGCATTAGAGTTTTTTGAGTTTTATGCAATCGAACAGGTTCCTCGAGAACAAAACTCAAATGCAGATGCCTTAGCTCGGCTCACCACCTCCGCCGAAAATGAGGAGCTGAATGTTGTACCCGTAGAACACCTGTCAGCACCCAGCATTACTGAGCCTGACGAGGAAGATGCGTGTATGATCGAGACAGAGCCGACCTGGATGAGCCCGATAGTTGAGTACCTCGAAAATGGAATTCTTCCAAAAGATCGAAATCAGGCTCGGAAACTAATGTATCAACTTCCTCGTTACACCATCCTGGACGGAAGGCTATACAGAAGAGGGTATTCCATGCCATTGCTCAGATGTGTAACTCCTCCCGAGGCAAAGAAGATTATTGAAGAAATTCATGAAGGGTTCTGCGGAGACCATACCGGGGGGCATAGCCTATCCAAGAAGGTTATACGCCAAGGATATTTCTGGCCAACCATTAAAACGGACTCTTTCGAGTACGTGAAAAAGTGCGACAAATGCCAGAGATTCGCCACGATACCCCGAGCTCCACCTTCCGAACTGACCATGTTGACATCCCCATGGCCTTTTGCGGTGTGGGGCATCGACCTCATAGGCTCGCTCCCAACTGGCAAAGGAGGAGTAAAGTATGCTGTGGTCGCGGTTGATTACTTCACAAAATGGACGGAGGCTGAACCATTGGCGACCATAACTTCGAAGAAGATCCTAGATTTCGTGGTAAAGAACATCGTATGCCGATATGGAGTGCCAAGAAAGATTGTGTCTGACAACGGAACCCAGTTTGATTGCGACTTATTTACCAACTTTTGTAACAAGAACAATATAATAAAGAGCTTTTCGTCAATGGCTCACCCTCAGGTGAATGGTCAGGTCGAAGCCGTTAATAAAACTCTCAAAAGTTCTTTGAAGAAAAAGTTGGAAGAAGCAAAGGGACGATGGCCTGAGGAATTACCTCAAGTCCTTTGGGGATATAGAACTACAGCTCGGACATCAACTGGACATACCCCATTTTCTCTAGCATACGGCTGCGAGGCAATGTTGCCCATTGAGGTCGAAATTCCAACGATTCGAACTCAGATTTACGACCAAAGTTCCAATCATACTCAGCTCGAAGAAACCCTAGACTTGATCGAAGAAAAAAGGGAGGAGGCTCAGCTGAGAAACGCTGCTTACCAGCAACGAACCACAAGATATTTCAATAAAAGGGTTCGAGATCAAAAGTTCGGAGTAGGAGACCTGGTATTGAGACGCGTATTCTTAGCAACCCGAGATCCAGCAGCAGGAGTACTCGGGCCAAACTGGGAAGGACCATACCAGATAGAATCAGTCATCCGCCCTGGCGTATACAAACTTGCGAGGTTAGATGGGAGCCTCATACCACGAGCATGGAATGGCGAACACCTTAGACCTTATTATCAATAGTATAGGAAAATTGTTGCCTGTAACCATGATTTTCTATCTATGTTAGTTTGTTTTTGAATTTCATCAAATAAAATGTCAACTTTGTTTCACATGTAATTTATTTTTATTTTTGCAAACTCTCTTAATTTAATAACCTATGGTCACACTCATAGGATATTAAGGGGGGCATCATTGGTATACATACCTCCAGCTTAAAAAATAAAAAATATATAAAGTATTTGGATATAACCAAGTACGCGATCTTAGGTAGTTCGGACACAACCGAATTATCAAACATGAAGTATTTGGAGATGACCAAATACGCGAGCTCAGGTAGTTCGGACACAACCGAATTATTAAACATGAAGTATTTGGATATAACCAAATACGCCAGCTTAGATAGTTCGGATATAACCGAACTACCAAAAACCTAAAACGTTTGGAGTTAACCAGATGTACAAGCTTAACAGGTTTGGAACAAACCAGCCAAATTATCGATCGATGATAAATGGAAGCCTAAACCCATCACAAAATATGTCGAGATCGAGGCTGGAATATCTTAGAAATATAGTTTCGAACTCTTAACCTCGGAGCCAAAATACTGAGGATGAGGAAAAGTAACTAAAAAAGATTAACCAAATCATTCATATTACATACCATATAAGTACTTTCGAGTTCATGGTTAAAGTAATATCCGACCTTGAAAAGTAACGAGGTCGGAAACGAATAATTCGAATAAACTATGCATGAATGCATCGAATTTCGAGCCTAAATCCAAACTATGTTTGTATGCACAAATAAACATAACCGGTTCATCAATTATAAAAATGTGCAAAATATTTCGAGCCAAGAAATGTAAAGCATGAAAAAGAATTAGCTAAAAGAAATTGTATCAGCCCCATGGGCATAAATTACAATAATTACGTAAGGGGACGCAGCCCCGATAACTGATCTCCCCGAGGTCAGATTCAGTGAAGAGGAGTCTCCTTGGCCTTCTCAGCATCAGTGGCACCGGACCCCTCAGGACGAATAGCATGACTATCCTCCTGAGCTTCCTCCGAAACGGTCCCCGGAGCAGCCTTTTCCTTCTCGAGCTGCTCAGCCTTCTCCTTCTCAAGCCGTTCAGCCTCTTCCTTCTCGAGCCGAGCATTCCATCGTTCAAGAAACGACGCCTCGAGGGGACCCAAAAAGCTGGTGTCCAGCTCTTCGTTATAATCCCACATCCGGTACATGGCTGAGTCGACCGCCGTCTCCTTCTTTTCTTTGTACTCGGCAGTAAGGCGAGCTTTGACATCCTCTATAAGGTCGAAGGTGGCGGTCTTCTCTTCCTCGAGCTTCTTATTGGTCTCTCGAAGCTGGATGTTATCTTTCTTTTGCTCCTCGAGTTCAATTTTCAGCTTTCCGAGCTCCTTGGCCATTTCCTCACACTCCTTAACCACTGCCTCGAGCTTAGTATTCGTCGCCTTCAGATCATCATTCGCTCTAAGGTGGAGGTCCCTCTCCTCTTGGGTTAGAGTCCTGCTCGAATGGATTTCGTTGTTCAGCTCGTAATTGAGCTGGGCAGTGAAAGCAAGAGCCTGAAAAAAGGAAGAAACCACCATTAGCCTCGAGACAGTATGAATGTAAGCAAAAGGAATATAGAAGGATACTTACCGCGGCAGTGTGCTCGATACTCTTCTCGTACAGGACAGTGCGGTCTTGGGTGCCAGTTAGGCACTGCCACTGAGGAGCCTCGAAACTGCCGTAGCTCTGGCCGATCCGGGACATGACGTCCGAAATCAGCGTAGATCCATGAGGTCCGGCAGCATTATCCACCACATATGAGTCCATATGGGTGGAAATGGTTAGCTTCTGAGCTCGAGAAGAAGAAGGTCTTTTGGCGAGCTGAGCAGAAGACGTTTGACCCACCACAGGAGGTTGGGATTCGACCACAGCAGGGACACCAGCCTGCGAGGCCGGTGCCACTGCAGAGACGACGGCCTGTGAGGATGGCATCGTCGTGGGGGCGTTAGTTTGGCCAGTCGACGCAGCAGCAGAGCTCGAAGCCGACGGGGGAGGAGGAGGCGTTTTCCTAGATCTCTTGGAGCCTTTCCCAGGCTGGCTGGTTTTCAGTCCCCCTGACCTGAGGCGTTTGCTCCTCTTGGCACCCGCATTGTCGATAAGGGCGTCGAGGTCGGAGTCCATATCGCCTGCACAAGTCAACGCAGTGAGTCAGTAAAAGAGGTGTACAAGTTACTTCAGTATCACAGACGTATAGAATGATGGTAGAAAAAACCTAACTGGAACTTTCCCCCGAGCTTGAGCTTGGGGACCATGAAATTCCCCCGTCTTCAGAAGAGGCGGGGGGAGTGCCTTCCCTATAAGTTGGTGATAACCTCGAGAGGTCCCTATAGTCATTGGTCCCGTACTGCACCGCTATCCCATTCCACACCTTGTCCGTGGTGTACATGGTATCATATTTCCCGAGCCCACTATCAAACCTATGGACACAGTCATCTACCCAACTCCATATGTAGAAGTGGTATCTATCCTGTGGGCACGAGACTAGTCTATTGGGCCTGTGTTTTAATAAAGTGGGGGACCACATTCGCGAAGTAGGAAGGGTTTTACCTCCACCGGAGTCCGAACTCGAGGCTTCGTCATTGGCCTCATTTCCCGACCGCGGACTTCTCGAGCGAATTGGGAGAGATGCTTTCCTTTCTCTCCTCGGAGGAAGGATGCCTGTGGGCAGTGGCACTTCCTCCCAGCGTTCATATTTTTTACTGGACCAGTCAGAGGTTGACTGGCCCTGTCCCAACAACCCACAAGCTCGTAGCTTGTCCTCATGTAATAGAAATGAGAGAGACTTCCTGCCGTAGGGAAGTCGGAGCAGGGCCTCTCTGTGCTCCTTCATTGTTTCGTCAGGGGTGGGACGCTGAAAGTTAGCTGAAAGACGAGGTACACTTCAACTAAATATGGATTTTAGGGCTAAAATTCTGAGCTTAAAAATATATAGTAACAAGAGAACTTACGAATTCGCCTGAAAGAATGATGTCGAGACGGGGACAGACCGTCTGTCCAGAAAAGAGCCTTCTTGGAATCAGGAGGGTGGTTTGGAAGATCTTCAAAGATCTTTGTCTCTTTGGGGTAGCTCGAAAGATAGTAAAAACCATCTCCTCCCCGAGCTCGGGAGGGATTGCTCTTCAAACAAAAGAGATATAAAATCTCTTGGGGAGAAGGCCCTGTCCCAGCTCGTGGAACAAGGACCTCAGGGCAGACAACACCCTGTATGAATTGGTGTTGAGTTGGAATGGAGCCAACCCAACGAAATCAGTGAAGTCTCTGAAAAAGGACTTCAGGGGCAGCAAAGCTCCTGCCCTTATATGTTCCTGGCTCCAGACCGCGTATTTCACACTGGAATCGCGACCCCCAGGGGCGAAACAGCTCCGTTCATGCCTTGTCGGAGCTCGACACTTCAGTGTGTCCAACGAACTAAGACCATGGAGGGCCAAGATATCAGTTATTTGGTCAGTGGTGGTAACCGAGCTCTGGTAGAATTCGACTTCAAACATCTCCCTCCTAGGCTGTGAAGACGAAGGCTCCGTCATTAAGGAAAACTGGAGTTCCCTTGGGTGGTATGCAATCGTGACTTTTAACGCTGGGTCGAGGGGAATTGGCCTAGGTCCTGGGTTGGGCTCCGGATAGATGGCTTCCCGAAGGACTTTTCTCTTCTTTTCAATGACCTCGTCTATCTGACGACGATAGTGATCTCGAATGTCCTCCTGCTCGCGGGCAAGCTCGTATTCTTTTATCCGACGTTGGTTCCGGGCAAAGACCGATTCCGGGCTCGGAGATTTGGGCTCGTAAGGGATTGCTCGTAATGACCCCCACCGTCTTTCAGGATTCTGTGACATCTAACGAGAAAGAAAAAATGGTGAGGGCCATGCATGCAAGGATCACGAGCTCGATGGGATGAGCTCGGATATCTAAGGACAAGAAACTAAGTATTAAGACCCTCACTAAAGAGTCAGAGCGCGTGTTCCACAGGGAAGAAAAAGAACGTGGATGATATTTTGAAAATCCCGAAATTCAAGGGAAAGAAAGGTGGCGGTTAGCCAGGAAAGGGCATTTTTGGGTTTAGTGTAATTGTCAAGAACAAGGGTTTTTACCCGAAAACTTAGTGTACAAGAAACATGGCCTAAAATTTTCAAAACCCAGAAATTTGAAACTCCGTTCAAAGGACAAAACTGGGCATAAACCAGAGGCGGACATCCAGAAAGAAAATCCAGAAAACATAAACGCCTATTGATTCAAAACCTCCTATCGTATCATTCTAGTATACGCAACAACTACGACATAAAAAAAAAGAGCTAAAAACAAAAATGGCATACTTACACAGTGATGGTGATTGCAGCAAAATCGTCGTTCGGAGAAGAGGTTGCAAGAAAGAACTCACTGACTCGAACAGACCAGGATTCCTTTGTTTTTTGGGTCGAGAAAACATGCACGGGACGGAAGCTTCTTAAGAAAGTTTCTGGCTTTCTTGTTTTTCTTTTCTTTCTGGTTTACGATGAACAAACTTAAAGAAGAAGACGAAGAGGAGGTCTTATATATATAGGTGGGAAAACTAAATTGATCAGGAGCGTTGGTTAAAATCCTCAACAGATCGAATGGATGGGAATCGGTGACAAGATGGTGCCGAAAAGTTGTCAGACGAACGATCGTGGGCGTGTTCCCAAGGTACTCAAGTACCTAAAGTGAGCAATACCCATCTGGCACGTGTTCATTTTCAAGAGTGTGACGGTATGGTTCCCAGAAAGAGTAGTTCAAAAGTTTCCTTCTCTTAGGATTCGAACAAATACTTTTGAGGGGGCAAAATGTTATACCCAGATTTCGAGCCATAGTAAATATGACCTCGAAAGCTGAGTTCGCAACAAATGGTCTCGTGAGGATTAGAGTGATCTAGGATTGTAAGTCGAGCCTGCAAAGTATGATGTATGATCTCGAATGCGGTGATCTCGAAATGACCTCAATCTCGAAAGGTAGCTCCGAGAACACCTTCATCTTCAGGAACTTCGGAGCATGGTTCTTGAGCTCGATATCCCATCTCGAAAGAAACGTTAGCTCGGGAGATGTCAGTGGCTCGCACAATGACATGAGACCAGAAATGCTGGAGCCTTGAAGATACACTATAACCACCTTGAATATCTACAAGTATTATAACTATGAGATGTAGCCCTCATTAATTGATGTAAATCCCCAAGAATTGTGGGATATTATTTAATACAGTTATACGCCCCCTGATCTTTGGGGGACGTTTCCTTTTATATCTGATTATTGGCATTTAAAGCCATTTATTTTTATTCACAAAAGAGTAACTACCCAAAATATGTGGGATAGTATTCTGCATCCTTCTCTATAAATAGAGAAGTCATGCACCATTGTAAAGGACCGAAATTCTGATCCTTGAGAGAAAACTCTGTAGAATTCATGCTAAAGAATTGTTCAGAGATAATCTTGAGGTTAATAACAGAGACTCGTGGACTAGGCAGATTTAACTGCTGAACCACGTAAAAAATTGTGTGTTTGATTCGTTTGTTTCTTTTGGCCATTGTCTTTAATTATTTACGTGCTCTCTTCTTTTATCTATTGACGAAAAACGGCGTCAACAAACAGTATTGCAAAAGTATTATAATAGATAAAAATACTAAAATACCTAAAATATCTATAAAAAAAAAGTGGCAAATGAATTATTGTTTCCCAAAACAAAATATCTCAAATGAAAACCCTATCTCTTTCCTTTCCAAGCCACTCTCCCCTCTCACTCTTCCTCGATCCCTCTCCTTCTCTCTCTCTCCTGCTCGAAACACTAGCAGCTGTTGGGGCTTCAACTACGACGGTGCGGGGATATACGAGGCTTCAACCATGGTGGAGGTCGACGGGGCTGACAAGGCTCAGCGGGACTGCCGGAGGCTCGAAGACGTGGACTCGGAGACTCGTTAGTGCAGGTAAAGATCTCTCTCTCTCTCTCGTTCTGTTTTATAGTTGACATCGACTGGGTTGCGTGGGCTGGAGATGGTTGTGCGACGGGGTGCCATGGGTGTTCAATTCCTGGTTTGTGTATTTTTTTTTATTATTGTAAAGTAATTTATGTATTTCTTTTTGTTTAAATGGTTCTCGTATCTTGCTCTCTGTAGTCAAATTGAAGGAGTGAAGTCCACTCGACTTCCCTCTTACGCCACTTTTCCCAATGTTTTGGCTCCAAATGGAGTGAACCCCTAGAGACCTTGAAGGAAACAGTATGGAGCTCTTTTGTTGTAACTTCTGTTTTATTTTGGATATTTGTATGTGGGTTTTGTTGTTAATTGATTTGGTTTTACCTTGAAATTTCTATGTTCTGTTTTCATTAGGGATAGTTAGTAATATTTCTTATTGTATCATTAATACTTGGTTTGTTGTGACCAAAAACTTTTCTACTAGGCATCAAAATCTTGTATTCTTTTGTGATTCTAAACTGTTTTTTACTTTATAGTAATTTATGAGATTTGTTATTTTATTGTTCTGCACTCTACAATCAAGTGATCAAATTCTTTATTTCACCATCCCTTGCATATATTGATCACAAAATTTGACTCACGAAAATGTGATTTTGGTGCCTTTAATTGTTACAATATTATGATAATTACTATCTCATTTTTATTGTCACTATGTCCCATAAGCTAATCTCAATAATTTTATTACTATTGTGGTTGGATTAGTATTGCAAGTAAATTTTGTTTAACTTCTCTATCATTTCCCCCCTGTTTCTCTCTCACACATATATACATGAACACATATTTCTTATTATTAAGTCATTAAAGTATACTCAAAGTTTTGATGCATACCATCTGTTTGAGGAAAAGTCTGAGTTAAAATCAGTATTCTTTTGTTTTCATTCTTCATTCTTATTTTGTAGTTGTATAATTAGCCATTTTTAAACACATAATATATAACATATATATGTGTAAGCATGGGAGTTGCGCACTGTGTAATCTTGCTTTAACACCACCATTTTCTTTTATTATTGTCCTAATAAGTTACCATTTCTAGTATAGCTACTAAAGATGACTACTTTTAATACAAATATTCTAATGGAACTTTCCTATGAGTTAATCTTTCATTTCATGAATGAACCACAAATTGCATCTATTGATTTATACTTGTGTCATTGATGCATTATTCTTGATTATATTTCATGCATTATAAATATGAACCACGTAATTTTAGAACAAAGTCTTCTCTTTTTTCAATGCTCATACCTTATTATGACTTTCTTGCTTTTAGACAAAATAATGTGCAAGACTTGGCACCTGATCATGCTATACAAAATATTTTGACTGTGTGTACAATGACTCTTTATGAAATAACATGTTGAATGCATTTTATAATTTAACGTATTTTTGTTTGTCTAATTATATAACATATTGAACTTTTTTTTAACCTTTTGACCACATATATCTAAATTAACGCATGCATTAACCTTGCTTTTTAGGTCTCTCAAATTTTACATCCTTAAAAGAATGGAAGAAGCTAGCATGTTTAGAATGAACATTATTTTAGTTGTTTAAGTTTCCTCACCTTGTGTATTTATCACTCTGGTATTTGTATTTTTGCATCGTATAGTCTTGTAAACAAATTTGAACATCAATATTCATTTGTCCATATCTTAGTTTGAGTATAGTATATTTTTGCATCATATATAGGCTTTGCTTTTGTTCAAAAAAGTATAATATATTTTTTTACTAGTGATTCACAATCTCTTGTGTGTGTTGCGTGTACCTCAGTCCCACCACCTGCATGGCTCCTGAGTTTTTATTGGTGAGGGAAACAATTAATATTTTACCGTTTAAGTGTGTTGATATTTCTGTTTTCAAGTTACATACATATTTTTTTACTTTAATATTGCACATAGTTTTTCTTGATTATTTTATTAACAAAATGTCATTTTAGTTTGTAATTGACTATCGAATAGCTGGATTATAAATTGATATCTAATAATTATTATTGTGTCTTTTCTTTTGCTTAGGTTTGTTTCTTTGTTTTGCATTTGTGTTTGCCTCTAGAATATTAGTTTAACAAGGTCTATTTAATCCCTTTTAGATTTATCTTTAAATTTATATTTAAATTTTTAATCTTTCAATATGTAACTGTAGTTTGAAGTACTGAATGCACTGAGTACCTTGATATCAAAGTCAAACAGGTTGCACAAACTTTTGCTTGAAAAGGTTTTTTTTTTTAGTTGCTATATCATTAACTTGCATCCTAATTATGATGGTGGGAATAAGCAAGTTAGGTTGAGAATTGTAAAACCAAACCATAAGTTAGTTAGCAAATAGTTTCAAGTGTTCTAAGGATACTCTGTCTATGTTATAATTTGATGTATTATTAGGATTGGATCTTTAAATTAATGCTCCTACATAAAACACCTAGTTTTCTCTGTTTGTGTCTCTGGAGAATAAATAAACTTGCTTGAACTTTGTCTAAACTAAGACAATATTAAAGATTATGGAATTTATTTAAAGAGACTTTATATATTGTATATTTGTGGAGCTTTGAATTTTTTTAGGCTGGTTATACTGTTCTCTTACTCTAGTCCTATATTGAAGGTACAAAAAAAAGCTCATGCTAGTTCATTACATTCACAGATATTGTACTTAGATGTATTTTTTGCTCTTGTTATGGATCCCCCTCTATTTCAAATATAAAAAACCTGTAAATCTAAGATTTGTGTATATATTTTGTCTTCATAATGTTTGTTGTTTTGGCTCTTCCACTTTTATCTATTATTTCACATTACCTTTGAGTTTTGGGATATTAGGTTTATTTTATCTCTTGACTTAACTTTGATGTGTTTGGTTTTTGTAGGTTCAATTTCCACGAATCTTGGATCATGGAAGTCTTGTAAGAAATTCTCATATTCCATGAGAAGTAAGTACACTTATGACTAGTTTATGTCTTGCATAAAAGCACTATCATGTTGAATTTACATATCAATATATATGTCATACATTATTTGAAGCTTGTATAGAAAATAAGAACCATCCATCATGCATGTATTCATGAATGAAAGATTGCTATGCATGTAGAAAATCCAAGTATAATAGAGTGATGCATGCAGTGAGATACCTTTGTACAGATTCTGAACAATTCTCGTCACTAAAGCCATCTCAACCATGTTTTTCCAGCCATATTGAACATCATCTATTTCTTCTTTTCCACATGAAATATTGATAAATGAATATGGAACAAACAGGGGAGTCCTTGAATCGTTCAAACTCATATTATTATAACTGGTCAATAATATAATAGTTAATGAGTTTTGTTTTATTTTGGTCTCTAGTTAAGCTACCAAGTTCAGAGTTTCTTACCCCCCAGTTGAATTCAACTTCTTATTTTTGACTGCAAAGTCATAAAAAATGATGGGATATCATTTTAGTATATATGTGTACTTCTTTAAATTGTATTAGTCACTGGTTCAATTTATCAGCAAAATAATAATCAGATTTAACTTGTTCATTAAATTTTGACCATGGATTACTTTATATATCATTGATATAAGACCAGATCAGTGACTATATTCTTAGAAAATTCATCAAATATATATTAATAATTATCTATAAATTCCCTATGTTTTTTATTTTTTTAATCATAAATAAAAATAAATGAATAATTAATAATGATTCTTAGAGACAGTGTTTTATGTGTTTCTCTTAGAGACAGTGTTTATGTGTTTGGTTTTAATGGTATTAGCATAGTAGAATTTTGATGCTCTTTACTCACTCTTCCATATCTCATTACACTTTGCTATAATTGACATGTGAGTTTTTACTCTATTTAACAAGTCCCACTCCATAGTTCCTGTCTCATATGATTTATTTCCAAAGCAAAGCCTATCTAGGACTTCTTGTAGACTTTTTATTTCAACTTCTCTCACCTCTAAACCAGTATGGATTGAATATGGTTTTGTGTCCTCAAGTTGCAGATGTATATTAGCAAGATAAAGTTCCCTTATTTGTTTTGACTGTACATAAAAATAAAAAGAAGACGAAGAAAAGAAAATTAGACCAAAAGTACTAGCTATATAGACATTACAAGCAAATAGGATTGGCGATTTAAAGTGCTCACTTGTATGTCTAGTGTTTTTGTAATCTGAACTTCAAGATGGTTAAGTTCTTGGATTAGTTTTTCTGCCTTTGCTCTTTTGAATTCTGATTCTGGCTCTTTTCTCATTCTGATTCGATTTTGAATTATTTTGAATAAAATAAATAGGAAAGAGTGAGTTAGGGTGGGGAGCAGCAAGGATATGTTTGAAAGAAAAAATGCTGAACTTAAGGCCACTGATTTGCCACTCCAAAGGGCCACAACCATAATAATATTAAAGTTTTTTTGAAAAACTAATTTCTTTTTCTTCAATATTTGCCTCTGTGGACACCGTAACAACCATAAAGAGTTATATAGCTTCAACCCCATTACTGAAATTAACAAATTTTTTTCTTCTCTCTTTTGTTCTCTTCTGTTACTCTATTTTTTATGGTCATTTAAATTCAATTGATAGTTAAAATAAATCAGAAGTTGGTGGAGATTGGACCTTTTTTTATTTATTAATTTCCATAGTGTAAATTCAGTAGTGTTGAGAAGCAAACAATAAAGTTGTATTAGTTTTTTTGTTTTATTATAACTCAATGATATTATATTGCTGCAAACTACATACATGTTGTATATAAAATATTCATAGCTTTTGAATGATTTTGTACATAGTTCAAAAGCGAATACAATATTCAAGATCTCAACTATAATGTTATGATCCCAACCCAAGCCCCACTTTATCTGTTAAATCTTGCACCAAATCAAAAAGAAAATTCCGAGAGTGAGATAGAATGATCATAGATCATTATTAACAAAGTCCAATAATGTTTGATTGTTGGTATTTTCATATTAATATGCCCACTTATATTAAATTTGGTTATGCGTCATAATATACACCTTTACCAAAGAGCCTCTTCCACAGCTTTAGTGGCAGCTATGATTATGACAGTGAAAACATTTGATAAGTACTGAATTTAAATTGGATTTTTTTTTGTCGATAATAGATACTTGTGACAGACTTTGAATTCTTTAGTTTGGACTATTAGGAACTGGTGTAGTGCTATGAATTTATAGAAATATACTCAATCAAGAAGACATGATTAAATGCATGCAACCCTTATATATATGTCTGTGTGTTTATGGAAAAGGAAACAGGCTAGGATAGAATAAGATTCTCATAGTTATATTTTATGAATATTGTTTTTGTTTAGTTATTTTTAAACAACAAACTATAGATTCTCATGAATAAATAATTTTTTTTAATTCTTTGGCACCAGTAGGGTTTTAGTGGCATTTCATTGCAGTTCAGCTCTTAGCTTCAAAGTAGAGCAATCGAGCTAGGGTTTTAGCAGAAGAGAGATAGAGAGAGAGAGAGAGATGTTGTACATAGTGGGATTGGGATTGGGATTGGGATTGGGTGACGAGAGAGACATAACTCTTAAAGGCTTAGAGGCAGTAAAGCAATGCGACAAGGTCTACATCGAAGCTTATACTTCTCTTCTCTCTTTCGGTATCTCTTTAGATGGCCTTTCTACCCTGGTACACTTCTTTCTCTTTCTCTTCAATTTGGTTACTTTCTTTTGCACCAATTTCTAAAGCTAACAACTTTATTGATTAATTTCTTTTTTCATTGGTCAGGAAAAACTTAATGGAAGGCCAGTGATTCTTGCCGATAGAGAAATGGTTGAGGAAAAAGCCGATGAAATACTCTTAGCTGCTCGTGTTTCTAATGTGGCTTTCCTTGTAGTTGGCGACCCTTTTGGGTATGTTCGTTCAATTTTATGTTTTGCTTTTCTTTGTGATTTTTTTTTCTTGTTTATATTAGAAATTATATCATTTCTTCCTCATTAGATGAATGTTACATGTATGTATATATGCATTGCTGATTTGGGCCATCTCAAATTCCATGGATATGTAGAAGAAGATAATTGTGATCATAAATATTCTTACTTAGCTGCACAAGGACCTTTGAAAGTCCTTAGATTGTAACTGTTCGTTTTTATTCATTTTGGTCATGTTTGGCAAGTAGTTTTGGATTGGATAAAAACTAATTTGAGACAAAGTTATAATTTTTTTTCTCAAGTTTCTCAATGAGATTAAATTATCCTATTATAGTTGGATTAATTAGGTTTTCAGATTCAAACTTTTCTCTAATCTTTATTCAATCTTACTTTCCAAATATGACATTTATATGTTGACCCAAACTCTTAAGTCTCCTTGTTTTGATGATTAACAAATATTTGATTATTATTTGTTACTAATGATTTGTTGATTTTGTAGCAAAAACTAAAGTGAATTAGCACTTCAAAGTCAAAATTATGACCAAGGGCAAAATGGTCATTTTACCAAGTTTTCCGGAAACGACCCGAAATGGACTTCAAGACTCAAGAAACTCAAGATAAAGGTTTAACTTCATTTCTTAGTCTTGTAAAGTGATTGCAAGTATACTTTAAGTCATAAGTATAGAATTTGGCTCACTCACGCACTAAAAAATGGTGATTTTTTAAAATGAGAAATAATTATCCTAAATTCACTTTTAAGAAAATACATCCTGATACGGTCGTAATGCAATTGGAATTTTTGAAATCGGATAAACGAGCTAAAAGTTATAAAGAATTGAAAAATGGGAAAATAGGCTTAAAACTGATTTTGCTCTCTGTTTGCCATCCGGAATTCCGGATGGGCAACCGGAATTCCGGTTCCCTCATCCGGACTTCCGGTTCGCGGCAGACAGCTTCGAAAATTGATCCCTAACGGCTATAAACGGCTAGTTTTTTCCCAAACTCTATATAAACTCGTTTTTCACTCAAAGTTGGAGGTTGGCTGAGCATTTATTACATATACCAAACCAAATCCATTGATTTCAAAGAGCTTTCAAAGTTTAACTCATCCAAACACATATTCACACACTTGAGCCAAAATTTGTATTTATTTCTTCTAAGTGTGCTTGCTAATCACTCTAGGTTTCTCATTGTATTATCATACTTCTAGAGTGATTTTTGCTTGTAATATCAAACACATTCCCATATTGAGATTGAGGTGAGGTTGGCACCGGTTTTGTAAACAACCCGGTTAGAGTGAGATTGGCACTTCAACAATCCGAAAAAGAGGTTGATAGTCCTTGGTGGTGGAAAAATATTGTACGAGGTTTGGAAATACCTTGGTGAAAAATTCCCGGTTGTAAGGGTTAGTCAAGCCCGCTAACTTGGCTCGATAGTTGAACTCAAAGCTAGGTCCTTAGCTTTGAAGACCAAGGACGTAGGTGGCTTAGTTCTACCGAACCTTGTAAAATTCGAGAGTTTGCAATTTCTTAACCTTCAACTCTTTACATTACAAGTTTGATTATTTGCTATATCTATTTGATTGCCATATTATTTGCTTTTACTTGATAAATTTGATTTATTGCATAATTTGGCATATTAAGTTTTAAGTTTCCGAAATTAGTTTAAATTTCCAGTTCACCCCCCCTCTTGGAAACATATCTTGGGTTAACAATTGGTATCAGAGCAAGGGCTCATTTAATTGATTAGATTTTACAATCTAGAGCATGGCGTTTCCAAGTAATTCACAAAATAACATGTTAGAAGGTCTAAGCACAACTAGAGCACCATTCTTTAATGGAGTAGACTTTCCCTATTGGAAAATTAGGATGGAAACATATCTTCAATCTATCGATTATGATTTGTGGCATATAGTGTCTAATGGTCCTTACATTCCTAAACATGTCATTAATGATAAAGAAGTTATTAAGACATATGAGGCATATGACGAAGAAGATAAGAAAATGCTTTCTAAGAATGCTAAAGCTAAATATGCACTTATATGTGGATTGGATAGAGATGTGTTCAAAAATATTGAACAAGCCTCTACCACTTATGATATGTGGAAAATGCTTGAAGTCACTCATCAAGGAACAAATGCTATGAAGGAAACTAAAATTCAAATTTATTCTACTCAATATGAGAACTTTAAGATGAAAGCGGATGAAACTATTGCTAACATGTATACTCGTTTCACTACTATCACTAATGGTTTGAATTCTCTTGGCAAGGTACTTTCACAAAAGGAGATGGTGACCAAGATTTTGAGAAGTCTCACCAAAGCCTATCAAGGCAAAGTGATTGCCATTCAAGAAGCCAAGGATCTCTCAACACTTCCTTTGGAAGAACTAATTGGCTCACTCATGAACCATGAAATTTTCATGAGTGCACAAGATGAAGAGGAAGTTGAGAAGAAAAAGAAGACTATTGCATTCAAGTCTTCCTCCTCCCGTGCCATTAGTGAGGACGATGAGGATAGCATGTGTAGCGACATGGAGGACTTGGCACTCTTCACAAAGAAGTACAAAAAGTTCATGAAATTCAAGAAGAACTTTGGGAAGAAGCCACAAAGAGGAAGTGATTCAAAAGAAAAAGAAAGAAGGAGCAAAGATGATCCACCAATTTGCTTCGAATGCAAGAAGCCCGGTCACATGAAGATGGATTGCCCAATGAGAAAGAAAAATAAATACAAAGGAAGGGCAATGTTGGCGGATTGGCTCAATAGTGATGAGGAGGACTCCGACAATGAGGAGAAGAATGAAGTAGCTAACATGTGCATGATGGCTCTTGATGATGGGGTAAGCATTTCTAGCCAAAGTGATTATGATAGTGAAAATGATGATGATAACTTAGAAATACCATATGATGAGTTGTCTAGTTCATTTAAGGATCTATTTAATGATTTTGGAAAATTGCTTGCTAAAAACCAAACTCTTAGAGAAAAGACCAACATGCTATTAAAAGAAATTGAGATTTTGAAATTAAATGAAAAAGAACTCTTAACTAAATCTCAATGTACTACTTTCTCCTCTTATAAGAAATAAATTGGAAAATTGCATGATAACATAAAAAGCCTTAAGAATGACATATATACTTTTACAAAAGGTAAAGAAGGCTATGAACTTATGCTAGGGAGTCAATCTTGTGGTTTTGGAAAAAGTGGTATTGGATATGATCCTAGTAGGAAACAAAATTTTTTGAGAAACTTCTTTGTAAAACCAACTAGCCTACCACACTTTACATGCACATATTGTAACCAAGATGGTCATACTATTTCATATTGTCATGTAAAGAGATATGCATATCTAGGCAAGACCAAATGGGTACCAAAGGGTTCCAAAACTAACAAGAAAGGACCCAAAGTTGTTTGGGTACCAAAGGCCAACAAATGATTTTATTTTTGTAGGAATCAACAAGGAAGAGCAAAAGCTTGTGGTTCTTGGATAGTGGTTGTTCCAAGCATATGACCGGTGACCCATCAAGATTTTCGAGTTTTAAGAGCAAGGACAGTGGCTTTGTCACTTTTGGAGACAATTCAAAAGGAAAAATCTTGGGCATTGGTGATATCGGTAACATATACTCTCCATGTATTAAAAATGTGCTTCTTGTTGATAACCTTAAACATAATTTACTTAGTATTAGTCAACTATGTGATAAAGATTTTCGTGTTGTTTTTGAATCCTCAAAATGCTCCATTGAAAATGCTTCAACCAATGAAGTTATTTTTGTTGGAGAAAGGAAGGATAATGTTTATGTTATTGATGTTGATTCCTTTGATAGCAAAAATAAATGTTTAACCGTTATGAATGATAATTCTTGGTTGTGGCATAGAAGATTAGGACATGCTAGTATGGATTCTTTTTCAAAGTTGGTTAGAAAAGATCTTGTTGTTGGTTTGCCATCTATTCCTTTTGTTAAAGATAAACTTTGTGATGCATGCCAATTTGGAAAACAAATTAAAACATCTTTTCATTCCAAGAAAGAGATTTCAACCTCTAGACCTTTGCAATTGCTTCATATTGATTTATTTGGTCCTTCAAGAATTGCTAGTCTAGGTGGTAAATACTATGCATTTGTGATTGTTGATGATTTTTCTAGATTTACATGGGTTATATTTTTGAAACTCAAAAATGATGTTTTGGAAAATCTAGTTAAATTTTGTAAGAGTGTGCAAAATGAAAAAGGGTATTCAATCACCTCCATTAGGAGTGATCATGGTGGAGAGTTTGACAATGATGCTTTAGAATTGTTTTGTGATGAACATGGTTTTAACCATAACTTTTCGGCTCCAAGAACTCCACAACAAAATGGAGTTGTCGAAAGGAAGAATAGAACAATTCAAGAAATGGCTAGGTCAATGCTCAATGAAATCTCATTACCTAAATATTTTTGGGCCGAGGCCGTTAATACTTCTTGTTATATTTTGAACCGTGTTTTCATTAGGCCTAACATGAATAAAACCCCTTATGAGCTTTGGAAAGGGAGAAAACCCAACATTGGATATTTTAGAGTTTTTGGATGTAAATGCTATATTTTGAACACCAAGGACAACCTTGGAAAATTTGATGCAAAATCCGATGTTGGAATTTTTATAGGTTATTCAACACATAGTAAAGCTTATAGAATTTATAACAAAAGAACTAATGTTGTTGAAGAATCTATTCATGTTGCATTTGATGAGTCTAACCCTCCTACAAGCAAAAGTGTAGATGATGATGTTGTAGGTTTGGGAGAAGAGGTTCAAAAGCTTGACATTGGAGAATCATCTAACGCTCCATCACAAACTCCCAAAGAGGAACTACCCGAGGAAAAGGTAAATGAAAGCAAAGGTATGGATTCTAACCTCCCTCATGAGTGGAAGTTCAAAAGTGCTCATCCTATAGACCAAATTCTAGGTGATCCTTCACAAGGAGTCACAACTAGAAGCTCCCTTAGAAACTTATGTAATTTCATTGCTTTTATTTCTCAAATTGAACCAAAGAATTTTAAAGAGGCCGAGTTCGATGAATCTTGGCTTCTAGCTATGCAAGAAGAAATAAATCAATTTATTAGAAATGATGTTTGGGAGTTAGTTCCAAGACCGTCACACCAATCGGTGATAGGAACAAAATGGGTCTATAGAAATAAGGTAGATGAGCATGGGGTCATTGTGCGTAACAAGGCTAGATTAGTGGCCCAAGGTTACAATCAAGAAGAAGGAATTGATTATGAGGAGACCTTTGCCCCGGTAGCAAGACTTGAGTCCATAAGAATGTTATTAGCTTTTGCATGCCACAAGAATTTTGTCTTGTATCAAATGGATGTTAAAAACGCTTTCTTAAATGGATACATTATGGAAGAGGTTTATGTCTCTCAACCCCCCGGTTTTCAAGATCACAAACACCCTAACCATGTTTACAAATTAAAGAAAGCATTATATGGTTTAAAGCAAGCTCCTAGAGCTTGGTATGATCGTTTAAGCACTTTTCTTATCTCAAATGGTTTTTCAATGGGAAAAGCGGATAATACACTTTTTATTAAAAGAAAATCAAAAGACATTATTATAGTACAAATATATGTTGATGATATTATTTTTGGTGCTACTAATGATGTTCTTTGTGAAGAATTTTCAAAGTGTATGCATAGTGAATTCTAGATGAGCATGATGGGAGAGCTCAACTTTTTCCTTGGACTTCAAATAAAGCAACAAAAGAATGGAATATTCATAAGTCAATCCAAGTACATCAAGGATCTACTTCAAAAGTTTGACTTGGCCAATGCAAAGTCCATGAAAACCCCTATGAGCACCTCCATAAAGATGGACAAGGATGAAAGTGGTAAGGATGTTGACATCACCAAGTATCGAGGTATGATTGGTTCATTATTATATTTAACCGCTAGTAGACCCGATATTTTGTTTAGTGTTGGTCTATGTGCTAGGTACCAATCATGTCCCAAGGAATCCCACTTAAGTGCCGTTAAGAGAATCTTTAGATACTTGATAGGCACAATGAATCTAGGACTTTGGTATCCCAAGAACTCAAACTTTGAAATCATTAGTTACTCGGATGCGGACTTTGCCGGTTGTAAGTCGGATAGGAAAAGTACTAGTGGAACATGTCACTTTCTAGGAAACTCTTTAGTGTCATGGTTTAGCAAGAAACAAAACTCGGTAGCCCTATCCACAACCGAAGCCGAATACATAGCCGTCGGTAGTTGTTGTGCTCAAATACTTTGGATGAAACAAACTCTTAAGGATTTTGATGTTGATTTTGAATGTACACCCATAAAGTGTGACAATACTATTGCCATTAACCTCTCTAAGAATCCAATCTTGCATTCTAGAGCCAAGCATATTGATATAAGGCACCATTTCCTTAGAGACCATATCCAAAGAGGTGAAATCATACTAGACTTTGTAAGCACCGAATTTCAATTAGCGGACATATTCACCAAGCCTCTTAGTGATGAGAGATTTAGTTTCATTAGAAGAGAGCTAGGAATGACCAACCTCAATGAAATATAAGGTTCACTAGCGACTTTAAATCATTGGTATCATATCTCTCTTTACTTATCAATTTATGCATATGTACTCTCAATATGATATTTACATGTTTCAAATGCATAAATAAATTAACTAAATGATATATGACTTTGTACTCCTTGAAAAATCAAATTATAGGTCATGGTATGAATTTTTGGTGAACTTTGAACTCATTTTTGATTGAGTAAATATGAGAATTTTTTCATATGTGCTTAGTATATGTGTTTATGTGTTTGAACATGTCTAAATAAGTATATCTAGTATGCCTATAGGGTTTCTATGCTTGAATTACTCTTTGAACATTTTTTAGGTATGCTAAGTATTGAAAATTTGTTAGTTTTTGCCTAAATGAGTGTTTTTCGCCAAACTTACTCAATTTTCATCATTTTTCAAATCCGTAACTTCCCACATCTCACATTTAACATTCTTGAGGTGTTGCAAAAAGAATTTTTCGATTTGAATGCATAAAACTCATTTTTGGTAGATTTATACTTTTCAAGGCCTTTTAAGGCATTTTTCGAAAAATCTACCCAAAATTCTCAATTTTTAATATTTCTCAATTCCGTCACTTCACACACCTCATATTTGATATTCTTGAACTGCTGGAAAAATAATTTTTCAATTTGGTTGAACAGATTTCGTTTTTGGTAGGTTTTTGGCTTTCTTGTATTCTTTTTTAAAACTTACCGTAAATTGTCATTTTTCAACATTTTTCAGATTTTCTTGTTTGAGCATGTTCATTTTCTCATATTTTAGGTGTTAGAAAAAGTTTGGGGTCAATTGGGTTAAAAACGAAGTTTTTGGGCATTTTTTTCGAAAAGTGGGCTGGGCTGGTGCACCAACCGGAATTCCGGTTGGCTGTGCACAGACCAACCGGAATTCCGGTTGGCGCCTGACAGCAGCCCTTCAATTTTTTTTTTTTGCCTTTTTTAAATGCATTTTGTTCAAAATAAAAACCCTACCCACGACTCTTTTTTTCCCCATTCTGACTCTACACCCTAAAATACAAGCCTCCTCTCTCTTTCCTCTCAAAAATCTCTCCCTCAAACCCTTACTTCATCATCCATTTCTCTCCAAAACTCTCTTTCTTTTCTTGTTTTCCCTTCAATGGCCTCATCATCCAACCCAAGGAAGAGCAAGAGGGTTCTCAATGCTGAACAAATCAGGGAGAAAAGGGCTAAAGGCAGAAATGAACCCACTCTCTTCTACAACCAAGAGGACTTCAATAGGTTCCATGAAGCTTTCTCCTCTAGGCCTATTATCAAAGGTAAGTTTTGTGACCTTCCAAGCCTAGCTTGTGTCAAATTTAGCTATCACTTTGAAATGTTAGGGTGGAAATCATTTATCAATATTAAGACACCCATGTACCCTAGGTTGGTTAGAGCCTTCTATGCTTGCATCAAACCTAACCATGCACCCCTAGGAGTTAGAGGCACTATTGGAGATGTCCCCTTTGAAATTAATGTAGAATCTCTCAATAACTTGCTAGGAGCACCAAATGAGGGACTCTTGCTAGAACCAAAAACCACTCTTAAGAATGATGAACTTTTTGCTATGAATGAGTGTTCTAGAGTCCTTTGTGGAGAAAGGCCCCATTTTCATCAAACCAAAGTTTCACAATCTTACTTTAGAAGCCAAAATTCTCCAACTTTTTATCATCAACAATCTTGCTCCTAGAAGTGGTCATAAGGATGAGGTCAACAACATCGATATATTCATTTTATACCTTATCCTCACCAAAAAAGCACGAATCAACCTAGGGAATCTTATTCTTCGGTTTATTGTTGATGTGAATAAACCCAACATGGTTAAGTCCCTCCCATTTGGCTTTCTCCTTAGCTACCTCCTACCTCTCTTAGGAGTTCCCATCACGGGTGAAAAGAAGGTTGATCCTACCGAAGGGGATAAGCTCGGTCATAAATCTTTCACAAGCTTAGGGTATGCTCTTATCAACAATAAGTGGGTCTTCACTCCCAAAAGAGGCCAAAGAAGGCAAGAGGGCCTTGAAGTAGGCGATGAAAGTGAAGAAGAGGAGAGCTTTGGGTTACCCGCAAGCGAAAGTGAAGACGAGGAGCAAGCCGATGAAGAAGAAGCTCCAATGCCTCAAGCATCTCAATTCAACCTTGAGGAGGCCTTTGCTCGTCTTCACACCGACATGAACACTCAATTTACCAACTTGCGGAGTGACATGGCACAAGGCTTCCAAGATGTTCGTAATGAAATGGAGGAGATGAAGGCCTACATGAGGCGGTTTGGGGGGCCACCATCATAGGCATTTGCATGTTTTTCTAGTCTTGCATTCCTTTATGTTTTATTTTATTTTTCTATGTACTTATGTGTTTGCATGGCTTTATGCCTTATGTATGAATGCTTAAACTATTTAATCTATGTTTGTTTATAATTTATTTTGTGAATTCCTTTGCCATCCTTTTTGATGAATCAAAAGGGGGAGAAGTGATAGGATTTTTTTTTTTTATATTTGGCAAAACCTCAATATCTAAGACTAACAATGTTATTTGAACTTAGGTGATATATTGAGGGGGAGCTTACAAAATCATGCAAGGTAAAACTAAAAGGTAAATTTCTTTTATCCTTGCACACATTAAGGGGGAGCTAATCTAATATTCATATTTAAAAATATCTTCTTTCCCTTGTAAAATAATCAAATATTTGATATCATCAAAAAGGGGGAGATTGTTGACCCAAACTCTTAAGTCTCCTTGTTTTGATGATTAACAAATATTTGATTATTATTTGTTACTAATGATTTGTTGATTTTGTAGCAAAAACTAAAGTGAATTAGCACTTCAAAGTCAAAATTATGACCAAGGGCAAAATGGTCATTTTACCAAGTTTTCCGGAAACGACCCGAAATGGACTTCAAGACTCAAGAAACTCAAGATAAAGGTTTAACTTCATTTCTTAGTCTTGTAAAGTGATTGCAAGTATACTTTAAGTCATAAGTATAGAATTTGGCTCACTCACGCACTAAAAAATGGTGATTTTTTAAAATGAGAAATAATTATCCTAAATTCACTTTTAAGAAAATACATCCCGATACGGTCGTAACGCAATTGGAATTTTTGAAATCGGATAAACGAGCTAAAAGTTATAAAGAATTGAAAAATGGGAAAATAGGCTTAAAACTGATTTTGCTCTCTGTTTGCCATCCGGAATTCCGGATGGGCAACCGGAATTCCGGTTCCCTCATCCGGACTTCCGGTTCGCGGCAGACAGCTTCGAAAATTGATCCCTAACGGCTATAAACGGCTAGTTTTTTCCCAAACTCTATATAAACTCGTTTTTCACTCAAAGTTGGAGGTTGGCTGAGCATTTATTACATATACCAAACCAAATCCATTGATTTCAAAGAGCTTTCAAAGTTTAACTCATCCAAACACATATTCACACACTTGAGCCAAAATTTGTATTTATTTCTTCTAAGTGTGCTTGCTAATCACTCTAGGTTTCTCATTGTATTATCATACTTCTAGAGTGATTTTTGCTTGTAATATCAAACACATTCCCATATTGAGATTGAGGTGAGGTTGGCACCGGTTTTGTAAACAACCCGGTTAGAGTGAGATTGGCACTTCAACAATCCGAAAAAGAGGTTGATAGTCCTTGGTGGTGGAAAACTATTGTAAGAGGTTTGGAAATACCTTGGTGAAAAATTCCCGGTTGTAAGGGTTAGTCAAGCCCGCTAACTTGGCTCGATAGTTGAACTCAAAGCTAGGTCCTTAGCTTTGAAGACCAAGGACGTAGGTGGCTTAGTTCTACCGAACCTTGTAAAATTCGAGAGTTTGCGATTTCTTAACCTTCAACTCTTTACATTACAAGTTTGATTATTTGCTATATCTATTTGATTGCCATATTATTTGATTTTACTTGATAAATTTGATTTATTGCATAATTTGGCATATTAAGTTTTAAATTTCCGAAATTAGTTTAAATTTCCAATTCACCCCCCCTCTTGGAAACATATCTTGGGTTAACATTATATACATGCGATTCTTTGTTCAATTTACTTAAATTTCCCTCTATTCTTCCTCATGTTTACATATGGATTTCCTACTAAGAGCAACAACTCACACTGATCTTGTTGTTCGGGCAAAGAAATTGGGTATTGTTGTCAAAGTAATACACAATGCTTCAGTGATGAATGCCATTGGAATTTGTGGGTTGCAACTCTATCGTTATGGAGAGACAGTGTCAATACCATTCTTTACTGAAACCTGGAGACCAGACAACTTCTATGAGAAAATTCAAAGCAACCGGAATCTTGGTCTACATACTCTCTGCTTATTAGGTGAGGTGAGACAAGGTTCTCTGAAATTCTGATAAGAGTTACAAAATCTGAGATTCTTATTAACACAAACATTTCTTTTTACTCTTGTTATCACAGATATTCGTGTGAAGGAACCCTCCCTGGAATCTTTATGCAGGTATGTTTTCAAGTGATTGACCATTTTTTTATTGTACAAAAAACCTTTTCAAACACAGCCATAAAAAATGCTCGACATCTTGTTTGGAATGACATTTTGCAAAGAATTATCAAAAGAACACAATTTTCACCAATTTTTTGTTTTGTTTGGACTGCAAGACCAACTAATGCATTCTCTCTGTATTTCTTGTTTAATTTTAGAGGGAAGAAGCAGTATGAACCACCTAGGTACATGACAATAAAGATTTCCATTGAGCAGCTCCTGGAAGTTGTACAAGCAAAAGTAGAATCTAGTAATGATAACTACTACTATTACTCTATGACTCACTCATGTCTTAACTTTGAATTTCAAAGAACTAAATCAGACTTAATTTATCAATTTAACATTGAATGTTGTTGTATTATGTTGCGTTGCAGTTTACAATGAAGACACAGAGTGTGTTGGTTTTGCTAGAATTGGAAGATCAGATTAGATCGTTGTGGCTGGTACAATGAAGCAACTTCAATAGATAGATTTTGGAGCTCCTCTTCACTGTCTTGTCATAACATGCAATACCCATCCAGTGGAAGAAGAAATGTTGGATTTCTACAGAGTGGGAAAAGAGAATCTGGAGCAAGTAGATGACAGGACATCATAATGAAAGCACACGTTTAAGTAAGGTTGTATTCGGAATTCATCTAATATTATTTGAGTTTTGCTAAAGTACATTAAGGTGTCCAACACTACTTAAATTGGCATGGGCATCACATGTGTTTTTGAATATTTTCTTGAGCATTCACTCTGTTGTTAACACTAAGAAATGGCTATTGTTTGTTACCTCTTCAATTTCATGTTTTTTTCCTATCAAATAGTACTATAGGAGTACAATCATGGGTGGCAAAATCATCCTAATTTTTCTTGGAAGAATAATTAGGGCCAGCAACCTCAGTTTCAGGGTCAATTTCAGAATAATATGCCTTAGCCACCAATGCATCAAGCCTCTTCATCACAACAACCTAGGCCTCAACAATCACTGAATCAAGCTCCACCTGAAAGGCCTAATGAACTGCAAGCTGCATTATTGACCATCACCAACACTCAAACTTAGTTTATGACAGAGACTAGATCTTCTATCAGAAACCTGGAAACACAAGTAGGGCAGTTGGCTAATATGCTTAATAATAGACCGCAAGGAAATTTGCCTAGTAATACTGAAGTCAACCCTAAGGAGCAAGTTCAGGCAATTACTCTGAGGAGTGGGAAGCAAACAGAGCAGCCTAGATCTCCACAGGCAGTGGTTCAGAATGAAGAGATGGGTCAACAGTCTGATTCAACAAAGGTTACTGAAGACCACCAGCTTTCAGAAAAGAGTCCGCCAGTTGTTAATGAGCAGCCAGTTCGAGTTCCATATCCTCAGAGGCTTAGAAAGACTACACTGGATAAACAGTTTTCTAAGTTTTTAGAGGTGTTTAAAAAGCTGCATATAAATATTCCTTTTGCTGAGGCCTTGGAGCAGATGCCCAGCTATGTGAAATTCATGAAGGAGATTCTGTCCAAGAAAAGGAGGATGGAAGACTATGAGACGGTAGCACTCATTGAAGAGTGTAACGCTATATTACAGAGGAAGTTACCCCAAAAGTTGAGAGATCCAGGGAGTTTTACCATACCTTGCACCATTGGAAAATTTGAATGCAAACACGATTTATGTGATTTGGGGGCGAGTATTAATCTAATGCCGCTTTTTGTGTTCAGAAGATTGAAGCTTGGGGAAGCAAGACCTACAACAGTGACTCTTCAGTTGGCAGACAGATCAATAGCATATCCTCGGGGTATTATTGAAGATGTTTTGGTAAAAGTGGACAAGTTCATCTTCCCAGCAGACTTTATTGTACTTGATATGGAGGAGGATGCCAACGTCCCAATCATTCTTAGAAGACCATTCTTAGCCACAGGAAGAGCTTTAATCGACGTACAAAAGGGGGAGTTAAGGTTGCGAGTCCAAAATGAGGAAATAAGTTTTAATGTTTTTACAGCAACTGAAATTCCTACCTGTTGTAGAGTTGACGTGGTGAATGATTGTCAAGATTCAATTGGTAAAAAGAAGAAGAAGACCAAAGAACGATTTCAAACAGTTTGACGTCGTATGAAAAGATTATTGTGTGGCAAGTTTGAAGGTTTCGATGACATTGGGGATAGTTTCAATATTCTCAACAGTAGAAGGCACTACAAGAAAAAATGCTTTTAATAACACCGAAAATGTTTTATCAAAACATACGATAACACTTTCTGATGTGTTAAGACAGACTATGTTATCGTAGGTCAGGGTACTTTACATAACACTTTATCAGTGTTATACATATGTGTTATTGTACTCTCAACGATAACACAATTTCTGTGTTATTTTAATATATAGATAAGTGTTGAATTATGTTATTTATAGTCGATTATATAACACTTTTTTTTGTGTTATAATACACTTTAGTATAACACTTTTTTTGTGTTATACTACACTTTAGTATAACACATTTTTTGTGTTATACTACACTTTAGTATAACACATGTGTTATATTAGCTTAGAGAAACATAATCTTTTTTTACTTACACAAAACTAGGAAAACAAATATGAAAGTTGAAGCCAAAGAAGGTAACATAAATAGATTTTTATTAATTACTCAAATGTAATTACAATATTTAGTCTACTAGTCTAGGTTTAGAAAATCATATTACAACATAATTTATGCCCAATTCAGATTCCTTTATCACTAAATACAAAACAAGAAATGTATACAAAAATTAGTGAAATACATTCTTCCATTCTAAAGACCTCAACTACAAATGTTGTCAAGAATTGCTCCAAAGAAATCATCTCAATATACCTGCACATTGTAAAAAAAAGGTCCTTTTATTATTAATAACATAAGACTTAAGCTAATTTTGTTTGAAAATGATTTCAATTAAAAAATAATAATAAAACAGCAAGATGACTGTGTAAATTTTCTAGAAGCACTATGGCTCAGCAGCTAAATGTGGATCCTATATAAGCATGGGGTTCATGCATCAGAATGATTCATATAATTTATAACAAAAAAACGATGAAATTGTCAAGTTCTCCAATATGTGAAAAGCAAATAAATATATATATATATATGCATATAGGTGTATAGACAAGAGCCAATGGACACAGACAGAGGAAACAAAACTGAATAAAGTGGTCGCTAGATCAGCTAATTGTGCAGTACCAAATTACATATTGCATGAAACAGAAAATACCTCCTTTTTCAATATAGTGTCCGCAGCCTTCAACCCCTTCTTATACTATTTTGTCTCATAAGATTTCTGAAAGAAAAATATGAGATTTAATAAACATTTTGGCAAAAAAAAAAGGAGATGGTATCAACTGGATTATGTAAATTAAATTGCCTTTTGCCAGTTAAAAAAAATTATGTGATTTACTGCGTGAACCAGTACAACATAACTATATAGTAAATACACTGGAAGCTTACTGCAGCAACCATTCTTTATCAATCCTAAATGAATTTGTTCCTAAAATACTAAAGCCATACAAGAATTTGAATTGATATAATACAAACAATCAAGCTCGTTGGACTTTAATATCGTAGCTAAGTTTTCAGACAATTTTAAAATCTGAACTTGAAGCAGAATCAAATGGATAAATATAAAAAATCGACATTAGCATGATAACGCCATGAGTTTGACTTCATTGTCCTTGTCAGGTTCACTAGATAGTAGATAATGTAGTTTTGAGTGCACGAAATAAGAAGTACGCTAAAATTTAGAATCTATCTACTACATTACATCAACTACCAAAAATGAAATATAACATTAAAAAATTCTCTATAACCACTACCCAGTTCACATTTCCACTTCTCTATATTCTCCAAGTCAAGCACACAATTCTAATAACTAGTCCAATAAAAAAGTTCAAAACTTACGCTTAAAGATGGCAACTCAAGAGGGAGAAGTTAATTTACGCACTTTAAATTGTGCAAAAGCAGCAGCATGAGCTTCCAGAGCTTGACTTCTCTGTTGTTCCACTGAAAAGAGTTGCATATTCCCTTTAACCAGATTTTGCCTCTGCAAACAGAGCAGATAAATAAATCAAGTACAAGAAATAGGACAATTAAAGCTCGGAGTCTGCCAAGCAATCAATAAGGTATTAAAGCATGTTACAGGAAAATTCAAAAGGACCATTTGGACAAGGCTCTTTGGCAGTAACTAGTTACAGGAGAAGCAGTCCCTTCTATTCCAACTACATGGATTACATCAAAACAGTGGATTACATCAAAACCATCATTGGCCAAAACAGTGGTTTTCATTTTCCAGGAATTGCTCTCTAAGTGAGTGTCCACTTCTTTCTGTTTTTCTGAAGCTAAAACTAAGCTTTTTTTTTTCCTTTCTTTTTTTTTTTTTTTGTTATTCACATGTTGAAATCATCAAACACCTATGGTGTTTGAGAAGGTGTTTGAGAAAAAGTCAAGAAGGAACTGAAAAGCAAGTAAAATTAAATAACTATCAATGAAATCACAATTGGGGGACCATTAGAAACATAACTACAACCTTTAAAAGCATCTCAAATACTGTTCATTATAATTTATAAGAAAAGTCATCTTTCACCTGTTGATATCTGTTTTTTGCATGTTTCTCTCTTCATGTGCGTGGAAAAATAACTAGGAAAAAAAAAGACCCAACTAAATTGGAGTTTGGACCTTATAAACATTGAATTTCTTGTAACACAAGTATAGGAGCCAAAAAAGGGAAACACCATAGTTTTCATGCCCAAAACATAAGAAACACAAGTATCAGATTAAAAGTAAACAAGGAATTGAAGAATCAAAATAAATTCAAAGAGAAAAGCAGAGGCTACAAAACTAAATGGGTACTCACATGACTGGCTAGCATGTACAATAGCAGATAGTATGTAGCACCTGCCCAAGCAGTTTAAGAAAATACACCAGCTGTTCGATTTAATTATGAAGTTAACGGTAACACTCGAAGAAATCTGGGAACTCTGGCTCTAGAACTAGCAAGAACTATAGATTACACAGAACTCTGACAATAAAAAATTACATAGAACTTTGGCTCTAGAACTAGCAAGAACTATAGATTTTATTTTATACACAGAAACAAATGTACAAGAGAAATGACTTAATAAAATTTAGACATGAAGACTAGTAGCAAACACATAAGGAACTCTGAAGCAATATACAGAAAATAGATAACAAAATTAGATGCAAAATGAACAATAAAAGGCAACAACTAAGAGTAAAATGGGCCCCAAAAAACAAAAGTGATCTTCAATGAGAATATATTTTTTCATTTTCAT
The DNA here is from genome assembly GCF_963169125.1 of Humulus lupulus. Lineage (NCBI taxonomy): Eukaryota > Viridiplantae > Streptophyta > Magnoliopsida > Rosales > Cannabaceae > Humulus > Humulus lupulus. Next base: position 282,531,339 of record NC_084794.1, on the reverse strand, counting down.
TTTCACTATCACTAGTAGTATATATATATATTTTGCTCTATACTATATAATGAGAATATATTAATAGAGATCCTTTATCTGTTTGTTTGTCTATTTCTTCTGTTGGTGGGCAGTAACTGATATTGAATAATTGACACTGTTTAAATCAATGTAAAGAAGATAAGGACAATGGAAATAAGTAGACCAGAAATAGCTGCATCAGTCTAGAAAAATATGACGATTAGAGAAATTTAAAAGATTGAAGCAATTTCAATAGAAATACTGGGTTATAAGAGGCTACAAATACTCTGTTTTCTTAAGATCCTTGTTCTGCTTGAAGTTGGCCCAGGAAAGAAGACTATCCACAATGCTAGACTTTGCCACTGCAAGTTTAAAAGGTAAAACATAAACAAAGATACATAAAGTAATGATAAGAGTGCATCTACATAAACAAGTAAAGAGCTTCCCGAACCTTTCTTTAAGAACTCTGGTGGGAGTTCACATTTAGACCCAAAACTGCTTGGACGAATGGTAAGAGTTCCACCCTTGATTGTGGCAATCGAATTTACAAAGCTAACCTGGTTTAACAAGAGAAAACAATCAGAATAAAACACCCTTAAAAGTGCAGAACAGCATCAAAGTACTCTCATTTAAAATAAAAATTCAAATGCCTGTTGAAATTTCCCATCACTAAGGCTCACACAAACCTCCCACCTGTCATTCACTTTCTTTGTGATCCTGCAGAGAAATGGTCAAAAGAGTATGTTACCAAAAAAGATAACAAATGAAGAAAAATGAAACACAACATAAGCTCAAGGGCCATTACTCAGATAAGCTCAACATAAGCAAGATTTCCCAATGAATTCCAGTCCCAGAGTACCAATATTGTGGCACCCATTAACTGTAAGATGAGTAAGTTGCTTGCAACAAGTGGCAATAGCTTCCAAACCCTTGTCACTTAGGAAATAGCATTCACTTAGAGTGAGATCTTTTAGCTTCTTACATCCATTCCCAATGGCACGTAAACCCGTGAGTTTTAAAATCAGGATGAAATGAAAGAATAAGTACTGAACTTACTAGAAAATAGAATAAAGATATGAAAAAAAAAGCCAAGTTGTTATCACATCTCTTTTATCTTATAAACTAAGCTACCCAATAGCATTTAGAGGCAATCAATAGAAAAATTAAAAAATGAACCTAAGAGCAAATGAAATAGACAAAAAAAAAGTACACAAGATTTAATTTGTTCCAACGAGTTCTATGGTTACAGATTCTTCATACCTGTAATTAGATAGCACATTGCTCGACAATAAATGACCAAAAACACATATCATATAAAGATGTAAAAACTGAGGTGACAAAGATTAAAAATGGCACTAACTTATCTGTGAATCTCTGGAAACTATATAGAGCTAATAACTCCAATGATGCACAAGAAGTGCCTACAGCTCATCAGTAACATTGATGCATTGTAGCTTCAATACTTTCTACATAGCACCTTTTACTTCCATATTTGTTCGAATAGCTAGCTAATGCAGTAAGAAGTTTCAATTATAAGCAAAATCCAAGAATAAGACAAGTCATTTTCTAAGTATATATGGACAAGAACCATGAACATGAAGGAATGAATATTACAAGAGAAAAAGCAGGTAAAGCTCTCTCACCAGTCCACACCATTATTCAGATAAATGAACAAGCTATTAAATGTATATCATTTGTAGTGGTACTTGAAAAAGGGAGTGAATAAGTAGAAGTAAAATAGTTAATGACACTAGAAACCATGAAAGAAACTTCCAAAGGAAAAGAAAAATCTGACCTGCATTGTATGAACAAGCTATTTTACTTAAGAGACGATTCATCAAAACTGTCAATCATAAGATTCCATTTTCTAAAGATCATAATCATCAACAATTATGCTAATTGATTTATTAATTAAACCCAATAGCTCATAGCCAGTGTAGTTTAAAGTAGTTAGCAAAATAAGAATAAAAGTGTGTTTAATTATTAGATATTTAATCTACAAAACTAGGCACTAATATTGGTATTAAAAATAAATAATTACTAGTCACTACTACTAGCATCAATTCATAGCCTAGATGCTTAATAACTAATAGGCACTGATATTAATATTAAAAGTCAATAAACAACTTAATTAAATTACACCAATCTGAACCAGAAACCCCTCTTGCATATTTTTCAGATTTAAATATTTGGACACCTCTATCATACCAAGACTTAGTATAATTTGGATCCAATTTCAATTTCCTCTCAAGTTTCAAACTCTAACAATAAGTTAGAAAGGAACAATGCTGCATAAATATACAGTTTAGACATTAGACTCTCACAAAAATAATTTAGCAATCTCATTATCTAATACTTCGATAAACTTCCGGATTTATGGCCATAAAAGGAACTAAGTCTTATTTTAAAAGAACTTGCAACTATCAGATGATAAAACAGAATTTTTCAGCATCCACAAATAACAAAATCTGTCAAAATAACAATTGAAGATCCTCACCTCTTGCAGTCCCTTGGTTCAAAGTATTACCCAGAAAAAGAATTTTGTTCATAATATCTTTTAATTTGGGGAAATTCCGGACCTATTAAACAGAGCATAAAACTACCCAAGTCAAAACAGATTCTTAAAACTGCAAGGAAGAATTTAAGTAGCACAGGGATCTGTCAATACAGTACATATATCAAATTCTGCAAGAAAAAATTCATCATCAGGAGCTGCTTACCTCTTCACATGCAGAGTTCACAGTGTTCAAACTCTTTTTAAATTCTGAAATCTGTAAGACGATGAGAAGAATTATACAATATAGATTGTAATAATAATAATATTTTAACCACCAATGAAAAGCATAAAAAATATCACCAAACCTGACAGTTGAACTGAATCTTGAAAGAGAACACTCGCAATTTTGATTCCACTCTAGGAACTTTCATCAACTCCATAAAATACTGAAATATTAAAAACATAACAAAATAAAAAATGACCTTTTGGGACTATTCCGGCCATGATAGAATTCAAAAGGTATCTATATGCTCTCAAATTGACAAGTAAATAGCTAAATTTCAACTGGACAATAATGATGTACAATAGTAGTAATTCCAAGTTTCTATTACATATATTTTTTTTCTTTTAAGTAAATAAATAGAGGGAAATTAAAAGAAATAAAGGAGTTTGTAAGAAACTAATAAAATAAATCAATAAGTTCAAAACATTTTACTGTTGTGTACTTTAATCATAGAAAGTCATTCATGGACAAGAAAAAATGAATAATGCTTCTTACCTGTTCACACTTTCCCAGGCTCTCCTTGTCACCTGTGTAACCCTGATAATCATACAACAGAAACGGTCATAGCCAGCAACAGAAAGAGTAACAGAACAAGTCATAATGCTGTATGTTGAAAGCTGAATTACTGACTTGCTAACAAACTGGTAAGGAGCACAATGTAACTTGCATTAAAGTCTTACCTGGAGAGCTTCCATCTCTTCTTTAGTAGGACAAAATTTTATTAGATTTTCCACCTGATCAACATCTAATTTGCACGTGACCAATTTGTAAAAGGGTAGCACAGACTAGTACAACTAACATTTTACAGTTAAATAAATAGGCACAATTATATCAAATTTTAGAGATGCAAATATTATTTACCAATCAAAGTTACAATTAGAGGTAGTAGAACCTTACACCTTCCATGCTATGTGATTTCTCATGAGGTGATCTCGAACCTACATAGAAAACAAAATGTAAATTTTGTTAAGATACATGAGGTGAGCTTCGTTGTTTCTTCTCATCAAACTGGTCGCCCCTAAACGAAGACACACACGGCCTGGTTGCCCCGAAACCGATAGCCACCATGTACAAAGATATGTGAGTCATCATGGTTTGTAATTCAGTTGGGTGGCATTGGCATGTGGTCGGGTCACATGATGGCTTCAATGCGCGAAAGGTAACACACATCAGTAACATCGCCATGCCCTGCATCCAAGCCATTTAGTACTAAATGCTACAAGAAAAATATCGACATATATGCTATGGAAATAGTATTAAACATAAAAAGAAAATCATGCATGGCAAAAACTCCAATAGAGTCTCCAAACAGATATATATATTATATATGATATTTATTAGTCATAATATTTATATATATTTAATTATGTAACTGAAAAATTATCAGCATATATTATATCCATTTTAAAATGAAATATGGTAAAAGCAATAAAACTATTATAGTTATATAAAAAGGAAAACAAAAACAATTTAAAGATGCTTAATTACCATAACATAGATGGCCGAGAAGACGATAATTGCCCAGTAATTCCCCCAGTAGGCATCAGCCAAAAATGCTCCAAGCAATGGTGTGAGGTAACAAGTCCCAGACCAATTTGTCACACCATTGGCTGATGTTTGGTTGAGGGTCTTGTTGAAGAAGTGGAAGAGGTTACTGCAAACAACGTAAAATGCCAATTTCTCCAAAAACTGATATACTGCATACAATACAATGAAAGTTTATACATATAATATTAAAACTGATCAAATAAAATATAGACAACAGCAGTAACACATAATATTTGAAATGTTATACTGTATACACCATTATTGTGTATATATATAAATATATATAAGAAATACCATAAATATATAGATATACCGAAAATAAAAATAGAAGCTCTCCATTTTCCAGTTTTCTTCTCGGTTGCAGAATTATCGAGGCTCTCCATTCTCAGATTGATCAATAAATACAATCTGCTGGGTTCCTACAAAAATATGTGAGAACTCATTACTGTATATGTTTTATGTATTTTTTATTTTTTTTTGATAAAAGGCTAAACCCCAGAAACAGGCACACCCAATGTACAACATCTATCACCTTGTCACTGGATTGTTTGTTGCGTCCTCAATTAGCTTAACAGCCTCAGCTTTCTTGTCAGGTTGTAAAGCATACAGTAGTTCTGCAGCAGCAACTCTGTGCATTAAGGAATCTGCAGAAAGCCAATGACAAAGGGGAAAAGGTTAACCAAAATGGCATAAGACATGATGGATTATGCACTGAATTACACACTACAACAAATAAGGCCATTTGCGTCAGTTTAGCACTGCCACAGTTGAGTTTTTGCGTCAGTGTATTATGTGACGCAATTTCCCATGACGCAAACAAGAGTGTCATTTGCGTCAGTGGGACACTGCCACAAACTGGCATTTGTGGCAGTGCCCCACTGACGCAAATGCCAGGCGTTTGCGTCAGTGGGGCACTGTCACAAATCTGGCATTTGTGGCTGTGCCCCACTGACGCAAACTCCTGGCATTTGCGTCAGTGGGGCACTGCCACAAATGCCAGTTTGTGGCAGTGTCCCACTGACGCAAATGACACTCTTGTTTGCGTCAGTGGGGCACTGCCACAAATGTTAAAAACGAGTATTTTTTGCGTCAGTTAGGCACTGTCACATAAAGTATTAACCAGGGAAGTTGCAAATGTTTATGCCAATTTCCCTGGCTTGTTTTGATAAAAATAATCAGCAGCAGAAACAGAAAAAACAGCAGCAGAAACAGAAAAACAACAGTATGAACAGAAAAACAACAATATAAGTTTTTATAAACATTTATCTAGAGTTAACATTTGTGATCAAAACTATAAAAGTAATTCAAATATCAAAGTTAATATATGTACTCTTGTGTTCTAAATTTCTAAGTGTCAAACCTACTTAAACTAAAATTTCCTCACCCACTTGCTCATTTGCTAATTGAGATACGCCATAATTGATTCAGTCCACTCATCCCGTATCTCGTTGATTTCGTCAGCTGAATATGGACTCGTATTCGTAAACTAATTAGAAAATATTTAAAATAATAAGTTACAAATAATCATCCAAATAAAATCATGAACAATAGTTTAAATGAAAATTAAAAAGCAAAAAAATACCTCATTTTTCAAGTAGGCCTTCGGTCTAGGCTGTGAAATCAAGTCTCTAGCAAATTTCATAACGTAAAAGCCACACTCGGTTGGCCCAGTCTGGTTTCGACACTATTACAACATAGTTATCCAAAGTTAATAATTATATTTAGTAAGTTATTATAATAGAAATATGTCAAAAAGTTGAATACGATAAGTAATATAATTTACTTACCTTAGGAACACAAACTTTTAGATTGATTGACTATTTTAGTCTTCGGTGTGTATCATATTGATCCAACGCCCTGCACACAATATTAATATTTACCCATATATGAGTTTGAAATAAAATCATAAATTAATTAAGTAAAATGAAAAACTTACATGATAATTATTTCCTTGATTTCCGGACGGAAATGTGAGTTTACAGGATCCAAAAAAGCTACCGAATGACTGTGGGGCTGAATTAATACTAACATCCAATGAAAGCTACAATAAAAAACCTTGTGTAAGATATTTATCAATAAACAAAATATATGAACATAAAATTAAGTTGACTTACTTGTTGTTCCAAGGACAAATTAGAAATTGTGTCTCTAGCTCCATCTGTAGAAACCGATCAAAGAGATTTTTAGCATGTATTTCATTGGTTCCTGCATTAGTGGACACTAAAGCGGGATGCATGAAAGTGTACATGTGGTTCAATCCCTTCGTTTGCACCAAATCATCGAGGAATCTACATATAATTAAAAAAGTTAATAAACTATTAAATTTCAAGTTAAACTAAATAAACTAAGATTATAAACACCATTGTACCTCATATATAATGCTATCTCGGTCTGTCCAATCATCTCATAGTTGCACAAGTGGAGGATATCATCTTTCCCTAATAGAGCGATAGTTTCGAATCCAAATACCCTTTCAACAATTGGAATCTCTACCACGCGGTCAGCTTGCCATTTATCAATAAACTTCACCAAACACCTCAATATTTTTGAGAAAGGCACTTCTGTAGGCTCCTGTGTCAATGCCTCTATTCTTTTTTTTGATTGTCTTGGTTGTTGAGTAGAGGGCGCAAGTGGCTCTTTCGTTTGTTGATTAGTAAGAACCCAATGTTGTGGCCATCCAACATCATACCCGACTGCTTGTCCAACCAATGTATAACCTTCCATTGTAAGCGGATATGGTAAACTAGCATTCTCTTGAATGGCTACCTCAACTCTGACACGATAATTTCCAGGAGGCAGTTGAACGCTATGTTTTTCTGTGCAACATGTACTTACAAGTTTCCCCTCTGCAACTATATTTTGTGTCGAACCAAGACACAACTTACAATTAATCTGTTAGACTTTTCGATAAACTAGTTTATTTTTACTGTATCAAATATATGCAATAATGAATTAATAAGAAACTATTACCTCCTCAGAAAAATTTGACTGTGGTGGTGGGGGAGCACATGGTGCCTGCGTCGGTGGTGGAGGAGCAAGTGGTAGCTGTGAGGGTGGTTGGTGAGCATATGATGTCCATGTCGATGGTGGCGGAGCCTGTTGTGCCTGTGTCGGTGGTGGAGGGGCATATGGTGCGTGTGGTGTGTTTGAGGCTCCTCCTACACCCGAACCAGATGCATTTGATGATCCAAATGCACCGCTCTGTTGATATGCAATATGCGCCATCAACTGGTTTAACTTTTCCTCCTGTTGACGTGCCCTTTCTTCAGATTGACGCCATTTCTCTTCAAGGTCTTTATAACGAGCATCTTCCACACCTTTTGGTTTGTGATTGAATCTTTTTGGTGGTGGGACATGAAAAAATTGACGGGGAGCGACATGTGCACCGACCCCCCTAACACGTCCCCCATCCTCTGGAGTGCCTAATGCCATTGTTAGTATATCGTTTGAACCTTCCTCCACCAACTCGCCTTCTGCTACTTTTTGCTTGTATTCCGCCTATATACATAGTAAATAAATCGATTAGAATTTAACACACAGATTAATCATTACAATTATTTTAAAAAATCGAAGAACACTTACAATCTTATTGACCACATCTCGAGCTTCTTCATCAATAACTTCTCGATTCTTGTTCATCCGTGCCCGTGTCCACATCTCAGCTCTGTCATATTCGGTCAACTCATGACCCAATTCCTCTTCCATTTTTTGCTCTACCAGTGCATAACCACCACGCCCTGAGTGATGTGGATACTTGTTCTGAGCCCGAGCATTTTTTTTTTGTTTTCTCATCTCTTCCCAGTCTGGGGTTAGTCTTTTTGCAACAAAATTCTTCCAATCTTCTGGTTTGTAATACTCGATGTACTCTGATGGCGGCTTGGCAAGAAGCTCAGGAGCTACATTCTTATATACATATATAAGATCTTTTGTTAGTCTTGTTTTCCAATTTCTCCATGTTTTTCCTGCTTCTTTGAGGACGTCTGTTTTTGAAGAATTTGGAAGTTTGAACGTTTCCTGCACAAACGAACCCAAAAATATTAAACTTTTTTCAATATATTAATTCGTTATGATAAATTTAATAGTCAATATTATAGGTTACCTGTATTTGACCCCATAAAGTTTCTTTTTTATCCTTTGGCATTTGTTTCCAATTGTCGATATCTAAAGGAAGGGTTGTGCGTGATAGAAGACCGATGGTGCTGTTCATCTTGATCCCCCCTTTTCCCATCGCTTGACCAAAACGATTGTACTCGACCTCATAATTGCGACCCTCACTTCTTGCTTTGAATACATCACTACAGTTTGATTTACCCCTATATTTCTTTTCTTGTGTATTTGTTGGTGCGGTAGGATTAATCCCCTCTAGACCATTACTATGATCATCAACAAACGGATCGCCATCTTCATCATATGATGGATCCATAATCAATGTACCTGCAAGTAAACACAAATATTATCTGGTATAAACTTCACAAAATACATAAAAACAAAATCATAAAATTAATATATATACCTTTAATTTTCTACCCACAACCCTTCACCATTCTCGCGTATATAGTCATCATCATTGTCAATGGTGACATCAATAGGCGGTCAATCAATGGTAAATGTTTCTTGTTCAAGTATAATGTCATCGCTCCCAAACTCTTTGATCAGATAATCTTTCGGTTGACTTGTTAGGACAACTGACCATCGAGCATCTACTGGATCACTCACATAAAATACTTGCTTGGCTTGTGATGCCATTATAAAGCGGTCAGATTTATGTCCTATTCGATTTAAGTCCACCAGTGTGAATCTTAAGTCATCTGTTTTGACCCCATTATCACTTTTCACCCAATCACACAAGAAGACTGGAATTCGAATAGTCACATAATCTAGTTCCCAAATTTCTTTGATCACCCCATAAAATGTCATATCACAATTTATGAGATTTTTATCTTTGGAACTAGATATTTGAAAAGTCTGGGCGATAATAGTAACACCACTATTTTGTGTCTTTCTAATGTTATCACGTTCTACGGTGTTGAATTGAATACCGTGAATATAATAGCATTGATACTTAATTACGCTCATTGAAGGACCTCGTGCTATCCATTTTAGTGTTTCAGACACTTTGTTTGTGGTGTTAATCAGAACCTAGAATACAATAAAATAAAACAAAGTATATTAAATTCTAACAAGCTAAAATACAATAACACTCAAACAAGAACAACACAAGTATTTTACCTCATTCTCGAACCAAGTGCTGAAATTTCGATAATGTTCATCTTGTACCCATTTTTTATTCCGAGACTTATTAGGATAAGTAGTCTTGATCCAATTGAAATGTCCTCTTCAAGAAATATCATTTATATCATTGTCAATATAATGAAAGAGAAAAATAATATTGATCATGCATGTGTATAAGAACTTACTCGATGTATGGTTGAACATCATCAATATTTTGTAAGACTAGGCGATGTGCTTCATCTCGATCAGATTTATTTACTTCAGAAACAACACCACCTCTACCACCTTTACTTATTTCAAACTCAATTTTAGAAAAACATAGTCCAATGCTCGCAACACCTGATAAGTATTCTGAGCAGAACTCCATTGCTTCTTCAACGATGTAGGATTCAACTATGCAACCCTCAGGCCTACTTCTATTTCTAACATAACCTTTTAAAACCTTCATATACCGTTCAAATGGGTACATCCATCTCAAGTATACTGGTCCACACAATTTTACTTCTCTCACCAAATGAACTATTAAATGAACCATTATGTCAAAAAATGAAGGTGGGAAATACTGCTCCAACTCACACATAGTTATCACAATATTTGTTTGAAGATTGTCCAACTTCGACACATCTACCACTTTACAACAAATAGATTTAAAGAAAAAGCATAGTTTGGTAATTGCATATCGAACTTTTTTGGGCAACACAGAGCGGATAGCTATCGGTAGAAGATGTTCAAGTAGTGTATGATGGTCATGACACTTCATTCCAACTAAATTCAAAATTTTCATATCTACCAGAGAAGAAATATTTGAAGAATAACCTTCCGGTACTTTCACATTCGACAAAGAATGACATACACTTTGTTTTTCTTCTTTAGACAGGGTATAACATGCAGGTGGTAAATAGGTTCGTCTCTCACCAACCTCTGGTTGTAACTTACTGCGTATACCCATTACTTTTAAATCCAACCGAGCTTTGATTCCATCCTTACTCCGACCAGGAATATTCAGCAATGTACTAATTAAGCTATCTGACACGTTTTTCTCAATGTTCATTACATCCAAGTTGTGCCGCAAAACCAAATGCTCCCAATACTCAAGCTCAAAAAAAATAAATTTCTTCTTCCAACAACCTGTCGCACCATCTACAACCTCCTTTGTTTTTTCACGTCTAACATTTTTTCTCTTATTTGTAAAATTTCTAGGTTTTCCGAACTTGCATTGGACTTTGTTCAACTTTGTTAACAATTGTCCTCCAAGTAAAGGTGGTGGAGCCTTTCCAAATTCAGGTTTACCATTAAAGGCATCTGTCAAACTTCGAAATTTATGTTTTTCGGATAAGAACTTTCGGTGTCCCATATAACAAATCTTTCTAGAATGTTTTAAATATTCAGAATGAGTCCCTTCTTCACAAATGGGACATGCCTTGTACCCTTTCACACTAAATCCAGAAAGATTACCTAAGGCTGGAAAATCATTAATAGTCCACAACAACACTGCTTTAAGATTAAAATTTTCTTTCTTATAAGCATCGTAAGCATTAACCCCCTCATACCACAATGTGCTCAAATCATCAATTAAAGGAGCTAGGTATACATCAATATCATTTCCAGGTTGTTTAGGACCAGATATCAACAAGGTCAACATGGTAAACTTCCTCTTCATACACAACCATGGTGGTAGATTATAGATGACTAGCATTACAGGCCAACAACTATATTTACTACTAAGGGAATTGTGTGGATTAATTCCTTCAGCAGAAAGACCCAAACGAATATTCCTCGGTTCATTCCCAAATTCCGGCCATTTAACATCTACTGTTTTCCAAGCTGGCGAGTCAGCTGGATGTCTTAGCTTGCCATCCTTTACTCTGTCTTTAGCATGCCAAATTAAATTTTTAGCATGATCATCATTTCGGTACAACCTAACCAAACGAGGTATCGGTGGAAGATACCATAAAACCTTTGCAGGGACACCTTTTCTAACTGCATCTGAATTTTTTTTCTTTTGCCATCTAGACTCGCCACATGTCGGACATGCAATTGCATCAACAAATCTCTTTCGATATAAGATGCAATCATTCGGACAAGCATGTATTTTTTCATATTGCATGCCTAACGAACGCAATGTCTTCTTCGCTTCATAAAATGAAGACGACATTTCATTACCTTCGGGTAATAATTCTCCTAAAAATGTTAACAACTCTGTCATTCCCTTATCACTCCACCCATGTTTGGCTTTTAAGTTATACAACCTAAGCAGTGCTGATAATTTAGTGAACCTTATACAATTAGGGAAAATGGGTTTCTCAGCATCTTCTAAGATTGACTGAAATTTAATTGGATCCACATGTGATTCATATTGTGCATCATCAATCATCTCTGCAACATCATCAACTTCGTAATCAACATCAAAATACTTATTATTCTTAGATGGTCCCTCATCAGCTCCTTTCATTCTTTCACCGTGCAAAAACCATACTTTATAACTTTTGTCTATTCCATTCCTAAATAAGTGGTCTTTTATTTTAAAAATTGGCATCCTCACAACGTTACCACACTTAACACATGGAAAAGGAATACTATTAGGAGATTGAGTATTTCTTGCACAAAATTCCAAGAAAAACTCAACTCCATTCCTATATTTCATAGATAACCTATCCGCTGACATCCAATCTCTATCCATTGTCAAACTTCACACAACAAAAAAAACAAACAAACAAAGCAACAAACATTAACAATTAAGTTCGTGGATTACTTAATTGAAAAGTAAATAAAGGAAACAATATGTCCAAAAAAAATTGGACAGCATTTCCCCTATTTCTATCACATTTCCCAAATTTAAAATGTGCATTTATACAGCACATGGTATACACAAAAATATTCAACTAATCAATCAAACATGCATAATTCTAAAATTACTAAATCCTAAAAAAAATTGACCAGCATTTCCCCTATTTCTATCATATTTCCCAAAATTTAAATAAACATATTTCATCACATAAACACAACAAACCAATTAATCAATCAAACATGCATAATTCCCAAATTACTAAATCTTAAAAAAAAATTGGACAGCATTTCCCCTATTTCTATCATATTTCCCAAAATTTAAATAAACATATATTCATCACATAAATAAAACAAATCAAGTAATCAATCAAACATGCACAATTACAGCCTTATATCACCGCAGCACACAGTCCCAGATCCTATCTCCACTATTTTATAATTCGTACATGCTACTAAGTTCAATATATTAATTATACATTAAGGTTTAAAATATTACCTCCAATATAAAATCCTCCAAAGCTTGATCTCACCAACAAAGTTGTCAACAAAATACCTACTCAAATATAACAATATACAAAAAAATAATAAAAAAGTTAACAAAATATAAAGAAAAATATCATAAAGCTATATTGTAACTAAATAAACAATAAAATGCTTAAAGAAAACAAATAATTTGTTATATGTACACATTTGTTTACTTAAACCCAAAATATATATATTTTTTTTTTAAAAAGTTAACAACTCACATAAATAAAAATCGACTATAAATATCCTAACTAAATCAATAATAAAATATAACTTAAAAAAAAACAAACAATTTTAATATATACCTATTTAACCAATTAAACCCAAAATTTAAAAATAATTTTAAAAAGTTAACAAAATATAAACAAAAATTTACTAATAATAATCAAACTAAACATTTAATAAAATGAAACTTATACAAAATATATACATTAATCTATATATATACTCATTTACATAGTAAATTCGAAATTTAATTAAATTTAAAAAAAAAAGTTAATAAAACTATCTAAAAATTAAAAAATCGAAATATAGTCAATTTATAAAAAAAAAATTCACAAAAATTATATTTAAATCATAAAAATTAATAAAATTACACTTACTTGTGGTAATTGTGGAATGTGGGTTCTTGATGTAGAAAACCCCAAAAATCCAATGAAGATTATGGGTTTTCAAATTATATCTTCAAAAAAGAAAATCTATACAAAAAAATCCAAAAAAAACTATATATAAGTTTCATAAACATATATAAATCATTATTTTAACATTAAAATTGAAAAAAAATGGCTGAAAACGTACCTAAATGGGGAGAACCTCGGTTGGGCGCCGCAGGTTTGGGAGGAAAACGGTCTGAAATATGGTAGGAGTGAAATAGGGCTCGGCTGGGACGATGAGGGTTTTATTATGGGAGACCCAGTTGCGTCAGTGGGCCACTGACGCCGTTAACAGCCCGTTTGCGTCAGTGCCCCACTGACACAAACGGTTCCATTAAACAGCGTCAGTGTACGTTATGACGCAATTGGACCCTCATTTGTGGCAGTGTCCAACTGCCACAAATGCTAATTCTTGGTCAACAGCGTCAGTCAACTGCGTTGACTGACGCGTTTGACTGACACAATTGCCCTTTTTTGTAGTAGTGACACTGAACAAGTTTGACAATCACCTTTATGTTTCTCTAAGAAAATCTTGTTCGCCTCGATCAGAGATTTCTCATGCAAAATACTATTAAAAGAGAAATAAAAAAAGAAGAAAGAAGGAAAGAAAACAGTTAATTTAATGCTAAATATTTACAGGCACAAAAAAGAGACAGGAAAGTAGAAAAAGAACCTTATTGTTGGGCATTCTGCTTCCAAGACACTCGAAATGAGTTTCTCAACATCTATAACTGGAGTGGGCATCGAATCCACTTTATGGAAGAATTTAATCTATATTTAAGCAGTTAACAATAAGTTTGAGTGGAATAGATAGATCACCACAAACTGATAAGAACATATACAAACATGATGGCCATAGATAACAGAGATACATACTAAACAGCGATGTGTATCTAGGTGTTCAGCGTTCAACCTCAGTAGTTGCTTTACAACCTGCACTCCAAAGAAAATTTAGTCATCAGTTGGCCTTATGCAGCTCAAGACAAAAAGAGGGGTCAGAATAAAAGCTTCGCAGCCACACGCTTAAACAAAAGCTTACCTGAAAGGCAAGTAAAACCTTTTGTTTTCTCACATTCACTTCAAAAGAAAGCAAGTGTGTTTCTAACGAATCAGGGGAGTTCTTTTGAAGCAACTTCAAGTACTTTGTAGCTTCTAAAAGTGGATCTTCTACCTGAATAAACACATAAATATCAGACAGGGCAACACTTTTCCCAGAGATGTCCGACAAACAATTAAGGAAAATACAGAACACAATTCAGGAATCTGAGAAATAAATAAAGGAACCTGCAACAATTTCTCCCCATGGGGATCTGGATCAACAGGTTTCACATTTCGTTTCCCAGTCTTTGAGACACTATTAGCATTGGATTCTTCATTTTTACCTTCAGCCTCCTAAAAGAATGCTAAACATTAGGATAAAAATAAATGTAGGGGAATGGTCCGAAAAGCTACAGAAGTCAGAAACATTACTTTCTTAGCTCGAGCCTATGCTTTTCTCAATTTTTGCCTCATTTTCTTTTTCTGAGAAGGAGGCAACTTGGACATCTCATCGTCTTCCTCAGTGGTTGACTTTGGAGGGGAATCATACAACTTTATATAGCATCTGCAGATGAAAACCCACAACCAACATATAAATACAAAGCAAAAATTAACAATGTATTACACCGCAAGAAAATGACAATCCAGCAAAACTTTGATACTATAATATTACATACCTTTTGCATCAGGGCAACAACCATTTCAGGACTCTCTGGTATTCCATGGTCCAGGAATGCCTACAGTAAAATAGTGCTTTTATTTTACTTATGACAGCTTTAGAAAATATACATAAAAGAAACAAAAAGAAGCTATGAGTACTAGATGAGGTCATCTATTTACGTTCATCATGCAAGAATTATAGATATTGATCCAGAAAGCAAGCTTCTCCTAATGAGTGAGTGTCTGTAACTTGACAGAAGTAAGCTTCTCGGAAAATAATTTAGAAATAAAAAATTTACATAGCAGAGTTGTATAAAGACTAAAGAAAAGAGATCAAATACACGATGGAGATCAAAGATTAAAGAACATAAACAAATAATAATAATAAAAAATTAACAATGGTGTCCCGAAATTCAACCCATTAGGACATCGAAACCCCCAAATGAGTCCAAAAACTACTCACATCTCACTCAATCACAGCTCACACACTCCACATTCAACAATTCTAGCTCACTTATAAATATAGATATGTATTATGTAAGAATGTACAGAGACTTGTATAAACACAGTATGATAAGGTACTTATATACCTGCATAGTTTGAAAAAGCCAAAGGCAAAAAGGATGATAAGGTCAACGCAGAGAGTACCTTGAGGAAACGACCCCTTCTATTCTCGCCGACGTCGAAGTAGAAGACCTGAGAGAAAGTAGGGAGAGAGAGAGAGAGAGAGAGAAATCTATGTAAATACAATGAAAAACGAAAAGAGAATAGGAATAGGAATACGACGATGGCCTGCGTGGCTTGAAGCTTCGACAACCTCTGAAGATCCCTCGCCGGCGTGTGTAGGGGAAGGTGGAAGTCAGGCTCCACACAGAGACAGGTGAGAGAGAAAGAGTGAAGGAGAGGTCTGGTGGGAGAAAGAGAGGAGAGAGAACGATGAGGAAAAAGAAGAAAAGAAAGAGAAAGAGAGATCTGAATTATGAGAGAGAAGGAAATAATGATAGAGAAGGAGAGAGGATGATTTTGGGGCTGTGAAAATTTTTGGGGCTGGGGACCGTGTGAAAAGTTTGGGGCTGGGGAAAATTAGGCGCCAAACTACAATAAGTCCCGCCTATATGCATATAAACTTATATATATTATAACTCTTTTTTAAAAGTGTTAAAATTTTGTGTTATGGAAATGGGCTTTTGTTGTAGTGAGGGAATTCTCCTCGTATGACACGATGCTCTCAAGGATGCAAGGGGTGGACTTGACCCAAGTTAAAGGTGTAGAGAGTTCAACGTCCGGCTAAATGGCGTTAATGACAGTGCTTTCAGGAGGCATCCCATTCTTTTAGTTGTTTTACTTTAGTTTTGAACAATTTTTAAGTGTTGTTTTGGTTTTTATTATTTTGGACAATTTTTGGATTATTTTTGTAAGTTAAACCGTGAAAAGCGTGAAAATTACTTCACCCTTCCGCCTTAGTTCAATCCATACACCCCGCCACCACCTCCTTCGCCATACTGACGTGGCGTGCTTTTTGAGGTAAGTCTTCTTTCCTTACTCTTCATGTCACATTGGGGACAATGTGCATTTTAAATTTGGGGGAGGGACTTATCAGTTATTGTTTTTATCTTTGTTCTGTTAATTTTAGTTTGCCGATACTTTGTTTGTAATATCATTTGTCATCAATTTGTGAGATAGTAATTGTGTGAATAACCGTGTGCTTGGTTGATCACTCTTAGGATTAAGTTTAAATGTTTTGTTGGAAATTTGAATATGTTCTGTAAATTGGGACAATTAGCTTATGTTATATATGTTTTACTTGGGTATGAGGAATGAATGGTGGAATCTGATAGAACTTGCATTACTTGTCTTTTGAGACGAAATCCTTGATGACATGTGTTTTGGAATATGATATAGGCAATCTTTTGGAATGTTTGGGCCTTTCAAGCTTACCCTTATCATTATTTTCCCTAGTTTGCTCATTTGTGCCTTAACTTGTTTTGTTGATTGTTTAACCACTACATTAAGCCAAAATTGTACCAATTATTTTTCCCTGTCCTATGAATTATTCCATAAGCTTAGAAATAAGTTTAGGGGAGCGATTTGTGATTGGGTAGAGCGAAAAAAAAAGAAGGAAAAATATATTGGTGTGAGTGGATGAACAATGTAATTTTATTCTTCAGTTGAGACAAGTGTAAAGTGTAAAAATACTTGCAACATCACTGTAAATCAGTTTCAATTTGTGTTCTTCAAAAAAAAAAATAACAATAAAATAAAATAAAAATAAAGTGATATTGGTGTATTGATTATGAGGTCTCAATAGTTGAAAAATGAGTTAATTTTTGGGCTGGCTATTAAAACGCAATGTGGGTTGTTTGATTGATTTCTTTTTAGGTGCTTATGGTGTAATGAAGCCTAAATGTCTTTTTATCTACCTTTACCAAAGCAAAAAATGCATGAACCTTGAAAGTCCTGTGGATTCCAAAACATGTGTTGTTAACATTAGTGAAGAAAGGCAAGTATGCAAGCATATTGAATTTTGGTGAGTGGATTGTTGAAAGAGTAAAATATGTATTATGTATTCTAATTGCTCATTTGTTATTTACAACTCATATTCTAATTTCCAACTGAGGCATTTGGGTTAATTGTGAGAGTGATTATAATGAAATTCTGGTTGAAAATTGCATTTGCTATTTCGCGATTGATGACAGTGTGTTGTGGACAAAGTGGAGGCTTTATTATTTGTGTGTTTTGTTTAGTTTCAAGTCTAAAGTCAATCTTTACTTGAGGGCGAGTAAAGGTTAAGTTTAGGGGAGTTTGTTGAGTCTAGTTTTTGTCATGTTTAGGTGGTGTTTTAAGTAGTCTTTTATCTCATTTTTCTTTCATTTAGTGCGGGTTTATGCTGTGTTTGTTTGTCTTTGTGAATATCAGGAAGAATTGAGTACTTGGAGGAAAATGTCAAAGAAATGGAAGAAATAACCAAGTTTTACAACATATTTTGAGAAAGGATGAATTCCAGCATGATTTGGAAGTGTTGGTGAATTTTTGGGATGAAATCTTGAAAAATTGAGAAATCTCTTAAGAGCCACAGCATGAGCAAAGTAGAGTCGTGGCTAGCTGGTGAAACAGAACCATTGTTTTGAAGGAGAACCACGGGCCACGGCATGGCTAAAGAGAGCCGCAGCATAGATGGGCATCAATCCAGAAATCTTAGACACGGGCCGCGACATGGCTAACTAGGCCCGCGGCATGGAGAGAACAAATTGCCCAGGAATTTAGACACGGGCCGCGGCATGGTGCATGTAGAGCCTCGGCCCGCCTCTTGTAAAAACTGAATCTTAGGATTTTATAAGGCGGAAAAAGAGAGAAGAAAGGCATGTACGGATCTGGGAGTGGTTTTTGCTTGAAGGCTGAAGGCTTGGAGTATTCAATCTACATGTTTTTCTTCTACTTTCTGATGTTATCTTTAATTGTCTTTGTGATTAGTATTATGATTATGAACTAATTTTCTGTTTAGGATTTTTAATTGAATCACTTGAATCCCTATTATGAACTAATGCAGTTTCAATTTTCTTCTTCTTCAATCTTCTTCAATTCCATATAACCTTTTCTTATAGATTGATTATCGATTGGCCATCTATAGTCATTATATATATGTTTTTAAATCAAAATATGAGAAGTGAGATTTGAATCTGCTGTGGTTATATTGGACATAATTCTAATTCGGAACAAAAGTATCCATATTAATTGTGTAACTGTTTATTAAGTTGTCGAGATTAATGCTACCTTTGTGATTCAATTTACCATAGAAATATAGGAAATTGTCACCTAGGTTGAGTTTATAATTCATAGTATGATTATAGGCTGCTGTATCAACTTGTTAATTGAATTAGGCAGAAAGAAAAAGAACTTAGAACTTTGCATTAGGGAATGATAGGGAGGATAGTTGATGAGATTAAACATCCTAATTATTTCTTCAGTGTTTAAATCAAAGGTTTTACTATTAGTTGTTATTCTATTTAATTTTCAATTATTGTTTCTGAATATTATAGTTTCTTTTGCTGTGTCTACAAAAATCAAGAATTTTAATTGATCAAATAGAAAGAGAAATTAATTGACTGGTAATTGAGAATTCAGTCATTGAGGACGATACTTGGTTTCTTTACCATATTATTACAAATTGCGACTGTGTGCACTTGCATAGCATATAAATTCGTAACACTAGGTATTGCAAGAAATTGAAACCGTTGTGAAAGTCTTCCAAGTCTTTCTTTAAAACAATCAACCTAGTGTTTGTGTGGGCAAGTCTCAACACATGAGAAGATAATTCCTATAGAGAAAACTAAGAGATAGTGGACGACTAGGTATAGAATATTATGAGTGATTTTTTACTTTATCAAATTCAGCTGACTTATTGCATTCTATAACACTAGTATATATAGGCAATTAGCTAGGACATAAAATATGTTTTAGTTTCCCATTTTATTTTAATTATTTAATAATTATTGTTGACTGCGTTTTTAGCCAACGACGTGAGAACGTCAAATACGACAAGCCTTCAAGAGAATGTAAACGACAACAGACGGTATAAACAAGAAAAGTAAATAACACAATAGATTTTTATAGTGGTTCATCCCCGATTGTCGGTAATAGCCTAATCCACTTAGAGTTGTGATTTATAGATCCGTACTCAAGAGCAGATGGACTGAGCCAACTGAGTTTCTTCAGTACAGATTGCAAAAATACAAGAATTCTCTCTTATTTTAGCACTTTATCTCTCTAGAATAGACATACCCAATTTTCTCTCTCTAGAAAGAAGAAGTAGAAGAACCCCTGTCTAATCCCATAAGCCCTCTATTTATAGGCTTGGGATACTCAACTGATATCCCCTTTAGATAGGGATATTTTATTATTCATCTTATATTTATATTACAAGAAATATTTAAAATATAACTAATTCCTCAATTTGAGTGAGGAATGAAAGATTCCCGCGTATGTTGTTGAAGCTGTCTCTGGGAACCTTGACTTAGTCTCCTCTAGCTAATTGATCCACCTCCTACTGACTACCCATGCAAGTGCTGGTCGAACGTGCATGGTGGTAGGACTTGTGCATGTTGATTACTCCTTCAAGCTTTCCTTGGACCAAGGTGATACAAGCTTGGCTCTCCTCGGACCAAGGTGGTCCGAGGCAACACCCTTGCTTCTCACCTCGGACAAGTCCGAGCATACCTCCTCCATTCAAGGTCCCTTCGGTCCTCGTGGCCTTCTCCTCGGACCAAGGTGGTCCGAGGCATCCTCCTTGGCACCTCACCTTGGACAAGTCTGAGGCACTCTCCTTTAGCATCTCCCAACTATGTCCGATCGGACATTGTGTAGGCTCTCCTTGTCAAAAACTAAGTCTCCACTCTTGACTTGCATGGGACTCCTCCTCCTTAGCTACCTACCTTAGACACGTTCGAGCCAACACTTAGGAAACCTTGGGAGGCTTACCTCAAACACACCCTTGGGGTCTCCTAGGACCACATCCTCCTTGGGGTCTCCTAGGACCACTTTCTCCTTGGGGTCTCCTAGGACCACTTTCTCCTTGGGGTCTCCTAAGACCAATTTCTTGAGTTCTCCTTGGACCTCATCCTTGGGTTCTCCTAGGATCACTCTCTTGGGGTCTCCTAGGACCACTCCCCTCAGCTCTCCTAGAATGCATTCTCCTTAGCCTCCTAGGATGCATTCTCCAATTTTTGGGTATAACAATTATAATTAATTAAATACTTCTCAAAATTAACCAATTATAATTTTTGACATTTATTTAATTCATTTTATTAATATCAATACCAATTTATCAATATTAACAAAATTGTCCTAATTAGCTATAATACTCTCTTTTTGAGAATATGCAATAAAAATCTCAAAGTTTCTTTTATTTCTTTTATCACAAAATATCAATAAATAATTTAACATTATTTATTTCCATTAAACTAGTTAATATGATATTTTTATAATTACTAATTAAATTAATTATTCAAGACTACTAGGTTCATTTTGATAAAAGATGACACGAGGACCATGGATCCATGAACTCAAGCTCCAATAAGTTACCGTGTGTTTATTTATAACAAATAATATCACTACCTTATTAATTCATCGTGACCCCACTATAGACTTAGAATTGCACTCTTGAATTCATAAAATGCTTTACACCAAATGTAAATACGTTATCCATTATTATAACCATAATCGTCATTCAATCCTCTACAGATGATCTACTAATGAGATGGGTGAAAATTACCGTTTTACCCCTCATTCCAATTTTACCCTTAACTCCTAACTAAGTTCCTTGCAAATGATATTTCCGTAAACTTAATTACAAAATTGAGTACTATATTATTTAACACTTGAACCAAGCTATAATGAAATCTTTTGGAAATTATGCCCTTAAAGCAATTGTAGTTGACAATGGTTTTAATGAAATAAATGAATGAATTAAATTATTGTATATATGTAGCTTGTGTACTATATTATTGTTAATAATATTAAGTAAATATCAGAAAATTCTCAAGTTCATCTATGTGGTCTCAATCTCATATTGGTAAGAGATGACCGAGATTGAGATAATGGACTTAAATAGTTCGCAATAACATAAAGTTATGGAATCTTTAGATTAATTACTGCTAGTACGGTCCACTAGTATTATGAATAGATGTGACCTAGATTCGGGTTACTAGTGTAGTAGGACACTTTAGTGGAGGTACTTTGCATACTGAGAGTATGTAGAACTGGACCAGATGTGATTTAATAATACTTGTTTGAATACCGTTTCGTAGTATTATAAAATACATCAACTGATGATCATATACAAACTGATCTTAATCCTTAAGTTACTATGAACTCCTATATATGTCATTTGATCCTTTGATTCATGCGTTACAGTTTGTTAGAATGATCAGGCTAAGAACTATTGTTTTGGGGACATAATGATGTATATGCCTGGTGACATAGCTTAACCAATATGGAATCTATACCTTCTTATAGATTGAATGATGGTTCCCTAATGGGGTTGGCTTTTAGAACTGAAAATGTTATTGACGTTAAATTCATAATCAGATTATGAATTAACCTTCACCAGTAAAGTCAATGGTACACTAGGAATTAAGATATAATTAAAAGGGTAAAATAATAATTTTATTCCCACTTAATTATGAATCATCAATAGAAGATTAATTTGTATGTAATGATTATATCAATGGACACTTTATGGTTACAATAAAGTACTCAGTAAATATATGTCTTTAATTCTCAAGAGTGCAGTCTCATATTTATAGTGGAGTAATCATGAGATTATTGAATCAAAGAGTTTTGGTTAATAACATTTTATTTATTGGAGCTTGGAATTATTGGTCCATAGGTCCCCAGGACGGCTCTATCAATACTATTCAAGTTAAGAGTTGAAACAAGGGTCAAACTGTGAATGAGTTATTTGAGAGAATATTTATTTTTCGGGATAAATATGCAACTATATGACAATTGAAGTTGCACAATTTATTATTGCATTAGTACAATTTTCGAAATTGTGTAGAAATAAAAGAAGATTATTTTAATCCATTATTTTATTTAAGTGTGAAAAGATAAATATGGTCAGTCAAAATGTGTTTTGATTATTATATTTATTTAATTAATAATAAGGTGATAATGAAAATTCAAAATTTGAATTATGAATTTTGAAAATTAGGTTGTTATCTTTCCTTAAAAAGTTGATACCTTATTTGAATTTCGAATTATTAATTAATTAAAATAAAAATGCATGAAAAATGAAATCCCATTTTTCAGGGAAGTGTTGCACGCATAAGGCTTCTATGACTGCCCTATTCATGTACTACTACTGATGGTGATCAGTTATTGATTTTTTTATTTTTATTTAATTAATTAATAAAATATTTTGAAAAGGGTTTTTAAAATGGAACGTAAGACTTTGCCTTTAATTATCATTTATTTATTATTATTAAGATGATCAATATTATTATTATTATCATGATAATAATACCTATATATTCTATATGATACAAAAATAAGGAAAGAAGATTTTTTATTTTTTTTACATCAAAGAAAAACTGATCATCTTTTTCTCACAAAAGATAAACTTTTCTCTCTAGCCTATAATCAAAAGTCTCATGTGTTGAGAATACTTTTTATTCACAAAATTGATTCTTGTTCTCTATGTTCCCACCCACATCTTGAGGTGTAGAGAACGTCTTGGAAGATCTAGGTGTGAGTACTCTAGCGAGAATAGGAAAATCGAAAAATATACGAAAAGATTCAAGGATTCTTGATAGGCTACAAGAGGTAAATCATTTCGTATTATTTTTACATATACATATTATATTGATTAACACATTGCATATTAAAGGAACCTCATATAAATTTGTTTATATGATTTTTTTGTTGTATATGATACTACCATTACCGCAATTTTCGCTGCGCACTAGGAATTGTTCCTAACAATTGGTACCAGAGCCATATTTAATCCATGCATATGTTAATTACCGTGTGGGTATAAAATGCATATTTTATATTATGTGTAATATATGAATGGATGAATGTTTATGTACGAATTGTTTATGTTCTTAAGGGTTGATTTTCATGGTGTTTTTGGGTTAAGAAAAATTCTTAAATTTTCTAGATATACAAAAATTGTAAGCCATTTTGGGGCATAGGAATTTTGTAATTTTTTTTTTTAAATTATGGAAAATTTTTTGTTATGGCCCGAGCCCCGAGCTCAAACCCCAAGGCCCAAGCTAGCACCCCCAACTGCTCATGTCGTGCCTTGCGCCCCATGCTACCTGCACGCCTGCAGCTCGCGCGCCCCGTGCCATTGTGCCCCTATGCCGTGCCTCCCACTCGCCTCATGCTGAGCCCATGCCCATGTGCCCAGCCATGCATGCTAGCCTCTATGTGTGCCCTTGCCTGTTGCCGCCCACCATTGACACACCCATTAGGGTTTGTGTCATGCAAACCCTAACGGATGTGTAATTGTCCATTTGGGCCATTTTAAGCCCAATATAATTAAAAGTGTTATAATTATAATTTTTGAATTAATTGTGGTGAGTCCAAATTCCAATTGGGCCTCAATAACTTGTTGGGTATTAAAACCCAAAGTTTTATTATTTTTAAGTAGTTTAAAATAATTAAAAGATAATTTAATTCATAATGGATAATTAAAATGGTAATGTCCCAAAGACTAAAAGAGAAGGTCAAAGATCAAAGGAGTTGCTCTTCATTATGCCTTAGTTTTATTATTTTTGTGTATTTTTTTTTTAAAATGTTGTAATTTTTCTAGAAATACCCAAAGCACCCAACCCACATTAATTTATTTTTTTATTCATTTGCTTGAACATGATTAAATTGGTTAATATGTTATCATGCATTATAACATGCCATACATGTTAGCCACACAATACATGCTTAGGATTGATTACATGCTCTTATTTGTTAAGATGGTAAAAAGAATTTAAAGTTGTTTGTTTTCTTATTTAATAATTTTTTTATTAAATTAAATGGTATTCTTTTTAAAAGGAAAAATAAATAATCTAGAGCATGATTATTTATTTGGCATAATTGGATTAGTATTTATTAGAATATCATTTGGTAAAATTAATTTAATTAGTTTTACAACCAAATTGAAAAATATTGATTTTGAGAAAAACACATTTTAAAAAAAAATAGTGAGTGGGAGAGGGAATTATGACAATAAGTCTCATGGTCTCCATTATTGGTTGAACACTGAGAGGCATAGGAAGGGCCTCATGTTGCCTCCATTTGCGGTCTCCTTAAAGAAATGTTTCCGAATATGTTTATTTTATCTCAAGGTTGACTTCTCATAAGAGAATAAGATCAGTGATGTATTTCATGTTTGACTGGCCCTAAGGCACACTCTTAAGTTAAGTCATTAATCGAAAAATAATGGGTTACACTTCGAAGATGTATCTAGGCTTTCGAGGACGACTAGTGCATCTTGACAAAACTAACGGTAATTCATAAGTCAAGTGAGAAAAAAAGTTTTTAAAATTTTCACTTATGGAGTTGAGACCTTGTCTCAAGATTAATTTGTGATTAGTCTAACCTCCCCCAAGGTTGGTCCATTAATTTTGAAATTAATCTATCGTGGACTAGTAACTAATTTTTGTGTGTTATTTTATGAGTTGCATTCATGCATCATGTTTAATATTCCAAATATAAATTGCTATTTACTATATGCATTAATTCATTATATTTTATTTATTTAATTTTCAACAATATGTCCAATCCAAACCCTGTAACTGCTTTACTTGCTAATGAGAAATTGGCTGGTGATAACTACATGAAATGGAAATCAAATATGAACATTGTTTTGATATGTGAAAACCACATGTTTGTCCTAAATGAGGAATGTCCCGAGGTTCCTGCTCTCACTGCTACCAAAACTGCTAGAGAAAAGTATGACAATTGGATCTTATCTAACAATAAGGTTAAATGTTATATGCTTACTAGTATGAGCGATCTGCTCAGAAAGAAGTTTGAAAGTGTTGAAACAACCAATGAGATTTGTGAATCTCTACAAGGCATGTTTGGCCAGCAATCTGATAAGTGCAGACATGATGATACTAGAAGCTTCATGAATATGAAAATGAAGAAAAATGTTTCCGTCAGAGAACATGTCTTAGACATGATCAACATATTGCATTATTCTGAAATGCATGGTGTGACCATTGATGAGAGAACTTAAGTAAGTATGATACATGAATCTCTCACACCAGCTTTTGCAGCATTCACTATCAACTATGTTATGAACAAGTTGGAGTACAACATGACCCAACTGCTGAATGAGTTGCAAAATTTTGAGTCTCTAAATGAAAGTTCCACTAAGGTTGAGGAGGAAAATGTTGTTGAGACCAAGCCTTCCAATTCTAATGAAAATTCAAAGAAAAGGAAGGGTGGCCAAAGAAAGGAAAAGTAAAAGGACAAACAACCAGAAAAGACCAACAAGTCTTCCAAGAAGAATAATTATGCAAAGAACTCCAAAAAGAACGTATCCAAAGAATCATGCTTTCATTGTGGAGTTGATGGTCATTGGAAAAGGAATTGTCCTAAGTACCTGGCTGAATTGAAAGACAAAGAGAAGGGTAAATTTGATTTGCTTGTTTTAGAATCTTGTTTAGTGGAAGATGATTTTTCATCTTGGATAGTTGATTCCAAAGCCACTAATCATATTTGTTTTTCTTGGCAGAGTCTTAGTACTTCGAGGAAGCTGGCTCATGGAGAGGTGACCATGAGAGTTGGAAGTGGACATAAAGTCTCGACAGATGAAGTTGGAAAAGCTTGCCTAGTATTTTATAATAATAAATTGATTGTGTTTGACAATGTTTATTTTGTAACTGGATTTTCTAGAAATTTAATTTCCTTATCGAAATTGCATGAACAAGGTTTTAATATTACCTTTAATAATAATTCGATTGTTATTTCGAAATATGATTTTGACATTTGTTCTGCAAATTCTGAAGGTGGACTTTACAAGTTAGAGTCTAATGTTGAGTATGCTTATAATTTTGAATTATTTAAAAATGCAAATCCCAGATCTATTAAAAGACAAAAGTCAAATTCCGATAGTGAAACATATCTGTGGAATTTGAGATTGGGACATATTGGTCTAGACAGAATGAACAGACTAACAAAGGATGGTCATTTAAGAGAACTCTCTATTGGTTCTCTTCCAATCTGTGAATCCTGGCTAGAAAGCAAAATGATCAAGAGACCTTTCTCTGCTAAAGGTTCAAGAGCCACAAAACCACTTCAACTTGTACATATAGACGTTTGTGGTCCACTAAATGTCCAAGCTAGAGGAGGTTATGAATATTTTGTCACTTTCATTGACGATTATTCAAGATATGGTTACCTATACTTAATGCCACTTTTGGTAAGTTTAAAGAATTCCGAGCAGAAGTTGAAAAGTAATTAGGTAAATCACTAAAAGTACTTCGATCAGATCGAGGTGGAGAGTACTTAGATTATGAATTTGAGGACAATTTGCAGGAGCATGGAATTCAATCCTAACTCAATGTACCTGGAACGCCACAAAAAAATTGTGTTTCAGAAAGGCGAAACAGAACCTTATTGGATATGGTTAGATCGATGATTAGTTTCTCATCACTGTCTTTGACATTCTGGGGTTATGCAATAAAATGTGCTCTATGCATACTCAATGTTGTTCCATCTAAGTCTATTCAGAAAACACCATTGGAATTATGGAATGGTACTAAACGTAGTTTTTGCCATAGATTAATTAAGTGCGCTTAGCTTTAATTAATTATATTAGAGAAACTGGGATAATTGACTGCTTAAGTATTATCTGCGGGGTTAATAGTTTAATTGAGAATAGAGAATATTATTTGTCATTGTTGATAGATTTATGTGGAAGGTGAAGAATAATTCTTAACTATTTTTTTAAAATCGTATTGTCCATTGTTCTTTGTTTATTACTTTATTTTATATTATTAAATCTTGAAACAAAATCTTTTATTTAATTCTTGTTTTTACTTTGAATGATAAATTGAATAATAGTCCTTGTGGGTTTGACCTTTACTACAACTTTACTAATAATTTAGTTAGTAATAATGAATAAATATATTTAAATTTGATATGGCATACGACACCCGTCAAGTCTTGTTGACGATCTTTACGTGTCCATTTTCTTGAGGGTGTGCCACTGCTGAAAAGCTCTTCACAATTCCATGTCAAACACAAAAACTTGTGAAGTGTTCTCTGTTTCACACCACTTATTAGTGAAATAGTCAACGACAATGACTGCATACTTCACTCTGCCTTGACCTGTAAGAGGTTGGCCTATCAACTCAATCCCCCACACTATAAAAGGTCATGGGCTTTGCATCTGCTTTAATTCGTTTGTAGGGACTCACGGGGTTTTGGCGAACCTTTGGTGCTTGTCGCATTTTCTCACGTACTCCATGGAGTCCTCGTTCATGGTTGGCCAAAAGTATCCTTGTCCCATTATCATTTTGGAGAGGCTCTGCCCCCATCATGATCGCCACAAAATCCTTCGTGAACCTCTTGCAACAAGGTTTGGGCCTCCTCCTTGGTAACACATCGCAGTAGCGACATTGAATGTGTAACGCCCTGGGTAACCAAGACTGTTACACTGTGTATTTAAAATGGTGCAAGACTTGCTAATCAAGTCATTTAGAAAAAATGTGAATCTAACGTCATAAATAGTTTAGGAATAAAAGATTTTGGTCATAAACAAGTTATTCTCATTAAAATGACAATTTAATACATGGAAACTCAAAATAGGGTTAGATGACATATTTACAAAAATACCAGAAGTTATAAATAACCCAGGCCACTCTAATGGCAAAATACACATTTGAGGTTTTCGTCCCTGTACAATCCCTCGACCGTGGCGGTCGAGCAGCTGACAATGTACACCTCGCCCCCAGAGCTCTCCAACTCATGGTTGATCCAATATACCCTTGCCTCTACCTAGACCACGTAGCACCCGTGAGCCGAGGCCCAGCAAGAAAACATGATATCATAGCAAGATCAATATAAATAACCAGATATTCCATAAAACGTAACCAAGCATTCAGCAATTCATAACATTTGTCTATTCAGTGATAACAATCGACAAGTCACAACTTGTCATCCAGATAATCAACAATTCATATTCATCAAATTAACATCAATAATCACATTCATTACACAATATTCAGGGTCGGCGCCCTTAGGCCGAACCCTCTATTTAACCCACTGTCTTCGGCTCACTTAGGCCACATCAGTGTTATACCCACTGACTCCAGCCAGCTTAACTGAGCTCAGTGATTAATAAGTTTTCCTCAGCTACCAATGGCTGAGCCGTGCCCTGAGCGCAAACATTGATTCTGGCACTCTTAGGTCGTTTATCATGTGTCCCCATGGTGTAATACCATCTCATGACATCATATACAAGTATAGGGAGCTCTTAGTCCCATTATATTCACATGGTTTATCACAATCATATAGCATTGCATACAAACATAGGGAACACTTAGTCCCAACCTAACCACATAAGCGGGTGCAGTTTTCTTACCTCTTGTTCGAGTGAGAAATACGTTACGAATGACCCTTGAGAACGATCGATCCTTTGATCCCTTAGCGATCACCTAGTCATAACCAAATGGGTCTTAACCTAATCCTCACTCCCGGGACCCCGAATTGTACCCAGACGGTGAGTAGATTCGATCCCGAGCCTTAAGGATTGAAAACCCCGAGCCAAAAACCCTTAAAAACACCCAAAATATGCATCTGAGAAAATAGGGTAGCGCTACAGCGCTATCCCCCTAGCGTCCCAGTGCTACAACCAGAGACATTTTGCCTTAGCAAGCGCTGTAGCGCTACCCTCTGGGCGCTATAGCGCTAGGACCAGGCAAACATGGCCCTGGTTCTTCCTCCTTCAAATCCTCCATTTCCAACCTGATTCAAAAGCTTCCAAACACCATTTAAACCCCCAATTGAACCCAAATACCATATATACTAGTCCTAGACATCATAAACTAACCAAGCTTTACCAAAAACCCCATTGAATGCTCAATTTTCAAACCCAAAATCTCAACTGAACTCACTAATAAAATAGAGCAGAAAACTAGAGTTCTAATGGTTAGAATCTTACCTCAAGCTCGGTATGAACTCCTCTTCAATGGTGGAACAATACCCTAGATCCTCAAAACTTGATTCCCTAGCTTGGTTCCGCAAAAGAAACTTCAAAATCCAAAGAAAAATGGAAATGAGATGATGAACGGGAGAAGAGGTGAAGTGCTCTGTTTTGCTTCCTATTTTCTACAGCCTTCCTTGATTCATATACATCCTTAAGGTAAAAAGACCTAAATGCCCTCAAGTCTAATTAAAATCCTTAACAGCCAACAAGGGCAAAATCGTCCTTTCACACCTATCTCTTTAATCATAATTAACACCCTCCAATTCCCATTATTCTAAAAATTCTCGAATACCAACAATTCATATCCCGTTACCCCTTAACTACCGGCAACACTCTAATCTCCAAATTACCCCGGGACTCACCCCGAGCCCCGCACTTAATCCCGTTATGACCAAACCGCTAACTTTTACTCAAAGATCGTCTCATGCCGAACAACTCGAAAAAATCCACATTATGATGTGGCCTCAACAATAGCTTACCAATATGCACACAAATATACAATTATGCCCTCAACATGCCAAATTACCAAAATGCCCTCATAACAACATATATACCCATATGCATGCATTTATCATCTTATAATAATATGATCCACATAATCATGCATATAATCATATAATGGCACAATAAATCAATTATGCCCCCCCCCCCCCCCCCCGGCCTCCTAATCAAGGTCTTAAACCTTAGTAGGAAATTTGGGTCGTTACAGCTATCCCCTCCTTACAGAAATTTCGTCCTCGAAATTTTATCTGAACTGTCCGGAATATAAATTCCGCACCACTGATTCTAGTTTCCCAGGTCATTCCTTGACCTCACTGTTTCTAAAATATTACCTTAACTCAAGGTACAATTTTGTTCCTCAAAACCTTATTCTTTCTATCTCATAACTGAACTGGTCACTCCACGTAGAATAACTCCATCTTCAGCTGCAGATCCCCATAACCCAACACATGAGTTTCTCTAACCCATGTCCTCAACATGGAGTACAAAATACACCGTGTACAGCCGAGAGTGCCAAAACTATTGTCAACTTAAAAACAGCCTAACCTATCCTTTCCAAGATTCAAATGATCTTGATAATCTAGGGCCCAACTCGCCCTTGTCTTCTCACCCTTGCAAGACCTGGAAGTAAAACAAAGTCCTTATTCAATAAAGTAGACCTTGAATTCCATGAAGGTATAATATCTACTCACATAGAAACTTGA
This sequence comes from Humulus lupulus, assembly GCF_963169125.1. Taxonomy (NCBI): domain Eukaryota; kingdom Viridiplantae; phylum Streptophyta; class Magnoliopsida; order Rosales; family Cannabaceae; genus Humulus; species Humulus lupulus. Next base: position 282,500,195 of record NC_084794.1, on the reverse strand, counting down.
ATATTGATCAGCTGTGTAACTTGTCCTTACTGATAAAAGTGAATTCTCCCCAAATGCTGGTCCATAATGACTCAACCATCTCATGCCGACCCACCGTCCTGGCAGCCCATTGCGAAACCCATCGCGATGTTTCCTTGTTCCCATTATAAAATACTCAAAGACTACTATAGCCTTACTGGTTTCTGATACCTTGTCCTGACCTGCTAACAGGTTAAAAGCTTTGTCATATATTCCATTATGTCCCTCTCCATCCTAGGCCACCAATATAAAACCTTCAAACTCTGGTACCTTTTCTTGATGCCTGGATGAAAAGACCAAGAGAGTAGTATGAGATTCATCCAGAATTTCCATGTAATTCCGATGTCCATCAGATTCTAGATCTGATCCTTATATTACATTAAACTTATACCTGGCACTATAAAATCCTTAGCTAACCTAGTTAAGACTTTGCCTTCAATTCTTTCTATCTGGGGTTTACTTAACTGTTTTTCTTTGATCCTTTAAGAGATAATAATTCCAAGTATCAAATTGGCCACCTAGCCCACTAGAAACTCCACTCTAGTTCTAGTCGAATCCTTTAACCAACATCATGCATAGACAATCACCTTTTTCCTGTCACTGAGGTGTCATAACAACTCACAAACTGATTCTGACCTGTAAAAATACGTAGAACTCAACCTGAAATACATGTACCACCATGCCCGCCTAAGGAAACTCCTACTCCTAAGGCGTTCCTTAACTTTGGAAAATTTCCAACCAAGAATACAACACAACAACGTCAACCAAGACAATCACAAATCCAATTAAGATAATCTTTAAATACTCTGTTCACCCATTTCACAAAAACAATTTGGCATTGACCAAATCCTCAACACATGACTCAGCATCCCTAGTGCCCTTATCTAATATAATAACGATCTTCTACCTATCCTTCTCCCTGATATCTAGCTGGTAATAACCAGATCAAAGATCCCTAGCTGTCTCTGATCTCTAGCTGGTAATAACCAGATCAAAGATTCCTAGCTATCCCTGATCTCTAGCTGGTAATAACCAGATCAAAGATCTACCTTGAAGAGCATCATCCTACTCAATAATTGAGCCTTTAGTTCTTACAGCTTTGTTGAAACCGTTAAATACAACGCCCTAGATCTGATTCCACCCCTGGCACCAATACAATCACCATTCTATCTCTTTGTGCAGATGTACCCTTGACAAATTCCTTGGAAACTTATCCGAAAACTTACAAACTAATCTAGTCTGTCTTGATCCCACTGGTACAACTTAAGTAGTATCCATCACACTAGCTAAGGTTCTAACATCCCCCTGCAGTAAACCTCAAACTCTAATTACAAATGCCATATATACAATGCCAATTATTGCAAGGGTTTCTCCCTTTTAAACTCAATAATTACTGTTCCTTCCTTGAAATCCATCATCGTCCCCATACTTGACTAACCATTCCATATTCAAATTCCTTACATTGTAGCTGTCTTCGAAGATACTTTGGGTAGTGGCTGACTTGTTCATCGGTCTCAATGTGCTTCTGATTGAACCTCTTCGTACCTGATTTCTTCCCTTCCTGTAGCTTGAACTTGAATACTCTTGAGAAACGAAGTTAATACCTTCTGAAACCTTACCTATGACCCTGCTACTTCATTCGTAATATCATCAGTGTAGTAGTCGTTCACATTCTGATTCTAGCTGGGGAGTAGTTCAACACATCGCTAATGAACCTGACTGTAACCCATTCATGTCGTTTCTATATTCTCTACCTACCGGACTTACCCATGTCATTGAAGTATAAAATGATTAGGAACCTTTACTATTAATCCATCACACCCCACTCGGTACAAGTAATAATTCCTGAAATATGTCTTTCCTTGATCCTTATCTGGTAATAACTCCTGAAGACATTGTCTTGTCTTGTAACAGGGCATTTAAACTCTTCATCCCTAGCAGGAGATATCAACGAGTCCCATGATACAATGCTCTATCCAATCTACTTCTAAGTCACATACTTCTTCAGGTGAACTAGTGATTCCTTAAGCCAAACTAATATCATTCTTCATAACGTCCCTGATACTAAATCCACCCATACCCAAGACCTGAAACATACCCAACAACTTCTTGTATACTCAGCTGAATCCTTACTAACCAGTTTAGTTTCCATTCAGTCCGATCACTATACTTCAAATAATGTCCCCTTCTTCAATACGTTAGCTTTTCTTCAGGCCCATATCAAAGCTCTCATATGACAAGCTCAACCACTTCCCCTATGAACCCCTTACCACTCATATTCTAATTCCTCCTTGTAGAGTTACTAACCCTTCCTCAACAAGTACTCACATCTCAAGTCCCTCGTATAACCACCTTGCGGTATGTACTTCATATCTAAATCTTTCCTGGGAGACACACAACACCAAACTCTTTCAGCTCATTCTCTAACCAAAAATAAAGACTATCAAATCCATTGGTCACTTTCGAGGAGCTAGTTTCGGGCTTTGAATGTAACGAGGCATCCCAGTCTTCCCTTCTCTAATCCTGGGAAATCTGCCTTAGTGTACAAAATCATCCCATATAGAAAGCATGTCCTTACCTGAAATCTTTTCAGATAGCGTCTTCCTCTTTTGATGCATACTAAATAACATCACCAAGCCTCATCCTTGTCTTGATGGCCAACCTATGAACTAGACCCCCTCCCTGTCAAGACCAGGAGCTACAGAACCATCAAGGGTTTTCCTTTTTGTTTTTCCGATCATCGAGTAGCCACCCTTACTAAATCCCACGAATGAGAATATCACCATCTGTATTCCTTATATCCTAAATAACATGTCCCTCTCTACTGCCCAAGCACAGATAACCATCTCAGAGTTTAACTTATAAATGAATCATCATCCCCGACTACATCCATTTGTATCATAATCCAAAGTGGATTGATCAACCCACCAAACTTATTGACATATACTGTCGCTATCTTACCACTTTCGACATCCTTCTGCCACAAATACTTAATACAACTACTCTGTCTCAATTTGTCCTCCTCATATTATCAAGAATGGGATTAGCTATACCCATTTACTAAGCAATTCCTGAACAAACTCAAACCTTCCTCAAATCTAGAGAATAACGCTTCCAAAACCTTCCATACAATAATTCTTATCTGTTTCCCCTTGGTTTAACCAACACTGGTGTCCTGCGGTCATGGTATACAAAGCAGCTTGTTTCCCCCCCAGTAAACATGCTGTTCCGTCCATCTAATCTCCTCTATCAAACCTCACAGACTGACTCGCATATCAGTAAACATCTGCTGCGAATCTCAGGGGCAGATGGAGGATTCCAACCCTAATTATCATCTGCAACCCCTACTAAAACAAAACCAGGTCCATTTAATCATTCTGAGCACATACAATCTGAATTAATCCGTCTGCACCGACTAAACCCCTCAGCCCTAATGTTCATACCCAGAACTATCCCAAGGGCAGATCCAAATGACCCTAATAATCATGCACACGTAAAGCATACCAAACACCAATTTACAATACTATGCATAAATTATCAAATTTCATTACCATTAGATGCATACATACTTACTATGCTTTCCATATGCCAATAAACATGTATAACATATAAGTTCAATTTAAACATATAATCACCTGCAATCCATATACCAATCATTATCCAAGTATTCATCCACATGCAAGAGCGATGCTAATCAGCACACCTCAATATCATCACACAGTAGTCAAGGGCCAGGCCCTATCAGTATCTCATGCTCCCTATTAATCATACCAATTAATACACTCATATTTTATTCAAGCACTTAGGCATACAATTTCATGTATTCAATTACAAACCCTTGAGTCGAGCTTGTCTTTAACGGTGAGTGTACTTGTCCAGCCAATCTTCAGGAACCCATAAACCTAGACGGCTCTGATACCAAGTTGTAATGCCTTGGATAACCAAGACCGTTACACTGTGTATTTAAAATAGTGCAAGACTTTCTAATCAAACCATTTAAACAAAATTTGAATCTAACGTCATCAACAGTTTAGGAATAAAATATTTCTATATATGGTGCTTGACGATCCACCTTATTAGGCATCGATTGTACACATGGCGCTGGTGATGCATATTATTTGATATAGTGGTTATTGAATGTTTATGTGGATTATTATTTATATGATTGATAGATGTGGGACATGATTTATTAATAAAGTGAATTGTTATATTTACACGTTGTGATATTATTTATGTCTTGTGGCATTTTTCTTGCCGGGCTTTGGTTCATGGGTGCTCTATGATGCAAGTAAATGCAAAAGAAAGCTAGATCAACCATGGGTTGGAGGGCTTGGCGAGAGTGTTTACATGTTCGACCTCCTTAACCTACAGGGTTGAGTTATTTGATGGACTTGAGTCAAAAGTCTAATTTTGTCGCTTAGACCGACTTATTTTGTGAACAATGGTTGTAGCTATATTTTTGTTTAAACTAACTGGGATCCCATGTAACTTTTATGACTTTAATAAAAATGACTTGAATCTTTCTATAAAATTTTATGTATTGATTTATTGTTTTATTTCTAAATGAAACTTCTGGTTCAAAATATCTTGCTTAACAAGATAAACACTACTTTAAACACACTAGGTAACTGGATTATGAGGGCATTACAGACATGATCACCATTAGCCGTCCTTCATTGCCAACGGACTTGGTGCGAGCGGCTTCGTCGTGGAACCTCATGATCTAGTCCTTCAAAGTCTCCTTCTTGCCATGCTTCAGGTTAGTGAGGTGGTTAGCCTCCTAAGGGTTGACACATGCGGCGTAGAACTCCTGGTAGAAGTCTTGAGTGAGTTGTTCTCAAGAGACAATGGATCTAGGAGGATACTTCCAATGAATGGATATAGAACATGTCGTCACTATAGACAATGAAAATTTGAAAGCCTATTCCTGGCGGTCAACTTTCCCACCATTTTTTTTCGATGTCTATAGCGACGACTTGTCGTCGCTATAGACTAGAAACTTTGGTAGTCAACTTTCCAGTTTTCCTTGCAGTCTTATCTTCCCCCTTAGCAACGACAAGTCATCGCTGTAGAGTTATATATTTTATTGGATTTTTCATTTGCCCACCTTATTTTTCCTCCAATTTCCTGGTTTCCTACTGCAATGACATGCCATTGCAATAAGGTTCCAAGAAATTGGAGGGGTTAGCCATCTCACCATGGTCCACTACATTGACGACATGTCGTTTCTATAGACCCATATTTTCAATAAATAGAAAAAAAAATTCGTGGGATTGGCATGTATTCAGAGATTATATTTGTGTCGTCGCAATAGGTGTTGTCGCTGTAAAGTGTTTTTCTTATAGTGCCGTCCAATCTCAAAATCAGGTTGCAAAATGCCAAACCAAACTCGTCCAATCAACCAAAAATTAGTATTCAACCCATCCAATGTTTAGGGCGTTTTGAGCGGGTTAACCCATTTAACACGCTTAGTTTTTTTAATATATAAATAAATCTAAATTTCTAATTAAATTATTTCAATGTTCAAATTCACTACAAATGTGTCTTTGAAGATATTAAAGAGAAATTAAAAGACTTGGAAATAAAATTAAAAAGAAAAGATATATTTTTTCCACAATATAGTTTAGAGTTACTATAAGAAAATAATATCATAAATTAATTGAAGACAAAATTCAACCTATTGTGTAATTATCTAATTTGAGCAATTTTCTAAATTACTAATTGAATTAAAATTTAAACACCACACAATGAAATTTAAATTCCAATGATAATAGTCTCTAAAATTCTCACTAACTAATTTATAAATATAAATTATATATCTATTAAAAAAATAAATTATATAAAAAAAACTTAATTGGGTGGATTAAGAACTTTTTTTTTTACATTGGGCGGGTTAGAAAAGTGATTGAGATTTTCGGGTTGCATTTTAATCGTTTTTTGTCGGATTGGGCGATTCATTAGAGGTGTGACCACCATTTTCAGTTGGATTGGGCGGAGGTGGAGCATCGGGAATTTGGGGGGTTTTGAATATGAGGGTCTCAAATCGGAGGATCCTATTGAGTAGCCGAAGATCTTGTTCTTGTTAGAGCCATCGATCAATTGTAGAAGGAGAAAAAAAATGGGTTTGGAAAGTTAGATTTTCTCTTATACCATAATACGTAAGAGAAATGTGTTCATTGAATTGGGAAATTAATTGATAGGTATATGAATTTATCATACATCGATTTAGGGTGTGTTTGGAAACAATGGTGTAATTAGGTCGTGTAATTATTAGAGTAGTAATTACATATTTGAGTAAATGCACTATATTTTAAAATACAAGATGTATTTGAATGTCAAGTGGTAATTACTTAAGAATTCCTATTGTCATATGTGATAAAACAGTTAGTAATTACACAGAAGACTTTTATTATGTAATAAATATTATTTAAAATTGATAGTAATTACACTACAGGAAAACAAGTTATTACCGGCGGAGGAAACCGCCGGCAATAGTCAGAGAAACCGCCGGTAATACTTTTACCGGCGGTCTCCGCCGGCAAAAATCCGCCGGTAAAAACCGGTCGGGAAAAGCCATTATTACCGGCGGAATTAGCCTCCCGCCGGTAATAATATTATTACCGGCGGATCCCGCCGGCAATAATATGGTCAGAATTCACGTCTGACACGTTATTACCAGCGGTTTCTGCCGGTAATAATCCGCCGGTAATTTTAAAATATATTTAAAAAAAAATAATTAATTTTTATAAATTATAATATAATTAATATTAAATAACTAAATTTATAATTAAAAAAATTTAGAAATAAAATCAATATTATTTAAATTAATATCCAAATTAAAAATACAACTTTAAAATACTAAAATTGTTTTTTCAAAATAAAAAAACATACACTTAAATTTAATAATAAATAATAAAACCTAAACTAATTATTATTGTCTTCATCAAAAGTTTCATTTAGAAAATCTTCAACATTCGTGCTTCGACTCAAACCTTCATGAGACTGTGGCGCTGTTGGCGAAGGATAATATGGCCGAGGCTGTGGGCGAATCAAAGGAGACTGCTGCTGTTGTTGATTCGGAGAAGTGTAGTACTGCTGATTATAAACGGGCTGCTGTGTCGATCCTCCATAATGAGGATATACCGGCTGCTGCTGCATGAACGGCCCAAATTGACCATACATAGGTTGTTGTTGCTGTTGCTGCTGCTGCGGTAATCCTCCAAACTGGCTTCCCATAGGTTGTGTCTGAGGAAACTGGGAAGAAAGTCCAAACATATAATTAAAAAGTGGCGACTGAGAGGAACCACCAGATATGTTTGGAGAATTTTGTTGTGGTTGCTGTGGCATCGACGACGTCCCCGGGCTTTGATTAGATGTACTACCTTGTTGTTGAGAAGGTAAGAATTGCTGCAATAAACTTTCATAGCGTGGGTCATGGAGGGAAGAATCAGTCTGCAAATTTCCTGACTCGACCTTATCACGCATCTTAACCCACATCTCAGCCAAAACTCCCATCATCTCTGGAGTCACATTAGTAGGAACTTGTGACTGAGTTTGGCTTGAACTTTGACTTGTGGAGCTAGATGCTGATTTCTTCCCTTTGCTTCTAGGCCTGTATCCCACTCCTATTTGATAATCAGACCTCGAGCCAAGGACTTTATCCATAACCTGATACTGTATTGATTTAGCAGTAGAACCTTCACTAGAAGCAGATTCCGAACCTGACCGACTACTTTGAATATTTTGCCTCTCCATCTCTTGGGTCATTTGTTCCTGCCAAAAGAAAATGTTAAAAAACCAATATTACTATAATTTAAGATCAATAAAGAAAGAAAAAACTTTAACTTACATGTAGTTCTTTGCAAGTTTCGCTAACCCAAGTCTTCGTAGATTTTTTTATATGAGTATCTCTCCAAGCATCAATAGCATGATCATCAGGTTCATCCTACAAAATAATAGTGTTAGCTTAATTAATAATATAATAATATCAAATAAAGTTAAGTATTTTACTTACATATTCGTTACGGATCGCTGCCATTGATTTAGAGCCTTGCGTCGACAAATACTTCATTTCCTTTCTATTTTTCTTGTTCTGCGTGGATCGCGCTACAAACTTTGGGCTCAGAAACAAATCGACGATTTCTTTCCAGCTCTCCTTCGAGCACAAGTCAGGAATAGCATTGAGAGCACTATCCAAATCATTCGGATTTCCAGAATAATATTTTTGGAAATGAGAATGCCTAATATTCTTTCTCTCTGAATATCTTTTGCGCATCTCCGTATACAGAGTTCCCATAACTCTTTCAGGTTCTGGATGCCCATCGATATTATAATAATACAGAGTTCCCATAACTCTCTCGATTTGTCCGTCAAACTGAGTGTCTCTTCTCATTCGATGGTTACTTGGAAGGAATCTTCTGTGACCAATGTAGGATGTCTTACCGATTACTCGAACAGAAGTTGTGTCTTCATTACACGTCGGACAAGCTTTGTATCCCTGACCACTCCATCCAGATAAATAGCTACGAGCAGGAAAATCGTTAACTGTCCACAATAAGGTTGCACGCAACTTGAACATAGTGTTGGTTATACTATCTCTTGTATCGACACCATTAACCCACAACTCCTTTAACTCATCAACCAATGGTCTCAAGAATATATCCATGTCCTTTCCCGGTGATTTTGGTCCAGTAATAAGAATGGATAATATGAAATTATTGTCTTTCATACACATCCAAGGTGGAAGATTGTAGTTAGCCAACACCACAGGCCACATACTATATGCTTGACTCATGTTGCCAAACGGATTGAAACCATCTGCAGCTAAACCTAAACGAACATTCCGAGGTTCACTAGCAAAATCAGGATGTTTGGCATCGAAATCCTTCCACGCTAACCCATCCACTGGGTGTCTCATTATCCCATCGTCTTTTGATTTCCCAGTATAGTGCCATAACATTTGCTTCGCTGTAAGTCTTGAACTGTACAGTCTTTTTAATCGAGGAGTCAATGGAAAGTAACGCATCACCTTATGTGGTACCTTTTTTCCATCCGTTTTTTCAGGAGAAATCCATCTACTACTTCCGCAAATTGGACAAGTCTCTTTAGTTGAATGCTCTTTGTAAAACAAACAACAGTCATGTTCACATACATGAATTGACTCGTACCCTAACCCTAATTTCTGTAATCTTTTTTTAGCCTCGTAGTAGGTTGATGGAATTTTATTTCCCTTCGGAAATGCAAGCTTTAGTAATTTCAGTAATTCATCGAAGATTTTATTCGGAATCTTGCCTCTAACTTTCAAATGCAATAATTTTGCTAAAAAGTTAAGAGAAGATATCCAATTACAACCAGGATATAACTCAGCTTCTATCTCGTCAAATAGATCGTCATAAAATTGTCCCGCCGCAGGATTATTTTCAACTTCTTCGGTTGTAGGTAGAAGGAAGTCTTCGACCATCGGAATCATCTCATCAACATCATCATCGTTGGCGTCCACCACATTGGCAACATCTGCTTCTGCTTCACCGTGATATATCCACTTCTCGTAACCTTGATGAAAACCCCAATCGAATACGTGTGCTTTCACCATAGGTAAAGTTTCATGTCTATTGTTTATGCATCTAACACACGGACACCTAATTCTACCAGAGGAATCCTTATATTCCGACGGCATCGTCAAGAAAGCTTGTAGACCGTTCCAATATTCTCGACAAGCACGATTTCTCAATACGTTCAAGTGTTGTCAATAGCCATCTAAAGTGTTATAAAAGTATATAAGTTTACGATATGTGAATAGTCTTATATTTTAAAGTGTTATAAAATGTTTATAATAGTCGATTATAAACATTTAATAGTTTTATGCTATTTTATTAATTTAAATCTTTCCTAATTATTTAATTAATTATAATTAAATTAATTAATTACTAAATTAATTAATTATTTATTTATTTAATTATTTATCTATTATCTAATTTTTCCTTTATTTAAAATAAATTATTTAATTAATACTTAATTATTTATTTATTTAATATTCATTTAATTATTTATTTATCATATTATTAATTTAAATCTTTCCTAATTATTTAATTAATTATAATTAAATTAATTAATTATTTATTTATTTGCAATCTAATTATTTATCTATTATCTAATTTTTCCGTTACTTAAATTAAATTTTTTAATTAATACTTAATTATTTATTTATTTAATTATTTATTTATCATATTATTAATTTAAATCTTTCCTAATTATTTAATTAATTATAATTAAATTAATTAATTACTAAATTAATTAATTATTTATTTATTTATCTATTATCTAATTTTTCCTTTATTTAAAATAAATTATTTAATTAATACTTAATTATTTATTTATTTAATATTCATTTAATTATTTATTTATCATATTATTAATTTAAATCTTTCCTAATTATTTAATTAATTATAATTAAATTAATTAATTAATTATTTATTTGCAATCTAATTATTTATCTATTATCTAATTTTTCCTTTACTTAAAATAAATTTTTTAATTAATACTTAATTATTTATTTATTTAATTATTTATTTATCATATTATTAATTTAAATCTTTCCTAATTATTTAATTAATTATAATTAAATTAATTAATTACTAAATTAATTAATTAATTATTTATTTATTTAATTATTTATCTATTATCTAATTTTTCCTTTATTTAAAATAAATTATTTAATTAATACTTAATTATTTATTTATTTAATATTCATTTCATTATTTATTTATCATATTATTAATTTAAATCTTTCCTAATTATTAATTAATTATAATTAAATTAATTAATTACTAAATTAATTAATTAATTAATTATTTATTTATTTAATTATTTATCTATTATCTAATTTTTCCTTTACTTAAAATAAATTATTTAATTAATATTTAATTATTTATTTATCATATTATTAATTTAAATATTTCCTAATTATTTAATTAATTATAATTAAATTAATTAATTACTAAATTAATTAATTATTTATTTATTTAATCATTTATCTATTATCTAATTTTTCCTTTATTTAAAATAAATTATTTAATTAATACTTAATTATTTATTTATTTAATATTCATTTAATTATTTATTTATCATATTATTAATTTAAATCTTTCCTAATTATTTAATTAATTATAATTAAATTAATTAATTACTAAATTAATTATTTATTTATTTATTTGCAATCTAATTATTTATCTATTATCTAATTTTTCCTTTACTTAAAATAAATTTTTTAATTAATACTTAATTATTTATTTATTTAATTATTTATTTATCATATTATTAATTTAAATCTTTCCTAATTATTTAATTAATTATAATTAAATTAATTAATTACTAAATTAATTAATTAATTATTTATTTATCTATTATCTAATTTTTCCTTTATTTAAAATAAATTATTTAATTAATACTTAATTATTTATTTATTTAATATTCATTTCATTATTTATTTATCATATTATTAATTTAAATCTTTCCTAATTATTAATTAATTATAATTAAATTAATTAATTACTAAATTAATTAATTATTTATTTATTTATTTAATTATTTATCTATTATCTAATTTTTCCTTTACTTAAAATAAATTATTTAATTAATATTTAATTATTTATTTATCATATTATTAATTTAAATATTTCCTAATTATTTAATTAATTATAATTAAATTAATTAATTACTAAATTAATTAATTAATTATTTATTTAATTATTTATCTATTATCTAATTTTTCCTTTATTTAAAATAAATTATTTAATTAATACTTAATTATTTATTTATTTAATATTCATTTAATTATTTATTTATCATATTATTAATTTAAATCTTTCCTAATTATTTAATTAATTATAATTAAATTAATTAATTATTTATTTATTTGCAATCTAATTATTTATCTATTATCTAATTTTTCCTTTACTTAAAATAAATTTTTTAATTAATACTTAATTAATTATTTATTTATCATATTATTAATTTAAATCTTTCCTAATTATTTAATTAATTAGTTATTATCATATTTTGCTTTATTTAAATAAATTATTATTATCTAATGTTTACTAATTATTTAATTTATACTTAATTAATTAATTATTTATTTATTTAATTAGTTATCTATTATATAATTTTTCCGTTATTTAAATAACTTATTATTATCTAATGTTTACTAATTATTTAATTTATACTTAATTAATTATTTATTTATTTATTTAATTAATTATCTATTATCTAATTTTTCATTTACTAAAAATATATTTATTTAATTAATACTTAATTATTTATTCATTTAATTAATAATAAATAAATTAATCATTTATTTATTTATTTATTCCACATATTTAATTATAACTATTTTAAAAGCTGAATAATTAATATGTAATTTATTGAAATTATTTTTATTTAATTAATTATATAACTACTCTTTTATATAATTACTTAATAATTGTTTACATATATTATTTAATACTTACTTTTTAATAAATACATTTTTAATTATTTAATTTTTATTATTCTCATATCAATTCCTTTCTAAGTTATTAAAATAACTTTTTTCTATAATTTAATATTTATTATATTATTTATTAATATTTTATTTATCTACCATTAAACTATTTTTTTAATAATAACAATTTATTAATAACAAATTTATTAAAATCTAAACTTCATAAAATTAAAATAATTTTAATTAAACTATAACAATAATACATTATAACATTCTAACATTATAATAACAATTTAACAATAATAAAAAATTATCCATATCCTAATATCTAACAATATTTTCATATATTTTGAAACAAAATAAACAAAATAAAAATGTATGAAATACAAAATTACTTACCTGTACTCAAACAATAGCAAGATTCAGTACTCTCCCAATAAAACCCTGAAATATAAAGATATGTAAAGATATACATGATATTAGAAAAACAAAAAATTGTAATTATAACTCAAACAACATCAGAAAAATAAAATAGATTACAATAAAAAAATATATAACTACATACCCAGACAGCTTGAGATGAAATAATGCTGAATATAATCCCAAAAACCTTTGAAAATGGTGGATATTGCCTCGGACGAACGGAGATTTTTAGAGGTTTTTGAGAGTTTTTTGAGAATTATGGGCACTCGGACGAACGGAGGCGAAGGAGACGGATGGCCACAATATATAGAATATTATTGCCGGCGGAGGTCCGCCGGCAATAATAGTTCCGCCGGTAATAGTATTTAACGGTAATATTTTTATTATTATTACCGGCGGAGCCCGCCGGGAATAATCCGCCGGCAATAATTGAAAATTAAATTGGGCGGCTGGTTTACCGCGTGAATAAAATTTGGTTCTTGCCGGCGGATTGTCCACCGGTAATAATATATTTTCCGCCGGTAATAATCAAATAATTTAAAAAATTAAAAAAAATTAAAAAACGTGATTAATACCGGCGGATTCAGTTTTCCGCCGGTAAAGATAGTATTATTACCGGCAGACTGGCTCCGCCGGTAATAGTGCCGCCGGTACACCAGGTTTTTGTTGTAGTGTTAGTAATTACACCGATTCTCATGGGGGACTATGATAATTGGAGAATGTAATTGGGACCTCTCAATTACTTTCAATTATATAAATACTGTGTATACATAGTCAAATAAACACGCCATAGTCAAAAAAAATTGGATTGTAATCTATCCATATACCAAAAACACGAAAACATATTATTTTTAAGCTTCCGTTATTATTTTGAAATCTTTTTGGGCATCGTAAATTATTCAGAAATTCTTGAAAATTGATGGGATGTCTGCTATAATTACAGTGTACACTGTCATATAAAAAAATTTGGGTTATAATTTTTTCACGTGCTAAAAACAGAAACGCCCCTAGTGGTAAGGGCAAAAGTCATACCCCTAACAAAGAATTTTCCTATAATTATATATATTTATATGCTAAAAATTCAACAGTTACTCTCTAAGTATTCCACTAATAGATTATTATTGAGAGCATTATATATCAGCTGCATAGCTAGAGAGATGATCAGCGGAGAATATACATGACCCTAATAATTATTAAAGAAAGAAACACAGTTAAGTGACCGTCAAGGCTCTATTAAAGAAAGAAAAACGCCTTATTGAGTATACCTAGCATGCATTATTTACTTAATAAATATTGTCTATATGACAGTAATAACTACATGCAGCAAACAGTAATGTAGATAAGAATAAGACAATATAATATTTACATTATTAATCTTAATCATGACTACTTGCTTGGTGGTAAGTCTCTCATCAGTGGTAAGCAATATTAATTGTGGTATCCCCACTTAGATACGAATCATAATATTGTCCCCTAAATATCCCAGTCTCCTCTTCAAACTCTCCACCCCTAAATATATATGTATATACATAAACACCCCTAGAAGCCTATTAATTTTTCAGAATCGCCTATATATATGTTGAATACTTAAATATCCTACATCTACGTCTAACACTACTACTTCTCATCGATCAAATCTCGGTACGTATATACTTATGCATGTATTATAAATTATTTTTATTATCATCTGAAATATTACGTACATTTAACAGAGATCGATCATAGTTTCAATATAATTTTGCTTATAATAATTACTGTAAGCTTTGGTCTAATTTTTTTTTCAGGTTGTATGTTCAAACGTGAATGATGAAAACCCTAGCTGTGGTTGTGATTGCCATGTTTGTGGCTTTCTTGGCATTTCCCCTTACCGAAGCTGTGAAAAATACTCTGCCGTTAAAAGCAGGGAATTTTCTTGATGGTCAGCCAATGATCGGCCCAGACGACATGATAAAAAATCATCCAATTAATTTTGGTCGAAAGGTACTGAATAGTGCCGTTGATGGTGACGATGATGACAAAAACGTTCGCGGTGGTGATAGCGGCGGCGCGCTAGTTGGAAGTGGTACGGAGGGCGACCACAACGTTCGCACTTTCGGTAACAATCCAAACCATAATCATGACCATGGCCAATAGTTAAGATCGATCCATACGTTTGCACCATCTGCGTGATAATCTCGATATATATATGTTTGTGTATCAGTTAATAATAATAAATAAAAGTGAATTGTTGAATAACAGCTAGCTAGCTTTTGTACGTGTAGCCAAAACATTATATGAAGTGAATGTACTATAGCTAAGAACGTACGTAGCTGTTATGATTGAGTTCACCCAAGGTCATGGCGATCAAATAATCCAAAATTATATGTATTTTGAATCATCAATATGACATAATAATATTAAAGATTGTTGCAGTAATTTTATCGGCACATATTAAAGATGCATGTACTATACATTGTTTGTATAAATATACTAGGTGCAAGAAATATCTAATATGCAATGGGCACATTTTGTTTAAATCTATTAATTATTTTTGTTATGTTTTTATGATTGTTATATATATTTTAAATAAAAAATAATATTATATATAAAAAAACGACATAAACATATTAAAATAAAAATTATTCTAAAACATTATCTATAATTTTTTTTATTAAATAATAATAATATGATAATTTATAGTTCACAAACTACCATATTCAAGACACAAAACATTCATGATATTATTCAAATCATATCTTAATAATTGGAGAATAAATTTGTTTATTTTTTATAGAAGAGAAATGTTCATTATAATTTCTTATGTAGTTACACAATCATATTATTTGTACACACGACACCTATATGTAATGTATTTATATATAATGTTATGTTTGTTGTTATTTAATATGAATATATAATTATTTATATAATTTATATTAAGTAATAAAAAAATTAAATGTTTTCTTTATAAATATAAATATAAATGTTAATTTTTTTAATAAAAATTAAACTAATGTATTATATATTATTATAATAATATTTTATAACATTTAAATTTATATTTTTATTATTATTAAATATTTAGTTATGTATTAATTATTATTATAATAATAATATATTTATAAAATTTGAATGTATATTAATATAATTATTATATATCTAGTCTTGCATTAAATATTATTATAATAATGATATTTTATAATATTTGAATTAATATTAATGTACTTAATAAATATTTATTTTCAATTGGTTTTAAATGTATATTCCGTGAAATATCTCATTAAAGTTAACAAAAAAATCCGTTAAAAAAAAAAAATAGTTAAATACACATTTTTTTATACGGAAGAAAAATATAATATATGAATTTTCTTATGAATGGACACTTTTGTCCCTACCTTTATTTTCGTTATGTGAAGAAAGTATTACTCAATTTTTTTTATATGATGGTGTACATTGTAGTTATAGCAGACATTCGGTTAGTTTTCAAGATATTTCAAATAATTTACTGTGCTAAAAATAAGTTTCACATAGTTTTTTTTATAACTGGTGCCTCGAACCGAGGACACCTAAAATCTATTAAAACGAGTAACAATAAACAAAGTTCAAGCAACAGATACCAAAAAAAAAAAAACCAACAATAAAAAACGAGTCTACCCAACACAAGAAGCGGAACGAAGGAACAAAAACAAAACATACATAAACAGGCATAATCTAAACAACAACCATAAAGTACTTCTGGGTCCCCAACTTGAACCATGGCCAACGATAGCACACCATTAACCGGGATCATATATGGTACGTACTCAGATAGGATAGTGGTATTGAGTTTAGCAATGGGAATTCCACCATCTCATCCCTACCAGAGAGCCCACACCTTGCTACATTATGTGTTGCATAATTGCAAGATCTCAGTATCCACTGGATATCCCAGATGTAACGTCTTGAATAACCAAGACCGTTATACTGTGTGTTTTAAGAAATAATAAGGCAGATTAGTGCTTAATAGTAAACCGTAATGGAAAATAATCAAAATTCACTCAAGAACACAAAACTTTTAGGTGGTTCAGTGGTTAAAATCCACCTAGTCCACGAGTCAATATTATTGTGGTTTCTCTCTCTATTTTGGCAGAGTTTTGGTATTACAGAATTCTCCCCTCTTCCTGTTTAATATTCCCAGTATTTATAGGGGAATTTTATGGACAAGTTTGGGTAACCGCGTGAGTCAATCACGCATTTACATAATGTCTACATTCCATACAAATAATTCCCATTTATATTGAGATATGATTTGATCACAAAGTAAAATTTCCTGTTCTCTTGGATAAATATGACAGCCTGGTCATGGATAAGCATATAAGCAAATACTGAATTTATGGGGATCCTTTGGTATGCAGTATAAGTTATATCAGAATCACCCGAGCTGCGTATCTTCCACGGGCTTGTATTCTAACAGCTATCCAACCCCGAGCTAGCGCTTTAATGACTTATCTTATTCATAGTTCATGGTAAATTCAAGATGCATAACACCAGGTCTGATCATTATGAACCTCGAGCTGTCCATATAAATAATAATGAAATATTCTACTTGATTACTTTTCCATGTATTTGTCTGCCAACTGTACCTGAGCTGAGTGAATGAACTCATGCTAAGATTAGAGTACAACATTTCCCCCCAAGCTCCTGCTCATGTATGATGTCATCATTTTCCGACCTACACAGTAAGGGCTTTTAAACTCCTGCTACATAAAAACATGCTTGCCTACTACTCGAGTATTGGACATGTGGTGTACTGCAATTGGCATCTGTTCGGGTTTCGAGGAATGCAATAATTGTCTTATTAACTTTTTGCCGCCATTTGGTCTATTTAATCTTGGCCCTTGGATCTTGAACTAACCTAATTAGATGACCCAGATTAATTTCCATAATTTACGTATAAATAGGATGACCAAATTTCAAACCTCACCACCTTTGCATTTAAAAATTTCCCTTTTCTGAACTTCCAAGCTTCCATTCTTTCCCAGAATCCCCAAAACTGTTCATCCTGCCCAGACATTCAGAAGATTTCTAGGAGCTTCCCATTGCCGAGTCTACTCCCTCTAATCAGCGAAGGTATTTTCCTGTAAGTATCTCATCCCTTGGTTTGAAAAGTCCCCCCCCCCCCCCACCCCCCTTTTATCCAATGGCTGTTCTTAACTATGCTCATCCACAACACTCATTGTAGTTACTATTAGGCTATTTCTAAATGTTCATATGAAATAGGTTTCGATTTAGATTCAATGGGTGAGTCCAAACATTTTTTAGAAATAAGACGTCCATAAAACTGGGGAAATTTCTGGGTAAATCTGGGTAACCCTAATGGTGAATTGATTTAAAGAATACCCATTCGGGGTAAAGAAATTGAAGGGTCTTTAGGTTTAAAACCGGATAGCTTAGGGGTTACGTTTTCTTGGATGGTTTTTCACTAAACTGCTTCCCAAGGAAAATAGTGGTCTGACATTTCTAACACACGGATCCTTAAATATCATGACACTGTTAGGAAACCGAGGCGCATAGCTTAGGATATCGCATGGCAGCACGCAATGGGGATGAGGCTAACTTTAGCTCGTATAACAAAAATAATCCATTTCGTCCATACCCTCGCGACATAGTTATAGATCATCATCCTACTAACTAGGCCATTTTGTCGTTAGGTGATCTGATGGCTCCCCCAAAGAAGAAATTCACGAGCTCATCTACCCAATGCAAAGACAAAGGGAAGAAGGTCATGCCTGACTCTCCGATTCCGCACTTCAGTCCGGTAGTGGAGAGAGAAATTCCCGTCGACCCCAACACGTTCTTCGAGGCCGAGCATATCATCTCAAAGATCACGACTCAAGGGAAGGTGAATAAGATTATGTTGAGCCACAACATGGAGATCAGAGCTGGGACTCTCTCGTCCAACTTGCGTTCGAAGGGGAACAGAGTTGTGCTCCTTTCTAAGACGACTACGCGGCTTGGAGTGATGAGCACCTAAAGGCTGGGGCCTTCCTTCCCCTGGACCAGTATTTCGTAAATTTCTTAAACTACGTAAAACTGGCTCCTTTTCAGCTCCCCCCAAATTCATATAGACTTTTGGCGGGGTTGAGATATCTATTCTTCAAACATGAGTGGGAGGTCCCCACCCCAGCAGACATATTATACTTTTTCTGCCTCAAGGCAAGCCCCAACCAGAGGGGACATGGTGACGGGTTCTACTACCTCACACGGTTTCCAAACTCCGCCTCCGTCATTGATCGCCCCAGCCATCCAAATGATTATAAAGATTTATTCTTTATGTCGAATGACTTCAAAAATTGTGAACACCGTTACTTCAACCAACCTCGTAAGTCTTCCATCCTTGTAAATTCAGCTCAGGAACTTTTATTTCTTTTACTTAAAATATTTTTCCTGTACACGTCCTGATTGAATTTGCTTTTCACGCAGCCATATTTGCTAGGACGGGAAAATCTGTGACCCTCGGGGGTCAGTATGAGAAGCTGTCCAGACTTCCCCCCCAGTGAAAAGGACTATCACCAGGTAGTGAATGATGTCACGATGCTAGCTTGTAAGTTGATTGGTGAGGGTGAAACACTGGCCTTGAGGACCCAGGCTCCTCTTCCTCTCAAGAGGACTTGCCAGCCGCTGAAGACGACGAGGTGCCTGTCGTCCGAAAGAGGCGGGCCCCCAAAGCAGACCAAAGACCTGATCCTGACCGAGCTGCTTCTGGGGCAGTAGCCGGCCCTTCCAGCCAAGGTAACCCGTACCTTTTTAGGGAATTAGATCGGGCTACTGCTAGCTTTAGGTTAATTCGTTTCAACCCCATCGATCCAGACCTAAACATAACTCTCCTCTAATGCGTGGACCATTTGGTGGTATGCTACAACCATAGCTACCCCAAAGGCACCATTGTTGTTGAAAATACATTGCATTTTAGGTCGTCTATTTTCGAAGAATATGGAACCAACCTTAGGACTTGGCCCTCTCTGCTCCAAGGGGCATTTGCTCTTGGATTTAGGCAGTGTCTAGACGAATCTAGCCCTGAGGAGAAACCTGAACTCCCTAGGGATTTAGAGATTGTACCCCTAGATTCCCCCTCCTCTCCATTACTTCCAGAGCCGGAGGTCACAATGCTTAGCCCGGTTCATACACCTGAGCTGATGATTATAGATTCCTCCCCCAACCCGGAGGGTAGGATATTTGTTTCCACCTCTTTATTTATATGTTTTTAAAGCATCATTTATGTGAACTAACTCCTTTTGTTCTTTTTAGGCGAAGAGATGGAACAGATTGGAGCTCCCGACCAGAGCTCCCCACCCCAGCAACGGGGAACACTTCAAAATCCCCTGCCAAGAGTGAGGACGCGAGCTCGGCTCGGGAGCCAGCTCCGGTGGCTAATGTCATTGTTGAGAAATTTCCTCCTGCCCCCTCTCGACATATGCCCCCCCCCCCCCCCCTCCTAAAGTTATGCAAGCCAAGGCCCCTACCGTCTGAATACCAGTTGATCCTCAGGACCTGGAGAGGATCCTAGAAGCCTTTCGTGGTATTATATATCAGACAACGTCTCATATGGTGGCCCACGCCTATAAAGCCAACATGAGGGACCTGAGAACCATAGAGGAGCGTAGCCCGAAGAATGTCTTTGAGTCCGCCATAGGGATGAACCTCACCGTAAGTTTTTCTTCCACATCTAGTGATGATTTTTTTTACTGTGTTCTTCATCTTATATTTTTGACTTGTTTTGTTATTTTGTAGTCCATCCTGGCCCAATATCGCAGCATAACTCATGCTAGGGCCAGAAATGAAGAGCTCCAAGCCGAGCTGACCACTGCCAAGGAAGGTGAGCAGGCCGCCAATGCTGCCTTGACAACTGCTCAGAAGAATAAGCAGGCTGCCAAGGCTGCTCTCACCACTTCCCAAGAAAAAGAGCAGGCCACATAGGTCACACTTTTCGCCTCCCAGGTTCAGGCTGCAGAAGCGAACCATCATGCTGAATAACTCCAGGCCGAGATTGGTGAGCTCAAAGCGAAACTGCTCGAGGCCAAAGTTAAAGCCAAGGAGGAAAAAATGATGTCATCATCAGCCATGGAGGTGATGCTATAACATTTTTGGGCTTTCAACCAGGATGGGAACTTCTCTTTTATGGAGCCCGGGTTGTGGGATCCGTACCTTGCTAAATTTAAGGATCGGCTCTTGCAAGAAACCTGGGAAATCGGTTAGGCTTCCGGAGCAGCGAAGGGAGATGGCGAGGAGGTCACCTCTACAGGGCGAGCTGATAGGGCCGAATGATTTTATTTATGATTTTCTTTGTAATTTTCTAATAGATTTTTGATATTAAACAATTTCCTTCGGGCTCAGTTCGAGGTTATTTCTCCTCGGTGTAATTTGTTTGTTTTATTTCAATATATATCTAACTTTTGATCCACCTGTTTTCCTTTATTATCTTCTTATGCTTATGAATCCTTAGACTCTTGTACATCCGATATTTTAGCAATCGACTTTTAGATCAAGATAGATTTTATCGAACTTGGTTATATCCAAGTTCTTATTTGTTTATTTGTGTCATACCTGTTAAGAATCAGGCCTCAAACCTGGTTATATCCAGGGTTCTTTAACGATTTAAACTTTGTTCGCGATAGGTTTAATGAAAACTCGAGCTTTAAAAAGTCATTGAATAATCAATTTTTCCAAACTTCTATGTTTCGGACCTGGTTGTGTCCAGGGTTTTAAATGATTTAAACTCAGTTTGCGTTAGGTTTATTGAAAACTTGAGCTTTAAAAAGCCGTTGAATAATAAATTTTTCCAAACTTCTAAGTTTTGAACCTGGTTACGTCCAGGGTTTAAATGATTTAAACTTAGTTCGCGTTAGGTTTATTGAAAACTCGAGCTTTAAAAAGTCATTGAATAATCAAATTTTCCAAACTTCTAAGCTTTTTAATCTTTATCCGAGCAAGCTTAATTTTTCCAACCTCACTTATGTGCCCCCCAATTAACCAGAATGCATAAACTTTCCTGGTTACTTTTGCAAATACAAGAACATGAGCTTGTAATAACGACACTAAGAAATTGTTATTTAACAATCCATCTATTATTTAATAAAAAAGCTTTTATAAATAAGCCTTACATTGATGGTGGTAATATTGTTAATATTTTTTCAAATGCAGAGCATTCCAGGTTCGTGTGACTACTTCTCCATTTAGTCGAGCTATCTTAAAATTTCCATCGCGTAAGACTTCTACAATCTGGTATGGTCCTTCTCAGTTCGGGCCTAACACACCATCTTTAGGGTCTTTATTTGCCAAAAAGACCCTTCGGAGAACTAGGTCGCCTAATCCCAGTCTACGACCCTTGACCTTTGAGTTGAAATAGCGAGTGATTTTTTGTTGATAATGAGCGAGCTGTAATTTCGATTCCTCTCATTTTTCTTCAATCAGATCGAGAGATGCGTTAAGTATTCCATCATTCTATTCCTGGTTAAACATCCTTTGTCTATGAGTGGCTACCATGGCTTCGACTGGAAGCACGACCTCACTTCCAAAAGTTAGGGAAAATGGAGTATGCCCCGTGGAGGTCCTGTGAGAATTTTTGTAGGCCCAAAGTACTTGCGCGAACTGTTTGGGCCACAATCCTTTCGATTCATCTATTAAGGGTTTTGTTTACAGCCTCGACCTACCCGTCAGCTTGTGGGTATGCTACCGACGAGAAACTCTTTGTAATGCCATATTTTTCACAGAAGTCTGTGAAGAGATCACTGTTGAATTGCGTCCCGTTTTCCGACACGATCTTTTTAGGAAGCCCAAACTGACATATAATATTCTTTACCACGAAGTCCAGGACTCTTTTTGAAGTGATGGTTGCCAGAGGCTCAGCTTTTACCCACTTCGTGAAGTAGTCGATCGCCACCACCGCATAACGAACTCCTCATTTTCCCATAGGTAGGGAGCATATTAGGTCGATTCCCCATACCGCAAATGGCATGGGGATGAAATCATCGTTAGCTCGACCGAAGCAGCTCAGGCAACCATGGCGAAACGCTGGCATTTGTTGCACTTCTGAACATACGAGATCGATTCTTTCATTAAAGTGGGCCAGAAATAGCCTTACCTCAGTATCTTCATTGCCAGGTTCCCCCCCCCCCCCCCCCAGCATGATCTCCACAAAAGCCTTCGTGTATTTCTTGTAAAATGGTTTTGGCTTCCTCGGGTAGAACGCATCGTAGGACAGGCAATGAATAACCACGCCGATATAAGGTTCCATCTACTATTACATACCGTGGATCTTGATAAAGTACTGTTCTCGCATCTTTTCTGTTGTCAAATAACTTTCTAGTTGTGAGGTATTCCATTATGGGAGTCATCCAGGTCGGCCTTATGTCGATCATTCGGACCTCTATCACTTCTCCTGTCACGCTTGGGTTCTCCAAGAATTCCACTAGCACCACATTCAATGTCTCAGCCTCTTTTATGGTAGCAAGTCGTGCTAAAGCATCAGTGTTAGAATTCTGCTTGCGGGGAATCTGTTCAACAGAGTTGTACTCAAATTCTGACAGTTCTCTCTTTACCTTAGCTAGGTAGGCCGCCATCTTGGTACCTCGGGCTTTATACTCTCCTAATACCTGATTGACCACGAGTTGGGAATCGCTATAGCATTGGATGGCTTTTGCTTTGAGTTATCTTGCTGCCCTTAGTCCTGCTAGTAAGGCCTCATATTCGGCTTCATTGTTGGATGCTTCAAATCCAAACCTTAGAGCTGTGTGAAATCGATGCCCTTCCGATGAGATTAAGATAATCCCAGCTCCTGATCCGTTCTCATTTGACGATCCTTCAACGAATATTTTCCATAATTCCTGCATCGGCTCCCTCAAGAGCTCTTCTTGAAAACTGATGCATTCAGCCATAAAAAATCTGCAAGGGCCTAACTTTTAATTAAGGTCTATGGCATGCACAATATCTTGAATTGGCTATGTTCGATGGCCCATTTTAAAAGACGTCCTGACATTTCAGGTTTTTGCAAAACCTGCCTTAAAGGTTGGTCGGTTAAGATTGAAGGTTGGTCAATTAAGACGTTGATTGAAGGGGACTGGAAATATGGCCAGAGCTTTCTGGAAGCCAATATCAGACAGAATGCCAGGTTTTCTATCAACATATATCGTGGCTCGACTCTGAGAAGTCTCTTGCTTACATAATAAACTGGTTTTTGAGCATGGTCTTCTTCTCGAACTAATACGACGCTGACTGCATTTTCTGTCACGGCCAAATAAAGGAACATAGATTCTCCAGACATAGGTTTAGATAATACGGGGGGCTCAGCCAGATGCGTTTTTAGGTCGTGGAATGCCTGTTCGCACTCCTCGGTCCATTTAAATTTTTCGTTTCCTCTAAGAAAGTTGTAGAATGGTAGACACTTGTCAGTGGATTTCGAAATGAAACGATTCAAAGCTGCCACACTTCCAATCAAACTTTGAACTTCTTTACACGACCTAGGTTAGGGCATTTCTAACAATGATCTGATTTTCTCAGGATTCAACTCAATCTCCCTTGTGTTGACTATGAACCCTAGGAATTTTCCAGATGTCACTCCGAAAGTGAATTTATGGGGATTCAGCTTCATGTCATACCTCCTTAATATTCCAAAACACTCTTCTAGATCGGACACATGGTTGTTGGCAGTTTTTTATTTGAAAAGCATGTCATCGACATATACTTCCATATTTCTCCCGATCGGACTAGTGAACATCTTGTTGACCAAGTGTTGATATGTAGCCCCGACATTCTTCAGCCCGAAGGGCATAACTTTATAATAGTATACGTTATGTTCGGTCATGGAGCTAGTATGTTCCTGGTCCGCAGGATTCATCGCGATTTGGTTTTATCCAGAATACGCATCCATGAAGGACATGTGCTCATGACCTGCCGTGGCATCTACCAATTGATCAATCCTTGGTAGTGAGAAGCAATCCTTGGGACAAGCTTTATTTAGATCGGAGAAGTCGATACAGGTCCTCCACTTCTTGTTTGGCTTCGGGACATGGGGATGGCAACCCAGATCGGGTACTTTGCCTCTTGGATAAACCCACATTTTAATAATCGAGCTACTTCTTCCTCAAGGGCTTCAGCTCAGAACGTTCCCAAACGTCTTCATTTTTGGGATTTCGCAAGTACATTCTTGTCCAAATTTAAGGTGTGCATGATTACATTCGAACTTATTCCCACCATATCTTCATGCGGCCAAGCGAAGACGTCCAAGTTTTCTTGTAAGAAATCAACTAGCTCCTTCTTCCTTTTATCGTCAAGATTCTTCCCAATCTTTACGAATCTTGAAGCATCTTTGGGGTCGATGTTTACTTCCTCAATCTCTTCTATGGCCTGGAGTTCTGATCTGTCTTTGCCTACTCGTGGGTCAATGTCATCGCATTAGGCGACGTCACCATCCTCTTTTTGCTGAGGTTCTTCCGTCCCGCAAGTAACTTCTACTTCCTGGGACTCCTCACCTCCGTCATTTATGACCATCGCTTGCTGCCCGAGTTGTGATTTTCCCTTCATAGAAATGCTATAGCATTCCCTGGCAGCGAGCTTATAACCTCTGACAGTGCATATTCCTACAGCTGAGGGGAATTTCATTGCTAGGTGGCGGATAGAGGTTGTGACTTCAAACACCATTAGTGTAGGTCAACCCAAAATCGCATTGTATGCAGCTGGACAATGGAATACCACAAACTCAAGTAACTTGGAAACAGTTCACGAGTCTTCTCCCAATGTCACCACTAATCCGATCGTCCCGATGGCTGTCGACCCCTCACCAGAAAATCCGTACAGAGTCATTGAGGTCGCCTTCAAATTAGTTACAGATAACCTTATTTTTTCCAGGGTGGACCTGGAAAGTAAATTCATAGAACTTCCATTATCCACTAGTGTTCTTCAGACCTTCCGGTTAGCGAGCTGAACGGTTATGACCAACGGATCATTATGTGGGAATTGGACGTGTCCATCATCCTCTTCTGTGAAAGTGATTGGTTGCTTTTCCAATCGTTGTTGTTTCGATAACCATTGCTCCAGGACGAACTCCACCCCGTTATGAGACTTCAGTTCGTTAATGTACCTCTTCTGGGCCTGCCAAATGGGGTCCTCCCGCAATAGTGATTATATCTCCCCTACTATCGGAGGATGGTTGACTTGATATGGCTGAGCTCCGTGTTGGCTTGTCGGAGCTTCCAGAACTGGTAGTTGGTTGTGCCCAGTGGGCTAACTCGGATTTACCCGATTTCGGGCGTACTGGGACAAAGGTTCCGCCCTAATGAGAGTATCAATCTCATCCTTCAGTTGTCGTTAATCATCAGTGTGATGACTGATGTCGTTATGGAATCGGCAGAATTTTGAAGAATCTCTCTTCGCCCTCTAATTCTTTAACGGTTCAGGCTTCTTCCATAGAAGGCAATTAGAATTTGTCAGGAAGATGTGCACTCTAGTGTCCATTAGGTCAGTATAAGTAGTGTAAACAGGTTTGAATTTCTCCACAGACTTATTTTTCTTCGTCCCACTTTGGTCTCCTTCTCCATTTCCCTTTTGTTATTCCCCCCTTGGTTATTCTGGGTAACGGTTTGAGTTGTACCTACAACGTCTGTTATTGCTCCAACAGGTTGAACAAAGGTCTGGTTGGTTCCCGCAACAGAAGCTCGCACCTCCTCTAGGTTAATCCATTCTTGAACTGGGGCCAAGAATTCGTCCACACTCTTAACTCATTTTCTTTGAATTTCCTGCCATTGGTCGCACCCAACAAGAAATCATGTCCTCATTGCCATGAGTTTAGAGCTGTCACCAGCATCCCTAGCTCGTGCAACGACATTGGAAAATCTACTTAGATATGCTTTCAATGTCTCACCAGGTTGTTGCTTCACATTTGTAATGCCCCAAAATCCCTAATGCGGTTTAATGGTTGGATTAGTAGGTCGGGAGGGCCATAATTGATTTATTATGCCATTAAAATATTATATGCATGTTTATGTGAATTATATTATAATATGATGTTAAATGCATGCATGTGGGTCCACATTCATCACATGGGTATTTTGGTAATTTGGCCTCTTGAGGGTGTACTTGTATATTTGTATGCATGTCGGTGATTTATTGTTGAGGCCACATTATAATGTGGATTTGTTCGAGCTATTCGACATGCGATGATTTTTTAGTGCAGATTATCGATTTAGTCATAACGGGATTAAATTCGGGGCTCAGGGTGAGTCTCGGGGTAATTTGGTGATTAGAGCGTTGCCGAGAATTAAAGGGTAGCGGGATATGAATTATTGGTATTGGAGAATTTTGAGAATAACGAGAATTGGAGGGTGTTAATTATGATTAACGAAATATGTGGAAAAGGACGGTTTTACCCTTAGGAGTCTTTAGAAAACCTTAAATGACCTAGGGGAAAAAAGGTCTTTTCACCTTAAGTCATATAAAAGCCATTGAAGGCTGTAGAAGGTTGGAAAAAATAGAGCATAAATCATCTCTCCCGTACCTCATTTTCTCTCCTTTTTCTTTTGGACTTTTGGAGCTTTTCCTGAGGATTCAAGTCAGGAAAGTGGATCTTGAGGGCTTAGGTTTTTGTTCCACCATTGAAGAGGTTCCTAAATTGAGCTTGAGGTAAGTTTCTAGCCATTAAAACTCTAGCTTTGCCCTGCTTTTAGTTTGGTTTTCAGCTTGGTTTTTTTAGATTGGTTAAAGGGAATTGATGGGAGATTTTGGCTAGGGTTACTTGGGTTGTGATGCCTAGGACATGTGTAGATGGTTTTTGGGTTCATTTGGGACTTAAAATGATGTTTAGAAGCTTTTGGTTCAGGTTGGAAATGGTGGAGTCGAAGGGGGAAGTTTCAGGGCCATTCTGGCTGTGTGTAGTGCTATAGCGCCCACAAGTGGGTGCTACAGCGCTACTCAGGGAGGATTTCATGCTGCCTTGGGCGCTGGGGTGGTAGCACTACCCTACTTCATCAGATTTTGGTTTGGGCATTTTTAAGGGTTTTTGGCTCGGGGTTTCAATCCTTAAGGCTCGGGATTGAATTTACTCACCGTTTTGGTACAATTCAGGGTCTCGGGAGTGAGGTTTAGGTCAAGACCCTGTTATTGTTGATTTTCATTAATGGAGGTTATAATTGGTTATGATTAGGTAACCGCTAAGGAATCAAAAGGTTTATCGACCTCAAGGGTCATTCTGTTACTATTTCTCGCTCGAACCAGAGGTAAGAAAACTACACCCTATATGTGACATGCATGGTTATTATTGATGCATGTTGAGTGTTTAAATGTGGACATTTATTGTATATCAAATGCTTTGCAAATCTTTCTCACTTGTGCGTGGCATTGACTAAATAGTAAGAATTGGCAATGGTGTTAGTATTAACTGTCAAGCTAGGACTCACTAGTCAAGTTCGGCAGTAGTAATGAGCACTGGTCACCTAGTATTGACTAATAAGTCAAGAACGTTCTTAGCGTGTTTAACGCAAGCCGACAAAGATTAGATCTAATCGACATCTGCATTGAATGACACAAATGAGCATTAATGCCGGACCGACCTCAAGTTCGATGAAAACTAAAAATGCTTGGCTAGCCTATGGCTAGTCATTTGGAGCCAAGGCTAGAGGGTCCAGGTGAATGCTTCGTCACATGGCTATGGGTGCTGAGCCCGAAGTGACTTACCCAACATTCACTCATTTGACTGGAGCCAGGGCCAGAAGATCCAGGTGATTGGATTGTCACATGGGTGTGGGTGCTGAGCCCCGTAGTGACTTGCTCGTCAGTCACTCATTATGGTTTAATAGAACCTCAAGTGTTAAGTCACTCATCTGATTAAAGCTATATGCTCCATCATGGTTAATGGAACCACAAAGTGATACTCACTCATCTGTTCAGGGCTATAAGCTTTATATGATTATCATGATCATCATTTGATATTATATAGATGCAATATTGAGTTTTCGTGTTGGCCTTTGGCTTATGGGTGCTATGTGGTGTAGGTAAAGGGAAAGAAAATCTCACCCAGCCTTGAGTGGAGAGCTTAGGTGGTGATGTGTACATATGCGGCCGCTTGGCCACCATGGCCGAGGAGTTTCTCAGAGGAACTAGGGGATTTACCCTATTTTTTCCGCTTAGGTTGGTGGGTTGTAAATTTTAAACTGTATTGACCATTTTGGATTGTAAATAACTTGTAAACGTTTTTATGGGCCCATGAATAGTTTTATGTTTTAAATAAAATATATCATTTCCTTTTGATTGGTTTTTCACCTTATCATATTAATAACACTTAGATGCACGCTTATAACCAAAGAACTCTATTAGCGAGTTAAGCATGATTCAAAGTTCACAGTAACTGTCTTGGAGTAACCAGGGCATTACAACTTGGTATCAGAGCATGCCAAGGTTTAGGGTTCCTATAGACTGGCTGGGCATGTACACTCACCACTGAAGACAAGCTCGACTTATGGTTTGGTAACTATTTATGTATTTATATATTTAACTGCTTAAATATGGTATAAATGCTTTACCTGTTTACATGAGATACCTTGATAAGGTTGTGCCTTGAATACTGCATCTTCAGCAAAAGTGTGCTAATTAGTACTGATATTGCTGGAACATACTCATTAGTATTGTTCATTGTGAATTATTATTTGATACATGTTAAATGCTAAATGCTATAATCATGTATCCATCTGTATAATTGTATAATTGTAAAATATGTGATTATCTGTTGATCTTGGACCGTGAGGCGACAAGAGTTTTTGTTATTACTGCTTAATTGGTCGCATTGATTGTTGCAGCAAGGTTTAAGTTGATAAGAATGATTCCAAGACAGACAGATTCATCAGCTAGCCAGGGTGATCAAGGCCAGGATAACAATCAGGGTCAGGAGAATGACCTAAGTCAGATTCCACAACCAGCTTCTGAGAATTGGCAGCAATTGTTTAATGAGCTGCAAGCCACAGTATTGAGGCAGGGAGAAGAACTCCGCCTTCTGAGACAACAGCAGGTTCCTATAGTAGCCAATGTACCCGAGGCACCCCCAGTTTCAGTGCCAGCGGCTGAGCTGCTGCCTGAGGTTGGTAACAAATGGGACCCTCTCTATGAAAGGTTCAGAAAGCAGCAACCTCCAGTATTTGAGGGCAGTGAAGATTCTGCAAAGGCAGAATAATGGATGAGCATGATTACCACCATTCTGGACTTCATGAGGGTGACTGGTAATGAGAGGGTGGCCTATGCCACGTATATGTTTCGTGAGGATGCCCGATTTGGTGGGAAGTTATATCCCAGACCAGAAACATCAACGCCTTGAGTTGGGAAGAGTTTCAGACTCTGTTAAATGAGAAGTACTATAATGATGCCATCGGGGCGGCAAAAGCTGAGGAATTTATCAGGTTACTTCAAGGGAGTTTGTCAGTGACTGCGTATGCCTTGAAGTTTGATCGATTGGAAAAGTTTTCCATGGAGCTGGTTCCCACTGACAGGACCAGAAGAGAGAGGTTTCTCTAGGGGCTACAACCTAGATTAGCCTGGGATGTTCGCATCACCATTGTGGCTGGGGTTACTACCTATGCACAGGTGGTTGAGAAGGCACTCACAGTTGAGAGTGCAGAGAATAAGAACTGGCGAGATAATGCATTCATAAAAGATTTTAGGAGAACAAGTTCTCCATTTGTGGGTTTTGGTAGGGGTGGAGGCCCCAGTGAGTAGAAGATGAAGTTTCTAGACACCTTCCCAGTTCTAGGTCCTGATAGGCGACCTCACGGTATTTCAATGGGTCGCCAGAGTGGTAGTGAGACCTGGAAGACTCGTCCTGAATGCCCTAGATGCAAGAGGCATCATTTGGGAGAGTGTAGGGCAAAGGCCTGCTTTTTGTGTGGAGCAGTGGGTCATTTCAAGAAAGATTTCCCTGAGGCATGAAAGGAAGAACCCAGAAAAAAAAAACAGCTCGACCCCAGCTCGAGTGTTCGCATTGACACAAGCAGAAGCTGAGGCTTCTCCCTCAGTAGTTTTAGGTTAGATTCTTAGTGCGAAACCCCTTATAATGTTTTGATTGATTCTGATGCTACACATTCTTTTGTTGCTAGTAGTATTACTGATAGACTATGTAGACCCTGTGATTTTTATACTGTGGGGTTTGGAACTTTATTACCCACTGGGGAATTAGTAGTATCCAGGGGAGGGGTCAGATCTTTGCCAGTGACAATGGAGGCCAGAGAGTTTTCAGTGGATTTGATAGAGTTAGTCATGACTGACTTTGACATGATTCTGGGTATGGACTAGTTAGTGAAGTATGGGGCAACCATTGATTGCAGAAGGAAGATGGTCACCTTTGAGCCTGAAGGTGAGGATCCTTTTGTGTTTGTTGGTACTGTGCATGGACCCCACATACCTATGATTTCTGTTATGAGGGATAGAGATCTATTGCAAGGAGGTTGTATTGGATTCTTATCCAGTGTGGTTGACACCACTCAGGTCATGCCAGTGAGACCGGAATCGTTTGTGAATTCTTGGATGTGTTTCCAAAAGATTTACCAAGGTTACCTCCACACACAGCGATTGAGTTCGTGATAGAACTGACACCAGGGATGGAGCCAGTGTCTAGAACACCTTACAGAATGGCCCCAGCTGAGTTGAAATAATTGAAAGTACAGTTGCAAGAGCTGTTGGATTTGGGTTTTATCAGACCTAGTTTCTCACCTTGGGGTGCGCCAGTTTTGTTTATGAAGAAGAAGGATGGTTCTCTGAGGATTTGCATTGATTACAGAGAATTGAATAAGCTAACAATCAAGAACAAGTATCCTTTGCCAAGGATAGATGATTTTTTTGATCAGTTGCAAGGTAAAAGGGTATTCTCAAAGATCGACCATCATTCTGGTTATCATCAGTTGAAGGTCAAGGAGGGAGACATACCGAAGACTGCTTTTCGCACTGGGTATGGGCATTATGAGTTCTTAGTCATGTCTTTTGGATTGACTAATGCCCTAGCTGCTTTCATGGATCTGATGAAAAAAATGTTTAAGGATTATCTGGACCAGTTTGTGATCGTTTTCATCGATGATATCCTGGTTTATTCTCAGTCAGAGTCAGAACATGAGCAACATCTGAGGTTGGTTTTACAGAGACTGATGGATAGCCTGTTTGCAAAGTTCAAGAAATGTGAGTTCTGGTTATCTTAAATATCTTTTCTTGGGCATACTGTCAGTAAGGATAGGATTAAGGTAGATCCATCCAAGATCAAGGCAGTCAGAGATTGGCCAAGGCCAAAGAATGCTTATGAGGTTAGAAGTTTCCTTTTTTTGGCAGGATATTATAGGCATTTTGTGGAAGGTTTCTCAAAGATCTCTACTTCATTGACTGAGCTGACACACAAGAATCAGAGGTTTGTGTGGTCAGACAAGTGTGAGAACAACTTCCAGGAACTGAAACAGAGATTGATTATAACTCCAGTTCTAAGTCTTCCAACAAATCAGGAGAAGTTTGTGATTTAGTGCGATGCTTCACATCAAGGTTTGGGATATATTCTGATGTAGTCAGGGAAAGTAATTGCTTAGGCCTCACGTCAGTAGAAGGAGTATGAGCAGAGATATCCAACTCATGATTTAGAGTTGGCGGTTGTGGTCTTTGCATTAAAGGTATGGAGGTATACCTTTATGGGGAGAAGTGTGAGATCTACACTGACCACAAGAGCATGAAATACTTCTTCACTTAGAAAGACTTGAATATGAGACAAAGTCGTTGGATGGAGTTAGTAAAAGATTATGATTGTGAGATTTTGTATCATCCAGGAAATGCTAACGTGGTAGCTGATGCTTTAAGCCAGAAGGGTCTAGGACATATTCATAGTGTGAGAGTGATAGCCAGAGAATTAGCAGATGATATGACCAGAGTTGGTATAAAGTTGCTGGTGGGCTAGTTGGCCAATATTACGCTACACTCTACACTGTTGGAGATAACAAAGGAGGGTCAGTTGGGTGATCCCCAATTGATCAAGATCAGAGAGTATGTTTTGGCTGGAGCATCCAGAGATTATACAGTGTCTGAGATGGGCTTGTTGAGATACAAGGGTCGGATATGTGTTCCATTAGACACTTCTTTGAGGTGAGAGATTTTGGATAAATCTCACACTACACCTTATTCTTTGGATCCAGGCACCACGAAGGTGAATAAGGATGTGAGATCGTTGTATTGGTGGTCGGGGATGAAGAGGGATGTAGTGGAATATGTGGCTAAGTGGTTGACATGTCCACAGGTCAAGGCTGAGCATCAGAGACCGACAGGAAGGGTTATTGCAGCCTCTGGATATCCCAGAGTGGAAATGGGAGGACATCACGATGGATTTCCTGGTGGGGTTACCCAGGATGGTTGGTCAACATGATTCTATTTGGGTTATTGTGGATCGATACACCAAGTCAGCTCACTTCTTGTCAGTGAGGACTACTTATACAGTTGACTAGTATGCAAATCTCTATGTGAGAGAGATCGTGCGCCTTCATGGAGCACCGAGGTCGATCGTGACCCCACTTTTACTTCCAAGTTTTGGGGGAGTTTACAGAAGGCCATGGGAACACAATTGAAGTTCAGTACTGCTTATCATCCTCAGACACATGGACAATCTGAGAGGACGATTCAGATATTGGAAGACATGCTGCGAGCATGTGTGCTGGACTTTGGTGGATCCTGGGGTAAGTATCTACAATTCATAGAGTTTTCCTACAACAACAGTTATCATTCTACCATTGGAGTTGCACCTTATGAGATGCTGTATGGTAGGAAGTGCATATCTCCCATTCATTGGGATGAGACAGGTGAAAGGAGATACTTGGGTCATAAGGCAGTTCAGAGGACCAGTGAGGCCATTGAGAAAATTAGAGCTCGGATGCTTGCTTCTCAAAGTAGACAGAAAAGTTATGCAGATCCCAAGCGCAGGAACGTGGAGTTCAGTGGGAGACTATGTTTTCTTTAGAGACTCGCCATGGAAAAGAATGAGAAGATTTGGGAAGAAGGGCAAGGTGAGCCCTAGATTTGTAGGTCTATTTGAGAACCTGGAGAGGATTGGTCAGGTGCTTACAAGTTGGCCTTACCTCCAGCATTGTCAGGCGTGCATAACGTGTTTCACGTTTCAGCTCTTCAGAGGTATGTATTTGATGTGACTCATGTTTTGAGCTATGAAGATCTGGAGCTTGAGGCAGATCTCTCTTATGAGGAACAGCCAGTCCAGATACTTGAGAGAAGGGACAAGGTCCTCAGGAATAAGAGGATACCTTTTGTTAAGGTATTGTGGAGGAACAAGAAGGTCAAGGAAGTGACCTGGGAGCTGGTGTCAGATATGCAGAATCAGTATCCTGAGCTGTTCAGGTAAATTTCGAGGAAGAAATTTCTGTAAGGAGGGGATAGTTGTAATGCCCCAAAATCCCTAATGTGTTTTAATGGTTGTATTAGTAGGTCGGGAGGGCCATAATTGATTTATTATGCCATTAAACTATTATATGCATGTTTATTTGAATTATATTATAATATGATGTTAAATGCATGCATGTGGGTCCACATTTCATCACAGGGGTATTTTGGTAATTTGGCCCGTTGAGGGCGTAATTATAT
The DNA here is from genome assembly GCF_963169125.1 of Humulus lupulus. Taxonomy (NCBI): domain Eukaryota; kingdom Viridiplantae; phylum Streptophyta; class Magnoliopsida; order Rosales; family Cannabaceae; genus Humulus; species Humulus lupulus. The sequence continues at coordinate 282,465,676 of NC_084794.1, read as the reverse complement.
ATTTGTATGCATGTCGGTGATTTATGTTTGAGGCCACATTATAATATGGATTTGTTCGAGCAATTTGACATACGATGATTTTTGAGTGTAGATTAGCGGTTTAGTCATAACGGGATTAAGTTTGGGGCTCGGGATGAGTCTCGGGGTAATTTGGTGATTAGAGCGTTGTCGAGAATTAAAGGGTAATAGGATATGAATTATTGGTGTTGGAGAATTTTGAGAATAACGAGAATTTGAGGGTGTTAATTATGATTAACGAAATAGGTGGAAATGGACGGTTTTACCCTTGGGAGTCTTTAGAAAACCTTAAATGACCTAGGGGCAAAAAGGAATTTTCACCTTAAGTCATATAAAAGCCATTGAAGGCTGTAGAAGGTTGGCAAAAATAGAGCATAACTCATCTCTCCCGTACCTCATTTTCTCTTCTTTTTCTTTTGGATTTTTGGAGATTTTCTTGAGGATTCAAGCTAGGGAAGTGGATCTTTAGGGCTTAGGTTTGTGTTCCACCATTGAAGAGGATCCTAAACTGAGCTTGAGGTAAGTTCCTAGCCATTAAAACTCTAGCTTTGCCCTATTTTTGGTTTGTTTTAACCTTGGTTTTTAAGATTGGTTAAAGGGAATTGATGGGAGTTTTTGGCTAGGGTTACTTGGGTTGTGATGCCAAGGACATGTGTAGATGGTTTTTGGGTTCATTTGAGACTTAAAATGAGGTTTGGAATCTTTTGTTTCAGATTGGAAATGGTGGAGTCGAAGGGGGAAGTTTCAGGGCCATTTCTGGTTGTGTGTAGCGCTATAGTGCCCACAAGTGGGTGCTACAACGCTACTCAAGGAGGATTTCAGGCTGACTTGGGCGTTGGGGCGGTAGGGGGGTAGCGCTACAGTGCTACCCTACTTCATCAGATTTTCGTTTTGGGCATTTTTAAGGGTTTTTGGCTCGAGGTTTCAATTCTTAAGGCTCGAGATTGAATTTTGTAGAGTCCAAGAACTTTACTTAGCTAGATAGATAGTAGTATTATAGTAATTATAGAATTATCTTTATAACTGTGGATTTTTGGTTCAGACCGGGATTTATTTGGACACTCATAGTAGTACTTGTAGATTTTCTAAGTTTAACGTATAGTTTAAGAATATTAATGTTAACCTAAGGTTTGATTAATATGGCTGATATTGAGGATAATATTTATTATACTATAAGGTTTAGATAAGAACCAAAAGGATTTTAAGCACATGTTATGTATGGGTGATTAAGGGTTAAGTATTTTGAGGATTTAATTTATTAAGGGTAAAATTTGAATACTCTAAGGTCAGTCAGCAGCTTTGAAAACGTTTAAGGGCTTAGCCAAGGATGTTTACTCAATTTGAATTAAGCTAAAAATGTATAATTTCGTGTTTAAATAATCAGCGTATGCCGATATATCGCAGCTATAGGGGCGATATATCGCAGCACGTAGATACGGAAAACACAAAATGATGCACATTTGCCTCGGGCATAATGGTCCAGGCGATATATCGCCTATAGGGGGCGATATATCGCCTCCTTCAGCATATTTTGAATGTTTTCAAAATCGTTTCCCATTCAAACCTTCAACCTCTTGATAAGTCCAGCACCTTTCTGAACGAGTCTTCAGCCTCTGCTAATTCAAATTATTTTCACTTAAAAAGCCATTATTTTTATTCAAGTTAAATTAAGATCCTTTCATTCCTAAACTCTATAAATAGGACCTAGTACCCAGCCATTATTCATCTTTTGCTCTAACTTCAGAGGCTGCAAGTTGCTAGGTGAGTGTGAGAGTGTAAACACTTGGGTTGGGAATCATAAACTTGATCATCATAAGCTTATCAAACACTTGGGGAAGTAAGTTTTTATAGTATTTCAGTTCGAGGTTTAGATTGGTCTTACAAGTCTTCAAGGTATTTCCACACCTTAGTTCATTGGTATTATTTTATTTTAAGTTCTCATAGTCTTCTACTCAGCCTTCTAACCTTAATCTTTATTTTGATTAGGAAATCTAAGAACTTGCCCATAAGTTTTTGGTAAGTATTTTCTCAATGATTTAGTCCTTCCATTCCTTTCATTTCTCTTCTTCACTATACTCACTCTTTTTCAAATGGTTCTTAGGAGTGTTCCAAAGTCCTAACTCTGTCCTCTTATCCCAATAATTTTGGTAAGGAAAATAGGATAGAATTCATATGTTATATGTTTTATATGTTATCTTATGTTTTTATGTTATGAAATGTGTTATGTTATGTATGATTGTAGGCTTGGGCATATGACCCATATGACTAACAAGCCCCAAATGGATTGTGGGCATATGACCTGTTTAGCTAGTAGGACCCCACTAATCTAATGGGCATATGACTTGTTTAGTCTATGGGACCCCAAGTAATAATGGCCATTATAGTATGTGTATGATATAAGTGTTATGTTATGTTTTTATGTTTCTTATGAAATTATGTATGTGAACTATGTGTTAGATTTCCTTGCTGGGCATTAGGCTCATTCCTTTTTGTTTATATGTGCAGGAAAATAGACTTAGTGGCGGGAAAGGTTCTTGGTAGCTTTGAGAATTTGTATTGAGGCGAAATGGATTCAAGAGCCGAGCGTTTTGATTCGAGGATGTAGTTTTGTTTTTATGGATTTTACTTGTATTTTTTCGCACTTATTATGTAATACCTTTTTATTTTAAATTATGTTATGTTTTGTTTTTAAAACAATGAGATCCCATATCCTACTTGAGATTTTATGTAAGTTTAACTCTTAGTTTTTACAAGTTTCTTAATAAAGTTATGGTATTTTCACTTGTAAGTTTTATTAAGGATTAGTATGTATAGTTTTCGTTAATGGTCCAAAAGTCTAGAGTAGTTGGGTCATTACAAATTTACTCACCGTTTTGGTACAATTCGGGGTCTCGGGAGTGAGGTTTAGGTCAAGACCCTCTTATTGTTGATTTTCATTAATGGCGGTTATAATTGGTTATGATTAGGTAACCGCTAAGGAATCAAAAGGTTGATCATTCTCAAGGGTCATTCTGTTACTATTTCTCGCTCGAACCAGAGGTAAGAAAACTGCACCCCATATGTGACATGCATGGTTATTATTGAAGCATGTTGAGTGTTTAAATGTGGACATTGATTGTATATCAAATGCTTAGAAAATCTTGCTCACTTGTGCGTGGCACTGATTAAATAGTTAGAATTGGCAATGGTGTCAGTATTAACTGTGAACTGGGACTCACTAGTCAAGTTCGGCAGTAGTAATAAGCACAGATCACCTGGTATTGACTAATAAGTCAAGAACGGTATTAGCGTGTTTAACGCAAGCCGGCAAAGATTAGATCTAATCGATATCTGCATTGAATGACTCAAATGAGCATTAATGCCAGACCGACCTCAAGTTCGATGAAAACTAAAAGTGCTTGTCTAGCCTATCTTATTGTAGACCATCTATAGAGGATTGAGTGACAATTATAGTTGTAACAATGGATAATTAATAGCGTATCTATATTTGTTATAGAGCGTTATATGAATTCAAGAGTGCAATTCTGAGTCTATAGTGTCATGATGAATTAATAAGTTAGTAAATTTATTTGTTAGATTAATGATAATTTATTGGAGCTTGATTTCATAGGCTCATGATCCCCATTTTACCTTGGATAAAATCATCTAGATAGTCTCAATTAATTGATTTAATTATCAATTAGAATGATCAAAGTTGACTAGGTCAATTTTGGATAGTTTCACAGAGTTATGTACTTTTGTGAAGAAAAGAGAAATTATGGCAGATTTATTAATTAAGATAAATTGGTATCTAAATTAATAAATAAGTTTAAAATAAGGTTCAAATTATAAATAATTAATTTGATAAAGGATTTAAATGATTATTTAATTAATTAAATCAATAGAAAATAATACATGCCTTGATTTTAAGTCCAATGAACTTATTATCAAATGAGAAATTTCACGGGCCTAAAGCCTATGATAATTTCGACCTAGGGCTTGAAATTGGCTATTATTTTATTGATTTTTTAATTAAATTAAATGACCTAATTGAGTTTGTAAAAGAAGTGCTTAGAGAGAAGACGACAGATAAGTTTAATCACTGGTTTTCTGATAGTTTTAGATTCTCTCTAAACACAAGTCCTTTTCTAAGCCTCTTATTATTCTTTTCTCTTCTTCTCTCTGTATCTATCTCATGTGTTGAGAATTGCCCACACTAGTCTAGGTGATTTTAAGGATACATTGGAAGACTGTGAAGAAATTAGAAGAACGGTTCAGTTTCTTGATAATACTCTACGACAGAAATGATACAAGAGTTAGAGAAGCTGAAGTAATGACTCTTTCATTCCGCTGTGTATACTGTAAATATTCTTATCTTTGTTTCTCTTTGAATTAAATTTCAGAAACATGTTCTAAGTAATCTCATATTAATTTGTTTAATATTAGATCTACATGAAAATAAATAAAGATCCTGTATAAGTTTTCCCAACAGATGCATGCAGATGCACCTTCACAAGCTCCACCATCGCCTCCATATATGTTCGGAGATGATGCGCCTACACATGTTCCCCCGCAGTCCTGCCTCAATCTACATTTAGAAATGATTTGTCTTCGTCAACACCTCCGCCATGATCTCCACCGCCCCCTGTCATTCAGTTTCCTGATGACAGTGAAGATGAAGATGTGATCAACATAGGATAGGTTATATATATAGTTATATAAATATTAGTGTTTATTTGTTTTAATAAGACAACTAATTATTAATATTAGATTGTATGGTCTATTTTCTTATCAATTAATGGATACTACAATTCTGATTTAAAATTTTATTATATATTAAATTTGACATTTTTTTTTCTATTACACTATTTGCGACGAAAATATATTGTATTTGAGGCGAATTATTCGCCGCAAATAAGAGTTAGACAAGACAAATCAACCATTATTGCGGCGAATAATAGGACTATTTCTAGTGAATTATTTAAAATTTTCGCCGCAAATAAGGGTCAATTACGACAAAATCCAGAATTATTTGTGGCAGATTTATTGATATTTACAGCGAGCATTTTTTTCGCCACAAATAATGGTATTTACGATGACCTTTTTGCTGTGAAGTATTTACAGTTTGCAGCGAATTATAGGGGTATTTGCAGCAAAATTGATCGCTGCAAAATCTTTAATTTCTTGTAGTGTACACATGCTTCTATATATTGTTGAATGTACACACACTTTTTATGTGAGATATTTTCTCTAACATCCACCTTCAAGATGATATGATCTCTATTTTTGCTCACCAATCTTGGACAGCTCGATCGCAAGTGGCTCTTTGGCTCTTTTGGCTCACTATCTCCGATCAAAAGTGGCTCTTTTGAATTTCTTTCTGGACCGGTTTTGAATTTGGATCAAACTCGTTAGAGTTTTTTTTTTTTTGCTCTGATACCATGTTAGAATGTGGAAGGTGGTGTTAGAAAGTAGGAAATGGTGTATGGTAAGAAACATATGATCTCATAGTCTTATATATTGTTGAATATACCCACACTTTTCATTCATGATATTTTCTCATTCAGTTTTAACGTCAATAATAGACTGAAGCCAAAAATTTAGGTGACTAAAGTACATGTACACTCGCTTGACATCAATATAGGCATCAGTTGCATTAAAACTTTTGGCTGTTTCCCTATAATATGGACCTTCTCCAAGCTATAATTTCTCTAATATAAATAAAGCTTGTACTCTGGAATTCCCCAGTTAATACATACTAATTCGTTACAAAATTGACAAAGCAGGAAACCCTTGTCCTTGATAGGATTATCGCTATATAGGTCTTGTTACTCTCAACTATAGTTCATCACCTGAGAAGCAGGAGACATAACTCATTGTTTTCGCTTTTCAAACACAAAGTTTATAAGTGGCAATCATCAAGCCTCTATAAAAGAAAGGAAACCGTCTGATTGAGCAGCTGCAATGCATTATTTATTTTATTTAAAATTATGTTTATTGACAGCAATAACTATACAAGCAGCAATATAGTAATGAAGATAAGAAGAAGATATATAATTAATATTATATTAAAATTATTAATATTAATCATGATTACTTGCTCGGTGGTAGTCTCTCATAAGCGTTGAGCAACTTTAATTAATTGTGGTATCTCCACTATATACCAATTCATAATATTATATGTATTGTCTACAAAATATCGCAGACTCCTCTCGAAACTCTCCACCCTTTTATATATATACGTCCCTAGCAAGCTATTAATTTTTCAGAATCGCCTATATATATATATATATGTTGAGTTGAGTAGTTTATATCCAAGATATTATACTAGACATCTAACTGATCATAAAACTTGGTACGTATGAACGTACGTTTAGTACTCATGTATTTAATCATTAATTATTATCTTCTGAAATATATATTACAATAACAGATGATATAGTTTCTATGTAATTTTGCTTATATAATTAATTACTGATCATCATGGTTACACATAAAGTAGCAGTACTAAGTATAATAATTAACTGTCATTTTGGTCTTTTTTTCAGGTTATATATATTCAAAAACTTGAATGATGAAAACCCTAGCTGTGGTCGTGATTGGCATCTGCGTGGCTTTCTTGGCAATTTCCCGAACCGAAGCTGTGAAAAATACTCTGCCGCTTCCGATCACAAGTCATCCTGATCGTCAGGCGATGATCGGCAGAGACGATAGTAAGAATCATCCAATTAATAATTTTGGTCGAAAGGTACTGACCAGTGATAGAGATGATGACCAAAACAGCGTCCACGCCAGTGATCATAGTGGTGGTAATACTGATACGGTAGGCAATGATCATCAAGCCCGCATTTTCGTTCACAATCCAAGTCATCAGTAGTAACTGGGATCGATAGTTATGTACGTAACCATCATGATCATATGGTATATATATATAACTGTGTGTTGTGTAGAAATTAATTAATAAATAAAGTGACTTAGGGAATAACAGCAGGATATAGCTATGAATGGATGGTATCCCATGCTATTTAGGTAGCTGTTATTATAGGACTGGATTCACCCAAGGTCATGGTGTGTGATCAAATAATCCAAAGTCATATACATATTTCTATATCGCCTAGCTAGATTTACACATGTTAAATGTATGTGTGCTGTACGTACTACTTTATAGGTGAGAAATAAAAACACCACGAATGCTATATGTTTCTATACATAGCATGGTTTCGTGTGATTAACTGCCAAAGCTCCTATATATATTAATATATATATATATATATATATTAGTACAAGCAATAAACGTTCCTTAATTTTAAAATGTTAAACATTGTTTATAATTTTAATAAAAGCTGGTTAACTGTTCTTTGAAATATATATATATATATAATAGAATAAATTATAGTTCTATAGTATATATAAATTAATATTTAGACCAATAACTCTACATATATGACATCTAAACAGAATATTGACATATATATATTTACATGACTATATGACATATATATAAATTATAAAAATATTTTAAAAAAATTAATAATATAAATAAAATAATAATAGAAAAAGTCATAGTGTAAACAATATACATGCATCAACTATTTCAGTTTTTTAATATAGCAATGTCCTTTAATGAATTTGATGAAGAAAAAGAGGTCAAATTACTTAATAAAAAACAAACTATTATATAAATTTATAAGATAAAAAAAATGATATGTGTGCCTTTATATTTTTAAATAAATATGATTTAATTATTTAAATTATCATAAAATATCTTTAAAATACCATATGCTAATTAATTAATTTTTTTTTAAGTTTATGTTTGTTCTAATTTTTGAATTTGACAGTGACAACAAAAGATTATATATTATATGTTTAATATAATATTAATATTATATGTGATTTTAAATTTAAGTTAGTTGCTAGTTGATAGTAGATTATATTATATTATATGTTTAATATGATATTATTCAAATACGTGAAGTTTAAGTTTAATTCAAATTGATTTAAGTTATAGAACGTATGGTTTTCTTATTTTTAAATAATTATTATTCTAAAATATCTAAAAAATATCTTATTTTAATTTGTTTAATTATTTATTTATTTAATTTTATCTATGTTTAAGTCATGTTAACAATCTACCGTTAAATATAAGAATATTCCGTTAAAGTTGACGTAAAAAAAACTGTTAAAATAAAAAATTTCTATTATCTACATACTTTTTATATAAAAGATATATATATATATATAAATTAATTGGTGAATTGCGTAAGCTAGAGCCTAGAAGGCCAAAGGAGATATGAAACTCCACATTGGAGGAATATTTTAGTAAGAATAATATGCGATTGTCAAAAATCTAGAAGAACAATTTGGCATTTTATGGAAATAATATGAAATGATGTACCAAGAGAGCAGTGGAATTTTTTTGAGTTTAATTGAAATGAGTTTTGAATTTGATCCAATAATACAAAAATATGTTCAATATATTAAAAATAGTAAAATTCATATTATTTTGTAAGACACAGAATTCATATTGTTTCTCATATTGATGTGTGTAGATACTTCAACTAGACCAATAAGAGTGGAAGAATATTTTTTTAGGATATTTGAAAGTGGATGATACTTCAGGAAATAAAGATCTCTTAAGTGAACTCACAAAAAATTGAAAATTTAAAACTTTACAATCAATAATATAAAAGGACAAGGATATGATAGTGATTTTATATGAAAGGAAAGCACCAAAGTGTTAAAAAAGGATTGTTAGAGATAAATCTTAAAGGATTATATACATCTTGTGCTTGGTATATAGTCTTAGTTAATTTAGTGCATATTTTCATTATTCTCTTTTTCACCTATAATATTAACAAATAACATATATCTACTTATAAGTAAATCCTTATCTCACACTCGTTGAGAAAGTAGCATTATTGAAAGTGTTAAAACTTAGATTTCAAGCTCCAAAAACAAGAGATTCTGCTTTGACTAACATAAACAGTGATGATGATCAAATACTGAAGATAAATGTCAAGCAACTTATTATGAATTAGAGAAATTTTTAAACTTTTGTTCGGCATGACTATTTTATTTGATATTTGGTTTCTTGTTAATTTAATTAGTAAACTTTATAAAATAAAATTATGGACATTCACAATTCTATAAATTAGTTAGATGGCCTCCTTACTCGTTTTTAAAAATTATAGCAAAAATATAGATTTGTAGTTGTGATGTTTCAACTAAAAAAAATTGCAAATGAGATATAAACAGAGCTTAAATTTTGGGGAAAACGTGTGATTTGTAGGAAAAAACAATGTTATGATCTAATATAATAAAATTAATTTGCTGATGATTTATATTAGATTGATTATTTTCTTGACATGATTGATTAAATTATTATGTGTTCACTTAGAAATAGAATTGAATATTTTCAAATGTATACAAATATTTTAAGATTTTTATTAATTTTAAAGAAACTAAAAGCATTAGAAGATGTTTCATAAAAATTACTCTTTAAGTGTTTTAAAATACAATAGATTTTCTGATATTGATGGTTTATGTTTGTTTTCAAAATAAAAATTGAAATACTTGATTGCAGAAAAAAAAAAAAAGCATTGAGTTTTTCCAAATGCATTAATTGCTTCTAAAATATTACTAACCATTCCAATAACAGTTGCTATAGTGTTGACGCCATTTTTCGTCAACTTAAATCGAGAGTAATTAAACAATGTAAACTGTGAAGCGAATGGATGATGAAGAGAAACAAGAAGATTTTTACAAGGTTCAGCAGTTAATTCTGTCTAGTTCACGAGTCTATGTTATTAAGACTTAGAGTTTTCTGGAAATTCTTCAGAGATAAATTACCCAGAGTTCTCTCTCCAGAAATCAGAATTCGATCATTTACAAGTGGTCATTCCTCCTCTATTTATAGGGAAGGTTACAGAGTTCATTCCCACATATGTCGGGAAGATATTCTGTATATCAATTTAAATAATGACATTAAATGTAATATCTCCTATATACATGGAAACATCCCATAAAAATCGGGAACAGATAACAGACTAAATGGTATCCCTTAAATATTGGGATTACACAATAATAAATATGTTCACATGTAATGGGCTATCCCTGGTGACTCATCAGGTCTTCGAGATCAGCAATCGACATTATCACTGTCAGGACTTATGAAACTGCTACGAGCTTGCCGCCCAACTTCAGGCCATGCTTGGGATAGGTAGGTACTGTTGAAGCTGTCACACTCGAGTTTGTACTTCCCAGGCCCAGACTGTTTTATCAGAAGACAATCGGTAATAGATGTATCCCAGTGTCGTGCCATTTCGAACTCAGAAAATATCCTAAGGTTATACATCTTCGAGGTCGTTGTTTTACTTCAGAGATTTTACGGCTGGTCCATATGATGTTTTCATACGTTTGAAGCTCACACTTGACGAGCCCAGCTTTCGGGGTCATATCCTCTTATCTCAAAATCTGGGTGTAATATTTTGCCCCCTCAAAAGTATCAGTTCAAATCCTATGAGAAGGAAACTTTCGAAATGCTCATCTTGGAAACTATACCATCAAATACACTCGAGTGTGGACACGCGTTAGCTGGGTATTGGCAAATCAAAGTACTTGAGTGCCTTGGAACCTTGCCCACGTTCGTTCGCCTGCCAACTTTATGGTACTATCATTTCATTTGTCCCTGGCCGTCGGATCTGATACGGAATCTGGCCAATGGCCCAGATTAGTTAGGATTTTAACATTCCCAGGGGTCTATAAATATATCCCCATTCATCTTCCTCATTTTACTTTCACGTTCAAGCTTTCAGAGAGAAAAAAACAAGAAACTTATTTTCCTAGCTCTTGCATGTTCTCCAAGCCGAGAAGACAAAGAAACGTTGGCCTCTTTGATTCCGTGAGATTGTCTTTTGAACCGCTTATTCAGTCATCAACCTCTCTGTTCTCGCCGACTACATTGTGTAAGTCTCTGTCCGTGTCTTCGTATGCCCGTGTATATGCATTGTTTTCATGCATGTTTATATTGTTGCACTGTTGGTTTTGCACATTAGAATGATTTTGCTGATAAGTATTAGTCTTAAGTTCTGATATGATGGGTTCCAAACCCAGATCATGCGTAAAAGACCCAAATATGGTTCTTTTACTGAGTTTTTGAATTTCGGATGACATATCTTGTACACCAAGATATTGGGTACAAAATTAGGGTTTTATAAATTGCACGTTTCCTAAAAATATCACTTTTTGAGTAACCGCCAACTTTTTTCCCTGAAATATCGCGATCTTCAAAAATAAATCCACCTTCCTTTCTTTTCGTGGAATACACGCTCCGAGACTGGCCTCATCTTTTGGACCGAGTTTTCCTTGTAGCCTCGATCATTCGAGCTTGGATCATCCTGATTCTTATTTTTAATTTCTTGTTCGCCTGGCCCTCACCCTTTTGCTCTCTTGCTAGATGCCGCAGAACTCAGGAAAGCGGTGGGGGTCAAAGCTCGCAATTCCTTACTCACCGAGGGCTCTGAGCCTGGAGTCACCTTCCACTCGGAACCAGCATCTGATTCGGGAGCACCAACTAAGGCACGAGCAAGAAGATACCCGAGATCACTTTCGATGTCAAATCGACGAGGTCGAGGAAGGGAAAAGGAAGAGACTTAGGGTTGCCATATACCCAAATCCAGACCCCGAGCCCAGACCAATTCCCATCGATCCCACTCTTAGAGTGACAATCGCCTTCAAGCTGGGGGACCTTCACTTTTCATTGCTGGGAGAACCAACAAACCCCCCTTCTACCTCGCAGTCAACCTCCATTCCCATCTCGAATAGGGAATTCTTCGAGGCCGAGCACTACTGGAGCTCAGTTTCTTTACTGAGGCAAATCTTCGACATCACAATATTGGATTATCGAGCTCACTGAGGTGTCAAGCCCCGACCTCTTACGAGCAAAGTTGTCGCGCTCCGGGAGATGGGAATCCCGACAACAAGCTGAAGTATGCGGCCTGGAGCCAGGAGCACATGAAGGCAGGGGCTCTATTGCCCTTGAGGTCCTTTTTCAAGGACTTTTTAGACTTTGTTGGGCTCACCCCTTTCCCTCTCAACACCAATTCGTACAGGGTCTTGTCCACCCTGAGGTCGCTTTACCATGAACTAAAATGGGAAGGACCTTCACCAAATGAGATCCTGTATCTCTTTTGCCTAAAAAGCAATCCCTCCCGAGCTCGAGGAGGGGACGACTTCTATTACCTTTCGAGGTATCTGAAGGAGAAGAAGATCTTTGAGGATCTACCCAACCATCCCCCAGATTTCAAGAAGGCTTTCTTTTGGATGGATGGCCTGGCTCCTTCCAGACACTACTCGTTCAGGCGAATCCGTAAGTGCATAAAAAATTTCTTCTTTTGGGCTCAAATTTTTTGCTTAGGCTCGTACCAGTGATAATATGTTCATTTTTCCTGCCAACTACCGTCGGCCCATTCCCACCATGGAGATGAAGGAGCATAAGGAGGCTTGGCTCCAACTTCCGTACGACAGGCGCTCCCTTTCCTATCTTCTTCATGAAGTTAGGCTTCGAGCCTGTGGCCTCCTGGAGAAGGATCAACCCATGTTTGACTGGTCCATAAAAAAATATACCGCATGGGAGTACGTGCGTCTCCCAATTGTCAACCTTCCTCCGAGGCAAAGTGCTAAGCAACAATCCTCAGCTCGACGTCGCAGGAGTCCGCAATCGGGGAACGAGGCCAACGATGAGGCCTCGAGCTTAAGCGATAGACGTATGGTCATCCTTAGCTCAGACTTATGGTCTCCCTCACTACTTAAGCATAAGCCCGAAAAATTATTCTTGTGTAAGGATGATAGGGACCAGTTTTATGTATCATCCTGGGTAGATGAGAGGGTTCATAGGTTCAATAGTTGGCTTGGGAAGTATGACACTATGTATAGTCTGAACAAGGTATGGAACGGAATAGCCATTCAATACGGGACAAATGACTATAGAGACCTTTCGAGGTTGACTTCCACATATAGGGAAGGTACTCCCTCCACCTCCTCTGAAGATGGGGGAATTACATGGTCCCCGAGCACGAGCTCGGGGGAGAGTTCCAGTTAGTTTTCTCTCTACTTGTCTTTTTATTCCTTGCCTGTCTGCATCATGCTAACTTTTTTGTCTTGGAATATCTTATAATGTTGTGTCATTGTGCAGGTGCTATGGACTCTGACCTCAACACCGTGCTCGCCGGTGGCGAGGGAGCCCAGAGGACTAAGCGCCTGAGGGGCTCGCGAAAGTCAGACCGACCTGCCAAGGTCCTTAAGAGGACTGAGAAGACTCCTCCTCCACCAACTCCCACTGTTACGAGCCCAGTTGCAGATCTGAATCCTCAAGTCGAAGCGCCCACTTCGGTCGTTCCTTCCCTGCCTCCTCCGATCATGGCCCACTCAACGTTCGGCCCACCCCCGAAAAAGCCCTTGGCCTCTACAACACGCATGTTGTCGATTTATACTCACGTCGATGAGTATGTAATCGATAATGCTACCGGGTCATGGGGCTACACTTTGCTCGGACATTCTGTCCTGAGTGGGCCAGAGCTTTGGTGGCTTTGACGCACCTCAGTGGTAGTTTTTGAACAATGCTCGGGACTGCAATACTCTTTACGACAAGAGTATCGAGCTCACTGCTGTGGTAACTTCTCTCATCTTATGATTAGTTGTACTTGTGCTTAGTGTATATTCTAATTTGATTTCTTTGTGTGCCAGGCTCTTACTGTCTCTGCTCAGCTTAATTATAAGATGAACAATGAGGTCCATTCGAGCATGTCCTATGCCCAGGAGTCAACGAATCTCCAACTCAAGCTTACTGATGAGCTCAAGGTCGCAAAGGCAAAGATGGAGGCTGAAGCTGAACAGATAAATGCCAAGACAGCCAAGCTCGAGAAGGTGAATGCCTGGCTCGCTGAGCTTGAGAGGATCAATGCCAAGCTTGAGGAGGAGAAAGCGGCCACTTTCGAGATAATGGAGGGCGAAAAGGCTTGTCTCCTTGAAAAGTTTAAGGAGAAGAAGGATCGGGCGGTCGACCTAGCCATGTATAGGATCTGGGCCAGTAATGCCGACCTCGATACCAGCTTCCTAGGCTCTTTCGAGGTAGAACTCGTGGCCAAATGGCAGGCTCGGCTTGACGCTGAGGACGCTGCTTGGGACAAGGCAGATAGAGCCAAGGAGGATGCTGAGAAGGCTAAGGAGGATGTTCCTCCCTCCTAAGTCTTGACTCGGGGCTGCGTCCCTTTGAATTTTTTTTGTAATAGCTTTTATCCTATGTTTTTTATGCCCCTGGAGTCGAAACAATTTATAGCTTATTTATGATATTCGTGGTTGACTTTACTTTAATATTTTTGCTTTTTATTTCTTAAGTTGAAATATTTCAAACAATTCATATTAAGTGCCCTTATGTCAGTTTATTCATACAAACATGTGGTGGATTTTAAGCTCGAGCTCCGATGCATTCATGCATAGTTTACTCAACGTATCCGTGTCCGACCTCGTTATTTGTCAAGGTCGAAAGTTACTTTTACCATGCACCCGAAGGTACTTATATGGAGTGTAACATAGGTGGTTTAGTTATATCTTGGTTTTTTGGTTACTTTTCCTCGTCCTTGGGTAGCTCCCCAAGGTTATGAGGTCGAAACTATCTTTTTGCAAGATATTCCAGCCTCGATCTCGACTTAGCTTGAAGTAGGTTATGTTTCAACTTACTGTCGATTAGTTTGAGCTAGTTTGTTCCAAACCTATTTAGGTTGTGTTTGGTTTGTAATCCATACACTTATATTCTTGATCTAGTTATATCTAGATCACATATTTGGTTATATCCAAATTATCTTGGCTCGCGCATTTGGTTATATCCAAACATCTTATTCTTAATGCCCAAATTATTTTAGCTTGCATATTCGGTTATATCCAAACACTTATTTTTAATAATTTGGTTATGTCAAATCTATCTTAGCTCACGCATCTGGTTATATCCAAACACTTTTATTTTTAATAATTTGGTTACGTCCAAACTATCTTAGCTCACGTTTTTTGTTATATCCAAACACTTTTTATGCTTTTTGTATATGCTATTTTATTTTTTCAAGCTAACAGTATGTATACCACTAATGCCCCCTTAATATCCTATGAGTGTGACCATAGGTTATTAAATCAAGAGAGTTTGTAAAAAATACAGCATATTGAAACGAAAACGAGGTTTATTCGAAATTGAACAATTTATTAACAAAAACATAGCAAAGATAAACAAGCACGGTTACAGGTGTCATCGTTCTTACACTATTGATAGTAAGGTCTCAGATGTTCGCCATTCCATGCTCGTGGTACCAAATTCCCATTCAATCTTGCTAATTTGTAGATGCCAGGTCGGATAACTGATTCGATCTGATAAGGTCCTTCCCAATTAGGCCCAAGCACGCCAGCAGCTGGGTCCCGTGTAGCCAAGAATACACGCCTCATCACCAAATCGCCCACACCGAATTGTCTATGTCGAACCCTCTTATTGAAATACCATCTAGCTCACTACTGGTATGCAGCATTCTTTAGCAGAGCCTTATCCCTTCTTTCTTCAATCAGGTCCAGACTTACTTCGAGCTGGGATTGGTTCGAGGCTTGGTCATAAGCGTGAGTTCAGATGGTGGGTATTTCGACCTCGATTGGCAACATAGCCTCGCATCCATATGCCAGAGAAAAAAGGGTGTGTCCCGTTGAAGTACGAGCTATGGTTCGATATGCCCACAAAACTTGGGGCAACTCTTCGGGCCATTTCCCTTTAGCTTCTTCCAACTTTTTCTTTAGAGAACTCTTCAGGTTTTTATTTACAGCCTCGACTTGGCCATTCTCTTGGGGATGGGCCACGGAGGAGAAGCTTTTTATTATCCCATTTTTTTCGCAAAATCTGGTAAACAAGTCGCTATCGAATTGAGTACCGTTATCGGACACTATCTTCCTTGGCATCCCATATCTGCAGATGATGTTCTTTACTACGAAGTCCAAGACTTTTTTCAAGGTAATTGTCGCCAGAGGTTCGGCCTTGGTCGTCTTTGTAAAGTAATTTACTGCGACTACTGCGTACTTGAATCCACTTTTGCCAGATGGAAACGAGCTTATGAGGTCGATTCCACAGACTGCAAATGGCCATGGGAAGGTCATCATAGTTAGCTCGGAAGGCAGAGCTCAAGGGATCGTGGCGAACCGTTGACACTTATCGTATTTCTTGACGTAATCAAACGAATATGCTTTGTTGGTAGGCCAAAAGTACCCTTGGCGTATGATTTTCTTTAATAAGTTATGCCCCCCAGTGTGGTCTCCACAGAATCCTTCATGAATTTCTTCTATGATCTTCTTAGCCTCAGGTGGAGTCACATATCGGAGTAATGGCATAGAGTATCCTCTTCTATATAGCCTTCCATCCACAACGGTGTACCTGGGAATCTGATACATCAGTTTTCGAGCCTTAGTCCGTTCTTCTGGAAGAATGTTGGTTTCAAGGTACTTAATTATCGGGGTCATCCAGGTTGGCTCAGAGTTAATCATGCAGACATCTTCCTATTCAGGTTTGCTTATACTGGGTGTTGATGTTCGATTGGCACAACATTCAGCTCGTCGACTTCGGTAGATGTGGCGAGCCTGGCTAAGGCGTCTACATTTGAATTTTGCTCTTGGGGAACCTGCTCTATCGTGTAAAATTTAGAATGCTCGAATGCTGCCTTTGCTTTTTCTAAATATGCAGCCATTCTCGTCCCACGAGCCTGGTATTCCCCTAAGACTTGGTTGACCAGCCACTAGGAGTCACTGTAGAAATGTATTTCCTTGGCCTTGAGTTCCTTGGCTATTCGAAATCTTGCCAATAGAGCTTCGTATTCAGCCTCGCTATTTGACGCTTCGAAGTCAAATCTCAAAGTGGAGTGAAACCGACTTCCTGTTGGGGTGATCAGTATTATTCCTGCCCCCGGCCCATTTTCGTTGGAAGACCCATCAATATAAAGTTTCCACAGCTCGCGGGCTGGGGTTAGTCATTCCAGTACATTCCACTATGAAGTCTGCCAGGGCCTGTCCTCTTATGGTTGTCCTCGGATGGTAGGTGATCTTGAATTGTCCGAGTTCAACGACCCATTTTAGTAATCGGCTTGAGGCTTCTGGCTTGGATAAGACTTGTCTTAGTGGTTGATCGGTCAACACATGGATGGGGTGCGCCTGGAAGTAAGGTCGGAGCTTTCGAGATGAGTGGATTAGGATAAGAGCCAACTTCTCCATTAGGGGGTATCTCGATTCTTCCCCTAGTAACCTTTTGCTCACATAATTTAGTGGCTTTTGCACCTTCTGTTCTTCTCGAACGAGCACAACGCTAATGGCGTGCTCGATCGTAGCAAGATATAGGTACAAAACTTCTCTCGTGATAGGTTTCGACAAGATAGGAGGCTCCGCAAGGTGCTTCTTGAGCTCCTGAAAAGCTAGCTCGCATTCTTTTGTCCACTCGAGTTTTTTGCCTCCCCTCAAAAGGTTGAAAAATGGAAGACAGTGGTCTGCAGATTTCGAGATAAACCTACTTAGTACCGCCATCCATCCAGTCAAAATTTGGACATCCTTATGCTTTTTGGGTGATGGCATGTAAATTAGGGCCTGGATCTTTTCTGGATTAGCCTCTATTCCCCGGGCATTCACAATGAAACCTAGGAACTTTCCTGATGACACTCCGAAAGAGCACTTCTGGGGGTTGAGCTTCATGTCGTACTTCCGTAACACGGCAAAGCACTCTTTAAGGTTGTCCACATAGTTATTGTTATGTTTAGATTTAACTAACATGTCATCAACATAAACTTCCATGTTACTACCTATTTGTTCGGAGAACATCATGTTTACGAGCCGTTGGTATGTGGCTCCAGCATTCTTGAGTCCAAACGGCATGACATTGTAGCATTATAGTCCTTTGTCTGTCACAAAACTCGTATGCTCTTGGTCTGGGGCATGCATGGCGATCTAGTTATATCCAGAATAAGCATTCATGAATGACATAAGTCCATGCCCAACTGTGGCATCTACGAGCTGGTCGATCCGAGGTAGGGGGAAGCAGTCCTTAGGGCAAGCCTTATTGAGGTCTGAGTAATCAATACAGGTTTGCCATGTCCCGTTAGGTTTTGGAACTAGCACCGGATTAGCGACCCAATCGAGGTAGAAGGCATCTCGTATGAATCGGTTTTCCTTTAACTGATCGACTTCTTCCTTTAGGGCCTTCTTCCTGTCGTCATCCAGGAGTCTTCACTTTTGCTGCTTCAGGGGGAAGCTTTTGTCAATATTTAGAGCGTGGCTTACCACATTCGAATTTATCCCTACCATGTCCGAATGTGACCATGCGAAAACATCCTGGTTCTTTTCCAAAAAGAAAATTAATTGCTATTTCGTTTCTTCTGGAAGGTTTTTCCCTACCTTCACTGTCTTCGGGGTGTCTACTTCTTCGAGCTTGACCTCTTCGAGCTCTTTTAATGGCTCGAGGTCAGCTTTTTCCTCTATTCTTGGATCAATTTCTTCATCTTTCTTGACCACTGTTCCATCCTTATTCTGAATTATGACAAGCGTTTGTGCACTTGTCTGTTTCTTTCCTCTAATGGAAATGCTATAGCATTCCCTTCCAGCGAGCTGGTCTCCTTTCAGTGTCCCGATGCCACTAGAAGTTGGGAACTTGATTCCAAGTGCTCACAGACGAAACTGCTCCCAGCCCTACTAGGGCGAGTCTCCCGAGAAGTACGTTGTAGGCCGATGGTAGATCCACTACTACGAATTCCATCATCTTGGTTGTCGAGACCGAGTAGTCTCCCAAGGTTACATGGAGTTCGATGTATCTCATGCATGCAATCCCTTATCCTGAAAAGCCATACAATGTTGTTGCACAGACCTTTAGGTCATGAAGCGTGAGTCCCATCTTTTCTAAGGTGGCCTTATAGAGGATATTCACTGAGCTCCCATTATCAACCAGGACTAGGTGAACCCTCTTGTTCGCGAGCTGAAGGGTGATGACCAGCGGGTCGTTGTTAGGAAACTGCACATGAGACGCGTCGTCCTCAGTAAAAGCTATAGGTTGAGATTAAACCCTCTAGTGTTTTGGAGCTCTGGTTTCGGGTTCGTAAGGGGACCCGTCACTAGTTTTCAGCTCATTCACGTATCATTTTTGGGCATTCATGCCCGATCCTGCAATATGAGGCCTCTCGAGATGGTTATGACATCTTCTCCATCAATCGGAGGGGGCCGCTCGTCCTCCCTTGCTCGGGAGTTACTGTTTTGGGCAGGTGGTGCTGTAGCTACCCTCTGGCAGGTAGAAGCCTGATTGAGGTTTTGGTTCCTTACACATTGCCTGAAATACCCTCTCATGATTAGGCCTTCAATCTCGTCCTTTAGTTGCTTGCATTCATCGGTTGTATGTCCAATATCTCTATGGAATATACAGTATTTGCTGGAGTCTCTCTTTGCTTTCTGGTTCCTCATGGGGTCCGGACGCCTGAAAGGGACCTGGTTTTCATTAGCTAGGTAGATATTCTCCCGAGACTCATTGAGCTCGGTATACACTTTGTACATGGAGAAATATCTTTCCCTTTTCTTCTTCTTTCCCCCTTCCGCCTTGGGATTGTTCCCTTCATTCTTCTTTCTTTTGGAAGGGTTGTTCACAGGGGGTTTTGAGGTCGTAGGATACGCTGATGTCGAGGCAAAGTTTACGTTTGTTGTTGTAGTTACGGGCTGAGAGGCCATATTCAATGTTGACCTCGCCTCTTCTACATTAACAAACCTCTGAGCTCGTCGATTGAACTCGGTTAAGGACCTCACATGTTTCCTCTGCATATCTTCCCAGAGAGGGCTTCCAGGCATTACTCTGGCTCGGACAGCCATTAAATGGCCGCTGTCATCTACGTCACGAGCTCGGGCGACTTCCAAATTGAACCTTGTAAGGTAAATTTTCAATGTTTCACTCGGCTGCTGTCGGACATTGGTCAAGGCAGACGCCTCGGGCCTTATTCCAATCATGGGCCTGAATTGCTTTTTGAAATCTCTAGACAATTGATCCCAAGAAGCAATCGAATGCCTCTTATATTTCTCAAACCAGTTTTTTGCTGGTCCTGTGAGCGAGGCTAGAAACAGCATGCATCTGAGCTCGTAGCCCACATTAATCGCTTTCATGATTGTATTGAACGTACTCAAATGGCTGTATGGATCAGAATTCCCATCAAATGGTGGGACATGAGGAATTCAGAATCCTTGAGGAAACAACGTGTTGGAAATATGGGGGGCGAAGGGCTCGAGTTCCTCGTCGAACTCTTCGTCCCGATCCTAACCTCATTCATTTTGTAAGAGCCTGAACGCTCTTTCCAGTTGTTCAATCCTTTCTTGGACTGGATCCATGGGGGGTCTAACCTGAAGCAGTGGAAACTGGTTATCGTTGATCACAACCCCAGTTTCGCGCCTCGGCACAGGGTTCTTGCGTCCATTAAGATGATCATCCAGGTCGGGATTTACCAGGTTATCACTCCCCCGATTGTGATTTAGGTGTTCTCGTAAATCTGGGCGATCTCTTTGATTCCCAGTATTTCTGCGTCCTTGGTCATACATACTGACCGATCTAGTGTCTCCCAAGCCTTCACTGACATGGCTCGTCGTGCGGTTGTTTCGAGATGGTTTCATTTCTGGTTTCCTCATCTCAATAGTTTAAGACCGAGACATTTGGCTTCTCGTGGGTTGGGTGCATCTATGCTCCCTAGCAGTTTCCCCATTCCCATGTTTTTGCCCAGCTCGCCTTTCCCTATCACCCCGAGTCGGTTGCGTGTTTTTCCGAGTTGGTGAGGGATACCTTATTGGCGATGGTGGGTGCCTTATGGGTGATGGTGGCTGCCATCCATTACGGGACCTTGAAGGTCCCGAGTTTGCCTGAGATGGTTCAGGAACGTTCTACATGTTACCATGATTTTGGGTTCGAGCCTTCGTGGGGGCTCGGTTATTCCCTTTCTCGGCCGATAGCTCTGCGGTTGAGTTGGCAGGAGCTCCAGCTCGGGTACTTCTCCGGGGCCTTGAGGGAGCAGGCTGTTCTGCAGGTGGCGAAGGTTGCTCCGTTCTTCGGGTGGTAGTGTTTTTGTGAGGTCGCCCACGAGGCCTACGTGGTGGAACATGAACATCTCGTGGAGGTGGAGCTTGGGCCTCTGGCGGAGGTGGGGGCTGAGCCGCCTGCGCCTCGGCAGCCAATCTGGCCAGCTCCTCATTACGTTTCTTGACCTCTGCCAACTGCTTTCGCAGTTGACGATTTTCAAGCTCCACAATAGGGACATACCATTCTGGATTATAATACATGTCCTCGTCGTCCCTGGGGGCCGGTGGTCCTCAAGAGTCAGAGGACCCACTCCTCTCATCAGGGTCTAAATTCATCATGGGTTGCTTTCGAGCACGTCGGGGGTAGTAGCTTCCTCTAAGATTTCCTCCTCAGGAACATTGGGATCATTCGCGGCCATAGTTGATTCAGGGAGGCTTCTTCGACTGAATAGACTCACGCATGTACTGTTTAATGCTCTTAATGAAAGCACCAAACTGTTGACGTCATTTTTCGTCAACTTAAATTGTAGAGCAATTAAACAATGTAAACTATGATGCGAATGGATGATGAAGAGAAACAAGAAGATTTTTACGTGGTTCAGCAGTTAATTCTGTCTAGTTCACGAGTCTATGTTATTAAGACTTAGAGTTTTCTGGAAATTCTTTAGAGATGAATTACCCAGAGTTCTCTCTCTAGAAATCAGAATTCGATCCTTTACAAGTGGTCATTCCTCCTCTATTTATAGGGAAGGTTACAGAGTTCATTCTCACATATTTCGAGAAGATATTCTGTATATCAATTTAAATAATGACATTAAATGCAATATCTCCTATATACATGGAAACGTCCCATAAAAATTGGGAACAGATAACAGACTAAATGGTATCCCTTAAATATTGGGATTACACAACAATAAATATGTTCACACGTAATGGGCTATCCCTGGTGACTCATCAGGCCTTCGAGATCAGCAATCGGCATTATGACTGTCAGGACTTATGAAACTGCTACAAGCTTGCCACCCAACTTCAGGCCATGCTCGGGATAGATAGGTACTGTTGAAGCTGTCACACTCGAGCTTGCACTTCCCAGGCTCGGATTATTTTATCAGAAGACAATCGGTAACAGATGTATCCCCGTGTCGTGCCATTTCGAATTCAGAAAATATCCTGAGGTTATACATCTTCGAGGTTGTTCTTTTACTTCAGAGATTTTACGGCTGATCCATATGATGTTTTCATACATTTCGAGCTCACACTTGACGAGTCCAGCTTTCGGGGTCATAACCTCTTTTCTCGAAATCTGGGTGTAACATATAGCAATGAGAAAATTTTCAAAGTTGAAATTGATAAAGTCTTTTTTAATTATGTTGCAAGAACAATATGAGTGGATCGGCTATGTTGTCTATTGGAAATAATTTGCTAGATAAGCTTTTAGTACAATTATTTTATTTGCAAATTTGCATCCCAATAAGCAAGATAAAATTTTAAAATAATTATTTATTGTTATTTCTTTTTTTTTTTAAGTATTTAGTTTAAATTGAAATTTTCATGAGTTTTTATGGCTTCAGATTGTTGGTTGTGAAAATTTTGAAGAAAAACATGCTTGTTGGATGAATCAACCTACGAATTCGAATATTTTTTAATATTGTTTTTGTTGTAGTTTTATTTAGATGTATAATTGACTTGATCAAATGGCTGTAAAGTTTTTATGAAGTTTTTGGATAATATATTAATCTTAAAATTTTAGATTTTTTTATTTATTTTTTTTTAAAAAAAACCTTATTTTAGATTTTCTCCTAAGGCTCCCCAAGAGCTTGGGTCGAATCTGCTCACAGGTATGTCATAAATTATAATCAATTAACGAGTTATATCTTATTATTACTTTTTAACTCATACATGTCTTAAACCTTCTGTTTTAGTGGATTGCAATATTATACCATGAATTAAAAGTCAAAGAAGATAGGTTTTAGGAAGTTGTATGTTGCAGACTAACAAGGATATATTTATTATTGATGCATGATTGATTGATTATATGTTGCGAAATTGTTCATTTATGCTCAATTCACTACTAGAAAAAAAAACTCTTTTTAGTCAAATGCGTCGGTCAATAGAGTTAATTGACGTCATTGAACCTATATCGGCATTTGCATTAGTTGGGAGGTGACACAGAAAAGAAGTAACAACATCAAAACACATACAGACATAGCTTGGTCGCCCAGTTTGCATTAGTTAAAAACTATCATAAATCCCACCATTTGCGTCAGTGGGACACTATCACAAACTCCATCATTTGCGTCAGTGCCCTACCAACGCAAATGTGTATATATAAAATAAAAGGAAAAAAGGCCTAACATTGGCCCAAACCCAAACCTCACAACTTTCTCTTTCTCTCTCTCTCTCTCTCTCTCTCTCTCTCTCTATCAGCTCTTGCCACCACCCTTACCATCTCCATCTATCTCTCTCGAGCTCTTTTCTCAACTTTTCTCTCTCCCTTCTCTCTCGGCCTTTCTCACGCTCTCCTCCCTCCCTCACTCCAGATCTCTCTCACTCTCTCGACCTCTCCAACGTTCTCTTGCCTCCCTCACTCTAGATCCTTCTCTTGTTCTTTCTTCTTCTTCTTTTGTTTTCTCTCTCTTTTTTTTCTTTGTTCTTCAGGTGGATGGGATGTTGGGGGATGATGGCATTGCGGAAAGGTGAGGATACGACGTCGGGGCACGACAGGGCTCGAGGCTATCTTGTACGGTCTCTCCCTCACTCACACGGGGTAAGCTTCATATGTGTTTTTTTTTTCTAGGTTTAACAGAAATGGGGTTTGGATTGTGTGGTCCAAGAGGGGTTTAGGATTCATGGTAGAGTTGCCAAGATTATGGATTTGACCATGGCAGGGAGTTCAGCCATGGAAAGGGTGGATTTTGGGATAGATTTTCAGATTTTTAATTTTTATTGTTTTTTTTTATAAATTTTTTTAATGAATATGTTTCTAAATTTCATATTTTTTTAGATTCGTATATAAGATTTGTTTTATGGACTTTTGGTTGTAGGATTTGTTCAAGATTCGTCATAGAAATTTTGTTTGAGTTTTTATAAATATGTTTCATACTTTAATGTTTTTTTTTTATGTTCTGTATTGTGTTCTATTTTTGTATTTTGCTTTAGTAGCTTTCATGGAATGGGTTCTATTTTGATGTATATGAGCTTTATGTTTCCCTCCATGACATTGAGAGACGGAGGGCTCGGTGGTGGTTTGGGATGATGGTGGCAACGAATTCAGGGGGCTTGTGAAGGTTGGAAGGTGACTTGGTTAAGTTTTTAAATCTGGGCTTGTTCAGTTTGTAAATCTTAGTTGTAATTTTTTACTTTTTTAATGGGTTTGTTGACAAAATTTGTTAAAGAAAAATGTTAATGTATATATTTTGGTGTGATTATGAGTTGTATTTGATTTTAAATTTGGATAATTTTTATTTTGTATATGTTTCTATCTTGTGCTAAATGGATTTTAGCAAATATCTTATATTTTTTTTAATATATCATTTGTGTTAGTTGGACATTGTCACAATCATAGCAATTGTGATAGTATAGAACTGTCACAAAAGGTAACATTAATTTGCTTTAGTTTCCAACTTTACAAATATCAATTTTGCGTCAGTTGCCAATTATCACAAATACTAAAGAGATTTACGTTACGTGATTTTGAGTCACTTTTGAAACTGACTCAAAAAATCATTTGTAACAATTGACAACTAATGCAAATTAATGACATTTTTTTTTGTAGTAGTAGGTGTTATTTTAATTCCATGATGGTTAGCGTTTTTTAAGGAGAAGCCCTCTCGAAATTTCGATTCAAATATATTAATTACTAATTTTTTAAAATGCAGCTTAAGATAAATGCACAATCATTGGCTATCACACACAAAATGGTATGTGTTTGTCTTCTTCAGACAATGTTTCCTCAATTGATGAGAGAGAGATTACTCTCACAACATATACTTGGTAAACGTCAAGGTGATTACATGCGAGGACTTGGACGCAAATTTTTTGCATAATTAATTCTCAACAAAACTGATACAGCCACCACCTGCTCGAATGGCCAAACTATGAAGAAAGAAGCAATTTGGTTCGATGTTGCATAACTAAATCCATCAACGAAACAACATTTTTTTCATTAAACTCATCGATCTTTGAATTCGATGCCTAATAATCGAATTTTTTCATTAACATTGACAGTAATATCAATTTATATAATGGAGTTTGGGTTTAGATTATGTTAAGATTTATAAAAAAAAAAAGACCTTATTTTAGTTTTATATATTATGTTTAATTTTTTTTGGCATGAATGTTAATTAATATGCTTTTAATTTTATTTGATAATTTTTTTCTTATTATTACTATTAGTATTAAAAATAAAATTTTAGAAAGAAAAAAAACATAAAAGACAAACTCCATCATCACAATAAAGTAAAATCTTAAAAATAAAAACCTATTGTGAAGATATTGACAACAAAATTGCGATGATTTGTCGTCAATGACTTTTTGGCTTTTTGCGATATCAGATGTAGTTGCAATAAGCTGTTTTCTTGTGGTGCAAAAGTAGATCAGTAAAACTATTTTGTTGTTGAAGAAAATTCACGTGTACGTAATTAATCGTTTAAACTTTCCAAATATAAATACATGTCTTTACTTCTTCGTTAATGGAAAGTGTGAAACAACAATACTGTGCTTAATTACAGTCTATCTAATATAGCACTCTTTACACACATATGATAATTAATTAGGTCAAAACTCATGATGATAAGTCAGAAATATACAAAAAGAACCCATTAATTAATACAAATAAGTAAATAATAATGACCACTTGTCATTCCTGCTTATATATATTGATTATTACTATTTATACTGCACGATGACGAGGATATATCATTCGTAATGATATGCTCAAACTTCATAAAATGTTGATCATGAAAATTAAGTAGTAAAAGTAAATTCTATCATTAATAATAAACAATAATTATTATAAAATATTAATTTATACTATTAGATAAATGAAGAAAAATTATTAGAAGAGATTACATAATTTATATAAATTATTATTATTATATAAAAGATGAAGATTTTAAGACTTAAACAAGATTCAAAATATTTGTTCTAAAAGTTATTTCCTTCTTCTTAAGAACACTTTGAGAATACTCTCTAGAAATATTTCGAATGATTTATCAAGCCTTGTCTCATACTCATCATAGTGTTCTAAAATTGAACATGTCCTCACAAGTATTCTAATCTATGTAGTGTGTTTTTTCACATACATGCAAGTGAACAAAATAGTCTCTATTTAAAAAGCTTTTATCCATGTACCATTTCATTTCTAATTCTACCAAACCCCCCCGGTGGGAGTTTGCTAGAAACATGCGCACAACAACTATAAATATTATAGCTAATGGAAATCATATTCAAGATATGTAACTTCTTTTACACATCAATTGCTGAATATTTATGAGAATTGCAAAATTTATAATTATCATTACTTAAAAATTATAACTTCATTATGTATGTATCACAAAACTTATTATAATTATCCTTTCTCAAATTGTAAATACATATATTACATTTGACTATTTGTCACATAATCCATTTAGTAAAAAGTATTATATTATTTATAAAGTAATATAACAATAATTAAGAAATTAACAGCTGCATGCGTGACGTTATTGGTCCTCCTATTCAAGGCAAATAGAGTCGTGTGTGTGTGTAAGAAAAGTAGGTATTTTATACTTGTAATTTACTTTTTGCCCAATGTGTCATTCAAAACTTAATTAAACTATTCATTAATAGTGAAAAAGTGGTTAATTAATCATGATTAGCTTTTGGGTGGCAGCCTCTCAATCACGCTTAACGCTATGCTGCCATTATTATCGAATCGTTTGTGATTCAGTTGAACTTTGTTGACCAAAGCTATTTAATTATAATTCGTCTTTTCTTGAAATTACTCCCTTAATAATTACTTGATGATTCATATCGTTTTGATTAGTAGAAAAGACTACACTGGAAGAGGCAAATCGTTTTCACACTTGTTAACCTGTCATTTTTTACGTTAGTCATTAGATTTTTACAGCATATTTATTTTCATTATAATTTCAGTGTCGTTTATTAGGCTTTTTTTTTTTCCTGTACGTTAATGACGTACCTCGTTTTCCAATTACTTTCATTTACCTTGTTTACACTTCAATTAAGTCGAGTAACTTGACTCTTTGTAAGAGCAGTAGACTACGTAAAATAACTAATTAGCTAAAATAGCTAAGAAGAGTCTAAAATATTTAAAAACAACGATGCATCAGATGAAGTAAAATGCATATGTAAAATATTATGGATAACTCTAAAAAAAGTGCTATAAAAAGAAATTTATAATACTTTACCTAATGCTAACATAACTCATGTTATTAAAAGTCTAGACCTTTTTATAACAATTTTCAAGTGTTATCAATAGTGTTTTAATTGATTATTCCTTGACAGTATTTCTTTGTTACAAAATACATACAATATCGATTTGTCAAGCTTATAAATATTTTTTCAAGAGTAAAACATTATGCTTATTTCATGACATTATTTAAGTGTTATAAAAAATGTTATGATAGATTCTCCTATAACATTTTGTGCTTGTTATATTTTGTGAATAGTCAAACATTATGCTTATTTAATGTCATTATTTAAGTATTGTAAAAAATGTTATTATAAATTATTTTATAACATTTTATGCTTGTTATTATTATATTAATGATAATTTTTTGTTATAGTTGTTATTTTTTATTTATATTATATTTTAATAAAATTTATTTTTTACCTTGATAACAATATAATGATAAAAAAAACATTAGATCTACAAAAATGTCAATATCATCATATTAGGTAACTCGGTCCAAATACATGTTTCACTTAAGAAGTGAACAACTTTCAAAAAGTAAATTTTAGAGAATCAGCCATCATAATAAAGTTCTAGCTAAAATTTGAAAAAACTTCCATGTTTCACTTAAAAATTGAACAACGAAATCTAAAGATATTATGATGCTTTGTTATTTCCACTTGATTTAAAAGCCTATTGTCGAGCCCAAAAAGTGTGCCATGATCTTCCATTTGATTCCCTCTATCTGTGTCTTGGTCAGAAATAAAGCAACAACAACAATATTAAAGCAAGCCCGCAAGATCTTTTCCTTTATAAAGAGTAAAAGGAAAAGAAAACACACCTCAAGAGCCTAACTATATGAAGATGTATGGCAGCATAACCAATTGCACTAGAACCCAAAATATACATAATTAAATTACTTGACATATATGTATATATATACAAAAAAAGCAAATAGTAGAGTACTTATGTAGAGTTTGTAAAATATACTAACATGGTCAGTTCATTCTAACTATTTCAGTTGGCCATGCAATTATAATACCAACAATATCTTCCATATGGCAGATGTTAGATGTGGGCCTCCAAAGAAATGCATTGGGTTTCCTTGCAAAATTTATTCCCACTTTCATGGCATTTCGACCAAGAAGAACATAATGGACCTCATCTTTTGGATCACTTGAAATGAAGTATCCATCTACAATAATATCTCCAGATCTAGTCCAATCCAATATTTTTCACTTTTGGCCACATATGTTATCCCTTACACTCTTTAAGAATAGGAACAATAGTTAGAATTCATTGAAAAGAGGTGGAGAAAGTTTAAGACTTGATGATTAGGAAGTTACCACATGAGATGATGGAACATGGGCATTTGATTGCTCCCCACTTTGAACGGGCTTATTCTATATTGATATTATACGTCAGGCATTATTTGCATGGAAAATTATTTAAACATAAGAACACTAATTATAACCAAATTAATAACTTACCTAATATTTGATTAAAGATTGAACTAGTTGCTCCATGTGCGACACTCTATCCTTCAACTCATTACATTGATATTTTATTTGAATCATATGATCATCTTGTTCAGAAATAATTGCCAACTTTGACTGAGTTCCTCCTCTTCCAAAAGCCCTTAAGTATGTATTCTTTTCAGGGCCAAGAACCTTTGTTAGAATGTCACCATTAACACTTGTAGTAGAAGAAATAGTTGGATCTTTTTTATATTCTTCCACTAAATCCTGAAAACATATATGTAAAATCATCAATGGTAATATTTAGATGAAAAGTATGTAATAAAAAAAAAAAATCAAAATTAAATAAGGTTACTGTAATGCCCCAAATTTCCTAATAAGGTTTAGGACCTTGATTAGGAGGTCGGGAGGGCCATAATTGATTTATTATCAATTAAATGATTATATGTATGTTTAGGTGTATTAAATATGCATGTGAGCCCATTTATGATTAATTGGGTGATTTTCCTATTTTGGCCATTTTGGGCATATTTGGCATATATGTGGCATGTGTGTGGTGCTTCATTATTATTTGGTTATGCTAGGGTTACTCAGCACGAGACGATCCTAGGAGGTAAGCTAGTGGGAAAGTCACAACGGGATTTATACTTGACTCGGAGTGAGTCAAGGGGTATTTAGCACATTACCGGGTTATTGGGTAATGAGAATAAATATTTGATGATAAATTGAGAGTTAGTAAGATCAGGGGAAAATTCTGGGAGTTTTGACTATTTTACCCCCGGGGGCATTTTCGAGACCCCGAGCATTAGGATTTGCTTGAGGCTACTTAAGCTTG
This sequence comes from Humulus lupulus, assembly GCF_963169125.1. Classification (NCBI taxonomy): domain Eukaryota; kingdom Viridiplantae; phylum Streptophyta; class Magnoliopsida; order Rosales; family Cannabaceae; genus Humulus; species Humulus lupulus. Next base: position 282,435,879 of record NC_084794.1, on the reverse strand, counting down.
AAGTAACTTGTTAAGATTAGATCTAATCGACATCTACATTGAATGACTCATCATGAGCATTAATGTTGGACCGACCTTGTAGAGTCCAAGAACTTTACTTAGCTAGTTAGATAGTAGTAGTAATAGTAATAGCTAGTAGTTAGTTATAGTATGTTTATTACTGTAGATTTTGGTTCAAGCGGGGACTTAGTTGGAAACTCCTAGCAATAGTTATGGATTTTATAAGTTTAACCTATAGTTTAAGAATATTAATTATAACATAAGATTTGATTAATATTGTTGGTTATTAATATGATAATTACTATAACCTAAGGTTTAGATAGAGCCAATAAGAATATGACACTTGTTATGAGCATGGTTATTCCTAAGGTTTAGATAGAGCCAATAGGATTATGACACTTGTCATATGCATGATTATTAAGGAATTATTATTTTAATGATAATCTAAGGAAAATATAACACTTAGTCTTCACCAGAATCTGTTAGGAGCATGACATTTGTCACAATTTTATTTATTTGTGATTTAGATAATTAAATAGATTTTTCGTAACTTTAGGGTACTTTAACTTCCGACCTATTTTTGACCCAGTTATGTTATGAATTTCGAAAAATAGTATTTCTATAAAGTTGTAGATAATTGAATTATCTTTCTAACGGTATAAAGAGAGTCTAAATAGAAGTCCTAAAACTCCAAATATGTTGATTTTACTGAAGAATAGTTTAGAGTTACGAGATTTAAGGAGTTAGAAGTTAGGGGTGTGATTGGTAGTTGATTTGGAAATGATTTTATGATTTTGAAAACTCAAAATTTGGGGGACCTACCAAAATATCTGATTGGTAAATTGTTTTTGAAAATTATATCCTAATCAGAATTCTAATTTTGTGTTGTAATTTAGAAAACAACAATTTCACGTTTTCTCTGTTTTGTGATTTTTTCTCCAAAAAACCTAAAATCAAAATCAGGGTTTGTTTGTTCTCTCTACTCCTATCCTCTGTACCATTACTTGTATTTTTTTTTTTTTGCCAATTTTTATGACTTGAGTATGTTCCCACTAGTAATAAGGTGTTTATGGAACATTTTATGACATTTAGGATGCCCAATTCAAAAATAACCTGTGCCTTTTATAGATGACAATGCAATATTGTTATGAATTTAATCAATAATTATTATTAAATTTTAATTTATCATTATAATTAAATTTTACTTAATTAAATCTATTGATAAATCAAAATTTAATATTATACAACTTATGTATATAAAATATATAATTAGTTTCTATTATATTTTCAAATTTAATACCAATCACAGATTCATTTTTTTTAAACTCAAAAACAGTTTAATGACATTGAACCAATCACATTTTCAGAAACATGATTTTAGTCACTAAATTCAGATTTTCATTTCAGAATCTCACTTTTCAAAAATACTGTTTTCTAATCGCGAACCAATCAGACCCTAGGATTCTATTTGTTTTTATTATTTTTGTTTTAAAAATCAAGCTTTGACTCCTTAAATCTTTTTGAACAATTTGACCAAGTCCTAAGTCTTTGGCTGAAGGATATTCAAATATTTTCAATTAAATTCATTATTTTTATTCAAAGCCAAAAAGAAGATTTTTATTCCTAGAACTCTATAAATAGGACCTAGCACCAAGCCTTTTCATTCATTCTTCAAGCATTAATCAGAGCCTTCCAGGTGCTAGTGAGACTATAGAGTGATAAACACTTGGGAAGTAAGGTTATAGTGTATTTCGGTTTCGAGGTATAGTTCGGTCATAGAAGCATTCAAGGTATTCCTAATTGTAGTTCCTTTCTGTATAGATTCTTATAGTTCTTCTCTACTCAAATCCTAACTCAGTCTTCTCTATTCTTGGTTAGGCATCTAAGATCTTGAACGTAAGATTCTTGTTGGTAAGTATCTTTTCGATGGTTCATTCTTTTCATCTATTTTCCTTAGTATACTCACCTCTCTATTATGGTTTTTAGGAGTGTTCCAAAATCCCGACTTTGTTCTCATCATCTCGGTATATTGGTAAGGAAAATAGGATAGTTTTATATGCTTATATGTTATGTTGATATGTTATGATAAGTTATGTTATAGTATGTTATGTTATGTTTTCTTATATTTCATGGTTATGATTTACCTTACCTCAGATATTAGACAGGGGACGTAGATGGGTTATCATAAACCTACCATGTGATCTAACCTACCTCAGATATTAGAAAGGGGACGTAGATGGTTTATCACATGTTTTAATGGCCATTAATAGTATAGTCTTATTTGATGTACGTCTTTATAGATATATGTTATATGTTTATAGCTTATAGTTATGTGTATGATTATGTTTCATGCTTGTAGTAGATTTTCCTTGCTGGGCATTAGGCTCATTCCTTTATGTTTTATATGTGCAGGAAAATAGTTATGGTGGCGGAAAGATTCTTGGCAGCTTGGGGATGTGTATTGAGGCAGGATGGAATCGATGGACTGAGCGTTCGATTAGAGGATGAAGTTTTTTTTTAGTCTTTTAGTTATGATTTCTATGTATTATTTTTCCGCACTTAATTTTGTAACCAATTTATTTCAGTTATGTTTTGTTTTATTTTCAAAACAATTGGATCTCATATCCTAAATGAATTTTTATGTATTTAACCTTTACTTTACAGTGTTTTTAATAAAGTTATGCTTATTTCATATGTACATTTTCTTAAGATTAGTATAGTAGTTATTAATGGTCCAAGGTCTAGAATAGTTGAGTCGTTACAGACCTTAAGTTCTATGAAAACAAAAAGCGCTTGTCTAGTCTAAAGGCTAGTTATTTAGAGCCAGAGCTAGAAAGGCTAAGGTGACCTACACGTCACATGGCTAGGAGGGTATGGGACCTCCGAGATAGACTTATCAGTCATCTGACCGAGATAGACTTATTAGTCATCTAATCGAGATAGACTTATTAGTGATCTAATCGAGATACACTTATCAGTCATCTGACCGAGATGGACTTATCAGTCATCTGACCAAGATAGACTTATTAGTCATCTGACTGAGATAGACTTACCAGTCATCTGATCGAGATAGACTTATCATTCATCTGACTGAGATGGACTTATCATTCATCTGACCAAGATGGACTTATTAGTCATCTAACCGAGATGGACTTATCAGTCATCTGACCGAGATAGACTTATTAGTCATCTGACCGAGATGGACTTATCAATCATCTGACTGAGATGGACTTATCAGTCATCTGACCGGGATAGACTTATCAGTCATCTGACAGAGATGGACTTATCAGTCATCTATTTAGAGAGAGACTTATTAGTCAACTATTCAAAGAATGACTTATTATTCATCCACCTCAGAGAGAGACTTATTATTCATCTACCTTAGAGCAGGAGACTTATTAGTCATCTACTCAGAGTGCGGGACTTCACAAACATTTATTTGTACTTGCTTGCATGCATGTGTGGGGTAATTACTGCTAGGCATGCCTATTATGACTTAGTAACATGTTATTACTTGTTCATGAGCATATTGAGTTTTCTGGCTAGGCTTCAGCTCACGGGTGCTATGTGGTGCAAGTAAAGGCAAAAGAAAGTTGGACCATCCTTGAGTTGGAGAGCTTAGGTGGTGATGTGTACATATGCGGCTGCTCGACCGCCACGGCCAAGGGTTTAAAGAGAAACTAGGGTTAAACCCTATCTTGTCGCTTAGGTCGGCTGGTTGTAAATATTTTGTTATAATAAACCTTTAAATTATATTTTTGGGATCCCAATGTATATAGTAAATGTTTTAGTGAAACATTGTATCTTAACAAAAAAAAAATCCTAAATCATTAATCATACTTAGTTACACGATTATGGCTAAATGACTCGATTAGCGAGTTTAACAGTGTTTAAAATGCACACTGTAACGGTCCCTGGAGATTAGGGCATTACAGTTAGTTCATACAAAAGCTTTAGCCATTTTTGAATTTACAGGTTCACCATTTTTCTTCTTATGTGCCTTAGTCCAAACATCAACTCTAGAAGGTGCTTTTTTGCTTATACTCTTATTAACCTAGCAAAGAATGTCAAAAATGTGAAATAAAATATATCACATACGAATAGATTTAATTTTACCAATTCTTTAGTCAAGCATGCATATCCTTTACGGCTACAAGTGTGAGGTAATTTCTTTGTCCGTATCTTTGTAAATTTCTTACTTTTGGCCTATTAGAATCCATGATTAATGATAATAGTATTAATCATAAATGAACTTGAATTTGTAATACATTTAGAACAAAAATTGAAATTAAGGTACCTTAAACTCAAACATAACTTATCCACTCAATTTTTGACTTGATGTTATTAGGTTTCAGATTCATTCTTGCTTCTTCATTTGGTGCCTTCCTAATTTTAGAAATCAGTCTTGATTTTGAAGCTCTCCAAAGATATGCCATTGATATAAAGATATAGTACTTTTGCCATTCTTTGTCAACCTTATATCTTGCCTAGTAAAAAATTAAACATGCAAATATTAGTGGCAATAAACTATGGCAAATTTTATAATCATAAAATATAGTACAATATATATTGATGGGACTTTATTCCTAGAGTGATCTTCCTCCAATCGGTTATTATTATTGACACAATTTCTCTCACAAGTGCTCCTAAAAAAGAAGAAAATTTTACTGATGTTGTATCAATTGGTTGTCTTTTGGAATTAAACTTCACTTCCAAATGACCATCACTATCAGCTGCAAGACTTCATTTTAGTTGGGCCTCTTGTTCTCTTTTTGGTACATTCTTCTGTTTGGTCAAAAACTTCTTGATCTACTACATAGTTATTAGCAATTGATTTTGATGAGCTTCCAAGATCTTGTGCCCCTTATGATTGTAGGTGAGGTGGCTTTCTTGTTGCAATTAATGACCCATAATTATCTTCAATAGGAGTTTGATGTGTTTTCCCATTTAAGTCAACTATGCTTGATTTCTTCTTCTTTGAAAGTTTAGCTTCCGAAATGTTTTCTTTTCCAAGCTCCCTTTTATGAGATCCCCTAGTGTTGGCTCTTGGTGCATCTAACATTAGAGTAGATGGAGTTTGAGTGGGTGTTTTCCCCAATTTATGATAAAAGCTAATAAGAGGTGTAGATTGTTTTGTCTCAAATGTGTTTTTCCTAAGAGACATCTTTGAGTCATAGTTGTTTCTATGTCTTCAACATAGTCTTCTTTTACTATCATCTTTCGTTGTGATGGCATTTTCGGAGGAATATCTTGTGGTAGTAACTAATTTAATGCATGAAACTAGTAAACTCAACATTAATGCATGAAATCAAGTCCCAGAAATTAGACAACCTTCAAGTATCACATCATTGGCCCACTCTTCATTACGACCTTTTTTTGTGTGTTCAATTCAACTGTTCTGTTAATGAATTCATTACAAAAAATCACAAACTCATCTGCAAGAAAGGACTCTACAATACATCCATCCGGTCGTGCTCGATTTATGACATATTCTTTGAGTGTCTTCCACTACTACAAAAAAGGATTTTTAGGACTAGCATTGCGAATCCTAAAAAAGTTTTTAGGACTCGCGAGGCGCGAGTCCTCTATTTGAGAGCCTTAAAAACTAAGGTTTTTTAGGACTCGCATTGCGAGTCCTAAAAAATTGTTTTTAGGACTCACGTTGCGAGTCCTAAAAGAATGTTTTTAGGACTCGCGTTGCGAGTCCTAAAAAATCTGGTTGAATGCCTTTAATTAAGTTTTTAGGACTCGCAATGCGAGTCCTAAAAGAACATTTTTAGGACTCGCAACGCGAGTCCTAAAAAATCTGGTGCGAGTCCTAAAAAATCTAATTGAATGTCTTTACTTATGTTTTTAGGACTCTCATTGCGAGTCCTAAAAAATCTAGTTGAGTTCTTTAAGTAATTTTTTAGGACTCATTTTGCATGCCCTTAAAAGTAATTTTTTTTTAAAAAAAAATGCAGCTACAATTTTCATTTTGATTTAGAAAAAGTATATCCCTTTGAGTGTCCAAAATGTATTATATATGTTAGATTTCTAAAATTTCAAAAGAAAATACAACAAAATAATTTATTAATTACTCAAAAATATCATTCCAGTATTTAGTCTTCTCGACTTACAAAATCATATTACATGATAGTTTATACTATAGTAAAATTCTATCATCACCAAATATTAAACAAGAAATGTATAAAAGTCAGTGAAATATAATTTTGATTCTAAAAGCTTCAACTATCATTGTTGTCTAGTATTGCGCTAAAGAAATGCATCTCACTATAGACCTGCACATTGTAAAAAAGTTCTTTAATTATTAGCTTCATCAAACTTTTCAAAAAAAAAATGTATAATCTGACTAAGCAAAGCTCAACATCAATTAACACAAATATACTACATGAAAATTTAACAAAAAAATAGGTTACAAAAAAAACATATTACATGAAAATTAAAACATAATTCACCAGTACATGTTTTTATTTATTGTAAATCACTGAAAAAAATGTGTTTTGAGTTGTCCCAATACTTTAGCCCCAATAGAATTTACCTATACAAGAAAATAATTAAAGATAACATGCCAGTGAAAAATGAGGTAACTGAGAATAAAAGATCAATAAATATATACTAGGAGGCTGCACAGACGGTAAAAAAAAAACACTTTAGTTCACTAGTTAACCAAATGACCAAAACTAAGATAACTGCTTAATTTTTTGCACAAAAGCACAACACACCCAAAGATGAATAAAACTTCACCATAAAGTTATATAACCACACTACCTCAACAAGACTGCCATTTAATTTAATATTATTATTTGAATGAAGAGCTAAGTTCTTACAGAAGATCATCAAGCTCAACACAGTACAGATTCTAAAGACAGAACTAGTCTTGTATAGTAAAGTTGTTACCTCCTCAAGTTTAATTGTTCCAGCAACAGTGACCAAACTCTCATGTCCTTGCCTCTGGTCTATTACTGTATGGCCCAATGCGTCACTCTCCATAATGAAATCCAAATTATCTACGGATGACACATTATCAATCATAGCTGCCAGATGTTCACTATCTTTCAAAAGTACATCCAAATAGCGAGTCAATTCTCCCTTGGTAACCCCAAATTCTTTCAAGCGACGAACCTGAAACAGCGCAAGCATGATTAGCCTCACTACAAAAAACTTTAACCAAGTAAATGGCACCACAAGTGTTAACTCCGTCTATTAATATGTTCTTATTAAAACTTCGATAAATAAATGCACATAAATAAGAGACTATAGAGGTCACCATGTATCTATTCACACCTAAGCTTATGAACTTGACTAGTCATAAACTTCCTTTCAATATGGTATGATTTCTTTCACCATAATTTGATTGGTGAAAGAAAACTTGTCACCATTGCATAAGCTTATATATATAATATGTATATTTATAGATAACAACTTCACAGTAGATTTCAAATATATACTGAACGTGGCAAACTATCATTTGGTCTGAGATAAATAGCATATATATACATATAAAAAATTTCATGTGCAAATTTTCATGTAATTTTTCAGCCCCACTAATTTCAAAAGAAAACAAATACTTGCTGTTAAAAAAGAGATAGTTTTATTTCTTCCTTTCTATATATATATATAAATCAAATCTAGTCTACAAACAAGAGTCAAATAGTTTAAAAAAGTATTGCTCGGCCCCATATATCATCTCAGCAATTAGCAAGATATAAAATTCATTAATAAGTAAATGTTGGTTTAGGTCAAAATAATGATATATTCATTATTATGATCAAAACACTTCAACTCAACAAAAAACAGAGTTAAAGTCAAAGGCATAACAAAAACAGAGAACAAATCTATAATAAATGTTCATTCACATAAATACAATGATAAATCATTACTAAAAAAGTTGTCCTTAAGACAGTATCAACCAAATGAAACTAAAAAAATTATTTTAGTCCAGCAAGTTTAGACCAGATAATCTTTTCAACAATTAAATAGTCTAGTCTTGAACTGCAAGTATAAATTTGTTGATAAATGAATTGTAATTAGAACAAGGCATTTACCAAATAGCATAAATTGCATTAGGACATGATGAAAATTAATAATACATATAGACCAAAATAAGTTGAGAATGATCAACCTGCATAATGCACAACCACAGGCATATAAGCTCATAAATACATCGAAGAATAAATTCAGCACTAACACAACTGATAACTAATTTAAGTTTTATGTGACAGCAATAGCTGCTAAATAAAATGAAAGCAATGGCAAGACCAACCATTTTAACTTATTCCATCCAAAATAGAACTAATACAAATAACAATAACAGAGTTTCGAGAGGCCATTTAACAAACGGTTGGTGTGCACCTCATTTGTTTGAATTAGATTATATTATATGTATAGGTTCATGCTCCACCAAAATCTGTGTTTTTCTATTTTGTCTTAATGGTATAACTATGAATTATTATTCCAATTACTATATATATATATATAACCAAGCTCTTTCAAGTTTCAATACTATTAAATAAAGTGTGGAAACAAAAGGAAATTCATTTGAAATATAAACTCAGTACCTGATCATTTAGTGCAATTTCCGACAATATTTGCTAGCTTGTAGAACTTGATCTTTAGTAGAAGCCATCATTTAATTTCTACTAATTTGGGGCTGCAACAGCTTTGAGATTAAAAGACATGAATCAGACTTACTTGGATACCTCTATATATATATATATATAGTCTCAAGAAATACTAGAATACTCTTCAATCTTTTAGGCTTTCGTATAGGAAACATCTATAATTCTAAACTACATTATATAAACAGAGCCAAGCTTTTAAAGTTATCATAAGTGGCAATTTGTAAACATGACATTCAAGAAGTCCACAAGAAACACATCAAACATGGTCCTACAAATTTTTAAATAACTATTATTATTAAAGTTCTATTGTAGGAAATATCATCTTTCTATTACAAATTAAAATATAAAAAAACAGAAGATTAAAAATTTAACAACATCATATATAATTAATTGAAGAGACATCACCTATAAATGATTTATATATATATATATAATATCTCCCCGTGAGCATAGTAAACTAACTACTTCTTCAAAGTGCTCTTTTCTTATATTTTATTCTTACGTTTTGAACATTCAAGTGATTCCAGAAATCACAATGGGTAGTATACCAAAATCATGATGGGTATAAAATTAAAATGAAAAGGAGACAGGGGAGAAAAAATATTACCAACGTTGCTACTACTTTCTTAAAAAATATACAGGAGCAAGACTCACCTAAAGATATCCCCAAATCAACATGAATAGAAATTAACATGAAAAAAAAAATTGAGAAGAACAAAGAACCTTAAGGAATTATTTTAAAGATCAAATATATTCAGTCTTTAAACACTTCCATATGTCTTATGCTCATGGGATGCTCACAAAGTCATTCTTAACCATTTACCAAAAGTCTTTCCATAAAGAAATATATAAATCTATTAACAAAAGATAGATTTTACAGTCAGAGGAAACAAAAAACAAATAAGGTCACCAAATATAAGAATCGAAACTTACCACACTTGGTTGTAAATGAAATGAAACCTAGACAGCTCCGTAGAGAAAGAAGGGGGAAGACGATGCACATAGAAACAGTGAGATGATATGATGAGGATTCATTTGGGCTTTGGTCCCTTTGTATTGAAATGAGGGATTTCAAAGGCAGTGAGAGCTAGATGTGTAGAGGAATTCTAGGGATTTTGAGAGAGATGAGGTCTGGAAGAGAGAGACAAAATAAGAAATAAAATTTTAAACATAATGGTGGATAGATTAAATAAAAGGTGCAAAAGATAACCTGCTGGAATCGTGAACCAGCAACCAGCAACCAGCAACCAGCAACCAGCAGAGACCCACGCTGAGAAGCACGCCGCCGCCGAGAGTGATGGAGCCGAGAACCCGCACCGCCGCCGAGAGTGCTGGAGCCGAGAACCCACGCTTGCTGGAGGCGTTCACCACCATCACCGTCGCCGTTCGCCCAGCAGCCGCCGTTCACCACCCAGCAGCCCTAGATCGTGTGATGAATAAATTCCCAAATGGCTGATGAGTTTTCTATTTTGTGTATTTTAACCTTATAATTTCGAAAAAGCCATAGTTTTTTTATGCTTTTTACTTCAAAATAATTAAGGACTCGTTTGGAGAGTCCTTAATACTAAAAATGAGAGTCCTTAGTACATTTTTTAGGACTTGCTTCTAAAAAAATATTAAGACTCCTAAAGCAAGTCTTTAAATTTTTTAAGTGAAATACTTTTTTTTTAGTTTAGATTTTTTAGGACTCGCAGATTCTTTTAGGACACTCATTGCGAGTCCTAAAAGAGTATTAAAGACTCTCAAAGTAAGTCCTTAAAAATATTAAGTAAAACACTTATTTTTATAGCCCAGATTTTTTTAGGACTCGCATTTTCTTTTAGGACACTCATTGCGAGTCTTAAATTACGTTTTTTCAGGACTCTCAATGAGTGTCCTAAAAACTTCATAAATATTTTTAAGGACTTGCATTTATGTGCGTGTCCTAAAAAAGTGTCCCGTAAAGGGTATTTTGTAGTAGTGTTCATATGTCTATCACATCAAATATTAGTACATCATTAATAAACTATCCACATATCACAATAAATATAAAAGAATAATAATTTTTTAATGATTCACCTCTCAATGGGATACACCCAAATATAAAAGAATAATAATTTCATTATATCTTATTACATTGTAAAGTGTATTAATGATGCTTTTGCACACATTCTTCTTTATATGCATCACATCCAAATTGTGATGAACATATAACTCCTAAAGTAAATATTGAAAAGAAATAATTAAAAATTCTTCTAAATACAATTTTATTTTATCTAGATAAATAACTTTATACATATTAACCTTCTAATAAGGTAACTCAAAAAAGATTAATCGTTTTTTCCATATCTCTTTCATCTTCCCTCTTTCTTTTCTTTGACTTAGATTTCCCCCATACATTCACAAAAACTTTTAGATGCTCAAAAATTTTCCTCCTGTTCATTATCCTTGGTGCACTTCCAAGCTCTTATTTTCCATCAAACCAGCTGTTTTTAGTTCGAAATTCATGGTCTACTTGAAGAAATTTCTGATAGCCTCGAAATGAAAACTTTGAGCTATGTTTTAAACACTCCGAATGTGTATCATTACCACATAAAGGACAACTACAATACCCCTTAGTTTTACATCCAGATAGATTCCCATAAGCTGGAAAATCTTGGATGGTCCACATCAAAATTGCTTTCAACGTGAATGTTGTGTAATGACCCAACTATTCTAGACTCTTGGACCATTAACGAACTATACATACAAATTCTTACTAAAACTTACATTTGCAAAAATACCATAATTTTATTAGAAAACTTATAAAAATAAGAGTTACTTACATAAATACCAAAAAGGATATGGAATCCCATTGTTTGAAAAAAAACAAAACATAACATGACTTATAAAATAAAGGGATTACATAGTAAGTGCGGAAAATACATATAAAGACCATAAACAAATGACTACATCCTCGAAATCGAACTCTCGACTCCTTGACTCCATTCATCATCGATACACAATCTCCAAGCATCCACGAACCTTACCGCCACTAATAACTATTTTCCTGCACATTTAAACAAAAAGGAATGAGCCTAATGCCCAGCAAGGAAAAATCTAACACATACTTCACATACATAAATTTCATAATAAACATAAAGACATATCATAACACTTATTACATACACATACTATAATGGCCATTATTACTTGGGGTCCCATAGACTAAACAAGTCATATGCCCATGAGATTAGTGGGGTCCTACTAGCTAAGTAGGTCATATGCCCATAATCTATTTGGGGTCTTGTTAGTCATATGGGTCATATGCCCAAGCCTACAACATACATATCATAACATAAGAAACATAAGATAACATATAAGACATATAACATATGCATTTTTATCCTATTTTTCTTACCAAAGTTACCGGGATATGTGGATAGCGTTGGGACTTTGGAACACTCCTAATAACCATTATGAAAAAGAGTGAGTCTAATGAAGAAAAAGAGATGAAAAGGAATGGGAAGACTAAACCATTGAGAAACATACTTACCAAAAATTATGTGCTCAAGAACTTAGATTTCCTAACCAAAATAAGAATGAGGTTAGAAGACTGAGTAGAAGGCTATGAGAAAGAAAATAACATAAAACCAATGAACTAGAGTTTTGGGTTACCTTAAAGACTTGTAAGACCAATCTACACCACAAACCAAAATACTATAGAACCTTACTTCCCAAAGTGTTTGATAAGCTTATGAGGATCAAGGTTATGATTTCCCCAAACCAGGTGTTTACACTCTCACACTCACTTAGCACTTGCGGCCTCTGAACTTAGAGAAAAGATGAATAATGTCTGGGTACTAGGTCCTATTTATAAACTTTAGGAATGAAAGGATCTTGATTTTACTTGAATAAAAATAATAGCTTTTTAGGTGAAAATAATTTGAATAATCGTTCAGCAGAGGCTGAAGACTCGTTCAAAAAGATGTTGGACTTATCAAGAGGTTGAATGGAAAAAGAATTCAAAAACTTTCAAAACATACTGAAAGAGGCGATATATCGCCCCCTGTAGGCGATATATCGCCTGGGCCAGTATGCCTGAGGCAGTCGTGCATCGTCTCGTGTTTTCCGTATCTACGTGCTGCGATATATCGGCACACGCTGATTAATTAAACACGAAATTACACATTTTTAGCTAAGTTTGAATGGAGTAAACAGCCTTGACTAAGCCCTCAACGTATTCAAAGCTGTTGACTGACCTTATAGCATTCAAACTATTACCCTTATTAAATTAAATCCTCAAAATACTTAATCCTTAATCACACATTCATAACATGTGTTTAAAATCCTATTGGTCCTTATCTAAACCTTATAGTATAATAAATATTATTCTTAATATCAGTCATATAATCAAACCTTAGGTTAACATTAATATTCTTAAACTATAGGTTAAACTTAGAAAATCTACGATTACTACTATGAGTGTCCAAATAATTCCCGGTCTGAACCAAAAATCCACAGTTACAAAGATAATGCTATAAATACTATAATACTACTATCTAACTAGCTAAGTAAAGTTCTTGGACTCTACATGTTGTGTTATCAAAAGCATCCTGAACTTCAACTCCCTCATTAATGCAAGTTTCTTGCTTCATGCATAACCATGGGAGCAAGTTATACATAACCATCATCACAGGCTAAACACTAGATTTACTACTCAAATTACTAAAAGGATTGAATCCATCTGTAGAAAGTCCAAGTCTAAGATTTCGTTCTTCTTTTAAAAAAGAAGGGCATTTCTCAGGCACTAACTCCCAAGAAACAAAATCTATTAGGTGACGCATTTTCCCATCGTTACTCTTATTATTGTGATTCCACGTTAAATCCTTAGCCAATTTTTTGGATCTAAACATTCGTTTGAACCTTGGGATTATAGGAAAATTCCTCAAAACTTTTGGAGGGACACATTTCCAAACTTTGTCAACAAGTTTGTTTGACATCCAGCAAGAAGTTTCACATGTTGGACAATTTCCAACTTCTCTTTATCTTTTATAAATAGACAACAATCATTTACACATGCATGAATCCTTTCATATCCTAAGTTAAATGCTCGAAGAAATTTTCTAACTGAGTACATAGACTTGAGGAGCACATTATCAAATGGTAGCATATCATGGAAAATCCCTAGCATTTAATCAAAACATTTGTTTGACAATCCATTGGAAGTATTAAGCTTATATAAGGCAACAATAGCAAATAACTTAGTGTATTTTGTGCACTATGGATATAATAGAATTTTTGCATCTTTTAAATTTTTGGTGAAATTTTCATCAAGGCCAACTACATTTTCGTCAAAATCACAGTCATCAAGATTTGTAGCACTAAACACATTATAAGCATCAACATAATTCATTTCCTCAATATTGTCTTCCTGTTGCGATTGTGGTGGCTATGGTGGCTACGACAACGGCATCGACCAAGGATGTTGGGGAGGTAGTGTGGAGGATCCTGCTCCATACATGTAAGGATACGGTGGTTGCGACGACCGTGGAATCGGCCACAAATAAGGTGATGGTGTTGCTCTGTACATGTATGGAGGTGCCATAGGTTGAGACGACATTGCCCCGTACATGGAAGGATAGGCTGGAGCTGGAGGTTGAGAAGACAAAGCTCTAGAAATATTGTCGCTATCAAGCATAGGCGGCATCTGAATGCTTTGTGGACAAAATGAAGGTGGAAGAAATTGAGACAAGAAATTGACTTGGTCACTCAAATTCTTTAGCTTATTCTCCAAATTTTCTATATGTCATGATGAACGTTGAGGAGGGGCTTAAGACTCGCTGAAGTGAGAGCGTTGGGTAGATGATGACCTTGACCCCTTCAATTTTTTGGCCCATTATTCCCCGCTCGTCTCCACGCCTTTGGCCCAATACTTTTTGTAGCACCTCCACCTGATCAGCTATTGTCGAACCAACATCATTGGAAGCGGCACCGGATGCTTGTTGAGTTTGTAACTCAAAATCAACCTTTAGTTTTTCATCTTTTTAAAAAATGTTAGAGACACTAACAATAAATATAACTCTATCAGTATTATAAAAAACATAATTTAAACTTACATAATTTTGGCTAGTATTTTCGTTCACAAAATTATTAGTTGTTTTCTTCCAGTGGTATTCCTTCCATGACTCAATAAGGTCCGGGTTCACCTAAAAAATATAACCCAAGTGTTAGAGAACATATAATTTAAAAGAAACAATTTTGTTAACATTTTAACTATCACTTACTCTTTCATGATGGATGGTCGCCAGCGATTTTGTACCCTGGGTTGTAGAATACTTTTGTTTCTGCCGATTTTCCTTGTTCTTTAGGGAAGGCACAACAAAATTTGGACTTGTAAATAATTGACAAATCTACTTCCATTCGTCCTTGGAAACATCATTGGTAGGGTTGTTTAGAATCTTGTCCCAATCCTCTGGTCCTTTATAGTATTCATCAAAGTGTTTGCATCTTAATGTTTTTCTATGACGGTATCGATCTTTCATCTCTCGATCAATATCGTCTTTACACTTTGAGTAATCATTGCGGCACTCTATTTTATAATACCACTAAATTGAGAAATAAACATATTAATAATATATACTTTATTAAAGACACATTTTAAAGAAATCACCTAATATTTTTTTTACCTGGATCATGCTATAGACTTGGTCCTTATATTGTCGAGGCATTGATTCCCATGAATCGAAATATGTGGGAACCTTCGTTTTAATTTGGGTGCCCACGAGGCGGAAAAAAGCAGCGTGCTCGCCCCCAACAACCTTGTGCGTTCGCGGGAAAAACATTACTTCTAGTTGTTTACCATTTTTACGTCGCTTCTCATCTAGATCTTTTCCAATAACAGCGCCACGATCCTTTCTCTTAGTTGGGATTCTTGTTTTTTTTATTTGAATAACACTACATAGAATATTAGTATATACATGATAAACATATTTAATGGAATAAAAGAAAACAAAAATAAATTACCTGACTCACATGAAATTAGGATCCTAGTAGGATCTGGTGGAGGATCACCGCCAGCGTCTCCACCGTGGGCTCTAACCACATCTGTTGACATCTACTAACACGACAGCAGTTTAATCTATATATTTAAATTTTATAATTAATTTTATAGTGGGTATTATTTTAATTGATTAGGTACTTTGAAACATGCTATTTGGAAACAGACTTTTTATTTCTCAGTTATGTATAATACTTTTGCAGATATACAAAACTAAGTAGAATAGTCACTATCATCACTAATTACATCAACATCTATTGGGCACACATCATCACTAAGGTTGACAACCAATTCATCCTCATCTTCTACTTCTTCTACGATTTCCACCATATCATCTTCATCGTCATTAATAAATCCATCATCATCCTGAATAGCTGAAGAAGGTCGATGAGTTGTGTTGACTTGTGTCGTTGGTGCATTAGATTGTTGAACAACCAACTCTCCGAGATCCACAGACAAAAAAAAATTCGATGAGTTGGTGTCATGTGCAACATCAGCATCAGTAATCCTATATGAAGCATCAGGAAAGTCCCAACACATGCTGATGATTCACTTCTTGGACAACTTTCCAATCTCGTCCTCTAACGGGATCATCGATGTAGAATACCTACTTCGCTTGGCTATCTAGTATAAACGGTTCATATTTATATCATTCACCGCTGATGTTGATCCTAGTGATATTATTTTCAGTGATGATTTTCTTCTTTTTCAGATCTGTATTGAACCATTTACATCGAAATAATACCACTGAATAAATACCACTAAAAGATAGTTGGAGTATTTCTTCAAGTTACCCGTAATAGTTAATACCTTCTGTTCCAGCAACACACACTCCATTATTTTGTGTAGTTCGATTTTGATCTCGAATGTATGAAAAAAAAATCAAACTCCTTTCACTATACATGCTTGATAGGAGTAGGCCAATAGATTCGACCCAGATGTTAAAGCTAGCGATTCATCAGCATGCCCAATGACTCGAGCTGGTGCAAGTCATATATCTAATAATAAAGAAATATATTAGAATGAGAATGTAATTTTTAGTAAACAATTTGCTAAGTAAAATTGGTCTTCTTTTGAAACCATGAACGAAACTCTTTCTTATGATCAACAACCAAATCTCTTTGTTGCACCCCAGTTAAGTGTTCCCTGTTAATTAACAATGTCAAGATTATGGAAGGAGCATATTGCAATATGAAGAATTCATCTATATTAAAATTGTACTAGCTTACTCTAAATACACTTCAGTTTCTAGAGAATTATCCAATATGAACCACTCAGCTTTATTTTGAGTATTTTTCGTCGAGGTGCACGAGAATTCCCTAACTAAGTGGACGACATTGAGATTCAAACACTGGGAGGTGACGATTCAGATACGGTCCATCTTCATTACGATCCAACTGATTAAATTTTGTTTTCATGCCTTTGAAACATATCCTTCTACTATAGACCCTTCAGCACGAGCTTTATTCCTGGCGTAGTTTTTTTTTTAATTTTTTCATGTATCTTTCAAAATAATACATCCACCTCATAAATACGGGCCCTCTCAATATAGCTTCATCAGGCAAGTGCGAAACCAGATGGATCATTATGTCAAAGAATACTGGAGGGAAAATCTACTCCATCTTGCATAAAATTATAACCAAGTCATTCTTAGCCTTCTCCATATCAGAAATGCTCAGTGTCCTAGAGCACAATTATTTGAAGAAATTACACAATTCTATAATGGTTGTGGATATAGATTCTCGTAAAAACTTACGAACACCTATTGCAAGTAATCATTGCATCATCACATGACAATCATGGGACTTCAACCCAACAATGTTTGAGTCATTATCTATGACTTTTTTCTTCAAATTAGAACAAAATCCATCAAGCAACTTTGCTCCTTTGAAAATTTGACAAAAGTCTCACCTCTGTTCAAGAGTGAAAACATATGGAGCATGTGGTTTCATTAACCTTTTACTAGCATCTTCGTAAATCCAAAAAAATTTCCTAACCCCCATATTCTTCAAATCATGTCTTGCGTTAGTGGTGTCCTTAGACTTATCATTATCCAATAAAGTCCCAAGAAGACCGCACACATTTTTCTCGCATGCATCACATCTAGGTTGTGTTTTAACTGGTTTGAAATTAAGTATTCAAGCTTATAGAAAATACTTTTTTTCCTCCAATTCCTTTCCTCTGCACCTCGTTTGCGCTTCACCCCGCCCCTCCCCCAAATCTGTCATGTTTACAAAGAACTTGAAGTGGTAAATCCATCGAATTTTGAGTCCCTTCTATACTTATAATTACTCCTCAAGAATCACATATGACCGACATAAGATGTCTTACCAATCTCTCGGACGAAAGTGGTGTCTTCATTTAACGTTGGACTTGCTTTGTATCCCTGTCGCTCCAACTAGACAAGCTACTACGGACAAGGAAATCGTTAACTATCCACAGATGGGCTGCATCATCTTGAACAATTCATTCCTTGTGCCATCTCTTGTGTCGACCCCGTTAATCCACAGTTTTTATAACTCATCCACCAAGGGTCTTAGAAATACATCCATGTCTTTACTCGGTAATTTTTGCCCAGGAATAAGGAGAGTTAGCATAAAATACTCCTCTTTCATGTACACCCATGGCAGGAGATTGTAGTTCATCAAAATCACAGGCCACATATGTTAGGGTTTTATGCCCTAATTAAAACCCAAATTCTTTGTAATCTCATTTTATTATCAATAAAAGAATAGAAATCATTTTTTGACTTGGTCAATCACTTTGCTCACATGTTTTATTTTCATGGTTATTTGTTTAATATAAACTTCTATTAAATCCCGAGCATATAGCTAATATTATTTATAGTGACGTAATCACAGTGGAATATAAATATGATTATATGTTCAAAATAAGTTAGTCCTAAGATTAGTCAGTGCACACGATTTACACTGACTTTCCAATCTACGATATGATCTACTTACACATTACAGTGTAATGTTATTTCCAGAACATTAGCAGAGTAGATAAGATCGGATGTATTTGTTACATCAGATTAGACCGATATTGACAGTTTATAAGATAAGTAAACATATTGTTATTATCTATTCTAGTCATATCATATAGTTGACCATAGGTCAATTCAATCTCAATTCTGAGTGGTTAGTATTCTAACTGATTGTATTATTTGAGTTCTTTAACTTGTTCGTTACCAGCTTACCCTATGGACTAGCCCATACTTACATCTTGGGAACTCGGTAGTATAATTGAGTGAGAGTGTTAATCATAGATATGAACATCTATAGCTTCTGATGAAGAAGTGAAACGATGGTTTCCTTTTAGTTTGGTTCAAAATGTTAAATGATAGAGATCTCATTTCAGTAATTAAATTAGTTTCCCGAAATATCATTTACAAGGAACTAAGTGTTTTAAGGATAAAATACAATGAGGGGTAAAACGGTATTTTAGTCCCATCTCATTGTAGACCGTCTATAGAGGATTGAGTGACAATTATGGTTGTAACAATGGATAATTAAGAACGTATCTATATTGGTTATAGAGCGTTCTATGAATTCAAGAGTGCAATTCCGAGTCTATAGTGGAGTCACGAGGAATTAACAAGTTAGTAAATTTATTTGTTAGATTTATGATAACATATTGGAGCTTGATTTCATAGGCCCATGGTACCCATTGTACCTTGGATAAAATGATCTAGATAGTCTCAATTAATTGATTTAATTATCAATTATAATTATCAAAGCTGACCAGGTCAATTTTGGATAGTTTCATAGAGTTATGTATTTTTTAGAAGAAAAGAGAAATTATGGTAGATTTATTAATTAAGATAAATTGGTATCTAAATTAGTAAATAAGTTTAAATCAAGGTTCAAATTATAAATAATTAATTTAATAAAAGATTTAAATAATTATTTAATTAATTAAATCAATAGAAAATAATACAGGCCTTGATTTTAAGTCCAATGGGCTTATAATCAAATGAGAAATTTCACAAGCCTAAAGCCCATGATAATTTCGACTTAGGGCTTCATATTGGCTATTATTTTATTGATTTTTTAATTAAATTAAACGACCTAATTGAGTCTATAAAAGGAGTGCTTAGAGAGAAGTCAAAAGTAAGTTCTGACAAGTTTGACAAGTCACAAGTCAGATTTTCTGATAGGTTTTAGATTCTTTCTAAACACAAGTCCTTTTCTAAGCCTCTTTGTTATTTTCTATTGTTCTCTCTGTATCTATCTCATGTGTTGAGAATTGCCCACTCTAGTCTAGGTGATTCTAAGGATACATTGGAAGACTGTGAAGAAATTAGAAGAACGGTTTAGTTTCTTGATAATACTCTGTGACAGAAAGGATACAAGAGTTAGAGAAATTGAAGGAATGACTCTTTCATTCCATTGCGTATACTGTAAGTATTCTTATCATTATTTCTCTTTGAATTTAATTTTAGAAACATGTTCTTGGTTATCTCATAATAATTTGTTTAATATTAGATCTACATGAAAATAAATAAAAGATCATGTATAAGTTTTCCCAACAACTCCACATACTGTATGATAAGCTCATGTTTCCAAAAGGATTAAACTCATCGGTAGCCAAGCCTAGACAAGACAAACATTTCTGGGATCTTTTGCAAACTCAGGATGTGTGGTGTCAAAGTCTTTCCATGGAGACCCATTAACCAGATGACGCATCACTCCATCTTTTTTTGATCTCCCAGTATGATGCCATAACATGTCATTAGGTGTATGCCTTGAACTATACATTCGCTTTAATTTGGGAGTCAGCAGAATGTAACGCATCACCTTTTGTGTAACATTTTCCCCCTGATTCTTTTCATTGATCCATCAGTTACTGCCCACACAGGACATGAATCTTTGCTTGCATGATCATTATAAAATAAGTAACTATCATATTTACACACATGGATTGATTGGTATCCCAACCCTAACTTACTCAGTTTCTTTTTGGCCTCGTAGTGTGTTGGAGGAATTTTATTATCTTTTGATAATGAAAACTTTAGTAACTTCAGTAATTCATAAAAAATATTTGTTTGGTCACTTCCCCTAACTTTCAAATGCATCAACTTCGCAAAAACATTTAAGGATGATATCCAATCGCAACCCGGATACAACTCAGCCTCGATCTCGTCGATCAACTCATCATAATATTGTCTCATTCGGCTTCCATATGTTAAGGGCTGACATTTTGACAGCAGAAATGCCTGTGTGGCACCTTGACTCCTTCGAGCCAAGGTTACCCTTCCAACCATTCAGATAACAATGGGGACATCTTTCGCGCCATTGTGTGACTCTGCACACTTCCATCTCTCAAACAACTCTCGCAGAGTAACGTTCTCAAGCATCTATGAGTGCATCTGTGCATCAAGGCTCTCTAGCCTAGATACTCACACTATCCATAGGTTCCCACTATGGCAAAGTAAATCTCAACACTAATGCTCTCCTAGACAATCACAAGCCAAAGTAGCATGTGTGGCCAAGAGCCAACACCAAGCTAACATGCCAACACCTATCATCATTCCCCATTAAATACTATCCAAATAGGTCATGTCATGGTCCAAGGACTCCCATACGTCCATGGTCCAATCCTTAAGGCACCATGCCTTCACTCATGTTGGCGGACCATCTAGACTAACTGCCAGACTAGTAGCACACACTAGACCTATGTCCTTCTCAAGCATTGTGTCCCCTTCAATGCCTGCATGCTAACAACTCCCACAAATGACTTCCCATGCCATCCTATGTCCATAATCGTGGCCATGGCACCCCATAATATCTCTCGAAGGTTTGGGCCATGTTTCATGCAAGCGACATATCATCAAGCCAAGGGAACCGTACCCATAAACCTCTCGTAACACACTATCGGGGTGGCCTGGTAATGTCCATGAGTACTCTTACTCATGGAGACATATGAGTCCCCTCATGGTAGGGGTGAACATTTGACTTGAAAAACCCGCAAACCTGCCCGACCCACAACCCGAAAACCTGAATTTTTGCAAAACCCGTCAAATTCAGGTGAAATCCGATCCGAACACGACATGGTTTGGGTCAAGTTCGGATTTTGAAATTAAGGGCACACTGGTTTAGGTGTAACCCGAACATAATTAAAAAAAATTACCAAGGCCCAATTTGAAAAAAATCAACATTATCAAACTAACAACAAAGTTAAAAAAAACATGAGAAAGTAGTAGAAATTTTTTTACCAAGGCCCATTTTCGGCCCAAAGCTCATTTTTGGACTAATCCCACCCGAAACCCGACCAAACACGAAACCCGAAATCACCCCAAAACCTGAAATTTTCGGACCAGATTCAGTACCACTTTCCTCCACTCGAAACCCGCAAAACCCGAACTCGATGCACCCGAAACCCAAAAACTCGACCCGTGTGCACCCCTACCTCGTGGTCCTCATATACTTACCCTACTAGCCCTCATAACTAGTAGTAGCTCACTTGACGCATCTGCACCAGGGGGTGGTGGAGAGCTGACACCAGGTGCTCCCCCTACAAAGAGCCTTCTTAGCTTTTAGCCTTCTACTAAGAACATATATGTTTTTTGTTTGGGAGACATATTTGGCTCTCAGTTCGTCAATTATCTGAATCTCTCAAATCCAATCACAACATTGCGTTCGTTGACCGTTCAATATGGGAACTACGAAGTCCCATCCATTTTCAGGCAATATTGAAGAAATTTATGAAAATACCACTGCCAAACAAACTAGGCATCAACATGCTCACCAGCTTGCACCCTCGCGTGCACATCTAATCGAGTACCAACCTAGGTTGTAACATGCCCCCAACGCTGGCATGTTACACCAAACACACCATCTACTTCATCTGCATTTGTCGGTAAGATGAAATCGTCAATGATGTCGACCATCTCATCTATATCTTCATTCTTTTCTAGAACCTCATTGGCAACACTAGCTTCCACCTCATTGTGGTAAACCCACCATTGATAATTTATTAAAACCCTTGTCAAAGACATGAGCCTCCACCATATCTATAGTATGTTGTTTAACATTCAGGCACCTCACGCATGGACATTAATTCGCTTGTCGTAGTCTACGTGTTCTTTCACCATTTTCAAGAAGGCTTGGAGACCGTTCCAATAAGCATCACAGTTACAATTCCTTAAGGTCATCCAACTCTTATAGATTGGCATCTACGATACAAGAATAAACAACAGTTAAATATTATTGACTATGTGTGTGTGTACCCTAATCCACATTTTCACTCCACTTCTAAAAGGGCAAAGAACCTATCCCATTTAGGTTTGTAGTATACATATAATTTAATTTACTCTCTTAAAATTGTCTCGTTTATGTAAAAATTTCAACAGAACCTTCCTATGGTTCTCATAAGTACGCAGGCTAAAATTAAGTCTGTCCACTTACGAGAACAAATAAGGAGACACAAACTAAAATCTCTACTAACGAAACAACAAAATAAGTAATAGATCAAATTATAGGTATACAACAAACGCAAACTATCCATGCAAACAAAAAAGTCTTGGATAATTCAGAGAAGCATATTTAAGAGTCCTTACTCACTCAGCCTCTCCGAACGGGTCTAAGGCTTTTCATGATTAAAAATAATTAAGAAAAAAGTATCACTACGTGATAATTTATAACCCTTCTATCTTATCTTTGGTCATAAAATTTTATCACCAAAGAGAAAATCAACAAAAATTAAAAAAATTCTCAACACATTTTATGATGTCTTACAAAGTTTTATGATTTGCTGAAATTATGATATCATACATTTTAATATTATTGTAAAAAGTTTAATATTAATTGTTAATATGCAATTACCTATATATTTATGAAGTACAACTTATTTGAGTTTAGTTTTATTGAATTCATATTATGATTATAATTATTTAATTATTTAGAAATAATTTAATTATTAAATAAATATTTTATTGTTTAATTATTTTATTAGTTACTAAATTAATATCTTATTATTTAATTATCTTATTAATTATTACATCAATATTTTATTATTTAATTATCTTATTCCGAACTCTAACCTACCCTATTCCGACCTCGTGAATATCTTAGAGATAGTAAGCAGACATTTACTACTCCCCATTTTTTTAAGATATTTGAATAGACAACTTGAAAAAAAATGAGGAATTCTAGATGAATACATTGACTCAAATTACTATCCCTAAGACATCCACTAGATATATGTCTATGACTTTTTGTTATTAAAAAAATAATAACAATTATCACTATATGATAATGATCATCGTATCATATATATGATGTATTATAAGGCCTTATTTTATAATGTTTAAGATTAAATGTTCTTTAATAATTACAACTACATTTATTAAGAATGTTATTATAATTATGATTACTATTAATTTCTATTTTGCTTATTTTTTATTTAAATATAATTGAAATTAATTATAGGTAATTATTTCCATTCTTAGTTTTCATATTTGTCAAAAAAATTCATAATTAGTTATGTTTTTTAATTATCAAACTTAGTTTTTCTTCATTCAAATTGATGTTAAATTTATGAATAATAATTTTTAAAAAATTATTTTAAAAAGATTTATTTATTATTTGTTAAGTTTGTTATTACTTTGTTATATTACTAATTATTATGGATAATGTTTTTTTTTCTAATTAATGTTTAAGAAAGGTTTATCTCATTTGTAAATTTAATTATTAAATATATAAGTATCAAATTAATTCTTTTTAATATCACCAAATTTAATTATATATTACATTTATTCACCATTTTATATTTTTTTAAAGCTTAATTTGATTCGTAATATATTTTTTAATTTAATTAATTAATAATGATTAACTCAAAATTAAATAATTATTTATTATCAATTAATTTGATAATGATTTATTTTAACATAACTAAAATTTCTCCTAGTTAAATCTACCAACATTTTGGTAGCATAATGACTATATTCTCACATATCCCAAAAATTAAAAACCCTGCAAATAAAACTCGGAAAATTCTCAGAGCATTCATGATATACATATTATTGATCAAATTCAAACATTGACACATTTTACAATTTTATACGCGCATTCACAATATGCTATTCTGCACACACATAAATATCACTAAAAACATCTTACTTTCTACACACATTCACATATTAATTTAATTAATTAATTAAAACAACATAATAAAAAAATAAATACCTTGATGCCACAAAATTAGAAATACCCTATAGTCACCAAATTTCCAAGAGAAACTCCTTCAATTTCTACACAAACATAATATATTTTGTTATAAAAAATATAAATAAATAAAAGACTAAGAATATATATATACACTCAGCACATAATATATATTTATATAAAAAAATTATATATATATATTCTCTGCACACACATTTTATATGCATTTTATATACATATATTATAAAAAAAATAAACACAAACTTACATAAATAATACTTATATATTTATAAAAAAAATTAATATATAAAAATATATATAGACACACATATATATATATATTTATATAAATATATATAGGGAGCGACTACAACGCATCCCTTATTTTTGCAACACCGGTGCATCATTTTTCTATTTCGACACTTGAATAGTTATAATCTCATAAATTTTTTATATGATGGTGTACATTATAGCTATCTAGAACATCCTACAATTTTGTAAGAAGTTCTTAATAAATTATATATATTGGGATATAAATAAATATAGGGAGCGACTACAACGCATCCCCTATTTTTGCAACACCGATGCATCCTTTTTCTATTTCGGTACCTGAATAGTTATAATCTCAAAAAAATTATATGATGTTGTACATCATAACTATCTAGAATATCCTGCAAATTTTCAAAAAATGTTGAATAGTTTACAAAGCCGAAAACATAGTGCAAACTGTCAAATTTTATACGTGTACACAAAAAAATAGGCAGTTTAGATCATGTTTCGGTACCATAATTTATTCAGAGTTTCTTAAAAATTTGTAGGATGTTCTAGATAGCTATAATATAGACCATCATATAAAAAAAAAATTGGGATTATAACTATTCAGGTGCTGAAATAGAAAAAGGATGCACCGGTGTTGCAAAAATAGGGGATGCGTTGTAGTCGCTCCCAATATATATAAACTAGACACTATATATTTAGATATAAATAAAAAACTAAATATATATACCCAAAAACAAATTAGAGTCTTTGTGGCGATCAATATCGCCGCAATTACCCCCATAATTCGCCGCAAAAATGTCGTCGTAAAAACCCTTATTTGCGGTGAAAAAATAGTCACAAATATCAATAAATCTGCTGCAAATAATTATGGATTTTGTCGTAATTGACCCTTATTTGTGGTGAAAATTTTAAATAATTCATTGCAAATAGTCCAATTATTCTCCACAAATACAATATATTTTCACCACAAATAGGTAACAAAAATTTAAGAAAATTAAAAAAAAAAATCAAATTTAAAATCAGAATTGTAGTCTCCATTAATTGATTAGAAAATAGACCATACAATCTAATATTAATAATTGTCTTAATAATATATTAAAACAAATAAACACTACATGTGTAGTCACGTCATCTCCAAACATATATGGAGGTTGTGGTGGAGCTTGTGAAGGTGTAGCCGCATACATCTCACACCATTGAGTTCATCTGATCTCATTTTTGAGGTGGTGGACGGGATTCAGGAGAAAGTAGTTAAGACAAGAACTCAGTGTCTGTTTTGTAATATCTCAGCAAATTAACCATAAGGCAATGCATTGTTTCCAACCTAATTAAGCCTTACATTAATTTATAATGATTGATATTAATTTCTAAACTATAAAGTTTATTTCTTTTTTTAAATTAATTATAGATAAAATTTGTTGATGTCGTTTTTCGTCAACTTAAATTGTAGAGCAATTAAACAATGTAAACTATGAAGTGAATGGATGATGAAGAGAAACAAGAAGAATTTTACATGGTTCAACAGTTAATTCTGCCTAGTCCACGAGTCTATATTATTAAGACTTAGAGTTTTCTGGAAATTCTTCAGAGATGAATTACCCAGAAACTTTCTCCCAAGAAATCAGAAATCGATCTTTTACAAGTGGTCATTCCTCCTCTATTTATAGGGAAGGTAACAGAGTTCATTCCCACATATTTCGGGAAGATGTTCTATACATTAATTCAAATAATGACATTAAATGCAATATCTCCTATATACATGGAAACGTCCCATAATAATCGGGAATAGATAACCGACTAAATGGTATCCCTTAAATATTGGGATTACACAACAATAAATATGTTCACGCGTAATGGGCTATCCCAGGTGACTCATCAGGTCTTCGAGATCAGCAATCGGCATTGTGACTATCAAGACGTATGGAACTGTTACGAACTTGCCACCCAACTTCAGGTCATGCTCGGGATAGGTAGGTAATGTTGAAGCTGTCACACCTGAGCTTGCACTTCCCAAGTTTGGACTGTTTTATCTGAAGACAATCGGTAACAAATGTATCCCAGTGTCGTGCCATTTCGGACTCAAAAGATATCCCGAGGTTACACATCTTCGACGTCGTTGTTTTACTTCAGAGATTTTACAGCTGGATCATACAATGTTTTCATACACTTCGAGGTCACACTTGACGAGCCCAGCTTTCGGGGTCATAACCTCTTATCTCTAAATCTGGGTGTAACATTTTTCCCCCTCAAAAGTATTAGTTCGAATCCTATGAGAAGGAAACTTTTGAACTGATCCTCTTGGAAGTTTTACCATCAAATACACTTGAGTGTAGACACGCGTCAGCCGGGCATTGACCAATCAATGTACTTGAGTGCCTTGGAACCCTGCCCACGTTCATTCACTTGCCAACTTTATGGTACTATCATTTCATTGGTCCCTGACCGTCGGACCGGATACAAAATCTGGCCAGTGGCCCAGATTAGTTCGGCTTTTAACATTCCCAGGGGTCTATAAGTATATCCCCATTCCTCTTTTACACTTTACTTTCACGTTCAAGCTCTCAGAGGGAGAAGAGAAGAAAAAACCATAAATTTCTTTCCCCAGCTCTTGCATGTTCTCCAAGCCTAGAAGACAAAGCAACGTTGGCCTCTTCGACTCCGTGAGGTCATTTTTGCAACCGCTTATTCGGTCATCAATCTCTCTGTTTTCGCCAACTGCATTGTGTAAGTTCTCTATTCATAGCTTCGTATGCCCATGTATATACATTGTTTTCATGCACGTTTATATTGTTGCAGTGTTGGTTCACTCACTAGTCTTGCACATTAGAGTAATTCAGCTGATAAATATTAATCTTAAGTTCTAATATCATGGGTTCCAAACCCAGATTCTGTGTAAAAGACCCAAATACGGTTCTTTTACTGAGTTTTTGAATTTCGGATGACATATCTTGTACACCAAGATATTGGGTACAAAATTAGGGTTTTTAAATCTCACGTTTCCCAAAAATGTCACTTTTTGAGTAACCTCCAACTTTTTTCCCTGAAATATCGGGATCTTTAAAAATAAATCCACCTCCCTTCCTTTCCACGGAATACACACTCCGAGACTAGCCTCGTCCTTTGGATCGAGTTTTCCCCGTAGCCTCGATCATTCGAGCTTAAGTCATCTTAATATTCATTCTTGATTTCTTGTTCACCTGACCCTCACCCTTTTACTATTTTGCTAGATGCCGCAGAACTCGGGAAAGCAGTGGGGGTCAAAGCTCGCAATTCCTTACTCACCGAAATCTCTGAGCCTAGAGTCACCTTTCACCTAAAATCAGCGCTTGATTCGGGAGTACCAAATAAGGCGTGAGCAAGAATATTGTAAAGTCCAAGAACTTTACTTAGCTAATTATTTAGGAGTATTATAGTATGTATAGTATTATCTTTGTAACTGTGGATTTTTGGTTCAGACCGGGAATTATTTGGACACTCATAGTAGTACTTATAGACTTTCTAAGTTTAACCTATAGTTTAAGAATATTAATTTTAACCTAAGGTTTGATTAATATGACTGATATTAAGATAATATTTATTATACTATAAGGTTTAGATGAGGAACAATAGGATTTTAAGCACATGTTTTGAATGGGTGATTAAGAATTAAGCATTTTGAGGATTAAATTTAATAAGGAGTAAAGTTTGAATGCTATAAGGTCAGTCAGCAGCTTTGAATACGTTGAGGGCTTAGTCAAGGCTGTTTACTCCATTCAAACTTAGCTAAAAATGTGTAATTTCGTGTTTAATTAATCAGCGTGTGCCGATATATCGCAGCTATAGGGGGCGATATATCGCAGCACGTAGATACGGAAAACACGAGACAATGCACGACTGCCTCGGGCATACTGGCCCAGGCGATATATCGCCTACAGGGGGCGATATATCGCCTCCTTCAGTGTATTTTAAAATGTTTTGAATTCATTTTCCATTCAGCCATTCAACTTCTTGATAAGTCCAGCATCTTTTTGAACGAGTCTTCAGACTCTGCTGGACGATTATTCAAATTATTTTCACCTAAAAAGCTATTATTTTATTCAAGTAAAATCAAGATCCTTTCATTCCTAAACTCTATAAATAGGACCTAGTACCCAGCCATTATTCATCTTTTGCTCTAAGTTCAGAGGCTGCAAGTGCTAAGTGAGTGTGAGAGTGTAAACACCTGGTTTGGGGAAATCATAAGCTTGATCCTCATAAGCTTATCAAACACTTTGGGAAGTAAGGTTTTAGAGTATTTCGGTTTGAGGTGTAGATTGGTCTAACAAGTCTTCAAGGTAACCCAAAACTCTAGTTCAATTCTGTATTTGTTCTTTTAAGTTCTCATAATCTTCTACTCAGCCTCTAACCTTAATCTTTATTTTGGTTAGGAAATCTAAGTTCTTGAGCACATAAGTTTTTGTAAGTATGTGTCTCAATGGTTTAGTCTTCCCATTCCTTTTCATCTCTTTTTCTTCATTAGACTCACTCTTTTTCATAATGGTTATTAGGAGTGTTCCAAAGTTCCAACGCTGTCCACATATTCCGGTAACTTTGGTAAGGAAAATATGATAGAAATGCATATGTTATATGTTCTATATGTTATCTTATGTTTTATGTTATTAAATGTGTTATGATATGTATGTATGTTTTTAGGCTTGGGCATATGACCTATATGACTAACAAGACCCCAAATAGATTATGGGCATATGACCTACTTAGCTAGTAGGACCCCACTAATCTCATGGGCATATGACTTGTTTAGTCTATGGGACCCCAAGTAATAATGGCCATTATAGTATGTGTATGTAATAAGTGTTAAGTTATGTCTTTACACTTCTTATGAAAATTTATGTTTATGACTATTTGTTAGATTTTCCTTGCTGGGCATTAGACTCATTCCTTTCTGTTTTATGTGCAGGAAAATAGCTTTAGAGGCGGTAAGATTCGTGGACGCTTAGAGAATGTGTATCGATGGTGAATGGAGTCAAGGAGTCGAGAGTTCGATTTCTCGAGGATGTAGTCTTGTTTTACTTTTTATGGTTTTACATGTATTTTCCGCACTTCTTATGTAATTCCTTTCATTTTAAATCATGTTTTGTTTTTAAAGACAATGGGATCCCATATCTTTCTTGATATTTTGTAAGTAACTCTTATTTTTACAAGTTACTTAATAAAATTATGGTATTTTCGCAAATGTAAGTTCTATTAAGGTTTTGTATGTATAGTTTCGTTAATGGTCCAAAAGTCTAGAGTAGTGGGTCATTACAGTTGGTATCAGAGAAACGGTTCCTTCGCATGAAGTTCTCCTCGATACACACGCTCAAAGCTCCGAATCTGACCGCCAAGTAAGTATGTAAGTTACTAGTTATGTTGCTTATGTGTATAGCTAACAACTTTAGTGTTTATGTTTTCAGTTAAGTATGAACGGAGCTTTAACCTACCAAGATATCCGAGCCATTAAGGCTTTAAAAAGAATAAGGGAGCCAAGAAATACCGTAGGAGCACTAGAAAGGATCACTCGAAGATTTCTCTTGTTCCACCAAGAGATAGGTGGCCTTCAAGAGGCTAAGCAAATAATGTTAAGATCAACGGAACAATATGTACTAATAATTAGGCTATTTAAAGATTTTCATCCTATAATAGCAGCCTTAGAAGAAATATGGGAAAACATGAATGATGAGGATGAACTACCATTAGCAATGAGATATTATTTCCACTTAGTTAGGTTCACTGCAAAATTCGAGTTTCAGTTTACAAATGAGCAAAAACATAGAATTCTCACAAACCTTCCAAGAGGGCATTTTGATGCTCACAATAATGATGATTATGAGGAGATAGATGATGATATGCTAGATGATGGATCGGATGTAGAAGATCCCAATTTTTAGAATAGTTTTTATTGTTTGTTTTAGTTACTTTTTATTTTTATAAGTGAAAATCTTTTTTTTTTCCAAATGAATAACATGCTATTTTATTACCATGTATGAGTTTGATTCTATTTTCCAAATCATAATAAATAATAAATAAAATGAATAATGACTAAGTTCAGTGAGGGTGGATACAAATCAATGAACCAAGTTTCCTTATTGAGAGTTAGGGGCCTTAGTAGTGGGAACAATTTTACTGATCCCAGCCCTCCCTCAATATGGTTAACTTTGGAACAAAGATAAGTTTCGAGCCTGAGAATTAAGTCATATAGGATGATTAGAAACACACTTAGAAAAACAAAGATGACTTGTTTTTCTAAGTATAGAAACCCACTCTAAATATAAATAAATACTAATATAATTTTTCATAAAAATTCATAATAAATAGGTCCGAGATATGTTTGTTTTAGAATAAGTTTTGACTTAAAGCCTATTAGGTAAAGTTCTAACATGTTTCTTTCAACTGTTAGAACACTGCTACGATGTCGCTCTGGAGATCTGCACGCACCAACGGAAACGCCTCCAATGATGTTCCAGCAACCAATGAAGTCCCTCCAGTTCGTCGAAGGGGAGTGCGTGCTACTGCTCGCCGCAACGCGCCAGCACCGCCAGCTGATAACACTGCAGAGATTTCCAGACTGCGACAACAAGTCGAGGAACTTCTGCAGAAACAACGCCAACAGGCTCAATCTCAGCCACAGCCTCTGCCACAACCGCAGCCACAGCCAATGGCCCCAGCACCCCAAAAAGTTGGTCCATTTGGGGGATGGCCAATGAAGAACTATGCACCGTATCCAGTACAGCACATGGAGCCAGTGTACGAGAGGTTCCGCAAGCAGCACGCTCCAAACTTCGAAGGGACTACAGACCCCTTTGAGGCAGAAGAGTGGCTAAGGAATGTGGAGCCGATTCTGGCCCACATGAATCTTAGTAATGCGGACCGCATATCCTGCGTCTCGTCTTTGCTCAAGAAAGATGCCAGGATATGGTGGGACTTGGTCCAGCAATCCCATGATGCTGCCACCATGACATGGACCCGATTTGCGGAGCTATTCCACAAAAAGTACTACAATTCGGCTGTACTCGCTACGAGGGTTGAGGAGTTCACCAACTTGAAGCAGGGTACTTTAACAGTGGCGGAATATGCTCATTAGTTCGACCGCTTAGCAAAGTTTGCATCGGAGATGGTTCCAACCGATTTTCTGAGGGTGAACAAGTTTGTTAGAGGACTTCGCCCGAAGATCGAAATGGGGGTTAAGCTAGCAAACCCGAGAAACACCACATATGTCGACGTTCTTGAGACGGCAATCGAAGTAGAAAGGTTGCAGGCCAACGTAAGCAAAGAGGAAGCCAGTAAGCCTGAACCTAGACAGCAGAGCCAACCTCAGGCCAGTCGGAATAGCAACAACCATAACGGAAACAATCAGTCTAGCAATAATGGCACCCATCAATCAGGCAACAACGGTAACGGCTAGAAAAGACGGCATCCGGATAACAAGAAGTTCGACAGTGATAAGAAGGCACGTACGAATAACGGAGGAAATAGGATGGGCTACGTGGAATACCCGCCATGTTCTAAGTGTCAGAAGAAGCATCCTGGAGAATACCGTGCCAACACCAAGGAGTGTTTCAACTGTGGTCAAGAAGGGCATCATAAAAGAGACTGTCCTCAGCAAAAGCCAGAAGAGAAGAAGGATGAAAAGATGGTTCCTGCTAGGGTTTTTGCTTTAACCCAAGGAGAGGCTGATGCTAGCAACAAGGTGGTCACAGGTCAGGTTTCTATCCTCAATAACTTATGTCATGTATTATTTGATTCGGGAGCCACTCACTCGTATATCTCGTTAGGAATGATAGAAAAACTAGACAAACCTAGTGAAAGATTTAGAACTAGGTTTGTAACCGAGTTGCCTTCGGGCAAAGTAGTTCTATCATCACGAATAGTACGAGGCGTACCGATCAAGATTGAGGACATAGAACTAGAAGGAGACCTGATAGAGCTAGTGATCAAGGAGCATCAACTCTATGCCAAGTTCAAGAAATGCGAATTTTGGCTTTCACAAGTGGCGTTCCTCGGGCATATCATATCGAAAGACGGAGTTGCAG
Organism: Humulus lupulus; assembly: GCF_963169125.1. Lineage (NCBI taxonomy): Eukaryota > Viridiplantae > Streptophyta > Magnoliopsida > Rosales > Cannabaceae > Humulus > Humulus lupulus. The sequence goes on along the minus strand of NC_084794.1, from coordinate 282,402,743 downwards.
TAGATCCATCAAAGGTAGAGGCCTTGAAAGATTGGCCTAGACCAAAGAACGCATCAGAAGTAAGAAGCTTCTTAGGGCTAGCAGGTTATTATAGGAAGTTTGTAGAGGGCTTTTCTAAGATAGCCACTCCACTCACCAACCTGACCCGGAAGCAACAAAAGTTTAACTGGAACGATAAGTGTGAGGAAAGCTTCCAATTGCTCAAGAATAAGCTTTGTTTAGCACCAGTACTCAGTGTACCGACACCCAACGATAAGTTCGTTGTCTACTGCGATGCATCAAAGCTAGGATTGGGATGCGTGCTGATGCAAAACGACAAGGTGATAGCCTACGCCTCACGACAGCTAAAGGAGTACGAGCAGCACTATCCAACTCACGATATGGAGTTGGCAGCGGTGGTCTTTGCGTTAAAAATTTGGCGCCACTATCTTTACGGAGAACGGTGCGAGATTTATACGGACCACAAAAGTTTAAAGTACTTCTTTACTCAGAAGGAGCTTAACATGAGGCAGCGCAGGTGGTTGGAGTTAGTCAAGGATTACGACTGCGAAATCCTATACCACCCAGGAAAGGCGAACGTGGTCGCCGATGCGCTTAGTAGGAAAAGCTATGGGAATTTAGCAGCCTTATCCGGAATAGAAAAGCCGCTACAGCAGGAGCTTATCAGTGCCAGAATAGAAGTGGTTGTAGGCAAGCTGGCTAATTTGTCTATCCAATCGAATTTGTTAGAGGATATACGAATTGGTCAGGGACATGACGACACACTAGCAGCACACATGGATGCAGTCAGAGAAGGAAAGACTACAGATTTCTCAATATCTAGTCAAGGCTTATTGAGATACAAGGATCGGGTATGCGTGCCGAATGATCAAGGTATTAAGAAGACGATTTTAGAAGAAGCGCACAGCACTCCGTACTCAGTTCATCCAGGGTCTACCAAGATGACTCATGACATCAAGGCAATCTATTGGTGGCAAGGGATGAAGAAGGACATAGCGGAGTATGTATCTAAGTGTTTGGTATGCCAGCAAGTGAAAGCGGAGCATCAGTGCCCTGCAGGCTTATTACAACCACTTAGCGTGCCAGAGTGGAAGTGGGATGATATAGCCATGGATTTCGTGACTGGTCTGCCAAAGATGAATAAGCAGCATGATTCTGCTTGGATAGTAATAGATAGACTAACCAAGTCGGCTCATTTCCTGCCTGTTAAGACTTCATACACAGCAGACCAATATGCAGATATCTACATCCAAGAGATTGTACGATTGCATGGAATCCCCAAGACGATAGTGTCAGATAGAGGATCGGTGTTTACATCAAGATTTTGGAGAAGCTTACAGCAAGCCATGGGTACTAAGTTAAGTCTTAGTACGGCTTTCCATCCTCAAACAGATGGGCAGTCCGAGCGTGCGATTCAGATCTTAGAAGATATGCTACGCGCGTGTATACTTGATTTCGGAGGATCGTGGAACAAGTATTTACCACTGATCGAGTTCTCGTACAACAACAGCTACCAGTCGACGATCGGGATGGCACCTTATGAGTTGCTATATGGAAGAAGGTGTCGATCACCGTTGCACTGGGACGAGGTAGGAGAAAGGCAGCTTCTAGGGCCCGAAGCTGTTAGACAAGCTCAAGAAGCAGTAGCGCTTATTAGACAGCGTATGCTTGTTGCTCAAAGCCGTCAGAAAAGCTATGCGGATACCAAGCGACGCGATGTGGAGTTTCAAGTTGGAGATCAAGTCTTCCTGAAGATATCTCCTATGAAAGGTGTCAAGCGGTTCGGAAAGAAAGGCAAGCTTAGTCCCCGATTCATAGGTCCTTTTGAAATATTGGACAAAGTGGGACCAGTTGCATATAGACTAGCCCTACCGCCTGCACTAGCCGATAGTCACAACGTCTTCCACATTTTGATGCTATGCAAATATGTGTCAGACCCATCTCACGTCCTCAAGTACGATACAATAGCGCTCCAGAAAGACTTAAGTTACGAGGAACGACTGATTAGCATCCTAGATAGGGGGATGAAGCAGTTACGGTCCAAGAGCTTTCCTATAGTCAAAGTCCTATGGAGCAATAGTTCTGAACGCGAGGCAACGTGGGAATTGGAGAAGGACATGCAAGGCCGGTATCCGGAATTATTTGGTAAGTAAATTTCGAGGCGAAGTGGGAGTTCATGCCTCTCCCAACTGGCAGCCTTCCTCCGAGGTAAAGCGCTAAGCCACTATCCCCACCTCGACGTCGCATGAGTCCGCAATCGGGGAACGAGGCCCATGATGAGGCCTCGAGCTCGAGGGACAGAGGTATGGTCATCCTTAGCTTGGACTTATGGTCTCCCTCATTACTTAAGCATAAGCCTGACAGATTAGTCTTGTGTGAGGATGATAGGGACAATTTTTATGTATGGTCCTAGGTAGATGAGAGGGTTCATAGGTTTGATAGTTGGCTCAGGAAGTATAACACTATGTATAGTCTGAACGAGGTATGGAACAGAATAGCCATTCAATACGGGACAAATGACTATAGAGACCTTTCGAGGTTGACTTCCACGTATAGGGAAGGGACTCCCCACCTCCTCTGAAGATGGGGGAATTACGTGGTCGCCGAGCACGAGCTCGGGGGAGAGTTCCAGTTAGGTTTCTCTTTACATGTCCTTTTAGTCCTTGCCTGTTTGCACCATGTTAACTTTTTGTCTTGGAATATCTTATAATGTGGTGTAATTGTGCAGGTGCTATGGACTCCGACCTCGACACCATGCTCGCTAGTGGCAAGGGGGCCCATAGGAGTAAGCGCTCGAGGAGCTCGCAAAAGTCAGACCGACCCACCAAGGTCCTTAAGAGGACTGAGAAGACTCCTCCTCCACCAGCTCCTACTTCTACGAGCCCAGCTGTGGATCCTGCTTCCCAGGTCAAAGCTTCCACCACAGGTGTCCCTCCTATGCCTCCTACTACCCTGGCCCGCCCAACTCTCGGTCCTCCTCCGAAGAAGCCAGCGTCAAAAGAGCGCATGCTGTCAATTTCTACTCATGTTGATGAGTATGTCATTGACAGCGCCGCTGGGACCCATGGGGCTACTCTCAGCTCAGACATCTTGCCTCGGGTAGGCCAGAGCATCAGCAGCTTCGAGGCTCCCCAGTGGCATTTTTTGAACAATGCTCGGGACTGCAACACCCTCTATGACAAGAGCATCGAGCTCGCTGGTAATTCTTCTCACTTTACCAGTTATTGTACTTATGCTTAACATATGTTCTAATTGGTTTTATTTTTTTTCCAGTCTTTTGCTGTTGTTGCTCAACTTAACTATAAGTTGAACAATGAGGTCCATTCGAGTATGTCCTATGCACAGGAGTCGAAGGATCTCCAACTTAAGCTTACTGACAAGCTCAAGGCCGCAAAGGCAAAGATGGAGGCTAAAGCTGAACAAATGAAGGCCAAGACAGTCGAGCTCAAGAAGGTGAATGCATGGCTCGCTGAGCTCGAGAGGATCAATTCCAAGCTTGAGGAGGAGAAAGCAGCCACTTTTGAAATAATGGAGGGTGAAAAGTCTCGTCTTCTCGCAAAGTTCAAGGAGAAGAAGGATCGGGCGGTCGACCTGGCCATGTATAGGATTTGGGCCAATAATACCGATCTCGATACCAGCTTCGTAGGCTCTTTTGAGGCAGAACTCGTGGCCAAATAAATGGCAGGCTCGGCTTGACGCAGAAGACGCTGCTCGACATGAGGCAGAGAGAGCCAAGGAGGATGCTGAGAAGGCTAAGGAGGATGCTCCTCCCTCCTAAATCTCAACCCGGGGCTGCGTCATTTTGAATCTTTTGTAATAGCTTTTATCCTCTGTTTTTTATGCCCCTGGGGCCAAGACAATTTATAGCTCGTTTAAGAGCTATTATTTTTTGTTCATGAAATTTATGATATCGTTTTTTACTTTAATTTAATATTGCTTTACATTTCCTAAGATGAAATATTTCAAGCAATTTATATTAAAGATTCCTTATGTCTATTTATTCATACAAACATGTGGTGGATTTTAAGCTCGAGCTTTGATGCATTCATGCATAGTTTACTCGACGTATCCATGTCCGATCTTGTTATTTGTTAAGGTCGAAACTTACTTTTACCATGCACCCGAAAGTACTTATATGGCGTCTAACGTAGGTGGTTTAGTTATATCGTACTTATTTAGTTACTTTTCCTCGTCCTCGGGTAGCTCCCCAAGGTTATGAGGTCGAAACTATCTTTTTGCAAGATATTCCAACCTCGATTTCGACTTAACTTGAAGTAGGTTATGTTCCAACTTACTGTCTATTAGTTTGAGCTGGTTTGTTCCAAACTTATTCAGGTCGTGTTTTGGTTCGTAACCCATACACTTTTATTTTTGATCTAGTTATGTCTTAGATCGCATATTTGGTTTTATCCAAATTTCTTTTATTTTTAATAATTTGGTTATGTCCAAACTATCTTAACTCGCGCTTCTGGTTATATCCAAACACCTTTATTTTTAATAATTTGGTTGGTTCTGTCCAAACTATCTTAGCTCACGTATTTGGTTATATCCAAACACTTATGCTTTCCGTATATGCTATTTTGTTTTTTCAAGCTGACGGTTTATATACCACTAATGCCCCCTTAATATCCTATGAGTGTGACCATAGGTTATTAAATCAAGAGAGTTTGCAAAAAATACAGCATATGAAACGAAAATGAAGTTTATTCGGAATTGAACAATTTATTAACGGAAAAATAGCCAAGATAAACAAGCATGGTTACAGGTGTCATTGTTCCTACACTATTGATAGTAAGGTCGCAGATGTTCGCCATTCCATGCTCGTGGTACCAGATCCCCATTTAATCTTGCCAATTTGTAGACACCAGGTCGGATAACTGATTCAATCTGATAAGGTCTGAGCACGCCAGCACTTGGGTCTCATGTAGCCAAGAATTCATGCCTTAGTTCCAAATTGCCCACACCAGATTTTCTATGTCGAACCCTCTTATTGAAATATCGGGTAGCTCGCTGCTGGTATGCATCATTTTTTAGCTGAGCCTCGTCCCTTCTTTCTTCAATTAGGTCCAGACTTACTTTGAGTTGGGACTGGTTCGAGGCTTGGTGATAAGCATTAGGTTCGAATGGTGGGTATTTTGACCTCGATTGGCAGCATAGCCTCGCATCCATACGCCAGAGAAAAAGGGGTGTGTCCTGTTGAAGTACGGGCTGTGGTTCGATATGCCCACAGAACTTGGGGCAACTCTTCGGGCCATTTCCCCTTAGCTTCTTCCAAATTCTTCTTCATAGAACTCTTCAGGGTTTTATTTACTGCCTTGACTTGGCCATTCACTTGAGGATGTGCCACAGAGGAGAAGCTTTTCATTATCCCATTTTTTTTCGCAGAATCTTGTAAACAAGTCGCTATCGAATTGGGTACCATTATCAGACACTATTTTCCTTGGCATCCCATATTAGCAGATGATGTTCTTTACCACGAAGTCCAAAACTTTCTTCGAGGTAATTGTCACCAGCGGTTCAGCCTCGGTCCACTTCGTAAAGTAATCTAGTGTGACTACTGTGTACTTGACTCCGCCTTTGCCAGTTGGCAACGTGCCTATGAGGTCGATTCCCCAGACAACAAATGGCTATGGGGAGGTCATCATAGTTAGCTCGGAAGGTGCAGCTCGAGGGATTGTGGCGAATCGTTGACACTTATCGCATTTCTTGACGTAATCAAACAAATCTGCTTTGATGGTAGGCCAGAAGTACCCTTGGCGTATGATTTTCTTGGATAGGCTATGCCCCCCAGTGTGGTCTCCACAGAATCCTTCACGAATCTCTTCTATGATCTTCTTAACTTTGGGTGGAGTCACACATCAGAGTAACGGCATAGAATATCCTCTTTGATATAGCCTTCCATCTATAACTGTGTACCTGGGAATCTGATACATCAATTTTCGAGCCTTGGTCCTCTCTACTGGGAGAATGTCGATTTCAAGATACTCAATTATTAGGGTCATCCAGGTTGGCTTGGAGTTAATCATGCAGACATCCTCCTATTCAGGCTCGCTTAAACTGGGTGTTGATAGATGTTCGATTGGCAGGACGTTCAACTCGTCGACCTCAGTGGATGTGGCGAGCCTAGCTAAGGCGTCTGCATTCGAATTTTGCTCCCAGGGAACCTGCTCTATTGTGTAAAATTTGAAATGCTCAAGTGCAGCTTTTGCTTTTTATAAATATGCTGCCATTCTTGTCCCGTGAGCCTGGTATTCCCCTAAGATTTGTTTGACCACCAATTGGGAGTCACTGTAGCAATGTATCGCCTTAGCCTTGAGTTCCTTGGCTATTTGAAGTCCTGCCAGTAGAGCTTTGTATTCAGCCTCGTTATTTGATGCTTTGAAGTCAAATCTCAAAGTGGAGTAAAATTGACTTCCTGATGGGGTGGTTAGTATAATTCCTGCCCCCAACCCATTTTCATTGGAAGACCCATCAACATAAAGTTTCCACAACTCGCGGGCTGGGGTTATAACTTCTTCGTCAGTCATTCCAGTGCATTCCACTATGAAGTCTGCCAGGGCCTGTCCTCTTATGGTTGTCCTTGGATGGTAAGTGATCTCGAATTGTCCGAGTTCAACCGCCCATTTTAGTAATCGGCCCAAGACTTCAGACTTGGATAGGACTTGTCGTAATGGTTTATCGGCCAGCACATGGATGGGGTGTGCTTGGAAGTAAGGTCGAAGCTTTCGAGATGAGTGGATTAGGTTGAGAGCCCCCATTAAGGGGTATCTCAATTCTGCCCCCAGTAACATTTTGCTGACATAATATATTGGCTTTTGCACCTTCTGTTCTTCTCAGACGAGCATGTCGCTAATGTCATGCTCGGTCGTAGCGAGATATAGGTACAAAATCTCTCCTGTGATAGGGTTCGACAAGATAGGGGGCTTCGCTAGGTGCTTCTTGAGCTCTTGAAAAGCTAACTCGCATTCCTCTGTCCACTTGAATTTTTTGCCTCCTCTTAAAAGGTTAAAAAATGGGAGGCAGCGGTCTGTAGATTTCCAGATAAATCTACTCAGTGTCGCCATCCGTCCAGTCAAACTTTGGACATCCTTATGCTTTCGAGGTGAGGGCATATCAATTAGAGTTTGGATCTTGTCTGGATTAGCCTCTATTCCCCGGGCATTCACAATGCAACCTAGGAACTTCCCTGACGACACTCCAAAAGAGCACTCTCGGGGGTTGAGTTTCATGTAGTACCTCCGTAATACGGCAAAACACTCTTCAAGGTCGTCAGCATGGTTATTGTTATGTTTAGATTTAACTAACATATCATCAACGTAAACTTCCATGTTATTACTTATCTGTTTGGAGAACATCATGTTTACGAGCCGTTGGTAACTGGCACAAGCATTCTCGAGTCTAAACGACATGATATTGTAGCAATATAGTCCTTTATCTGTCACAAAACTCGTATGCTCTTGGTCTGGGGCGTGCATGGAAATCTAGTTATATCCAGAATAAGAGTCCATAAACGACATATGCCCATGCCCAGCTATGGCATCTACGAGCTGGTCGATCCGAGGTAGAGGGAAACAGTCCCTAGGAAAAGCTTTATTGAGGTCTGAATAATCAATACAGGTTTGCCATGTCCCATTAGGTTTTAGAACTACCACCAGGTTGGCGACCCAATCGGGGTAGAAGGCATCTCGTATGAATCAGTTTTCCTTTAACCGGTCGACCTCTTCCTTTAGGGCCTTCTTCCTATCGTTTTCCAGGAGTCTTCGCTTTTGCTGCTTCGTAGGGAAGCTTTTGTCAATATTTATAGCGTGGCTTACCACATTCAGACTTATCCCTACCATGTCTGAATGTGACCATGCAAAAACATCTCGGTTCTTTTTCAAAAAGAAAATTAATTGCTATTTTGTTTCTTCTGGAAGGTTTTTCCCTACCTTCACTGTCTTCGGAGGGTCTACTTCTTTGAGCTAGACCTCTTCGAGCTCTTCTAATGGCTCAAGGCCAGCTCTTTCCTCTATCCTCAGATTAATTTCTTCGTCTATCTCGAAGACTGTCTCATCCTTATTCTGAATTATGACAAGTGTTTGTGCACTTGTCTGTTTCTTTCCTCTAATGGAAATGCTATAGCATACCCTTCCTGGGAGCTGGTCTCCTTTCAATTTCCCGATGCCACTAGAAGTCAGGAAATTGATGGCCAAGTGCCTCACAAATGAAACTGCCCCCAGCCCTACTAGGGCGAGTCTCCCGAGCAGTGTGTTGTAGGCCGATGGTAGATCCACAACTACGAATTCCATCATCTTGGTTGTCGAGGCCGGGAAGTCTCCCAAGGTTACAGGGAGTTCAATGGATCCCATACAGGCAATCCCTTCTCCTGAAAAGTCATACAATGTTGTTGCATAGGCCTTTAGGTCACAAAGTGTGAGTCCCATCTTTTCTAAGGTGGCCTTATAGAGGATATTCACTGAGCTCCCATTATCAACCAGGACTCAGTGAACCCTCTTGCTCGCGAGATGAAGGGTGATGACCAGTGGGTCATTGTGAGGAAACTGAACATGAGACGCATCGTCCTCAATAAAAGTGATAGGTTAAGATTCAACCCTCTACTGTTTTGGAGCTCTGGGTTCGGGCTCGTAAGGGGACCCGTCACCAATTTTCAGCTCATTCACGTATCGTTTCTGGGCATTCCTGCCCGATCCTGCAATATACGGTCCCCTCGAGATGGTTACGAATTCTTCTCCATTAATTGGAGGGGGTCACTCGTCCTCCCTTGCTCGGGAGTTGTTGTTTTGGGCAGGTGGTGCTGCTGCTGCCCTTTGACTGGTAGAAGCCTGATTGGGGTTTTGGTTCCTTACATACTGCCTAAAATACCTTCTCGAGATCAGGCCTTCAATCTCGTCCTTTAGTTGCCTGCATTCATCGGTTGTATGTCTGATGTCTCTATGGAATCTGCAGTATTTGTCGGAGTCTCTCTTTGCTTTCTGGTTCCTCATGGGGTCCGGACACCTGAAAGGGACATGGTTTTCATTAGCCAGGTAGATATTCTCCCGAGACTCATTGAGCTCGGTATACACCTTGTACACGGAAAAATATCTTTCCCCTTTCTTCTTCTTTCCCCCTTACGCCTCGGGATTATTTCTTTCACTCTTCTTTCTTTTGGAAGGGTTATCCATAAGGGGTTTTGAGGCCGTAGGATCCGCCGAGGTCGAGGCAGAGTTTAGGTTTGTTGTTGTAGTCACGGGCTAGAGGCCATATTCAATGGTGACATTGCCTCTTCTACATTAACAAACCTCTGAGCTCATCGATTGAACTCGGTTAAAGACCTCACGGGTTTCCTCTGCATATCTTCCCAAAGAGGGCTTCCAGGCATTGCTCCGGCTCGGACAGCCATTAAATGGCCGATGTCATCTACGTCATGAGCTCGGGAAACTTCCAAATTAAACCTTGTAAGGTAACTTTTCAATGCTTCATTTGGCTACTGTCAGACATTGGTCAAGGCAGACACCTCGGGCCTTATTCCAATCATGGCTCTGAATTGCTTCCTAAAATCTCTAGAAAATTGATCCCAAGAAGCAATCGAATGCCTCTTATATATTCCAAACCAGTTTTTTGCTGGTCCTGTGAGCAAGGCTGGAAACAGCATGCATCTGAGCTCGTAGCCCACATTACTCGCTCTCATAATTGTATTGAACGTACTTAAATGACTGCATGGATCGAAATTTCCATCTAATGGTGGGACATGAGGAATTCGGAATCCTTGAGGAAACGAGGTGTTGGAAATATGGGGGGTGAAGGGCTCGAGTTCCTCGTCGAACTCTTCATCCCGATCCCGACCTAGTTCATTTTGTAAGAGCCTGGACACTCTTTCATGTTGTTCAATCCTTTCTTGGACTGGATCCATGGGGGGTCTGACATGAACCAGGTTATCATTGATCACAACTCCAGCTTCGCGCCTCCGCATAGGATTCTTGCGGCCGTTGAGGTGATCCTTCAGATCTGGATTCGAGGGGTTACCATTACCCCGATTATGGTTCAAGTGTTCTCATAAATCTGGATAATCCCTTCGACTCCCAGTATTTCTGCGTCCTTGATCATACATACTGACCAATCTAGTGTCTCCCGAGGCTTCACTGACATGGCTCATCGCGCGGTTGTTTCGAGATGGGTTGGTTGCCTCGTCTCAATGGTATGAGATTGAGACATTTGGCTTCTCGTGGGTTGGGTACCTCTATGCTCCCTAGCAGTCTCCCCATTTTCATGTCTTTGCTCAGCTTGCCTTTCTCTATCACCCCAAATCAGTTTTGTGTTTCTTTGAGTTGGTGAGGGATACCTTATCGGTGATGGTGGGTGCCTTATGGGTGATGGTGGTTGCCATCCATTATGGGGCCTAGAAGGTCCCGAGTTTTCCCGAGCTGGTTCAGGAACATTTTGCGCGTTACCAGGATTTTGGGTTCGAGCCTTCGTGGGGGCTCGGTTATTCCCTATCTCAGCCGATACCTCTGCAATTGAGTTGGCAGGAGCTCTAGCCCGGGTACTTCTATGGGGCCTTGAGGGAGCACGCTGTTCTGCAACTGGCGGAGGTTGCTCCGTTCTTTGGGTGGCAACGTTTTTGCGAGTTCGCCCACGATGCCTGCATGGTGGAACATGAACATCTCATGGAGGCGGAGCTTAGGCCTCTGGCGGAGGCGGGAGCGGCGGCTGGGCCGCCTGAACCTTGGCAGCCAGTCTGGCCAGCTCCTCATTACGTTTCTTGGCTTTTGCCAACTGCTTTCGCAATTGATGACTTTCGAGCTCCACTGTTGGGACATATCGTTCTGGATTATAGTACATGTCCTCGTCATCCCTGGGGGCCGGTGGTCCTCGAGAGTCAGAGGATCAACTCCTCTCATCAGGGTCCAAATTCATCATGGGCTGCTTTCCAGCACGTCGGGGTAGTCAGCTTCATCCTCCTCAGGAACATTGGGATCATTAGCGGCTATAGCTGATTTAGGGAGGCATTTTTTACTAGACTCACACACGTACTGCCTAATGCTCTCAATGAAAGCACCAAACTGTTGACGCCGTTTTTCATCAACTTAAATCGTAGAGCAATTAAACAATGTAAACTATGAAGGGAATGGATGATGAAGAGAAACAAGAAGATTTTTACGTGGTTCAGCAATTAATTCTGCCTAGTCCACGAGTCTATATTATTAAGACTTAGAGTTTTCTGGAAATTCTTCAGAGATGAATTACCCAGAAACTTTCTCCCAAGAAATCAGAAATTGATCCTTTACAAGTGGTCATTCCTCTATTTATAGGGAAGGTTACAGATTTCGTTCCCACATATTTCGGGAAGATATTCTATACATTAATTCAAATAATGACATTAAATGCAATATCTTCTATATACATGGAAACGTCCCATAATAATCGGGAATAGATAATAGACTAAATGGTATCCCTTAAATATTGGGATTACACAACAATAAATATGTTCACACGTAATGGGCTATCCCAAGTGACTCATCAGGTCTTCGAGATCAGCCATCGGCATTGTGACTGTCAAGACGTATGGAACTGTTATGAACTTGCCACCCAACTTCAGGCCATGCTCGGGATAGCTATGTACTGTTGAAGCTGTCACACCTAAGATTGTTTTATCTGAAGATAATCGGTAATAGATGTATCCCAGTGTCGTGCCATTTCGGACTCAGAAGATATCCCGAGGTTACACATCTTCGAGGTCGTTGTTTTACTTCAAAGATTTTACAGTTGGATCATACAATGTTTTCATACATTTCGAGCTCACACTTGACGAGCCCAGCTTTCAGGGTCATAACCTCTTATCTCGAAATCTGGGTGTAACAAAATTGATTAATATTTTTTTTTAGTTTTTTAGAAATCATTTTTTTAACTTCTATAATTAGTAAAATCTAATTTTATTATTTATTTTATTTGTTAACATTTGATTTGAATTAATTATTAATTTAAGTTATCTGGATTAATTAATTTAAACCTTCATTTTATAATAATTCATAATTTTATTAAACATTAAGTTTTATAAGTTTTTAATTATTAAACTTTTATTTTATTTATGTTAGAATCTATTTTTATTGTTAAAGTTTAATTTTAATAATTAATTTAATCTTACAATAATTTAAACTTTCATTTTATCATAGTTATTTCATAATTTTATTATTAAAAAAATTAATTTGTCCTATAATTTAATTAAATAAAAATCTACTAAAATTTCGGCAGCATAACAGCTATATTTCTACCTATCCCAAAATTTAAAACCCTACAAATAACACTTAAATCAAGTCCCAGAACATACAAAATATTTAATACAATAAATTTGTAAAACAATTAAACCAACATGTTTTTTTACTCACATATTATTAACATCAAACTTTTAAATTAAATAAACAACAAAATTTTATCCTAACAAATCAAACATAGAAATTATTTTACGTCAAACTTTCAAAATTAATTTTAACTAATTAAATAAATATATATTAACATGAACACTACAAGAAAAAGAGTGTCATCGTTGTGGATCAAGAAATTGTCGCTATAGGTATACAACAACGACATATCGTCGCCAAAACGACGTCATTGTAGGTTCGTATGTGTAGCAATCTACGACGATGACAAAACGCAATCATCGCAGTAGTGTTTTACTACAGCGACGACATGTCGGTCGCAGTAGGAAATCCTTTTTTTCGGTTGGACTGGGATATTGTGACAACATGTCATCGCTGTTGGTGGTTGTAAAATTTGAAAACTTGAATTTCAAAAACTTCTATAGCGATGACATGTGGTCATTGTAGGTCCGTCGACTGCTCCATCAATAGCAACGACATGTCATCGTGGAAGAGTGCGTTGGTTTATATGCCTTCAGCGACGACATGGCGTCACTTTAGTGTCACGGAAACTCAGATTTTTGTATTTAGCGTTCACCCTACGACGGTATACAAATTAAAAAAATATATATTTAATTAATTATATTGATTAAAATTTATTTAATAAAATATTAAATATTAATTAAATAAATAAATAAAACCAACTTATTTAATTAAATAATAAAACCAATTTAACAATATCTATAGTTTCCAAAATGTAAGATAACAAAACATATGTAGTATTGTCTCCAAAATAAAAAAAAACCCAAAATATTAATAATTTAAAAATAGTAATATAACAAAACTAAATGTCATCAAAATCAATTCCAAAGTCATTATCGTCGGACTGTTGTGGTGGTGTTTGTGGTGATTGTTGTTGTGGTGGATGTGGTGGTTGTGGCTGATGTGGTTGTTGTTGTTGAAAGCTTGCCATCATGGATTGTATCATGTTCATGTCCAAGTTGACAAACTGAAAGTGTGGAGGTTGGATGCTCAGATTTGTTGTTTGCAAATATTGTTGCATTTGCTGGAAGTTGTTGTTCTGGGTCATAAAGACTTGACTGAAGTGTTGAATCATGGACTGGAAAGCCTCAAGTGGTATCGTTGGAGGGCCAACTGTGGTGGACGGAAACGGTGATGCCTCTAATTGTGAAGAAGATCTGGTGGCACTTGAGGCAAAGGTACTAGTGCCCTTCAACTTCCGTCGAATACCTCGGTTGTGGCCACGACGTTGACCAAGTACCTTTGAGACGACTTGTGTCTCATTAACAGTGGCACTTCCTGCTTCAAATTAAGATTGGGATTGGGATTGTGTATGGACTTCCTGCTACAAGGCATCCTGCAGTTTAGAAACAAGACAATTAATACATAATATAATTGAATAATATACATAGATACAAAACTTAGAAAGTTACTTACATATGCATTCTTAGCATTCGTGTTCACCCATCCTCGTGTCGGATGATTGTGCATGTCATGAAACGTATCGATAATGCTGGGCAGTTCCTTGGTCTGAAGATTCATCTTTAGAAAACAAAATTTAACAAAATTTCTGTTAAATATTGAAATTATTATTAAGATAACTTAAAATATTTCAAATTATCTATATATTTTTATTTACCTTCTTAAATCAAGCAGAAGCATAAGAAGTCGATCCATGGAGACTTGGATACTTATGTTTTGCTCTGTTGGCAGCATTTTCCTTTGAGCGTGCCATGAACTGTGAAGTGGTAAAAATGTCAACCAACTTCTGCCAACTCTCTTTATCAATGTCCTCCAGTGGATTCTTTCTGGCTGTCTCGATATCAGCATACCCTCCGTGTTCATCGAAGTATCTTTTCTTGCGACCTTTTCTATCCTTGTAATGATCCTGAAACTCTCGCTCAATCCCAGTGTAACGCCCTGGATAGCCAAGACCGTTACACTGTGTACTTATAAAGATGTACGACTTGCTAATCAAGTCATTAGTTTGAAAACGTGTCACTGAACATGTAAAAGCTAAGATTGAAAAGGTTTTGGTCTCAAAAGACTAATTTCATATATTTAAGTTGTAGTAAACATGGGATCCCATATGAAAACAAAGTTGGAACAAGTTTATAGACTCCCAAAAACACATGAATATCAACTAGCCGTACTAAGGAAAAACAGACAGTCTTTAGGTTCCATGTCCTTGCTTAGATCTCAACCGTGGCGGCTGAGCACCTGGCTATGTACATTCATCTCGCTGAGCTCTCCAATCAGGGCTGATCTAATTTTCCCTTGCCTTTACCTGCACCACGTAGCACCCATGAGCCAAGGCCCAGCAAGAAAACATCATAAATATCTTAACCAATGATATCAGACAAACAATTCAGTAAGCATGTATTCCCATCAGATAATCATCAACAGGTATTCAACATATACAATCAAATACAAGATTCATTCTACCACATATAACACTCATATCACATAATATTCAGGGCCGACGACTTAGGCCGCACCCTTTATCTAACCCACTAACTCCGGCCCGCTTAAACCGAGCTCAGTGCATAATAAGCTGTCCTCGGCTACCAGTGGTCGAGCCGTGCCCTGCGCGCTAGTGAAACCCTTGGCACCCTTAGGCCGTTGGTTAACTAAATGGCTTGCATGGCATAATACCATCTTTTCAAGCATTTACATTAGGGAGCCCTTAGTCCCGTCTCATATAATCAATCAGGTGTAGTTTTCTTACCTTTAGTCTGTGCGGTTATTGAATTACGAGCAACGCCTCTCAAACACGATCCGTTCCCGAGCCTAAGTCTTTGTGACCTAGTCACAACCAAAGTTTAGGGTTCCATTAATACTCCAATATAGGTTTCCAATTACAAAACTAACTCCTAGAATTCCAAATTCCACCAGGCACGGTGGTGAAACCAAACCTGAGCACACTAGACCACCTTCCCGTGCCTAAAACCCTCAAAAACTCATGTGTGCAACCAAGGGCTGCGGCCCCCAAAGCCTAGTCGCGGCCCTTCCCCAAAACAGAACCAACCCCCATGCTGAACCACACACACGCCGCGGCCCTTGGCTTGGGCGCCGCGGCGTGCCCCCTTGGCCGAACCTCCTTCGCTCCTTTGCATGCTAGGGCCGCAGCGCTCTAGAACAGAGCCGCGGCCCTCCCCTTCGAACCCAGAATTTACACCATTTCTAAGCCTGAAACCTCACTTTAAACCATCCCAAAGCTTCCCAACTCCTAACCAATCAATTCCCCAACTTCTTTAGCATGATCTAAACAACATAACTCCCAAGAAAACACAGCCTAGCACACTCTAATCTCCTACTCTCAATTTCTGAAACCCAAGTGCTATGAACACTCAAACCAGCCACTCAAACTCAATTTAAAACCTCTAAACCAGGAGTTGAGACTTACCTTTGATGTTGAATCACTTCACCAAGCCATAGCTAAGCTAAATTCCCAAGCTTCCCTCTTAATTCTGTCTTAAAACACCAAAACTATACTTGCTTTAGCACTTAACCAAAACCCAGCTAGAACCCAGAGTTCAACCACAGAAAGTAGAGTTAGATGCTTACCTTAATCCCTGTTTTAGTTCTTGATGTACCCCTGGGCTAAACCTCCAAATCCTCACCACAAATTGCAGCTTGTTTCCCCTTAGTTTTTCTGTGTGTCCTTTCCTTGGTTTTCCCTTAAACGTGAAAGAGAGCTGAGACTAAGTTTAAGTCGGTTTGTGTTTTTCTTCTAAAAGCTTCTCTATGTCTAACTTATCTATTAATTTAATCCCGAGGCTCGGGGTGCCGGAACAGTCCCCGAGGCCAAAATGGTTAAATCCCCCAATATTCCCACCTAGACATCCTAACCTCAAATATATCTCCATATATTTATTTTCATGACTCGATAATCCAAATCGCTACCCGCTATCTAAAAGTACCCCCGACTTATCCAAAGTCATATCTTAAGCCCCGTTGTGACTTTTCCCGCTATCTGACCCTAGAATCGTCTTGAGTCGTACTCTGTGAACCTGTCCACATAATAATGTGGTTCTCACATATATCACATATTTATTCCATATCACATTACCACATAATATAATCAATTATCATATAAACATTATTAAACACATAATTACTCATTGAATCACAATTATTCCATTAATGCCCTCCTGGCTCACTAATCGAGGCCCTTAAGCCTTATTAGTGAATTTGGGTCGTTACACCCAGTCTCTATCAATCGCCACTCAGGGAGAGCTCGGGGAAGAATGAAAAAATCCTTAAAAAAATGGTGAGATTTTTTAAATTATAAAAAAAAACATTACATGTGAATAAGTAGTTAAATTTACCTCATGTTTTTGCATCAATCCAATCTTGTGCTCATTTGGAATACTCTGCCACGAGTCATAATATAATGGGACATGGTGACCAATAAGGTTGTAAATAAGTCTCATAAACAAAGTCCCAAAATCACCAACTACTTTGTAGGTTCCCTCCTTCAGAGCAAATTGTATTGTCAATGGACCTTTATTGTCGTTGACGAGCTGCTGCAAATTTTTGGATCGAGACCTACCTCTTCTTTTTGCGGTCGCCGCTGCATATGTTATTTAAACAATACAATTAAATTGAATAAAATAATAACAATTTGTCATTTATTGATAAAAGATAGACTAATTATAGTATATTACCTGTCTCACAGGAAGTAGGAACTCGCATGGGATCTGGTGGAGGAGGAGGATCTGCTCCATCACCGCCATGAGAACGAGCAACAGTATCAAACATATCTTTGCAGTTTAAATAATTATTAACTTAAACTCAGTTATAGTTGGAGGTTAATTACATAACTAAAATAATTTTGGTAATGCAGTTGAAACTATTGAAAAACAAACATTGCATGTCAAAAGTCATATATTGATTGAAAAGTCTTCAAATTAAAACATACACATTAATCATACAAATATGAATATGCATAAGAAAATATTATTCCTCATCAATGTTGATTCCTACATCATCATCTATACTTTCTAAATCATCATCACTAATTTTGTCATCATCATCATCATCATTGATGAAATCATCATCCACATTCGGAACAGATCAAGACGTTTCCCCAATTATGTTGGTGTGACCAGGTCGATCCAAATGCATAATCTCTAACTCTCCTAATTCCACAATGAGTACAAAATTTGATGAAGTGATATCGTGTACGACATCAACCTCGTTATCATCATCAATACTTGGATGATCCTAGATCTTTCGATGATTGACTTCTTCTACTACCTTCCAATTTTTGTTTCTTGAAGGATCTTCCAAGTAGAAAACTTGTTTTGCTTGAGTGGCGAGAATAAAATGATCGTTCTTGTACCATTCAGAATTAATCATGATACTAGTTATGTTATTCTCAGTCACATTTCGACCCTTGCTTGCATCGATATTGAACCATTTCATCGAAACAATACTACCGAGTAACCATGGGAATAGCATAACTCTACAATCTCCTCAAGTTGGCCATAGAAAGTGAAACCATCGGTTCCTGGCACCGAAACTCCACTATTTTGAGTGGTACGTCTTTCGTCACGACTATGGACCAAAAATTTCACACTGTTAACAATGAAAGCCGTGTATGAGTATGCATTCTGATTGGACCCGTTTGCTAGAGCAAATAATTCATCAGTACACTCAGTTGAATGTACTTGTTGCAAACGAGCCATCTATAGAGTATGCCACAAAATAAGAAAACAAAATGAGATAATATTAATCAATACGAATTTCGTAAGAATTCTACAGTTTCGATAATTTACCTTCAATTTAAACCAGATAGGGAAATCTTTTTGAAGATTTATGTTTGAATTTTCTTGAAGGCATTCACTGTATAGCACAAGGATTAAGGTAAGATAACAATTTTCCATGAATTAAATTTAATGAATTCATATATGTGTTGAGCTACTTACTCCATATATGGTTGGATTTCAGGGCAATTGTTGAGTACAAACCACTCCGCTTCTTTCCGTTGAAGATAGTCAAGGGATATGATTTTCTTTTTGCTACTTGGACGACATTGTGATTCAAAAACAGACAACTGTCTTTTAGGAATAACAATAACTGCATTTCTTTCCAAAAAATTAAATTTAGTATGTACGCCCTGAAGATATTGCAAGCAAAAAGTCAAAGCTTCATCGGAAGCATAACCCTCCGCTATAGAACCTTCAGGGCGCGTCTTATTCCTGACATAATTTTTCAACTTCTTCATATATCGCTAAAACGGATACATCCACCTCATGTAAATTGGTCATCTAAGGATAGCTAAAGTTGGAGGAAAAATTAACTCCAACTTGCACAAAATTTGTATCACTTGATGTTCTGCATTCTCCATGTCCTTAACATCCAATGTACGAGCACAAATTTGCTTAAAGAAATTGCAAAGCTCAATGATTGTCTTCGAAATAGACTTATACAAGTAGCCTTGAACTCCTACCGGCAACAGACGTTGCATAAGAATGTGACAATCATGAGATTTCAACCCAACAATGTTGCCATCATTGTCAGTTACTTTCTTAGAGAAATTTGAATCGAAGCCATCAGGAAGTCTAACTTCTTTTACGAACTAAAAAAAAAACCGTCTATCATCCGGTGTGAAAGAGTACATAGGATGTGGTTTGATCAACTTCGTACCGTCTTCCTTAAGGTACAACTTTTATCAGATACCCCAATTCTTCAAGTCTACTCGTGCATTGGTGGTGTCTTTATATTTCTCATTCATAAGAAAAGTACCGAGTAAACTGTCGCAAACATTTTTCTCTACATGCATCACATCTATATTGTGCATTAGTTCAAGTTCGGACCAGTACTCAAGTTCAAAGAAAATACTATTTTTACTCCAAATAAGCTCTTCTGGATCTCGCTTTCTTTTCACACCACCGAACCTGGCATGTCACTACAACAAAAGGCAACATTACCGGTGGAGGCTTCTGCCGATAATAATAGGCTATTCCACCGGTAATGCTCGGCCTATAATACTCCGTCGGTAATTATTCGTATTACCGGCGGACTGACACCCCGCCAGTATTCTATTAATACCGGCAGATTAATAGAGGCGGGACTCCGCCGGTGTAAAATAATAGTCAACCTCGTGTACCTCATTTAATACCAGCGGGTCCCACCTCTATTAATCCGCGGGTAATAAATTAATAACATTTAAATATAATAATTCGTTTGATTTTATTTAATAATAAATATACATATAATACTTATTTAAAGATAATAATATTTAACATAAATTAAAATTAATAACACAATTAATATTCATCAAACAAAAATAGCATTATTACTAATCATAAAATTAACATAATAAAAATATCAATTGTCTCATTTTAATTACATATAAACTAATTCTAAAATAAACATAATAAAATATCAATTGTCTTAATTTAATTAAAAAACGTAAACTAATTATTATTGTTTGGATCGAACCAACCAAGTGTAAAATATTCATTAACATTCAGGTCAATATCTTGATCACCAATGTTAGGGTTTGGCAATGGTGGTGAAGCAAACTGTGGTGCTGGTGGTGGAGGGTAATAAGCTTGTGGAGACTGCTGCTGCGAAGATGATCCAAATTTTCGAGTATGTGGTCGTGCCGAGGGAGACTAATGCAATAAACTCTCAAACTGAACATACCTCTGCTGCTGTGATAAACTCTCAAACTGACCATATATCTGTTGCGGTTGTTGCTGTTGCGATGAATCCCCAAAGACACGATGCCTAGGATGTGACGTCTGAGATCCTGCAGAGACATAGGGGTCATAAAAAGGAGGGGACTGAGAGGAGCGTCCATACATGTACTGACATTGTTGTGATGTACCTCCATACATGTTAGGAGAATTTTGTTGAGGTGGATGAAAATGTTGTTGTTCTTGTGGCATCAACCAATGAGGTGGACTTTGAGAAGATATACCACCTTTAGGTTGTGATGGTAAATACCGTTGCAGAAGGCTGTCAAACCGCGACTCAGTTTCTGAACTGGTATGTTGAGTATTACCAGATGGACCTTGTTGAGATCTCAACATCCGGATCTCTTCACACATTGACTTCATCATCTCCGCCATAGTAGCTATGTATTCTTGAGGTGTATGAGCAGGTTGGGCTTGTGACTGACTTTGACTTATGGAGCTGGAAGCTGATTTTTTCCCTTTGCCTTTGCTATAACCCATTCTTCTTTCAAAGTCAGACCTCTCCCCAAGTGCTTTACTCATCTCGTACTGATCGATTGACGAGGAATCAGCAGCAAATCCAGTTTCAAATCCCTCTGTTGGTCCTTGAGACTGGCTTTGAAGCCATGCCCTCTCAAGCTCTTTCGTCATTTATTCCTGTTCATAAAAAGTGTTTGAAACACAACAGTAACATAGTTTAATGAAAATAATAACACAAAAGTTTCTCGAGTTGCGTCGTTGACAAAAACGTTTGTCGATTTTCTCAAATGGCTATCTTTCCAAGTATCAATAACATGTTCATCAGGGTTCATCTATACAAATGTAGAGATAGTATGTTAGAGCGTATAATTTTGTTAAATTAAATTAATAGTTTTACTTACAAATTGGTGACGCTTAGCTGCCAACGATTTTGTGCCTTGCGTCGATGTATACTTCATTTCTTTTCAGTTTTTCTTGTTTTGGTTGGATCGCGCAATAAATTTTGGGCTAAAAAACAACTGAACAATATCTTTCCAACTCTCCTTGGTGCAATGGTCAGGTGGGGCAATGAGAACACTCTCCAAATCTTCTGGCTTAGAGTAATATTTTTTGAAGTAAGTATGCATGATGTTCTTTCTCTCAGAATATCTTTTGTGCATCTCTGTGTAGATAGTTTTCATAACTCTCTCAGGCTCTGGATGACCATCCACATTATAAACATTCTACATTAAAAAATAACACGTTAGTTTAGTTTGTAAATGATTTTAATAACAAATTTATACCATAAAACTTGTTCAAATTTTTTACCTTCATCTTTTGTATGACTTGCTCCTTAAATAGTTGAGGTATATCAGCAAAATCCAAGTAATGTCTTGGCCACAACAAGGTGACTTGGAGGCCTATCTCGCGGACAAAAGCTTGGTCCTCCAAGACAACCACTTTGTCCGTCCTAGGATCAATTTGAAGATCTAGTGGTTTCCCGACATTCCGCCTTCGAATTTCAAGTGGTATGTTATTAGCCAGGCCACGCCACTTTCTTCTTGGCAGTTTAGCTATCCACATTTTCAACAATCACCAAAATTTGAAATATTAATATATATCAAACATTCATTGAGCTTAACTTTCAAGCTATGAACAAAATTTGAAAATTATTATTAACCTGACTTGCTGGAAGAGGGTACTCTACTAGGATCTGCGGGTCTAGACCACCACCATCTCCTCCGTGAGAGGTGGCTATATCAGCTGACATTGTACTTAGATACAAAAGTTATTAGTTAGTATCAAATATCGCCAATGGAAATGAACAAAATGATTACAAGTTTCATCTATTATATTTTAAATGATTGTCTTTATTACAAAAATATAAAAACTATATAGAATAATCACTATCACTTTCATCATTAATTAAAATAACATCAATCGGAGACACATGATTAACATCATCTTCACAAATATCAACTAGCAATTCATCTTCTTCATCGACTTCTTCTTCGCCTAAGTTGTCATTTATGAAATTATCATCCAATTGTTTAGCAGGTGAATTTTGTATAGTGCCAATATATGTTGCAGGTTCATGAGATTCCATAACCAACTGACAGAGATCCACGGTCAACACAAAATTTGATGAGCTTATGTCATGTACAACATCAATATCAGCATCAGCTTGATCGTCCTCGATGTCCCAAATTTGACGATGATTGACATCCTTAACAATTTTTCAATGTTGACCTCTAAGTAGATTATCGAGATAGAATACTTGCTTAGCTTGGCTAGCAAGTATATACGGATCATATTTGTACCATTCGCTACTGACGTTTATACTGGTGATATTATTTTCAGTGATTGTTTTCTTCTTGCTTGGATCAATGTTAAACCATTTGCACTGAAACAATGCAACTGAATATGCACCAGTGAAAGATAACACCAGTACTTCTTGAAGCGTGCCATAATAGTTAAAACCTTCAGTTCCCGCAACAGATGCTCCACTATTTTGTGTGGTGCGCTTTTGATCTCAGTCATAAGCGATAGATCGAACACCGTTAACTATACAACCTTCGTAGTAGGTTGCCAAGTGATCTGACCCAGATGCTAAAGCTAGCAACTCATCACCATTCTCTAAAGATCCAAGCTTGTGCAAGTCATATATCTAAATAAATTAATAAACCTATATTAGAATGACAAAAATATCATTACAACAATGAAGGTTTAAAAATAATCTCACTTTTACCTTCTTATGAAACTAAAGGCGAAAATTTTTCTTGTGTAAAAAATTATGATCACCATCTGGGTATTTCAGTTTGATCTCTTCTAGGTGTTTACTGTAAATTTGAATGATTTCACTATATTAGATAAAACAATTTGGAATGAACATAAATTTCACTTTAAAGGGAATAAACTTACTCTATGTAATCCTGAATTTCGGGAGAATTGTCAAGTATGAACCATTCAGCCATTTCATGAGTCGCAAGGTCGAGAGGCTTGAGAGTTCCTTTTGTCAGTGGATAACATTGAGATTGAAACACAGAAAGTGTCATAGGACATACACCTCATCTTCATTGTGATCAAGACGATTAAATTTTGTTTCAACCCCTTTGAAAAACATCGAACAAAATGTCAAAGCCTCATCAGCAACATAGCCTTCAGCTATTGACCCTTCAAGACGAGCTTTATTTCCCACGTAGTTCTTCAATTTTTTCATGTACCTTTAAAAAGGATACATCCACCTCATAAATACCGGTCCACCCAAAATCGCTTGTTCCGGCAAATGTAAGACCAAATGAATCATTATATCAAAAAAAGCCGGAGGAAAAAGCAACTCCATCTTGCACAATATCATAACAAGGTCTTTTTGTGATTCCTCCATATTTGTAATATTTATAGTCCTCGAACATACTTGCCTGAAAAAATTGCACAGTTCAGAAATGGTGGTCGATATATCTTTTGGGAGAAACTTGCGAACACCCACTGACAGTAATCGTTGCATTATAACATGACAGTCATGGGATTTCAACCCAATGATATTTGTTTCATTCTCGATTACTTTTTTCTTCAAATTTGAACAAAAGCCATCTGGAAATTTCACTTCTTTAATAAATTGACAAAATTGTTGTCTCTGAGCAGGAGTTAACACGTAAGAAGCATGCGACTTCATCAACTTTCCATTCTCATCTTCATAAATCCACAACGATTCCCTTAGTCCCATCTTCTTCAAATCATATCTTGCATTATTGGTGTCCTTATACTTGTCATTGTCCAAGATTGTGCCAAGGAGACTATCACATATATTTTTTTTGACATGCATGACATCAATGTTATGTTTTTAAATGTTTGTACACCAACAATCAAGCTTGTAGAAGATGCTTTTTCCTCCAATTTCTGTCTTCCACAACTCTTCTACATTTCACACCTTCAAAATGCAAGTGTTTTCCCGAAACTTGGGGTGGAAGGTTGTTCACTTGTTCTAATATTTCCTTACAAGTAAATCGTCTCAGAGGACGTCTTCCCTCAATTTGGTCGTCGAACTCAGCGTCCCTTCTCATTCGATGTGTACTGGGCAAGAATCTTCTGTGACCAACATAAGATGTCTTACCGATCACTCGATCACTCGGAGGAAGATGTGTCTTCATTATATGTAGGACAAGATTTGTATCCATGACCACTCCATCCAAACAAACTACTTCGAGCAGGAAAATCATTAATTGTCCATAAAAGGGTTACGCGCAGCTTGAACATATTGTTGGTCATACTATCTCTCGTAACAACTCCGTTAACCCACAACTCCTTCAACTCATCCACCAATGGTCTTAGAAATACATCTATGTCCTTACTCGGTGATTTTGGACCAGGAATAAGGATGGCCAGCATCAAATTATTGTCTTCCATACATAACCAAGGTGGAAGATTATAGTTCGCCAGCACCACAAACCACATGCTGTATGCTAGGTTCATGTTGCCAAATGGATTAAACCCATCGGCAGCTAAGCCTAAAAAAACATTCCTAAGATCACTTACAAAAGCAGGATGATTGACATCAAAGTTCTTCCAAACCGTCCCATCCACCGGATGTCGCATCATGTAGAGACCCAAAATTTACTTAGCTAGTTAGATAGTAGTAGTAGTAGTAGTAGTAGTAGTTATAGTATGTTCACTACTGTGGATTTTGGTTCAAGCCGGGACTTAGTTGGACTCATAGCAACAATTATGGATTTTATAAGTTTAACCTATAGTTTAAGAATATTAATTATAACATAAGATTTGATTAATATAGTTGATTATAAAGATGTTATTTATTATACTATAAGGTTTAGATAGAATTAATAAAATCATGACACTTGTCGTGTGCATGTTTATTTAAGGATTTAATTATAGTTTAAATAAAAGAAAGTTCAAGAAAGCTCTAGAATCTTCCAAGACCATTAGGAGCATGACATTTGTCACAATCTTGTTTATTTGTGGATTAGGTTGTTATTTAGATAATTAAATAGATTTTCCGTAACTTTTAGGGTACTGTAACTTCCGACTTATTTTTGACCCAATTATGTTATGAATTTCAAAAAATAGTATTTCTAGAAAGTTGTTGATAATTGAATTAGCTTTCTAACGGTGTCTAAATCGGAGTCCTACAGCTCCAATTATATTGATTTTTCTACAGGTGAGTTTAAAGTTACGAGATTTAGGAAGTTATAAGTTATGATTCTATTTTATTTAAATTCAAATTTGGATTATAGTTAGAATGAAATTAAGTATTTTTTGAATAAAAGAAAGATCTAGAAACTCTAGAACCTTCCAGAACCACTAAGAGGTTGACACTTGTCATAATCATGCTAATTTAAGGATTTAAGTATTTTTTTTAATAGGATAATTTCACTCCTCAAACTCTATAAATAGGACTTAGTACCCAACCCTTTCACTTACTCTTCATCTGTGATCAGACTCCAAGGTGCTAGTGAGACCATAGAGTGATAAACACTTGGGTTGGGAAAAGCTTTGCCATTCTTAAGCTTTATAAAATACTTGGGAAGTGAGGTTTAGTGTATTTCGGTATTGGAGTTAGACCAATCCATAAGGTCAACTAAGATACTCTTATTCTTTAAGTTCAATCCTTTAAACTCTTTAGTTTTCATTAGTCCTTTTATTCAGATCCTAACTTTTGAAATTGGTTTTTGATTAGGCTCTTGAAACTTAAAGATCTTTCTTGGTAAGTTTCATCTTGAAGGTTTAGTTTCCATATTTATTCTTTACTCTTTAGAAATACTCACCATTCTCTTGTTGGTTTTAGGAGTGTTCCAAGTCCCGCATTTGTTCTCAATTATCCCGGTTTTGGTAAGGAAAATATGATATTTTCTATATGCTTATGCTTATGTGTATGTTTATGTATAATATATTTATGCTATAGTACGCTATGTTATGTTTATTTGGGGCTCATAGTTGCTTAGTGCCCTAGTGTTTATCATTTTTATGTTTATAGTTATGATTTACCCTACCTCAGATATTAGACAGGGGACCTAGATGGGTTATCATATACTATCATGTGATCTACCCTACCTTAGATATTAGACAGGGGACCTAGATGGGTTATCATATACTATCATGTGATCTAACCTACCTCAGATATTAGACAGAGGACGTAGATGGTTTATCACATGCCTTAATGGCCATTAATAGTGTAGTCCTATATGGTATACGTCTTTATAGTCATTTGTTCATATGTTTATGTTTATGATATTTGTTTTTATAGTCATATGTTTTATAGTTTATGTTTATGATGTATTTTTATGCTTATGATATATGATGTATGTTTTTAGTAGGTTTTCCTTACTGGGCATTAGACTCATTCCTTTATTTTTTTAGTGTAGTGCAGGAAACTAGATAGGGAGCCGGAAGGATTCTTAGAAGCTTGGCATGTGTGTTGAGGATGAACGGATTAAGTGGACTGCATGACATTTATTTTAGTCTTTTAAATTATGTTCTTGATGTAATTCCACAACTAGTATTTAAAGTTTATGTTTTATGTTTTAAACAATGGGCACCCATACCACATTTAACATTTATTTTGGAGTTTTAATAAAGATATGATTATTTCTTATGAATGTTTCTTCAAAGTAGTAGCTATGTCTAGTAGTTTTAATGGTCCAATGTCTTAGAAATAGTTGGGTCATTACAGTTGGTATCAAAGCAACGGTCCATTTTTCACAAAATTCTCCTTGATACACACGTTCAAGCTTCGAATCTAACCGCCAATGTAAGTATTTATGTTTTAGTTATTATGTTTATCTGTTATAGCTAACATTTTAGTCTTATGTTTTCAGTTAAGATATGGATGGAGCTTTATCATATAACGATATCCGAGCCATTAAAGCCTTAAAAAGGATTAGAGAACCAAGAAATACCATAGGAATATTGGAGAGAATCACTCGGAGATTTCTTTTATTCCATAATCAAATAGTTCATCTCCAAGAAACTAAGCAAATAATGATGAGAGCTACGGAGCAATATATTTTAGTAATTAGGCTTTTTAGAGATTTTTCTTTTGTAATTGCTGCTTTGGAAGAAATATGGGAGACAATAGATGTTGATAATGAAGTACCACCGGCTATGAGATATTATTTTTTCATAATAAGGTTTACATCTAAGATGGAATTCCAATTCACAGAAGAACAAAAGAATAGAATTTTTACCAATCTTCCAAGAGGAATTTTTGACGCTCACGAAAATGATGATTATGAAGAGATAGATGACGACATGTTAGATGAAGGATCTGATGTAGAAGATCCTGATTTTTAGAAAAGATTAGTTTATTTATTGTTTTGCCTTTATGATTATACTTAGTGAAAAATGTTTTTCCAAATTAATATCATTGTTATTTTTGAATGACATGTATGAGTTTGATTTTTTTTACAATCATAATAAATAATGACCAAGTTCGGTGATGGTGGATACAAATCAATGGACTGGGTTCTATATTGAGAGTTTAGGGGGCCATAGTAGTGGGAACGATATTATTGATCCCAACCCTCCCTCAATATAGTTAACTTTGGAATAACGATGAGTTTCGAGCCTGAGAATTAAGTCATATAGGATAATTAGAAACAGACTTAGTAAATTATAAAGATGACTTATTTTTCTAAGTTTAGAAATACACCCTAATCATAAAGAAGACTTACATAATTTTTCATAAGAAATCATAATTAATAGGTTCGAGTTATGTTTGCTTAGATTAAGTTTTTCCTTAGAGCATATTAGGGTAAGTTCTAACATGTTCTCGACTGTTAGAACTTTTGCTGAAGATGTTGCTCAGGAGGTCTGCACACACGAATGTCAATGCCTCCAACGTCACTACTGAGACTAATGAAGCCCCTTCAGTTCGAAGAAATGGAAGGTGTGCAACCATTGATGTTGCTAACCGAAATGCACCGCCGTCGCCGGATGACAACACTGCAGAAATTGCAAGACTACGACAACAAGTGGGGGAATTACTACAGCAACAATGACAATAGACTCAGCCTCCACCTCAGCCGCAACCACAGCCTCAGCAGATGGCTCAAGTACTCCATCAAGTAGGTCCTTATGGGGGATGGCCAATGGCGAACTATGCGCCATACCCAGCTCAGCACATGGAGCCAATCTACTAGCGATTTTGTAAGGAACACGCTCCAAACTTTGAAGGGACAATAGACCCCTTTGAGGCAGAAGAATGGCTCATAAATGTAGAGCTGACCCTAGCGCATATGAATCTCGGCAACGCGAACCGCATATCTTGCATTTCGTCTCTACTCAAGAAGGATGCAAGATTATGGTTGGACCTAGTACAACAGACTCACGATGTCGCCACTATGACTTGGACTAGATTTATGGAGCTGTTCCACGAAAAGTACTACAATTCAGCTGTCATTGCTTCAATTCGCTATTCTAAAGCAAGGCAATTTGATGGTAGCAGAGTATGCTCGGAAGTTCGACCGATTAGTTAAGTTTGCATCTGAGATGGTTCCAACTGATTTTCTGAGGGTGACCAAGTTTGTTAGAGAACTTCGACCAAAGATCGAGCTAGGGGTTAAGCTATCAAATCCGGGGAATACTACTTATGTCGATGTTATAGAAAAAGCAATAGAAGTGGAAAGGCTTCAGGAAAACGTTAGTAAAGAGGAGGCTAATAATCCTGAGCCTAAGCAGCAGGGTCAACCCCAGAATGGTTGGAACAACAACAACCAGCAGTCCAAAAAAAATAACGGTCAGAAAAGAAGGCATTCTGACAACAAGCAGTTCGACAACGATAAGAGGGCACAGACGACAAATGGAGGAAATAGGTTGGGTTATGTAGAGTACCCGCAATGTGCTAAGTGCCAAAAGGAACATCCTGGTGAATGCCGCGCAAACACTAATGGATGCCACAACTGTGGTCAGGAAGGGCACCGGAAGAAGGACTGTCCTCAGCTCAAGTCAGAGGGGAAAAAGGATGATAAGATGGTTCCTGCCAGAGATTTTGCTCTCACCCAAGGAGAAGCTGACGCTAGCAATAAAGTAGTTACAAGTCAGGTTTCTATTCTCCATAATAAATGTTATGTATTATTTGATTCGGGAGCCACTCATTTGTATATCTCGTTAGGAATGATAGAGAAATTAGACAAACCTTGTGAAAAATTTAGAACTAGGTTTGTAACAGAATTACCTTCGGGTGAAGTAGTCCTATCATCACGGGTAGTACGAGGCGTACCGATCAAGATAGAGGATGTAGAACTAGAAGGAGACCTGGTAGAACTGGAGATTAAAGACTTCGACGTGATACTGGGAATGGACTGGCTAGCAAGGCATGGCGCAACCATCGACTGCAAACGTAAGCAAGTAATGTTCGAGACTCCTGACAGCCAGAGGCTATGTTTTATGGGAAAGGTTTCAGGTCTATGCACATCGCTTATTTCGTCACTTAAAGCTCAGAAGATGATAGAAAAAGGATGTCAAGCATTCTTAGCTAGTGTTACGGATGTGGTAAAGGAAACACCACTAAAGGTCGGAGACGTACGTATTGTAAGGGAATTTCCAGAGGTATTTCCTGACGACTTACCAGGATTGCCGCCGACGTGGGAAATTGACTTCACAATCGAGCTAGTACTGGGCACCACGCCTATCTTCGAGGCACCATACCAGATGGCACCTACCGAACTCAAGGAGTTAAAGACGCAGCTACAAGAACTTCTAGACTTGGGTTTCATCAGACCGAGCCATTCACCATGGGGAGCACCAATTTTGTTTGTGAAGAAAAAGGACGGCAGTATGCAGATGTGCATAGATTACCGCAAGCTGAATAAGGTGACGATTAAGAATAAGTACCCGCTACCCCAGATTGACGACTTGTTTGATCAACATCGAGGTGCAACCATGTTTTCAAAGATTGACTTATGGTCCAGGTATAATCAACTCAAGGTTCGGGAAGAAGACATTTCTAAGACAGCCTTTAGAACTCGTTATGGGCATTACGGGTTTTTAGTCATGTCTTTCGGTCTTACCAACGCTCCAGCCATATTCATGGATTTAATGAATAGGGTCTTTAAGGAATGCTTGGATAAATTCGTTGTAGTATTCATTGACGATATCTTGGTGTACTCAAAGAACAAAGTCGAGCACGAGAAACATTTAAGGTTAATCTTGTTATGACTAAAGGAGCATCAACTTTACACCAAGTTCAAGAAGTGCGAATTTTGGCTTTTACAAGTAGCATTTCTCAACCATATAGTATCCAAGGACAGGATTGATGTAGATCCATCTAAAGTAGAGGTTGTGAAGGATTGGCCAAGACCAAAGAATGCGTTATAAGTAAGAAGCTTTCTGGGATTAGCAGGCCATTATCAGAGGTTTGTAGAAGGTTTTTCCAAGATAGCCACTCCGCTCACCAACCTAACTTGGAAGCAGCAGAGGTTCAACTGGAATGATAAGTGTGAAGAAAGTTTCCAATTGCTTAAAGATAAGCTATGCTCAGCACTAGTACTTTGTGTACCAACACCCAATGACAAGTTTGTAGTCTATTGCGATGCGTCGAAGCAAGGGTTGGGTTGTGTGCTGATGCAGAATGACAAGGTGATAGCCTACGCCTCAAGACAATTGAAGGAGTACGAGCAACGCTATCCAACTCACGATATGGAGTTGGCAGTGGTGGTATTTGCGTTAAAAATCTGGCGCCACTATCTTTATGGAGAACGGTGTGAGATCTATCGGACCACAAAAGCCTAAAGTATTTCTTCACTCAGAAGGAGCTCAACATGAGGCAGTGCAGGTGGTTAAAGCTAGTGAAAGATTATGACTGCGAAATTTTATACCACCCAGGAAAGGAAAACGTAGTTGCTGATGCGCTAAGTGGAAAGAATTATGGAAGTCTAGCAACGTTAGCTGGAATAGAAAAGCCGCTACAGCAGGAGCTAATCAATGCTGGAAAAGAAGTAGTCATTGGTAAATTGGCTAACTTGTCCATTCAGTCAAGTCTGTTAGAAGATATACTGAATGGGCAAGTGCATGATGACACATTAGTAACACATATGGATGCAGTTAGAGAAGGGAAGGCCACAGATTTCTCAATATCAAGTCAAGGGTTATTAAGATATAAGGATCGGGTATGCGTGCCGAACGATCAATGGATTAAGGTGAAGATTCTAGAAGAAGCGCACAATACCCCATACTCAGCTCACCCAGGGTCAACCAAGATGACTCACGACCTTAAAGTGCTATATTGGTGACCAGTAATGAAGAAAGATGTAGCGGAGTATGTGTCTAAATGCTTAGTATGCCAACAAGTAAAAGCAGAACATCAGCGCCCTGCAGGCTTATTACAATCGCTTAGCATTCCATAATGGAAATGGGATGATATAGCCATGGATTTTGTGACAGGACTTCAACGAACAAATAAGCAGCACGACTCGGCTTGGGTAGTAGTAGATAGACTAACCAAGTCAGCTCATTTTCCTGCCTGTCAAAACTACGTTCACAACAGATCAATACGCAGGCGTTTATGTCCAAGAAATAGTACGACTTCATGGATTCCCTAAAACAATAGTATTCGATAGAGGATCGGTGTTTACATCGAGATCTTGGAGTAAGTATTTGCCACTGATAGAATTCTACTACAACAATAGCTACCAGTCAACAATCAGAATGGCACCCTATAAGCTACTTTATAGAAGAAGGGTCGATCGCCGTTGCATTAGAAGGAGGTAGGAGAAAGGCAACTACTTGGACCTGAAGCTGTTAGAGGAGCTCAGGATGTAGTAGCGCTGATTAGAAAGCGTATGCTCACTGCTCAAAGCCATTAGAAAAGTTATGCGGATGCCAAGCAGCGTGATGTGTAATTCAAAGTTGGAGATCAAGTCTTCTTAAGCATATCTCCTATGAAAGGTGTGAAGCGGTTTGGGAAGAAAGGAAAGCTTAATCCCAGGTTTATAGGTCCTTTTGAGATAATGGACAAAGTGGGAGTAGTGGCATATAGATTAGCCCTACCGCTAGCTCTAGCAGATAGTCACATTGTGTTCCACATCTCGATGCTGCGTAGATGTGTGTCAGACCCATCTCACGTCCTTAAGTATGATACGATAGCCCTCCGGAAAGACTTGAGTTACGAGGAACAGCCGGTTAGCATCCTAGATAAAAGGATGAAAGAATTACGATCTAAGAGTTTTCCGATAGTCAAGGTCCTATGGAGTAATAGTTCTGAACGGGAGGAAACGTGGGAGTTGGAGGAGGACATATTAGCCCAGTATCCAGAATTGTTTGATAAGTAAATTTCAGGGACGAAATTCTTTGTAGTAGGGGAAAATTGTAGAGTCCCAGAATTTACTTAGCTAGTTAGATAGTAGTAGTAGTAGTAGTAGTAGTAGTAGTAGTAGTAGTAGTAGTAGTAGTAGTAGTAGTAGTAGTAGCAGTAGTAGTAGTAGTAGTAGTAGTAGTAGTAGTAGTAATAGCTAGTGGTAGTTATAGTATGTTCATTACTGTGGATTTTGGTTCAAGCCGGGACTTAGTTGGAAACTCATAGCAATAATTATGGATTTTATAAGTTTAACCTATAGTTTAAGAATATTAATTATAACATAAGATTTGATTAATATAGTTGATTATAAAGATGTTATTTATTATACTATAAGGTTTAGATAGAATTAATAAGATCATGACACTTGTCGTGTGCATGTTTATTTAAGGATTTAATTATAGTTTAAATAAAAGAAAGTTCAAGAAAGCTCTAGAATCTTCCAAGACCATTAGGAGCATGACATTTGTCACAATCTTGTTTATTTATGGATTAGGTTGTTATTTAGATAATTAAATAGATTTTCCGTAACTTTTAGGGTACTGTAAATTCTAACCTATTTTTGACCTAGTTATGTTATGAATTTCGAAAAATAGTATTTCTAGAAAGTTGTTGATAATTGAATTAGCTTTCTAACGGTATAAATATGGTCTAAATCGGAGTCCTACAACTCCAGTTATATTGATTTTACTACAGGTGAGTTTAAAGTTACGAGATTTAGGAAGTTATAAGTTAGGATTCTATTTTATTTAAATTTAAATTTGGATTATAGTTAGAATGAAATTAAGTATTTTTTGAATAAAAGAAAGATCTAGAAACTCTAGAACCTTCCAGAACCACTAAGAGCTTGACACTTGTCATAATCATGCTTATTTAAGAATTTAAGTATTTTTTTTAATAGGATAATTTCACTCCTCAAACTCTATAAATAGGACTTAGTACACAGCCCTTTCACTTACTCTTCAGCTGTGATCAGACTCCAAGGTGCTAGTGAGACCATAGAGTGATAAACACTTGGGTTGGGAAAAACTTTGCCATTCTTAAGCTTTATAAAATACTTGGGAAGTGAGGTTTAGTGTATTTTGGTATTGGAGTTAGACCAATCCATAAGGTCAACTAAGGTAATCTTATTCTTTAAGTTCAATCCTTTAAACTCTTTAGTTTTCATTAGTCCTTTTATTCAGATCCTAACTTTTGATATTGGTTTTTGATTAGGCTCTTGAAACTTAAAGATCTTTCTTGGTAAGTTTCATCTTGAAGGTTTAGTTTCCATATTTATTCTTTACTCTTTAGAAATACTCTACATTCTATTGTTGGTTTTAGGAGTGTTCCAAGTCCCGCATTTGTTCTCAATTATCCCGGTTTTGCTAAGGAAAATAGGATAGTTTCTATATGCTTATGTGTATGTTTATGTATAATATATTTATGCTATAGTACGCTATGTTATGTTTATCTGGGGCTCATAGTTGCTTAGTGCCCTAGTGTTTATCATTTTTATGTTTATAGTTATGATTTACCCCACCTCAGATATTAGACAGAGGACCTAGATGGGTTATCATATACTATCATGTGATCTACCCTACCTCAGATATTAGATAGGGGACCTAGATGGGTTATCATATACTATCATGTGATCTAACCTACCTCAGATATTAGACAGAGGACGTAGATGGTTTATCACATGCCTTAATGGCCATTAATAGTGTAGTCCTATATGGTATACGTCTTTATAGTCATATGTTCATATGTTTATGTTTATGATATTTGTTTTTATAGTCATATGTTTTATAGTGTATGTTTATGATGTAGTTTTATGCTTATGATATATGATGTATGTTTTTAGTAGGTTTTCCTTACTGGGCATTAGGCTCATTCCTTTATCTTTTTTAGTGTAATGCAGGAAACTAGATAGGGAGGTAGAAGGATTCTTAGAAGCTTGACATGTGTGTTGAGGATGAACGGATTGAGTGGACTGCGTGTCGATCGAGGATGGCGTTTATTTTAGTCTTTTAAATTATGTTCTTGATGTAATTCTGCAACTAGTATTTAAAGTTTATGTTTTATGTTTTATCAAATAATGTTTTATGTTTTAAACAATGGGTACCCATACCACATTTTACATTTATTTTGGAGTTTTAATAAAGATATGATTATTTCTTATGAATGTTTCTTCAAAGTAGTAGCTATGTCTAGTATTTTTAATGGTCCAAGGTCTTAGAAATAGTTGGGTCATTACATATCACCCCATCATCTTTCGATTTCCCAGTTTGGTGCCATAGCATGTCCTTCGCTGTAAGCCTTAAGATGTATAGTCTTTTCAACCGAGGTGTCAATGGAAAGTAATGCATCACCTTATGCGGAACCTTTTTTCCTTTAGTTTTTTCAAAAGTAACCCATCGACTACTTCCGCATACTAGACATTCGTTTTTGTTTTCATGCTCTTTGTAAAATAAGCAGCAATCATATTGGCACACATGAATCGACTTGTATCCCAACCCTAATTTCTTCAATCTCTTTTTAGCCTCGTAGTACGTTGATGGAATTTTATTTTCCTTCGGAAAGGAAAACTTTAACAACTTCAATAATTCATCGAATATGTTATTAGGAATCTTCCCTCTAACTTTCAAATGTAATAGCTTAGTTAAAAAGTCAAGGGAAGAAATCCAATTACATCCAGGATACAACTCAGCTTCAATCTCCTCAAACAACTCGTCGTAATACTGACTCGTGTCATAATTATTGTCTACTTGCTCAGTTGTCGATAAGAGGAAGTCCTCCACTATGGGAATCATCTCGTCAACTTCATCCTCATCAACAACATCTAGTTTCGCTTCCCCATGATAAATCCACCTCTCATAACCTTGATAAAAACCCCTATCGAATATATGTGCTTCGACAACAGGTAAAATTTCTAGCCTATTATTTATGCATTTGACACATGGACACCTAATTCTTCCATCAAAATCCTTATGTTCCGAGGCCATCGTCAAAAAATATTGTAGACCATTTCAATATTCTTGATAAGCACGATTTCTCAATGTTGTCCACGTCTTGTCAATCGCCATCTAAAGTTTTATAAGAGTCTGTGAGTTTTAGTAATGTGAATAAGAATGGAAAACAAAAAAAAATTGTTATCGTTTTTGAAATCTTATGTTATTTTATGATGTTTTATTAGATAATGTTATTCAAATTTAAAAAAAAAATGCATTCATTATTTTATTATTAATATTTTAAACTTATCATTTATGTGTCGATATCCCTGTAATTGATGGTTGTAGTCAACAACCATCAATCACACGCATACCGGGATAGAAAAAATAAATTAACTTCTAATTAAATACTAATTAATATTTTTAATAAGTTTTAATTAATTATTATAATACTAATTAACTAAATTAAATAATATTCATTACAATTCTCATTAAATTAATCATTATTAATTTTTAAAACTTTTATTAAATAAAATTATCAATTTCTATATTTAAATAATTTAATACTAGTTAATATTAGATAATAATATTTAATAAACAAATTAATAATTTTTGTTAAAATAATTTATTATTTATTACTAATCTTTCAAACTTTTATTAAATTAAATTAAATTATTTAATTATATTATGTTGTTTAATAAAAAAATTAGATTAAATAATTTAATTAGATAATGTTATATCAAAATTTTATTATTTAATTAATTAAAAATAATTAAAAAATAAATTATTATAAGATATATAGTTTTTTTAATTATTCATTATTAATTTTAAAATCTTTTATTAAATAAAATTTTCAATTTCTATATTCAAATAATTTAATACTAGTTAATATTAGATAATAATATTTAATAAACAAATTTAAAAAATTTCTTAAAATAATTTATTATTTATTTAATTAATCATTATTAATTTTTAAAACTTTTACTAAATAAAATTATCAATTTCTATATTCAAACAATTTAATACTAGTTAATATTAGATAATAATATTTAATAAACAAATTAATAATTTTTCATAAAATAATTTATTATTTAATACTAAATTTTCAAACTTTTATTAAATTATTTAATTAGATAATGTTATATCAAACTTTTATTATTTATTTAATAATAATTTTACAAATAAATTATTATTTAACTTTTACACAAATTTATTTTTTAAAATAATTGGATAAATTTGATTAAATCTTTTCATTCATTATTTTATAACTAGAACAACAAAATATTTATTAAAATGATATTACAACACAAATCAACACAAACCATAATATGATTAATACAAAAAAACAATAAAAATATACATTAATAATCTGATTTTTTTTCTTTCAATTTCATTTTTCTAAACTCAAAACATCAAAACTCTCATAATAAATAGTACACTTGCTTTATATATAATATATAATATACATACACTGATGGTGGTCCGAAAATCCGACGTGGGATCCGAAACTCCGGCGTGACGTGGGGGTTCTGCAAATAAATACAAACAATTAAAATTAAAAAAAAATTACATCCAAACAATTAAAATTAAAAAATTAATACACTACGGCGTGGGGTGCGAAACTCCAGCGTGGCGTGGGGGCGGCGGTGGTGCTTGGACAGAGGGGCGGACTGAGATTGGGGTGGTGGTGCTCGGACAGAGGGGCGGACTGAGATTAGGGTGGTGCTCGGACTAAGATTGAGGAAATGTGTCTGAGACAGGGAGAGGAGAAATGGGAGGGACGGCCGAAACAATTTTTAATATGTAACATTATTACCGGCGGGGACCCACCGCTATTAATATTATCGCACCGGTAATAAACTATTAGCAGCGGGACCCGCCGCTATTAATATAACCCCCGGTAATAGTGTAATTACCGGCGGATAGTCTGCCGGTAATTAGGGAAAATACCCGCCGCTAATAAATTTGAAACTATGCACCTTTTCGTTTTCCGGGCATTGTATTAGTGACGGACTAACTACCGCTAATAATTGGTCAGTTCGTCGTTAATAAAAGAAATTAATTTTTTATTTAATTTCCACATTTTTCCGCCTCCAAAAACATTTTTTCTTGTAGTGTGTTTACCCAGCAAACGATCTGGAGCATGCGTTAATTGTTTGAGTATGTCTTGACTACTGAATTTTCTTGGAGGACGTCCTTTTTTATAATTCTCTTCAAACAAGCGAATTTTCCTCCACTTATGCGTAGAAGATAAGAATCTTCTATGACCAACATAAGTCGTCTTCCCAATTACCCGACATGAATGAGTGTCTTCGTTGCATGAAGGACATGTCATATATCCTTGGCCACTCCAACCAGACAAATTACTACGGGCTAGAAAATCATTGATAATCTATAATAGTGCCGCACGCATTCTGAATACACTGTTCGTTGCAGTGTCTCTGGTTTGAACTCCTTCATCCTACAACTCCTTCAATTCGTCTACCACATGCCTCAAAAAGACATCCATGTCCTTCCCAGGTGATTTCGGACTGGGAATCAATAAGGTCAGGATGAATGATGACTATTTCATGCACAACCAAGGAGGCATATTGTACGTGCAGAATATTACCGGCCACATGCTGTAAGACAGACTAATGTTACCAAATGGATTAAAACCATCAACAGCCAAACCTAATCAAACATTTCTGGGTTCTTTGGAAAAATCAGGATATATGGAATCAAATTGTTTCCATGTACCCCCATCAACAGGATGGTGCATCACACCATCTTCTTTCGACCGTCCCGTACTACGCCAGGTCATATCATTTGATGTATGCCTTTGTAACGCCCCAACTCCAGGGACCGTTATGGTGTGCCTTGTAAACAGTGCTAAACTCACTAATCAAGTTACTTGGCCAAAATCGTGAAGGGATTAAAAATTTTGGTTAAGATGTAACGTTTCACTAGAACGTTTAGTATAAACATTGGGATCCCAAACATATAATTTCAGAGTCTATTACATAAAGATATTTACAACAGGCCGATCTAAGCGGCAAAACAGGGTTCAACCCTAGTTCCTCTTTAAACCTCGGTCGTGGTGGACGAGCAGCTGCATATGTACACGTCATCACCTAAGCTCTCCAACTCAAGGATGGTCCAGCTTCCTTTTGCCTTTACCTGCACCACATAGCACCCGTGAGCTGAAGCCCAGCAAGAAAACACAATATAACATGATATAATATCAACAGTAGTTGTAATGATTATTCAGGACCAACAGTCCAAACAAATAGGTGACTAACTCAAGAGTCACAAATGTGGGGACAGCACCCTTTAGCCATGTGATGATAGGGTCACCAAGGCTTAACTGGTAGATTGTTCTTTCATAAGTTCGGTCAGGATAGGTGCATGGTGAATGGTCACCAACATAACCTTCCTCATGACCATAGAGTCATAACCTGGGAACAACACCCTGTAGCCATGTGATGATAAGATCACCAGGCTAAATAAATAAGTGAGCATCTCACTAGCTCTAGCAGGATAGGTGCATGGTGATTGGTCACCAACATAACCTTCCTCCCGACTCTAGAGTCGTAACTATGGACATCGTCCCGTAGCCATGTGACAAACAGTCACCGGGGCCATATGCCCTGGCTATGAACATCTAGTCTTAGACCAGGAAAGCGCTTATAAGTTCATCGACTTTAGGGTCGGTCCAGCATTAATGCCATAGAGCCATTCAATGCTGATATCGATTAGATCTAATCTTCATTTGGCCCAGCGTTCATGACGCCATGCCATTTTTGACTCTTAGGTCAGAATCCCTGACTAGTCAGTGCCATACACAAGTAAACCATGCCACCAAACATATATCACATGTTCAATATCCATAAACAAGGTATTCAGCATGCTTACTAAACAAGTACTAGTACAATTAGGATCATGCATAAACACAGAGGCTCAAGCTCTGAACGATATCATACTCAGTATACAAAGCATGCCCTAATCACATGTTTCTCATGCATCATATGCATAATATTCAACAATCCAACATGCACCCATAACAACCATGCATGTCACGTTTAATAATCAACCAACATGCATCAAGAGTAGCCATGCATGTCACATATAATAATCAACCAACATGCATCAATAATAGCCATGCATGTCACATTTACACAGGGTGCAATTTTCTTACCTCAGATTCGAGCTAGAATGATTAAAAGAACGACCCTTGAGAACGATCAACCTTTAATCCTTTGGCGGTCACCTAGTCATAACCAAATATAAGATACCATCAATAAAAATGATTAACATAGGTTCCCAAACCAATATCTAGCCTCCGGGGCATCAATCCACACTTAACCGGGTAGTAGGATTGACCCTGAGGCCTATGGGTAGCATCCTCAAGCTAAAAACACCATTCTGGCCAAAAAGCCACCAAGGGCCGCGGCCCTCCCTAGCTGCGTCGCGGCGCGCCCCTCAAACAGAGGTGGCCTTCCCTATCAAACGCCATGGGCCGCGGCGCACCACAGCCATGCTGCAGCTCATTACCCAATTCAGCCGAAAATCCAACACGCACCAGCTCGACTTCCCCTGCATTTTCCCTTGAAACCAGCCCTTCAAACCAATCCAAAACACCAACCTAACACCCAATTCAACCCCTAAACATCATCAATAACTCACCCTCATCAAAACCCAAGTTACCAAACTCAAAAACTTCCATTAATTCTCAACTAACACCTCAAAATCCTCAACTGAAAACTTAATAGAAAAATAGGGTATATAAGATTTTCATGACTGAATTTCCTTACCTCAAGCTTGATTTGAATCCCCTTCAATGATTGAACCAAAGTCCTAAGCCCCCACCTTTGATCTCCTAGCCTGATACCTCAAGATGGCTCTCAAAAATTGAAAGGAAGATGAAGGAGAAATGGTGTACGGCAGAGAGAAAAGGATGAGGATGATGATGCTCTGTTTTTTTTTTTTCTTTTTTCTACAGCCATCTAAATGATACACATCCTTTTCCAAATGACCTAAATGCCCCTAGGTCACTTAAGGTTTCTAAAGCCACCCCAAGGGCAAAACCGTCCTTTCCCGCCTATCTCGTTAATTATAATTAACGCTCTCCAATTCCCGCTAATCTCAAAATTATCAAATACCAAAAAATTATATCCCATTACCCTTTAATTCCCGGTGATGTTCTAGTCATCAAAATGACCCCGAGACTCACCCCGAGCCCCGAACTTAAACTCGTTATGACTAGACCGAACACTTACATCTCATGATCCTCTCATGCCGAATAGCTCGAACCAATCCACCTTATAATATGACTATATTAATTAATCACCACCATGCACCCAAAATACACAATTACGCCCACAGCGGCCAAATTACCAAAATACCCTTATAATAATAAATACTCCCATATGCATTCATTTACAATCATATAATAATATAATTAATGTAAACATGCATATAATCATTAAATACCATAATAAATCAATTATGCCCCTCCCGGCCTCCTAATCAAGGTCCTAACCCTTATTAGGAAATTTGGGGCATTACAGCCTTGAACCATAAAGACGCTTCAACCTAAGAGTCAAAGGGCAGTATCGCAACACTTTGTGGATGACTTTTTTCCCCTTTGTGTCTTTGTCAACCCATCGGCTCTCACCACAAACAGGACAACTCTGTTTTTGGGAATTCTCCTTCTAGAACAAGCAACTGTCGTACTTGCAAGCATGGATTGATTGATAACCTAACACTAACTTCCTCCTTTTTTCTTAGACTCATAGAATGAAGTCAGAATCTTATTCTCCTTCGGGAATGCAAATTTCATAAACTTCAAAAGTTTATCAAACAAATTATTGGTCCATTTATTCATAACCTTCATGTGCATCATCTTTGCCAAGAAGTTCAAGGAAGACAACCATGTACAACCAGGGTATAACTCAGCTTCAACCTCTCGATTAAGGCCATCAAATTGATTCTCCGCACTATAGCCTCCACCATATGAAATTCCTTCATTTATGTCTTCTTCGTTAGTGTCTTTTTCACCAGTAACATCATTGATGATGTCAATCATCTCATCAGTCACTGGAGCCCCGTTGTCCACTACTGGAGGCATATCAACTTCACCGCGGTAGGTCCACTTCACGTATCGCTGCAAAAACCCATATGTGTGTGTGTGAGCCTCCACCACATCCAGTTTCTGATTCAACATATTGACACATTGAACACATGGGCATCTAACCTCTCCCGAAGCATTCACATGATTCTTGGCCATTTGTATAAATGCTTGAAGACCATTCCAAAACTCATCAGAGTTACGTCGTCTATTAGTTATCCAACTATTGTCAATCGTCATAACTAATTCAAGTGGAAAATAAATTATCACAATCTAATAATCATAAAAAACTACATTTATTTGCTAATAATTTTATGAAATCTTAAGAATAAATTATTAAATTTTATGAATATATATTATTGTTAGTTATGAATGTATTATAAATTTTCATTATATAACCAAATATTTAATTATAATTATTATTATGTTATTTAATAATTATCAAATTCTTAATATAATTTTCACCTTTTATTATAAAAAAAAATAACAATAAAGTTTTATTATTTTAATTTTAACTTAATTTTAATGGTATAGATAACTTAATTACCTATTATTAATTTACCGTTAAAGATTATTATTTTAATTTCTACTTATTTTATAAAAAAAATATTAATAAAGTTTTATGCTTGTAAAATTATTATTTTAATTTACGCTTTATAATTTTTTTAATTAATTTTTATTAATTGCTTTAAAAAGTTTTAATTAAAAATTGTAATCACATTACTTTGTAATACTTAGTTTTTCTAAATCTACAAAAATTTCGGCAGAATAACGTCTGTAATCTAGCCTATCCCAAATTTGAAAATCTGCATAAAAACATATATATAAACCAGTCCCAGAACATACATAAAATTTAATAAAATCATTTGAATTCACAAATAAACAATAAAAACATATTATAAACATATTCACAAATCAACATATTATTTATATAACCTAACATATATATAATTCAAAACAAAAATTTTATATAACCTAACATATATATAATTGAAAATAAAAAATTATAATAAACATCTAATCATATTAATCTAACCTACCACGCAATTTTAAAATATATTTCACATTTATATACATATAAGCATATTCACATTTATATACATATACTTATACATATATTTAACATATCATACCTTTTTTTATTACATAACATTTAATTAAATTAAATTAACATAAAACAAATTTAAAAATCACAAATATAAATAAATTAACAATACAAGTTCCTAAAATGAAAAACAAAATTCAACACTATCTAAAATAACCAATTACACAATTAAAAACATAATTTAACCATTAATCAATCACAAAATATTTTAAAAAAAAAATTACCCAAGGCTCAGGCTAGGGGATTATCCAAAGGCAAAGGCTTGGGATGATGATCCAATACCCAAATCTGAAAAAGAAAACAAAAAAATTATCAAAACTCATTTCCACAAAATACATAATATACACACATATATTAAGCGAAAAAAATACATATTAAGGGAAATAATAGCAAGATAATGGGTTTAGACTATCGAAACTTGGGAGAAATTGGCCAAAACGGGGTTGGGCAGCGCTGGGAGGCAAAGAAAACAAGAGGACTCTTTTTTTTAAAGAAAACTTAGCACAAATGAGGAAGAAAGCCTCTACCTGAAGTTTATATCGTTGTGACCTATAGCGACGACAGGTAATAGAAAGTCGTCGCTAATATCAAACGCACAGTTATACTCAAACGATGAGACCGTATCGTCATTGTAGGATAGTGAATAGTACATGAATCCCCTCGTGTGCTACGCGTCTACTCTATAGCGACGACATGTCGTCGCTATTGGCAGTGAAATTTGACTTAAATCTTTTGGCGGTTCACATTCCCACGTTTTATTTTGGACCCTATTGCGACAACATGTCATCGCTGTAGAGTATAAAATATCTGATCAGTGGATTATATTGGACTCTGCAGCAATAACATGTCGTCAGTATATGGTGTGCAAAATAGACAACCAACTCTGGGTGGTTGAGTTCCCTGAGCATCCTACAGCGACGATAGGTCGTTGATATAGACAAACATATTTCCCTCTTTTTTTCTTACGAATACCCTACAGCGATGACATGTCGTCGCCGTATAGTCAGTTCCCGCCTAGTGTTCCCTCCAAATTCCTGATACCCTATAGCGACGACATGTCATCACTGTAGCTTATGTTTTAATAAATTAAGAAAAAATAATTTTTTGTGGATTTGGCCTACATACAGCGACGACTTTGGAGTCGTCGCAATAGATGTCATCGCTGTAGAATTTTTTTCTTGTAGTGGAAATCAATAATCCAAACACAATAACGTTTTTTTCCTAGTACTAACTTAATTATTTTTCTTATAAAAATATTAACATAACCAAATATATATATACCTCTCAATAGTGGGCAATCTAGGCATCAGTGACTTCTCGGCAGTGAGCAGTTGTGGCATTGCTCTAGTATATCGGTGGTGGTGGAGACAACACAATAAAATGAGAGTTAGAGGGATTATACATTAAAAAATGAAATGGATAGAAAAAATGAGAGAGTTAGAGGGACAATACCTGTGTTGGCAACGACTCTGGCATGGTGATGGACTATTTCCGGCGGCGGTAGTGGTTTTGAAATTTTTTTGGAGAGAGGGATTTTTTTCAGATTTTTCAAGAAGAGAGGGGTCAGATGAGGACGGGGGTAGGGTCGGATGGTGGTCGGAGGTGGGGTTTCAAGAGGGGATCTCTCGGATTTGCAGAGAGAATCAAAGAGGATAGAGAGAGTGGCGCAAAAATGAGGAAGAAGAAATGCTTCTAAAACATATATCAAGCCTTTTATTTGTGGAAAAAATTGTCGCCAAAAATGTGGGGCTATGATAAGCAATCAACAAAACAACATCATTCCACTAAAACCCTAATGTTATTTTCGACAAAATTTTTTGCCACAAAATCCCCTACATAAAAAAGTTAACTTTAGTGTTCAAAATGCACAAATAGATCTCAATCGCTGTCAGTCACCAATATGTGGTATTATAAGGCATCATGGAATGATTATGGACTATTCAAGGCCTAGTCAACAGTCAGATCACTATTCAGGGTGTTCTAAGAATAATAATCGCATTAATCACTACAAGAAAAAACGCTTTTAATATGACCAAAAATGTGTTATCAAAACATACCATAACACTTTTTGACGTGTTAAGACCGACTATGTTATCTTAGGTCAGGGTACTTTACATAACACTTTATCATTGTTATACAGATGTGTTATTATACTGTCAACGAT
Source organism: Humulus lupulus (assembly GCF_963169125.1). Lineage (NCBI taxonomy): Eukaryota > Viridiplantae > Streptophyta > Magnoliopsida > Rosales > Cannabaceae > Humulus > Humulus lupulus. Next base: position 282,358,126 of record NC_084794.1, on the reverse strand, counting down.
AAAACACTTTCTGTGTTATTTTAATAAATAGATAAGTGTTTAATTATATTATTTATAATTGATTATATAACACATTTCAATACTTATAAATTTGTATTATACTACACTTTAGTATAACACATTTTTTGTGTTATATAATAAAGTTTGCATAACAAAATTCTTTACTTACAAAAAGTGTTATTGTAATAGATATTATAACACATTTTTTGTATTATTTTAATATTTAGATAAGTTTAAATTCTCATTATATATTCATTTATATAACACTAATTTATTCTATTATATTTTTATTTTTTATTTATATAATTAAAATTAGCTTTCTAATATATACCAGCATCATCAAATGAACTTGATTTTCAAATAACAAAAAGTAAAAACATTCAACATTGTATTAACAATCCACATATTAGTTTTAAACATTCAACATTGTCATCAACAACAAAATGTTCTTTAAGTATTCAAGTAGTCTTAAATATTCAACATATTGAAAAGTTACTACTTTCAGCACAAAATATTCTACAGCTGCCCAACACAAAGCCTTCAAAATTAAGTATCATTTTCTATTTCGCTTGTCACATCTGCAAAATAAACAAAGAAATTTTTTATTGTTACTATCTAGCATCACAAATTACTTCAACAAAAATGCTATGGAAATAACTTGGTCCTTGATAGCTCGGGACTGTGCGACCAAATAAATAACAAGTAGACCATTTTCAGAAAGATTCTTCATTACAGTCTGCAAAAACGAGTCTTCCACAAAATCCACAACAGGGCAATTCATACCAGAGATATGCAAAACAAATAATCTCATTGGAATATGTTCCGTGTAGTCAATTTGAACATATGTAATAGGGATGTATTAAATACAACATACATAACACATCTATCCATTTACCTTGAATATGCAGAGTCCACATCAATGATGATTAGGTCAACCTTTGTATTCACACTGCCTTCTTCGAGAAATGTCGTGCAAATTCCATTAGAAGCAGCAGCAACAACATTATTATTTCCAGGAATAGAAACCACATTAGCTGATGCACAACTTTTACTGTCTCTAATAAATTGGATACCATCTGCAATATGTACCTGATGCATGCACCAAAAAGAATCTAGAAGTCATCAATACAGTACAAAGTACAAAAAACTATCAATTGGTGATTTTTTTTTTTAAAAAAAAACTCATTAGCCAACTAGAATTGTAAAACTAATGATCCGTGGCAGTCTACCATTCCCACAGAAGGTGCAGTGTAGTACCTAAGAACTAATGTACAAAGACAACTTAACTAGAGGGATCAGAAATGGGACTCTGAGTTTCATTCCCAAATTTTCACCCCTAGACACAGGTATGGTCCACCAAAGGTATTTTTCTATGTATATAATTTTTTTGGCAAATAGTACTAAAATGGTCCAAAATGTCTTTTTACATGACAAAATGGGGAGGGGGAAGGAATCACGAATCATGATTGCATGATCAGTAAACTTACTTGCAAATGATCTTCTTCAGTAAAACCAAAGTAGCCCTTTGCAAGATCAAGAACCACCGGATCTAGCTCCACCACCTATATGTTATAAAGCAAAACCAAATTATCACCCCTTACAATTATTCATATTGGCTTAAATAATAACTCTAAATCCACAAGTGGTTCATGATGTAAACCCAGTATTACCTCAATGTGAAAAGTAGGGCATGCATCCATGAAGGAAGATAGGGAGCAAACCAGCTCCAAGACCAATTACAACTGCTTTAGCCTGATTAAGATTTTCAGTTAGCAAAAAATAAGACTAGGAATTTCAGAAGCTACCAACAGTGGTACTTGAAATACTGTGCTTACAATAAATGCAAGATGCTCCAATAAAATCTAAGAACCATCAACTTTATACTATACTACTATCTACTAGCCATATTAAAACCAAAAAAAAAAAAAAAAGAAACACATCCATTAATACTAACCAATAATTGAGGAGAAAGTAGAAAACTCACCTTCTCCATCCTTGTCAAAAAGACAAAAAGCTTCTTTAAACTCAACAATCTATTCCTCACTTAGTACATCTGCCATGTTATTTCTGATGAAAACTTAATCAGAACACTCAACCGTTTAGAGAGAAAGACAGAGAGGATAGGGAGAGAAAGGGTAATAATAATAGTAATAGTATATGTTATGATATTGTTGAGTATAGTTAAGAATTTGATTTTTAACTATTTTTATATAGAAGGAACAATATTCAAAGCAGAGTTATCGAAAAATAACAATATCTGTTTTCCTCTCTTTATATTGTATCCAAATTCAAGTATTCAACTACATGCAGAGTAAGATATTTAGGGCTTGGGGACCAAAATCCCATAATCATAATCATAATCATCATATGCAACTGATATAATGTAGATGAATTATAGTATATATAAAACGATCTTTGATTGATCATTATCTTGATATGAACCATGAAAGTAACCTCTTCTCAAATTCCATAAATAATATACAAACCAGATCAACAACATAAAGACTTTTAGCAAAGAATTTGTTTTAAATACAAATTAGGAAAAAAAAAAAAAAGTACCAATAATTGGATTGAGTATCAAGTATTTCACTTAGAAAATACAAACAAATCAACATATATCTAAATTCCAAAAACAGAAAGCAAACTCACATATTCGGAAAATTATAAGTAAAAAAAGGGAAAGTCCAAACAATTTAACAGAAGAGAACATAATGCTTTCAGTTTAAAAAAAAAATATCGGCAAACAAACAAAATCTATACATTTGAACGGAGAAAAACAATAAAGAGATAATCAGTAGAGAGATATAAAAACCTACTGCCATTTTTCTTCAACCAAACAATCCTTAGCTAGTTTGGCATTCGCAAAGTTAACAAAATATCGTAATAAAAAATTCAGTTTCCTTATATACCTGATGTATCTTCTCTCTGACTGCTTGCATATGCCCAATTAACTTTAATAGGTTGGCCATACCTAGAATAAAAATAAGTTCTTAGCTTAGAATCAAATAAATATTAATTTTCTCAACTAAAAAACCATTTAACATTTCTACTTACAGATGCCTGAGTTATAATAGCAAAAGCAGCTGATCTGCGATCGAAGTAGTCAACGAAACCATAAGAAGACTGCATAAAAAGTAAGAGCCACATCAATGAAATCAAATGCAAATCTATCAAAACTAACTAATTTATCACCCTATATTCCATTTATCAAAACTAACTAATTTATCACCCTATATTCCATTTTGCCCAAATAATAGCTTCGCCTAATTTAGCTAAAACTACTAAATGTTTCATTTTTATTTTTCCCAAAAAAAATGTCTTGTTTGAAATTTAGGTTGATAAAGTACGAGTGAGAAGTTGAAATAAATGAATGGTGGAAATGGATCCAAATAGATTCAGTTCACAAAGAATAAGATTCTTCTCAGTCAGCTCATCAATTACCAACACCAAAGAAAGTCATAAATCCATATTTAAATGGAATTGAAAGGCTCAGTCCGAGAATAGCAAAAAAAAAAAAAACCAAACTCTGACGGCCGCCAACAGTTGAAACAACCATAAATGCAAGAGAACATAAACGAAAGAATATGCAAACATAGAAAAACAGTATATTCATGCACAATTTTCAAAAGAAATGAAAGAATATATATTGTACAATTTTCAATGGAAAGGAAAGAAAGAAAGAAAAACAACATTAGTCATACAACATTATTACCATTCATTATCAATGAGAGTCAAAGCTTTTATGTACAAATTTTCTAGTAAACAAACTAAGTGAGCTTACTAAATATGGAAATAACTAATCTAACATTACAACAAATCACATAAATGCCATAAGGTTTGCTGCATATTTATTCTTATGTGTCATTTGTTATATAGCATTTATTTATATTATGACATGTGTCTTGTGCACCTCTTGTATTTACTATATAAATGCATTATAATCACTTAGTCATCACTAGGATTACCTGCATTCTTTTTTGTCCTCGATAGTGATGACAGAATAGCAACATGGTAGTAAGTACCTCAAAAAACTTTAAATTTAATGCTTAGCTATAATATCAAGAGAAAAATGGCAACAATAATGTAAACTTACAAGCAAAGCCGATAGTAGGAAGTATGAACTCTCACATAAATTAGTTCTTAAACCCCGAGCAAGATGTCCATTACTTTGAATAGCCTCAACTACTATTGAGTTATTGATGTCTCTTATGAGATATACAAAAAAATTATTAAATGATCTTTGTTCATCAGTTAAAAAGCATGCATGTATAAACTAATTATATGTTGAAAAAAGAGAATGAACACACAGTCAGAATTCTTCTCTAATGTTGGATACAACAAAAACGGTTAAAATTTTGATATAAAATAAAAGTTTCTTTTCTATTTCAATTTATATATATAAATTAAAGAACAAGATACAAAAGTGATGAATATGATAAGCCTAGATTTTTACCTTCTTAAGAGCTTCAGAGAGTCTTTTATGGTCAAGGGCCAAGTCATTAGGTGCATCAATTCCCCATGTACCAAGATTTCATGTCTCTGCATCATATACTTAGATATTGAATTAGAGATAGAAAAAGCAAGAAACCAGATTAAATTAGAATGGGATGTATATATATAGGCACATATATTTACATGTGTAGAAAAGAAACATGCAAGTATTGCAAGCAACAAACATAATTAGTAAAATTGCTCTGTTGCTAACAGACTCAGCTGTAATAACAAAGAATATTAAAAAAAAAACTAAAATTGAAGAAAATAATTCTTGCTGACGTGGCGATTCTTGTTTCTTCTCTGCTAGGGTTACGACTTTCAGATTTTTGCTGTAGCCATGGCAGGTCGTGGCCGACCACGCAAAGGGGGAAATCAGGGGATCAGAAAGAGCGCCAGAAAGACGAAGAAGAAGAAGACGAGAGGACCAAGCTTTGCAGATCCAGCCCTCAAATCACGATCCATGGCTGAGATTATAGGGATTTCGGTCATTGATTTTCCAGATGGGGATTCTGCAGAAATTGAGACGGTTCACGCGGAGAAAACGGACGAGACGAGGGTGGTGATTTCTGGAAATGAGGGAGCGCTGGGAATGGAAAAGAGTAATATAGAGCCATTGAAAATGACAGAGGGCTCTGCTCCGATGATGGAAAAAACTCTGGCGGAGATGGATGAAAAGGAGAAAGCTGAGATGAAGAAGACCCTTTCATCTTAGCTCAATGTGGTTCAAGCTTCGAAGGAAAGATGCTCTAGTGGTAAAAACTCTTCTCCTATCCCTATTCTTCAATTTGACCCGAGTACAGTTAGCTCTAGAGTCACAGATAGAGTTAAGATTAATCTTGAAGATATAGAGGAGGAGGTATCATATTGGAACTCTGCTCTGGTGTGTTACGTTCTAGGTGCGAATCCCCCAATTCAAGTCATGGAAGGGTTCTTTCATAGAATTTGGAGAGATTCGGGAGTGGATAAGGTTTCTTTACTTGCTCATGGAGTCTTTGTTGTCAGATTTCACACTATTGAAGACAGGGACAAGGTGATTAACGGGGGTTATGTGTTCTTTGACAAAAAGCCTCTCATTATGAAACCTTGGAATTCAAAGGAAATTTTTTGCAGAGAGACTCTTAGTGTTGTACCAGTTTGGATTCAATTGTCAAATCTGGATATGAAGTATTGGGGAGTTATGAGGAAGATTTTGCATCTAATTGGACATATGGTGAAGCAAGATTTGGCAACAAGAAACAGGGAACGACTAGAATATGCTAGAGTTCTAATTGAAATCTCTATAGGCCAAGAGTTGCCTGAGCAAGTCATCTTTGATAATGAATATGGGGATCCTGTGGCTGTAGGAATCTATTATGAATGGAGGCCTATACTTTGTCCAAATTGTAAGAAAATGGGACATACCCTAGACAAGTGCAGGAAGAGTACTAAGCCAGAGCAAAAGTGGCTACCTAAAGAACAGGAAGCAGGGTAGCTAGGGGAAGATTATGTGAATGAGAAGGGTATCAAACATCAGAATGTTAATGACAGAGGAGTGATTGGTGCTAAAAAGAATTCACAAGGAGTTTGGGTTGCTAGGAAGAAAAGTGATCAGTTGAAGAGGCCTGAACCGAGAGGAGTGGCTTTGGCAAATGGTTTTCATGTGTTGGATAGTGGTATAGAACTGGCTGAAGAAATTCAAATTGGGCAAATTCTTTGTGATATGGGACAATCAAGTGAGGGAGGGGGAGATCCTCCCACAATTGATGGATAACATTCTTTGTTGGAATGTCAGGGGGGTGAATAGTTCCTGGAAGATGCAAGCAGTGAAACGGTGTATTCAAGAAAAGAAAGCAGGAATTGTTTGTCTCCTTGAAACAAGGGTTAAAACTCACAAGTTGGGAGTTTTATACCTGAATTTATTTGGAGGATGGTGCTTCACGTCTAATTCAGTATGTCATCCGAATGGAAGAATAATTCTAGCGTGGAATCCTTTGAGTTTTTATGTGGATATTTGTGAAACTACAAGTCAGTATATACATACTTGGATCAAACCAAAGTACACAGAGGGTTTTGCTACTACTTTCATTTATGCTCACAATGAAGTAAGAGGAAGAGATGTGCTTTGGGCAGATTTAAAATTGATTTCGTCCAATCAGGTGAATCCTTGGATACTTATGGGAGATTTCAATTCAATCATGAGGCCAGATGAAAGAATTCGAGCTAGGAAACTTGCTACTGATTATAAGACTTTGAGGGATTTTGTGGATTTTTGCGGAATTATGGATATTTAGTACTCGGGGTGCTTCTACACTTGGAATAATAAACAGGCAGCGAATTCCAGAATTTTTGCCAAGCTTGATAGAATGATGGCTAATGGGAAATGGCTGGACATTTTTACTAGTGCGGAAGTCACTTTTTTCCCTGAAGGTGATTTTGATCATAGTCCAGCGGTGCTTGCGGTTTACCCTGCTGTGTCAATTGGGAAGAAGCCTTTCAGATATTTCGACATGTGGAGTACTCACATTGACTTTCAGGAAATTTTTGCTGATGCTTGGGGAAGGAAAATTGCCGGTACTCCTATGTTCCAGCTGTGTCAGAAGCTAAAATTGGTTAAACAGGCATTGAAGGATCTTAATAAAGTGGGGTTTAGTAATCTTGAAGCTCAAGAGAGAATTACTAAATTCAACTTGATGAAATGCGAAAGTGATTTGCATAAAGACCCCATGAATGATTGTCTTCTTGTGATGGAAAAAGAGGCTCGGGCTGAGCATTTAAAAGCTTCTAGAGCCTATCTCTCTTTTCTTAAACAGAAGGCTAAAATGGCTTGGATAGCCGAGGGAGATGTTAATTCCAAGATGTTTCATGCTAGCCTCAAAAGGAGAAGAATGCAAAATACTGTTCATGCGATTAATGATGATAAGGGTAATTGGGTAAATGATCCAGAAGGAGTCAAGAATGCTTTCATGGATTTTTACACAACTCTTTTGGGCAATAGCTATGGGAAGAGAATACCGGTCCTTACTAATATTGTTAAGGAAGGCCCTACTTTAAGTGATTTTCACTGGCAAATTCTCTTGGCTACTTACACTGAAGAGGAAGTTAAAGATACAGTTTTCTCTATTCCTAATGATAAAGCTCCTGGCCCGGATGGATTTAGTAGTGGTTTCTTTAAAAAGACCTGGGATTTGATGGGGAGAGACTTTACAGAAGCTGTGCTTTCGGTGTTGAACTCTGGGAGACTCCTAAAAGAGGTAAATGCTACCACTTTGACTTTGGTGCCTAAGATTAAATGCCCAAATAGTGTTAGTGACTTTAGACCCATTGCTTGTTGCAATGTGGTTTATAAAACTATCACTAAAATACTTTGTGTGAGGCTTAGGAAAGTTTTGCCTGACTTGATTGCTGCCAATCAAAGTGGATTTCTTCATGGGAGATATATTGGGCATAATATTTTAATTTGTCAGGATCTTGTTAGTCATTATGGAAGGAAACAAAATAGTCCATCTTGTATGATTAAGATGGACTTAAAGAAAGCTTATGACACAGTGGAATGGGGTTTCATTAGAGAGATGTTGATTGCTCTTAATTTTCCCAATCATTTTGTTAATTTAGTGATGGAATGTATGACAACTCCGAAATTTTCTTTGATGGTGAATGGGGTTTTGCATGGATATTTTCCCTCTAAAAGAGGTCTTAAACAAGGAGATCCAATATCTCCGTTGCTGTTTGTTTTAGGGATGGAGTATCTCTCCCGTCTGATGACCAAAGTCTCCATGTTGGATCAGTTTTAGCATCATCCCAGGTGTGCTCCTCTAAAGCTAAACCACTTATGCTTCGCTGATGATCTTTTACTGTTTTCCAGTGGTGATGTTCCTTCTATTATGCTGTTGTTGAGAGCTTTTAAAAGATTCTCTGAAACTTCTGGGCTTCATGCGAACAACAGTAAGACTTTTATTTACTGCTCAGGTATGTCTAAAGGGGATGAGCAATTTATTTTGGATAGCTCTGGTTTTGCTAAAAGTTCTCTGCCTTTTAGATATCTTGGCATTCCTATTTGTTCAAAAAAGATTTCTGCTGCTGAATGTGATAATATAATTGAGAAAATGGTTGCTAGAATTCGGGTTTGGAGCTCTAGGAATGTCTCCTATGCAGGCCGATGTGTGCTTATAAATTCTGTGTTGATTGCTGTCCATTCTTACTGGGCTCAGCTGATGGTGTTGCCTAAATATATTTTAGAGCAAATTAACAAAATTTGCAGGGCCTTTTTATGGAAAGGCACTCATGATACTAACTCTCCAGGATTGGTTGCGTGGAATCAAGTCAAAATTCAGGAGAGATTTTCTTGTGGCTGTTCACTCTCAAAGAACTTTAGAAGCTTGTTTGAAGAGCATTAAGAGAAGGAAATTGTCAAAATTCAGGAGAGATTTTCTTGTGGCTGTTCTGAATGCTGCTGTGTATTGCATTTGGGAAGCAAGGAATGTAAGTTTGTGGGAGCAAAAAGTCTATACTGTAAATAATATAGTCAAAAAGATTAAATATGATGTTTGTAATAGGTTTTCTCATTTTAAAAGAGAGAGAACAAGTAAAGTAGATAGAGATTGGTATGAGGCTTTGAGCTCTAGTTATGGAGCTTTTTGATGGCTGTTGTATAGAGTTGTAAAGAGGTTGTTGGGCAATAAAATTTCTACTCATTTCTCAAAAAAAAAAAAAATTGCTCTGTTGCTTCTAAGTCGATTATACATATACTTTCCATAAATAAACTTACAAATATATGTATGTGAATGTATATATATATTTATATATATGTTTGATTTCATGAGAGAAACTCATAGTGCAAGTGTCAATCTCAAAGATCTCAGCTTTGTAACTCTTGTTTTCTTTGGCTAATTCCAAAAGAGGAAAAATCTATTAAACTCAAAAATAAATAAATAAATCGTACACACAATACATAGTAGAAACGAGGAGAACTAATCCAAGATGGCTGACCTGGAAGAGTATCATGTCTACATTTGGGATACTTGGACTTTTCAGTACACACAAAAGACTTTGACCCTCCTTTTCATTACGTTTGTTTGCATTTTTATTTCGTAATGCCTACAAAATAAAAAATAATGAAAATTGTCAGCTAAAACATATGTGTAAATATAGATATCATTGGGTATAAGTCATTTAAAGCTACACTTAGGACCACACTAGAAAATATGTTACTGCAATTCTGTAAAACTAGTGTTGAAAGTCCTTACTAAAGACAAACTCTAGCTTTCACCACACTAAGCTATTTTTTTATATCAATAGAAAAACCAAGACAGATTTCATAGAAAGAATCCTAAACAAAATCAGGGAGACAATTATACTAAACATTAATAGGAGAATAAGGATTATAATACAAGATATAACCTATAACAATGCAACACACACATTTACCAAGCTATATAGGAAAGCAAACATACATGCGTCATGTGCATTTGAAAGTTGTTATCTTACTCCAAATAGATATTGCTTTTCTTGCTTCAAAACCAACCGTTCCAATCTATCAACTGCCTAGCTTGATAAAGAAATAATTGTCATCAAAGAATTAAACAGAGCACAATGGTATGAACTAAAAGAATAATGATCACCAAAAGAAAAGAGAACAAAAGACTAAAAAAATAATAAAAAGTTTCTCCACTGGAAATAAAAAGTTCTTAACATGTTGAGACAATTAAAAATAAAAAACAGGAGAGAGGTCCACACATACTTTTGTCATATTAAGTTACCACACTTATTTGATGTCCTCCCAAAAAATAAAACATCTCATCAGATAAAGACCAAACTTGCACATAGCAAACGAAAAGAATTATAAAACTCAATATAATGCTCTCCCCTGCTTTTTTTCTTCGTAGACTGAACTAAAGGAGACAACAACAAAAATTAGAGAAACCAAATTGAGAAGTAAGAAGTTCAATAGTATTCCTAAAAAATATAAAGTATACATCTTAAACTTGTTCTCAGTGCTACATAAAGACACTGCTATATATTATATTACATTCAAAAGAATAAAATAAATATTTAACAACTAAACATATACAGATAAAAGAAAACCATGCAAACACTTTCGACAAGAAGCTTTTGCCTTTATTACTGATCGAACAAGCAATTAATCAATATATCTTTAAAAAATCATGCATTAAGGACTAAAGAAAATTAAATACAAAGCCAGGACATGGTGTAACTGTTACTTGTAAATTGAATGATACAAAAATAACTTTAAGTAATTTGGATGAAACATTATAAACAGAAAAAAAAAATATGGGCAAACGTATTAGAATATCAGTTTCCACAACATTGGACCCCACACAAATGATGGTGGTTAATTACATAATTTATATTCAAGTAGTGCTTATATAAATGTCTCTGCCTAGTGGAGAGGTGACCTTAATTATAAATAATTAATATATAATATTTCGATTGACTCTTTAAAACATGCATAAACGTGTCTCAAATATAGCATTAAGATCATCCCACAAAACTTGGAACTCTTCTAAAGGAGCTTAAAAATGTCTCAAACCTTTAGATTTTGGAGTCTAATATTAAGATTATATGATAAAACTTGGGACTTTCATCAAACAGGTGCTATATAAGACAATTGTAGAATATGCACAAACTGCTATAATGATATAATCATGCAACATACCTATGGAGCAAAGAAGTTTGAAGCCTTACGAGGTGGAGTTAACAAGGTGAACCACTCTCTGCTTATATGTCTGGCACTGTTCCACCAAATCAACAATAACCTCTTGTCTAAGGCCCTATAAATCATAAGAAACAAAAGATTGCAAAAAATAATATTAAATTATTAAATATATTTCCAGTTTGCACGAAAATTTGTTTGACAAATTTTCGACACTGAATTACAAGCTATAGAATTATAAATTACTCCTAACTATAATAGACACTTCTCTTAATTAGGTAGATTAAATTAAACAGAACTTTAGGCAACAACCACAACATTCTGAAAGGAAAAAAAAAAGATCTGTTTGAAAAGGAATCTAACAAAGCAAATCTAATAATATATGTTTTAATTTACAAAAAAAATTTAGGTCAAATAAGTACCTCTTTATTCTCTGGATCAATTGCGCTAAGCATTTCTGTAAGAACATCCATTATGCCACATGCATTCTGAATTTCTGACAAGCTAACAAAAGAATTTCTATTTAACCAATAAATTCATGTACACCATAGATGATAGCTTAATGCAAACATCGACCCTTTAAAAGTATAACACTTGATTGACAAAACATTCAATTTTCCCTTAGTTATTATACACATGGACAAAATCTCAAAATAAAGCTCAAGAATCTTCCCTACAAGGACAGAAATTAGCAGATAAATCATCTGGTGTTTAAAATTCTAGGATGCAGTAAAAGCTTTACACCAACTAATTACTTTCTAATATTAGAGTAATAGACTACTGTAGTGTCTTGTCATGCAGTTGTAAGTATAATAAATATTTTAAACCATTCATTCATAACAACTATGAACAAGTGCAACAAGGAAAGGAGCCAGAGAAACTACTGCAATAATGAATAAAATATTCCTTAAAATATACTTCAAGCGGCAGTATGTTTAAAAAATCAGAATTATAACTAAGAAAAGGATGTTGTAAAGTGCTATACCAATAAGCAAATTAAGTTGCCCTCAATTCATATAGCAATACAAGGATCCGTGTATGCACCTCAAGGTAGGAAACTCAAACTCTGCAGACGGCTCAGTTGTATCTTGATGAATGTCATAACTGCGTAGATTCTGTGGATATGAAGACAATGGTTGCCTTTGTGGAGGGGTAAAGACCGGTGCAGCTCTTTCAGATCTCTGCGGAAATACTGCTCCAGCACGCTGAAGGGTAATGGAAAAAAAAATTATAATTTGAAAAAGTGTGACAATACATAGTTTAAGAAAAAAATTACTTGCGGTTGGAAGATTAAAATAGTGATATCTTTAATTGAAAATAGAAGAAAAAAAAAAAGGCAAATTACATGTTCCAACCGTCAATCCAAAGTGAATTCCCTATATACAAAAATAAAACACACAAAAAAAAGTCTAAATTATTCTAACTCTGGATATTGTGAGAAATAGCACATCTTTATGAAGTCTTGTCAATTTCTCAAATATTAAATTCATTTAAGAATCATTTACTAACCAAATTGCATAACAACACAAATGTAATATATAGATGTATGTATGTATGACGGGAAACTAATATATATTTATATAAATATAAGTTCTTACAAAATGGAACCAGGAAATGTTTGGATAAAAAATGCTATGACTTGAGAAGAAAAACTCAGATTATCCCCAAATGCTTCTCATCGTGCAAACAAACAAAGATCACACAAAAAAAATATACAATATTTAAATGAAAAAAAAAACATATGGTAGACCTAATAAGAAAAAAAAATACAAAATGAACTTAATCCATATATTTTGAAACTTTTAGAACAATCCCAGACAACTTTATTCATTAAAAAAATACCAAAGAAACTTACCTTTGCCCTATACACTATAAGAGATTATCAGAGATACCAAAGAAACTTACCTTTGCCTTATACAACTTTATTTAGTGATGAGTTTAGCAGTGGCCTCATAAGCAGCCCCAACCTTCCAGACTTTGGGTATGGCATTTGTAGAGAGAACCCAATAAGTGTACCCTAAACTGGCTGTAGCTTGGAATCTCAAGGTGATCGGTCCGCTGCTTGTTGGTGGATTTGCCATGTCCCAAACTGCCCCATAGGCTCTGCGCATGGGTTTCCATTGTTTGGTATCCTCCTGTACATAAACAAACAGCATTGGCTCATCAATCAATTTATTGGTTAGTATATTAGTATTAAAGGTTAACATCAGTTTTCATCTTTTTAAAAGACTTATTTTATACATTGAATAATTTTCCAATGGTATAGCATATTTCAAAGAGACCTTTTTGGACAGTTTTAAAAATGGTGTTGAGTATTATTAAGCTATATAAAAAAATGAAGGAGCATTGAAGATATATACTAAAATATTCATATATATACCTGCCACAATTCAATTGCTGTGATGTCGTTTTGGCCGTTTACATATAAAACACTTAAAGCCAAGTAGTATGGATAATTGTTGTTTTCATTGATCTTGTAGGTGACCTTGTCCTTGTAACCTGGGTACTTGCAAGAGATCCTTTTATATTCTACTTTAACCACACCATAACTGAGTAACTTTTTGTCAATGTTTGGAAGAGCCAACTTTTTGTAGGCTCGTGGGTTGAGTATGAAGTTAGTCCTATCACCTTCCCCAGAATCAGTAGGATGACAATTTCAACCCTGTCTCTAGTGTATATATCTCTCTCAGTTGCAGCAACAAAAACTTTTTTCACCAAATCAATGACAGCATCCTGTCATTGCAAAGGATTTGTGGATCAGACAAAGGCAGAGTAAGGACCATATATGAATGGGTAATATAAACTTGAGGTCAAAGATTATACCTGAGCAGGCAATAGAAGAGGGCTGGGAGCCTTTAGACGCTTATCCAAAACAGGCATGATAAGTGTTGAACCAGAACCTTGAGAGCTATATCCAACCTTCTCGTAGGAACCAACATCAACGTATGTGAAGACACACCCTTGCCTATTGAAATCAATACATCTAATTAGCATGCAGAAAGGTCATCAAACAGGCAACACTAGAGTTTTATCGATTACCTTCATTATTGAGACCACCTAAAACATTGAATGAGTAGTAAGGAAAGAAACGTTTGTAGTAGAGAGTGTTTGACAGCAATTGGGCCATAGCACGACAGCTCATTTGTTTGTTATGTCGATGTTGATAAATCTGACAAATTATGATATAAGTTATAAATAGATGAAAACGAAAAGGAAGGCAGCTACCTAGAGGGTCAATCAAATACCTCACACCCACTCATGAAAGTATTTTAAAGTATGTAGATATCTTAGTTTATTCAACTTGGTATTGCTACTTGAAGCCTTACCAAATTTTTAGCATCCAATTGCTTCTGTAAAGCTCTCACATTAGCTTGAAAACCAGATGAAGCCATCACGGATTTATCAGCTCTGTGAGTTTAAGATAAATTACAAGCATACAAAAGAGCAATTAAACCACAACATCAAGAATCATAGGAGCCAATCTAAAAGCTTTTTTCATCTATGAAAGAGTCCGATATAAAATCATCAAGCAACACAAAAAAAGGAAAAGATTCATTTTATTGATGCTTATTGAAATAAGCAACAATTTTCTATAGGGAGATCAACAAACACACACATAAATACATATATACATATATCTTGCTACCAAATTATCCAAATAAACATTGATTAACTGTAAAGGTTCCACTCAACAAAGTGTAAAACGGAACCCAGAACTATAAATTTGCTTTTACATAAACCAAATATTAAATGTTCAATATATTGAGTCTGCTGCCACAGTTCAAATACGAATTTGACGACCACAAACGCACTACAACCCTTTTTCAAGGAAATAATTATAATCATTACCCAACAGTCCAATAAGTTTAGTAAAGCATTTGTTCATCCTAAAACCTACGCTTCCAACTCAAAAAACTCTCCTAGATGAAATCTTAGCAAGTAAATATCTATTAAGAGTGGGAGAGAAGCGTATAGTTTACATATTTTTGAGTTATCCCGGGTAAGAACATTATAACCAGTCGACATCCGAGTATCGGCGGCTATCACACAGTAATCGGCTCCCGCGATTGCCACACAGGATCCGCCATTGTTGTCGTAGGGGGACCAGTTAGCGTGTTGCTTGTTCATTGTGAAGGTGAAGGGCTAAGTCGGAGCAAGAGAAGGGCCTTAGGTTAGGGCTTGAAGAGGAGTGAAATTGGAGTATTGTAGTGTGACCCTTTCCTTTATTTTCCTTTCTTTTTTCAGATCTTGGCTTCGGTATTTGGCTGTCTTTAGCTTCAAGAAAATGAAAATGGTACCAATGGCTATGTTATACCTTGTTTTCCAATCCATAGGTGTCAAATTCTCTCCTAAACACAAAAAATTTCCCATTAGAATCTCAAAATACTAACAAAAGAAAGAAAACCCAGAAAGATGAGAGAACCAAAAAAATTTGGTGTGTTAAGTTTTACCATGGAGAAGAGAAGCAACAGAGCCTATGGAAGAGAATTGGAAAATGAGGTAAAGACCACTGTCAATACAACAGCCAAGGAGTGATAAAACGTTTCTATGGTGGACATGGCCAATGGTTCCAATCTCAGTCAAAAACTCTTTCTCTTTTCTCTCATCCGAAGCTATTTTCGTGAGCCTTTTCACAGCTATTTTGTCTCCATTTCTCAAAACTCCTTTATATACCTCTGTGTAGCCTCCTTTTCTGGCCAAATTATCTGATACCCACATCACAAAACACCATTATAATCCAAAAGAACAGAAAAAAAATGGCAAGAAGAAGAAGAAGAAGCTAACCTGAGCTGAAACCATCGGTGGCCTCGGAGATTTCTTCAAAAGAGAAGAATTTCCAAATGGGTCTCTGAAAAGACTCGGTTCATACAACTCCAAAACAGTCTTCTTCACCATTGGGGTTTGGAGCTTTCTTCTCTACTGCTGCTTCTTCGCCACTGCCACGTTTGCTGAGCTATACACTAATTAGAATCTAGATGTAAGAGAAAATGAATGTGATAAAGATGAGAGAGCTATCAGAGGAAGAGTGATTTGGGAGAGATAGAGGAGAACACGAAAGAGAGAAGTAGGAAAAAAATAAAGATATATGTTTTCAGTTTCCCTCTAAATAAATTCACTAACCCGCCAATTTTACACTATAGCGTATTTTATGTCCTATTTTTTTAACTAGCTTTTATAATACTTTTTCAATAATCTTATAACCATGTGTTGTGAAAAGTGGTTTTTCTTGTAGTGAATCAAGAGTGTTCTTGTTGACTTTAGTGTACAAAATGTGCAGATCGGCCTCGATCGTCGTTGATCTCACCTATATGTGATTTTCTAAGGAATCCTTGAGTGATTCTTGACTATTTCGGACCTAATCAATGGTTAGATTGCTATGCAGGGTGTTCCAAGAATAATAATCGCACTAATCAAGAGTGTTCTTGTTGACTTCAGTGTTGAAAATGCATTGATCAACCTCGATCGCCATCGATCTCACCCATATCTGGTAGTCTAAGGCATCCTTGAGTAATTTTGGACTATTCTTGACCTAATCAACAATCGTATTGCTATTCGGGGTGTTCCAAGAATAATAATCGCACTAATCAAGAGTGTTCTTGTTAACTTTAGTGTTCAAAATGCATAGATCAGTCTCGATCGCCGTCTATCTCACTTATATGTGGTATTCTAAGGCCTTGAGTGATTATGGAATATTCTGGACCTAATCAACGGTTAGATCGTTATTCGAAGTGTTCTAAGAATAATAACTACACTAATCAAGAGTGTTCTTATTGACTTTAGTGTTCAAAATGCACAAATCGGTCTCGATTGCCATCGATCTCACTTATATATGGTATTATAAGGCATCCTTGAGTGATTATGGACTATTCCAGACCAAATTAACAGTAAGATCACTATACAGGGTGTTCTAAGAATAATAATCGCACTAATCAAGAGTGTTCTTGTTGACTTTAGTGTTGAAAATGCACGGATCGGTCTCGATTGCCATCGATCTCACCCATATCTGGTAGTCTAAGGCATCCTTGAGTGATTATGGATTATTCAGGACCTAATTGATGGGCATATCTCTATTCGGGGTGTTTTAAGAATAATAATTGCATTAATCAAGAGTGTTCTTATTGACTTTAGTGTTCATAATGCACAAATCGGTCTCGATCGCTATCGATCTCACCTATATATCTAAGGCATCCTTGAGTGATTATGGACTATTCAGGACCTAATCAATGGTTAGATCGCTATTCAGGGTGCTCTAAGAATAATAATCGCACTAATCAAGAGTGTTCTTGTTGACTTTAGTGTTCAAAATGCACAGATCAGTCTCGATTGCCTTCGTTCTCACCTATATTTTGTAGTCTAAGGCATCCTTGAATGATTATAGACTATTCCGGACCTAATCAATGGCCATTTTTTAATTTGAGGTGTTCTAAGAATAATAATTGCACTAATCAAGAGTATTCTTGTTGACTTTAGTGTTCAAAATGCATGGATCGGTCTCGATCACCATCGATCTCACTTATATGTGGTATTCTAAGGCATCCTTGAGTGATTATGGACTATTCTGGACCTATTCAACTATCGGATCGCTATTCGGGGTGTTCTAAGAATAATAATCGCATTAATCAAGAGTGTTCTTGTTGACTTTAGTGTTCAAAATGCACAGACCGATCTCGATCGCCTTCGAGCTCACCTATATGTGGTATTCTAAGGCATCCTTGAGTTATTATGGACTATTCCGGACCTAATCAACGATTAGATCGCTATGCGGGGTGTTCTAGGAATAATAATCACACTAATCAAGAGTGTTCTTGTTGATTTTAGTGTTCAAAATGTAGAGATCGTTCTCTATTGTCGTCGATCTTAGCCATATGTGGTAGTCTAAGGCGTCCTTGAGTGATTACGGATTACTTCGAACCTAATCAACGGTCGGATCGCTATTTGGGGTGTTCTAAGAATAATAATCAGTACTAATGAAGAGTGTTATTGTTGACTTTAGTGTTCAAAATGCATGAATCGGTCTCGAGCGACGCCAATGAAACCCCATTTAATTTATTTTTTCAAAAAAATTATTTTAAGATTTTACAAGAATGACAAGGAAAAAATTGAAAGAATTAAAAATTGAAAGAAAAGTTAAAAAAAAAACCCCTCAAAAAAATTACTATTAACACCAAGGTTAATTATTTTCTAAAAGTAAAATAAATTTTTGTGAAAAAAATTATTTTGTAAAAGAATAAAACAAAAGTTATATTTTTCTTTAAATTTATTAACATCTTGAAACAAATAAATTTTATTTTGTAGTTAAATAATGGAAAAATTAAAAATTGTTAAAAAAAAGTTTAAGAAATTATTAAAAATTCAAAACTGTTTGTGGTGAACATGTCACCGCAAATAATTATGATTTCGCCGCAAATATCTTCATGAAAATAATCGCAAACATTTTCCTCCGGAATGGTTGACAAATTTTTGACCTCATTAGCTACGACCAATTTTGCCGCAAATAACCCAAAATTTCGTCGAATATAATACAAATACCCACGCTAATGAATCAGATTGGCGAAAGGTTTTCCTGCCAAATCAGAACCCTTTTTGCGGTGATCTTCTCGCCGCAAATAATTCTCTTTCGCTGCAAATAGTTCCATAAATCTATGAAAACATTTCAAAAGATTATTAGCGGTGAAATTCCAATTTCAACGCAAATAATGCCATTAATTGCGGCGACAAAAGGTCGCCGCAAATAGTTTTGCCGCAAAAGACCTTTTTTCTTGTAGTGATAACGGGAACAAAAAAATATACCTCTATGGGTTGTGGTGCTCCGATGGTCCGCAGCTCATCCTCCGCGTCGTCATCGTAGTCAGAAGATGGTGGTGGTGGTGGTGGTCCGACGGTTGAGGTGCTGTGGTGGAGAGAAAGGGAAGAAAGAGAAAGGGTTTGGATAAAATGAGAGAGATTCATTTTGGTGTTAGATTTTAGAAATAAGAGTTTATTTGGGGATATATTTCATTTTTGGGTATTGGATTTGAAAGAGTCGGATTGAATTTGTCGATTTCGGGTTCTCCTTCTGCGTTTATTTTTTTATGCAAGGGTCGAATGGTGAAGGTGACGAAGGGGCTTGGGTACATAAGATTATTAGGGACGACAGGAAAAATATTAGAAGTGACGCATCCCCCCTAATAATTTTCACCAAAAAAAGTACAGCGCCTAATATTCCCACCTACTTCAGGTCAAAATATATCATTATCAAGGGTGACTGCTGACGTGTCGTCCTTGATTTTTTTAATATTAGGGGCGACACAACATCGTCCCTGATAGAGTTGCCTCTAAAACTATTATTTTTTGTAGTGTATATATATTTATGTGTATGAGAGAGAGAGAGAGAGAGCTTTCTTTTGTTTAAAGGGTTGAAAATATGAGTAGGAGTTGCCATAGAAATTGAGTAGTTTGGTATTTTGAGTGATAAAAAAGAGTAAACGTAATCTTATCCATGACAGAATTTTATCCATAATTTAAATAAATAAATTGCAAAATTTCTATGTCCCAAAATGACTTATAATTTTTTGTATATCTAGAAAATTTAAGAACTTTTCCTAACCCAAAAACACCATGAAAATCAACTCTTAAGAACATAAACGATTCACACATAAATATTCATCAATTCATATATTACACATAATATAAAAAAAAATACATATGATACCCACATAGTAATTTGCATATGCAGGGATTAAAGATGGCATTGGTACAAATTGTTAAGAATAGTTCCTAGTGCTCATCAGAAATTGCGGTAATGGTAGTATTGCATACAACAATTTTTTTTCATATAAACAATGTTATATGAGGATCTTTTAATATGCAATATGTTAATCAATATATATATAATATGTATATGTAAAAATAATACGAAATGATTTACCTCTTGTAGCCTATCAAGAATCCTTGAATCTTTTCGTATATATTTCGAACTTCCTATCATCGCTAGAGTACTCACACCTAGATCTTCCAAGACATTCTCTACACCTCAAGATGTGGGTGGACACATAGAAAACAAGAATAAATTTTGTGAATCAAAAGTATTCTCAACACACGAGACTCTTGATTATAGGCTAGAGAGAAAGGTTTTTCTTTTGTGTGAAAAAGATGATAGTTTTTCTTCTTTGTAAAAACTTGTTCTTTCTATTTTCTATCATATAGAATATATAGACATTATTATCATCGTAATAATAACAATAAAATTTATCATCTTAAATAATAATAATGATTAAAGACAAAGTCTTACATTACATTTTAAAACCCTTTTCAAAATATTTTATTATTTAATTAAATAAAATAAAAACCAATAACTGATCATTATCAGTAGTGCTACACGCATAAGCAATCTAAGCCCTATGCATGTGGCACTTTCATTGAAATATGAGATTTGATTTTTCATGTGTTTTTATTTTAATTAATTAATAATTAGGAATTCTAATAAGGTATCATCTTTTTAAGGAAAAGATAACAACTTAAATTTCAAAATTCAAAATTTAAATTTTGAATTTCCATTTTCATCTTATTATTAATTAAATAACTATAATAATCAAACTCAATTTTGACTATATATCCATATTTATCCTTTCACACTTAAATAAAATAATTTATTAAAATCAATTTATTTTATTTCTACACAATTTCAGAAATTGCACAAATGCAATAATAAACTATGCAACTTCAATTATCACATAATTGCATATTTATCCCGAAGAATAAATATTCTCTCAAATAGCCCATTCATAGTTTGATCCCTTGTATTAACTTTTACCTTGATTAGTGTTGATAGAGCTGCCCCAGGGATCTATGGACCAATAATTCCAAGCTCCAATAAATAAAAGATTGTTAACCAAAACTCTTTAATTCAATAGTCATATTTATTAATCTCATGATTATTCCACTATAAATATGAGACTGCATTCTTGAGAATTAAAGACATATTTACTGAGTACTTTATTGTAACTATAAAGTGTCAATTGATATAGTCATTACATATAAATCAATCCTCTATTGATGATTCATAATTAAGTGGGAATAAAATTACCGTTTTACACTTTTAATTATATCTTGATTCCTAGTGTATCACTGACTTTACCAGTGAAGGTTAATTCACAATCTATTTATGAATTTGACGTCAATAACATTTTCTGTTCCAAAAGCCAACCCAATAGGAAACCATCATTCAATCGATAAGAAGGTATAGATTCCATTTCTGTCAAGCTATGTCCCCAGCCATATACATCATTGAGTCCCCAAAACAATAGTTCTTAGCCTGATCATTCTGACAAACTGTAACGTATGAATCAAATGATCAAATGACATATATAGGAGTTCATAGTAACTTTAGTATTAAGATCAGTTTGTATATGATCATCAGTTGATGTGTTTTTATAATACTACGAAATGGTATTTAAACAAGTATTATGAAATCACATCTGGTCTAGTTCTACATACTATCAGCATGAAAAGTACCTCCACAAAAGTGTCCTACTACACTAGTAACCCGGATCTAGGTCACATGTATTCATAATACTAGTGGATCGTACTAGAAGTAATTAATCTAAAGATTCCATAACTTTATTTTACTACGAACTATTTAAGTTCATTATCTCAATCTCGATTCTCTCATACTAATATGAGAATGAGACCACATAGATAAACTTGGGAATTTTATGATATTTACTTAATATTATTAACAATAATATAGTACATAAGCTAGATATAGACAATAATTCAATTCATTCATTTATTTCATTAAAACTATTTTCAACTACAATTGCTTTAAGGGCACAATTCCCAACATTAACATCTTTCTTATCCCATCTCTCTTACTCTTCTCAGCCTTAGATCACTACATTATAGGACCCTTCCCTAAGAAAGAGCTCATTGAGCACTCCTCAACTCCCACCTCATCACTACACAAAAAGACCTCTTTTGTGTCAGTCAACAAAGCTAATTGATGCCGATGATCGAGAATTAGGATTTTGTGGCAGTTAAGTACTGCCACAAATGCAAGAGTATTTACGTCAGTTTCAATACTGACAGCGTTAGTAGGGAAAATTTGGGTCAGTGGTAATATGACGTTGTTAATGCGACGTTAGCGTCAGTGCCTAATTGACGCTAACGGAAGGTTTTCGTCAGTGGGGCACTGACACAAATGTCACTAAACCGCGTGTTTTACTTGGATGTTTACGTCAATGCCCCACTGACGCAAACCTTCTGTTAGTGTCAGTTAGGCATTGACACTAACACCGTTAGACCACATTACATATACAACTTCGTCCCTGATTGCCCTAAAAACTTCTAAAAAAATTATCTGTGTGAAAACCCTCCACTCCAGCGGTGCCTTTGACTTTCTTGACCCATTTTGGTGAATTTTTTTTTTTCATTTTTTTTTAACAATTTTAAGGTTAAATTGATAAATACAATATGTTTATGAGCCTTATACATAGTTTTTTTTTAAAAAAAATTGTATAGATTTTTTATTTGGAAGATTATTGTTTGAAAACCAAAAACCCTCCACTCTTGGGTTATGAGTCGTAGGGTCGGGGGTTCGGGGTTGGGGTTCATTTTTTTTCATTTTTTTTCTCTGATTGGGTTTCATTTTGCAGGAGCATCTTGGTGGTGGTCGCGGGGGTCGTGGGGGGGTGGGTGGTGGCAGGAACTGGGGTCGCAGGGGTCGTGGGGGTGGCTGGGGTCGCGGGGGTCATGGGGGGTGGCTGGGGTCGTGGCGATTGAGAGGGTGGTTGGGGACTGGGTAGACGGGGGCTGGGTCGCAGAGGGTGGCTGGGGTCTGGGTACACGGGGTCGGGGTTCATAGCATTTTTTTTATTATTTTAATATATCATTTGCGTGAGTGCCCAACTGTCATAAATGTGGCATTGTGGCAGTTTTCCACTTATGCAAATGTCAGGCTAGTTTGCGTCATGAGATTTCACGTCAGTTTCAAAACTGACGCAGAAAATCAATTGTGAATGTTAAGAACTGTCACAAATGACCATTATTGTAGTAGTGCATGCTTCCCTATACACCTCCTACTTCACTCACATACACCTCATGCTTCCTTTATACCTCTTACTTCACTTGCCACCTTCTAGACTTTTCTACCTTGTTAAGTTACTAACCTTAGACACCTCAATGTCCTTTAATAAACCAATTAAAATGTGGTTTGATTTTATTCAATGTATGACATCCTTTAAGGCATGCTTGGTCGGCCACCATAAGTACACACACTTAAATCAACTCTACAAATGTGTCATTTATCAATTTTTTACCCCCACTTAAATACTTCACATGCTCTAGATAAATTAGAAGGATACTTTGGGATATATTTAAATGCATAACAATATATTTAAAAACCTAACTGAATATGTGAAGCATTAAATTAGAAAAATGTTACATTTGATTAGGTGTTATTTCCAAATTCTTGGTATTTCTCTAAGTAAAAATTCTAAGATCAATTATTTTACTTGTATTTTTATACCATTATAGTTTACAAAATTTAATGCCCAAAATAAGTTTTTCCATAATTTATATGCCCAAAAATAAAATTCCAAACTCTTCCCGATTTGGACTTTCGGTTTGGACTTTCTCTGAAATTTTCAAATTTCGTCGGCTAAGAATATTCATACCCTCAAACCACATGTAATAACATATATTACAACACTATTGAATGATTAAGTTTTCATACCACCAATAAAACTATGGCATATCACATCCAGTTTAAATCTTAAAATTTGTACTAAAATGCCATTTTGAGTATTTTTTTTATCACATTTATGTAATTCTAACTTTATGATTAGAGTTTTTTGTTTAGAACTTCCCATTCCAAACATATTTATGTTTTACCAACATTATGATTTCTTGGGTCAAAATACCGAAATTTCCTTGCAATTAGGGTTTCAGTTTCAGTTATTCTACTCAACACTGATTGCTCAGCTAAAAACACCAAATAATCTTTTTATTAAGGTGTCTAACGTCATCAAATCATTAATTTTTTAATTTTCCATTTTATTATTGCCTTGAAAATTTCATTAGTTGAGATGTTGAAATTTATGTTCAGTACTTCATGAGTGAATTTGATTCTTGTGAACTCCCAACTATTTTTTCTTCGATATATATATATATATATAATAACTATGCTAATAATTGAACTATTAGGTGATATTTGGTTAGAGGTAATGGAATAGAATAAAATATAAATAAATTAATTTTCATTTTATTATTTTGTTTGGTTGCATTTTAGAGTATTGAAATGTCATTTCAACATAATGGTTTTTCCACCATTTTTGTGAAATTGTTATTTCATTTGAAAATAGGAGGAAAAATCATTCTAATACAAACTTAAAAAAAATTAAATAATTTTTTTATTTATATTAACTTTTATTCTATTCAATTATTCATTTTCTCATTCTCATTCATATTCCATCATTTTCATTACCTCCAATCAAAACAATATCTTACAAGATATCTTACTCCTGTAAGTATTCCACTAGTTAGATTATTTAGAGCAATATATATCAGCTCATAGCAAGTTAGATGGTCGTTCTTGTAGTGACCGCCAAGGCTTTATTATAGAAAGAAAAACGTCTTATTGAGTAGTTAGCTAGCATCCATTATTTACTTTTAAATTTTAATATTTGTTTATATTATTGACATTAATAACCTCATAGCGACAGTAATATCTTCATAGCAATGAAGATAAGAATAAGATAATATAAATTCACATTATTAATCTTAATCATGACTACTTGCTCGGTGGTAGTCTCTCATCAGTGGTAATTGCGGTATCCCCACTTAGATACGAATCATAATATTGTCCATTAAATATATCGCAGACTCCTCTCCAAACTCTCCACCCTTATTATATATACTTATATATATATATATATATCTATATGTATACACCCCTAGCAAGCTATTAATTTTTCAGAATCGCCTATATATATGTGGAGACTTAAATATCCTATATAACACTATACTACTTCTCATTGAACAAAACTCGGTACGTACACTTATGCATGTATTTAATTATTATATATTATTATCTTCTGAAATTTTGCAAGAGCAGATTACAGTTTCAATATAATTTTACCGATAATCAGGATTATAGCAGATAGTAGTATTTACGTATATTCATGGTTTTTTTTTTCAGGTTATACATTAAAACTTGAAGGATGAAAACCCTAGCTGTAGTCGTAATTTCCATGTTTGTGGCTTTCTTGGTATTTTCCCAAACCGAAGCTGTGAAAAATACTCTGCCGTTAAAAGTAGGGAATTATCTCGATGGTCAGCCAATGATCGGCCAAGACGACATGATAAAAAATCATCCAATTAATTTTGGTCGAAAGGTACTGAATAGTGCCGTTGATGGTGACGATGATGACAAAAACGTCCGCGGTAGTGATAGCGGCGGCACGCTAGTTGGATCTGATACGACGGGCGATCATAACGCCCGCATTTATAGTGACAATCCAAACCACAGCCATGGTGACAATCCAAACAATCCAAAACTCGGCCATGGCCAGTAGTTGGGATCGATTGACCATCATGATGATGATCATCTCTGGATTTATATATATATATATATATATATGTTTTTGTGTATCAGTTAATAATAAATAAAAGTGAATTAGTCAATAACAGCTAGCTAGCTTTTGTAGTCGTAGCTAAAACATTAGCTGTTACGAGAGTTCACCCAAGAGCATGGTGATCATCAAATAATTCAAAGTTAAATGATTTCTGTATAATTAATGGATGATGTAATAATCTTAAAGAATTGTTGTAGTTAATCTTATCTAGGCAATCCCTCCACACACATATTATGTATGGTGTTATAAATCATGTTATTTATTATTGAGAAAAAAAATACATACGCATGTATAATTATTAGCTAGATCTAATAATTGTATTTTTTTTAAATAATGTCTAAAAATATTATAATATTAATTAACTCTACATCATTTATTATTCATTCACTTTTTAATTCTCTTCAAAATATAATTTTTTTTTTTATTATTTCAATATTTTTTTCTTTTTAAAAAGTCTTTTTTTTCTAAGAAAAAAGGATCTTTCTGATAAACAGAGAGATGAGAAAAGTTATTTTCATGTTTTGAATTATGATTCCTTTTAGGATGGTAATTTTTTTGGCACCAAGCTTTTTTTTTCTTTTTTTTTTTTTTCTCTTCTCACTATTTTTTTAAAATAAATTTTCAATAAAATTATAAAAAAAAATTACACAACCCTTTTAAATTTGCATTATTTATAATTTATTACCAATTAATTCAAAAAAAAAACATTATTTTTTTCCTATTCATACTTTATTTTTATTATCTAATTTTTTTTTCATTCATGCTTATATATTTTGTATAATTTTTTTTTAAATATTTATAAATTTTACGAAAAGAATAAGTTAATAAGAAACTATTTTTATTATATGAGAATATTTATGCTCTTTTATATAGAAATATATTCGTAAATAGATAATTGAGTAGAAAGAAGAAATAAGTAGAGGAAAAAAAAAAGGTGTGAAAAAAATCCTTCTTGGATGGAGAGGGTTGGAGGGAGGGAGATGAAAAGAGAGATGTAGAATCTCTTATTTGGCAAAGGGAGAAAGGAAGGGGAGGAGAGATCGAGGGAGGCTTTCTCCATCCAAACCTCTAAAATTAAATTTCTCAAATTGTGGGAGTCTAAAAGAGAAAAATACTAAAACGATTTTTTCTATAACTTGTATATTCGATATTTATGCTCCACGCTAGGAAAGAGGAAAGAAGGGAATGATGCTCTATTATTTATACACTTATTAAGGATAATTCTAGAAAAAAAAAATGAAAATATTGTTACAACATCCTATAATTGCAAGGACAAAAGACATTCATTTTCCAATCATGGAAAATGAATAAAAGAACTAAAAAGGTAACAGAAAGATATGCTTTTCAGATTTTCTATTGTGGCATTTTGTAATATATTTGTATTACAATTTGAGGGAGAAATGTACCTAGGACTAGAATTGTGATTCCATCTTAAAATAAATTGGTGTTAAAAAGAGTAATATTTTATTTTATAAAAATATTGTTGTTCTTATATATTTTTCATTTGTGACTTTTTTCACATCTAATAATTTGACAGCTGACATGTTAACCATGTCATCTTGTTCTTTAACATGACCCCTTAAACTTATGTTTGGTGAAGGCAAGAAATGAAGCTTGTTTATTATGAGAAAATTATGTTGAGCTATAGACAAAGCCTTTGTCAATATATTGCAATTTGTTCTTTTGTGGGAACATACTTTTTGTCTTCGATCTTCTCTCTTATAAAAAAGGGATCATCCAGTAATAATGGATTACTGGTAAGCTTTTTGGCTCCTGAATCATCACACCACGAGATCGGAATGCCTTGTAACTTTACTTCTACACCTCAGCAATCAATGAATGAATAAGCCAGACTCATTCTGAAGCACTTTGAGCAAGAGCTCTGTACTTAACTTCAATACTGACTGAACTATGACTTTTTGTTTTTTAGAGCTCAATGATATTAGATTTCTCCAAGATAAATAACATAGCCTATAGTGTACTTGCGATAGTCTAATGAACCAGCCCAGTCAGAGTCACAATATGCAGTGCTTAAGAGCTTTTATAGTGTGAATAATAGACCATGACTACTAGTGCCCTTAATGTACCTTAGAATTCTTTTAAAAAAGACTAATGGTTTTGTGTTGGAGCATGCATATATGGACTCAATTTATTCACGAAGAAAGAGATATCAAGTCGGCTGAGTGTTAAATATTGGACTACTCTCATTATGCTTCTGAAAAGTGTGACATGCACTACAAGAAATATGTGTATCAGTGGCGACGCCTGTCGTTGGTGAAATCCCACATGTCGCCGCAACTACATCGCCACAAAAACGTTGTGCCTAAAAGCCCCTATCAGCAGCTACATTCTACCTCACCGTTGATAATGTACATCAGCAGCGACACAGTGTCGCCGGTAATATCTAAAAGGTCGCCGCAGATTTGTGTCAATGTGGCTTGTTCCACGAAATTATTTGTGGTGAAAATGTGGATATCAGAGGCAAACTGTGTTGCCGCTGATGTATATTTTATTTTTTAAAAAAATATTTTTTTTTTTGTAATAATGAAATATAAATAATTAAAAATTAAAATATTATAAAACATCCATAATTATAAACTATAGTCACTACATCCATAATCATAAAATGTAACTACAATATCCATAATTATATAATAATAAAATGTATCCATTACAGTTAAAGTACAATAACATACTACCCATCCTCTCCTAAATCAGTAGTGTCCTCCGTACCATTACCCCATGGTGGATGTGGCGGCTGGGGTGGCTGTTTCGGCTGCAACCATTGATACTGTGGAGGTACGATTGACGATCCTGCTCCAAACTGGTAGTAAGGATATGGCGGAGGCTGCGTTAATGATGCACTAAACATGTAAGGATAATTTGGTGGAGGTTGTGATGATACTGCTCTAAACTTGTAAGACGATCCCATGGGTTGGGACAAGGGTGGTGGCGATGCTCCATACAGGAATGGATGGGTCGGGGGTTAATGAGAAGATAAAGCTGCAGACATGTCCGACGAGACCGAGGGTTGAGACGAAGAATTTTTTGGGGGCTGAACTTGCACATTAGGTCCACTGGGAAGAAATTGAGGCATGAAATTGATTGAGCAGTCAATTTCTTTACCGTCTCCACCAAGTCACCATATTCACCAGGTGATTGTTAAGGAGGCACTTGAGATTGGGTGTTTTGAGAGGGTTGACTAGAGGATGGCATCGTCCCCCTCAATTTGCGGCCCAATACTCTCTCGTGATCGCGCCTCCGTCCTAGTACTTTTTCAAGGATCTAGATCTGGATCTGGTCAACTGAGAAAGAACCATCCTCATTCGATGCAGTAGCAGATGTCTGGTGACTTTGTGCCATAAAATCAACATTCAATTTTTCTTGTGTTTAAAGAAAGTGCTAGTAGGATTAAAAACACATAATTATAAGAATAACACAAATATATTTAAGTAAACTTAAATAATATTCTTGAGCAGCTTCGTTGACAAACTGCTTCGTTTCTTTCTTCCAGTGATAATCCTTCCAATCCTCAATAAGATATGGGTTTGTCTAAAAAAAATATGAACATATGGTTAAACCCTTCGGCAGCCAAGCCAAGATGGACATTTCTGGGATCTTTTGCAAACTCAAGATGTTTGGTGCCGAAATCCTTCCACGCAGACCCATCAACTGGATTACGCATCACCCCATCGTTTTTCGATCTCCCTGTATGATGCCATAACATGTCCTTCATTGTATGCCTTGAACTGTACATTTGTTTTAATCTAGGAGTCAGTGGAAAATAACGCATGACCTTATGTGAAACCCTTTTCCCCCTCTCTTTTCATTGATCCATCTACTACTCCCACACACCGACCATAAATCTTCACTTGCATGCTCATTGTAAAATAAGAAACAATCATATTACACATGGATCGAATGGTATCCCAACCCTAACTTGCTTAGTTTCTTTTTAGCCTCATAGTTTGTTGCATGAATTTTGTTATTTTTCAAAAATGCAAACTTCAATAACTTTAACAATTCATCAAATGAGTTATTAGGCCACTTCCCCCTCACTTTCATGTGCATTAACTTCGCTAAAATGTTTAGAGATGATATCCAATCGCACCCTTGATACAACTCATCTTCAATCTCATAGAACAACTCATCAAAATATTGACCCATCCGACTGCTTTCCACACCATCTGCTTCGTCTGCATTTTTTAGCAATACAAAATCGTCAACGACATCTCTAATCTCATCTATGTCTTCATTCTCCTCGACTACCTCATCGGGGACACCTATTTCCACTTCCCCATGGTAAATCCATTGTTGATAATTGGTTTGAAAACCCCAATCAAATACATGAGCCTCCACCGTATCCACAGTTTGCAATCTAGCATTCGAACATCTAACACACGGACATGGGATCCTCCCGTCATAGTCAATGTGTTCTTTCTCCATTCTCAAGAAGGCTTGGAGACCGTTCCAATAAGCATTGTTCTGGCGATTTCTCATTGTCGTCCAACTCTTATCAATCGTCATCTATGGTACAAAAGTAAAATATCATTAAGTAGAGCTGACTATGTGTGTGCAAGTGTTCTAATCAACATTTTCACTCCACTTTTAAAAGGGTAAAGAACTTATCCCATTCATGCTTGTAGTATACATATAATTTAATCATCACTTTTTCATTGTTTCGTTTGTGTAAAACTTTCGGCAACACCTCCCTATGGTTCTCATAAGTGGGTAGACTAATATTAAGTATGCCCATTTACGAGAACAAATAAGGAAACATATACAAAAATCTCTACTAACAAGACAATAAAATGAGTAATAGATGAAATTATAGGTATACAACAAACTCAAACTATCCATGCAGACACATACCGTTCTAGATAATTTGGAGAAGTGTATTTAAGGCTTCTCCGAATAGGTCTAAGGCTTTTCGTGATTAAAAATAATAAAGAAAACATTATCACTATGTGATAATTTATAACCCTTCTATCCTATATTTGGTAATAAAATTTTATAACCAAAGAGAAAAATAACAAGAATAAAATATTTTGTCAAAACATTTTATGATGTCTTATGATTAGCTCAAATTATGATGTCACGCATTTTGAAATTATTGCAAAAAGTTTAAAATTAAATGTTAATATATAATTACCTATGTATTTATGAAGTACAACTTAGTCGAGTTTAGTTTTATTCAATTCATATTGTAATTATTATTATTTAATTATCTTCAAATTATTTATTACTAAATTAATAATTTTATTATTTACTTATCTTATTAATTATTAAATCAATACTTTATTATTTAATTATCTTATTAATTAAGAAATTAAAATTTTATTATTTACTTATCTTATTCCAAACTCCAACGCCCGACCCCAATCCCCAGACCTCTAACCCCGACACCCAACACCTGACCCCAAACCCCCAGACCCCCGACCCACTAACCACGATCCCCGATCGACAAACCATGACCCCAACCCCCGACCCCAAACCCCCGACACCTGACCCCGACCCCCAACACCTGACCCTAAACCCCTAGACCCCCGACCCACTAACCACGGACAAACCACGACGCTCAATGTTTTTGTATCATCTTTTTTAAATAATTATTTTTTAATCAATTAGTATTATAATTATTTCTCCTAACTATATCGAAATTTTGGCAGCATAACAATTGTATTTTAACCTATCCCAAAATTTTAAACCCTGCAATTAACACTCAGAAATTCCCAGAACAGTTCACAATATACATAGTAATAATAATAAGCTTTTCACCGTACACTATAAACATACATATCATCAACCAAATTGAAACACTAATCTTTTAAGTTCACATATTATTAAGCAAAATCAAAAGCTTATATTTCAAGTTCACATATTAAATCTACATACAACTAATATTTCTAACATTCCCAATATTAAATACAAATACATACACCAAAATCAATAGATACATAGAACAATCTAATAAAAACTAATACATATTCACCCACACACACACACACACACATATATATATATCATATTAAAAACAATAAAAATAGAAATTTTCTTAAAAATAAACCTTGGTATATACCATGCACTAGAGACTTGAACACCAACAACACCCCAATAGAAAGCTTTTATTTTCTCATTCCACAAACAAAAACCAAAACCAAAGTTAGTGAATTGAAATCAAATCATAAATTTATACACACATATACACATATATACAACTCTACAATTTAAACAATTTTTTTAAAAAAAAAATCAAACCTTGTTCGCCTCTGTACTAGGTTCGCTTGGTGTGGAGGTGACCACAATGGTGATTGTGGGGGTGTTCATACGACTGTGGATGTTGTTGAGGTGGTGGAAAAAATATTTTTAGGGATTTAGGGAAAAATTGGGAGAAAGAAGGGGGAAAAAGAAGAAGGGGTCTGTGAGGGTGGTGGGGACGGCGATGGAAGGGTGGTCTCGAGTGCGACGGTGATGGAGGGCTCGACTGGTGCGACGGTGCGACTACAACGGGGATTTTGGGTGGGTTTCTGCAAGAGAAATGAGGAAGGTGACGAGCCTGCATCGTGTATATCAAGCCCACTTTTAGCGACGACACTCGTCGCCTCTAATAAATCAAGTAGTCGTTGCTGATGTGTAAACGACATTGTTTTTATCTAACTTAAATGTTGTCGTGAAAAAAATTAGTGGCGACCACTCACTTCTAATAAAATCATCGAAAAAAGTACCGCCACTTTTCCCACCATAAATTTATCTCCAACATTAGCGGTGACTAATTGCCGCTAATAATTTTTAAATATTTGTCTCAACAATCAGCAGTGACCAATTCTCACATTAGCGGCGACACGTCGCCACTAATAATGACTGAAAATAATTGGGTAATGGCAATATTTATTTGCGGCGACAAAGCATCAACGCCACTAATAATTATGTTATTAGCGGCGGACGTCGGTCGCCGCAGATATTATCGCTACTGAAAAACCTTTTTCTTTGAGGGATGATTAAACAATTCATTGTCAAGTAATCTTAGCTAGTTTCCTTGAGGCAATGTGTGGCAATTGTTTTAAAATCAAGCATGTCACTTCTACGTAGCATATCAAAGGTAATATAGCTTGAGATAACTGTACACTATGATACCCCTTCACTATTTCAAATCCAAAATTATCAAAACTGATATATTTTAAAGCAAACTTATGATTGAGAGGTAGGATTAGATAATTTTTATACGATTTTGTTATAAAATTGAAAAAAGATACTACCAATATAATTCTCTATTATAGGATAACTTAATTCTGTTTAAAAGATTTTCATAATTTTATCCTATTTGATCTCTCATATTCATGTATTTTAATAGTAAAAAAATGTACAACTTTAGAGCATCTCCAACCATACTAGTTAAATTTTTTTTTAGCTAGAATAGCTAAAAAGTAACTTATTTTGTATTTTTTATCACTCCAATGGGCTAGCTTATATTTTAATTATTTTAACTTTTATCTTTTTGACTCTCCAAATATAGTCTCCATGACTAGCTAAACTTTATTTTATTATTATTTTGTCATCATTATTACTATTTGATTATTATTTTAATAAAATATATATTTATAAAATCAAAGTGTGTTCCATAAAAAAAATATTAAATTATTCAATAACTAGCTATAATAGAGAGTATGATTGGAGGTGTTAAGTTAAAAGTGGCTCCTAAAATAACTTTTTAGCTATTTTAACTAAAAAATAAATAACATAACTGAAGTTGCTCTTAAAAATGACCAACTCATTTATTTTTATATTATAATTTTTAACCAAATTCAATTCAATCTAACCTATAACAAAGGTGACATTTATCATATATTTGTTATAATTAATTGATTGTTGTCAAATGATCATTTTTATGGGAAGAACCAATCATAAAATTTCATTATACCCATTCTAAAATTGTTTTATTTGGTTTGGTATTTTGTAGGAATAAACGATATATAGATAAAATAGAGAATATATTTCTTTTATACTATTACAATTATTAAAAAATAAAAAAGACCTCCAAATGACTAAATAACAATACTAGATGTCTCTTAGTAAAACATAAAATAGTTACTTGTAGTCACTTCGAATTGAGATATTTACATATGTTGTGCAATATTTTTCACCATTATAATTAGGTAAAAAATCATGATGATTAAAGGCAGAGATATTAAGAATAACCATTAATACAAATAACTAAAAATTATTGAACACTTGTTCTTACTGGTAATATGTATTATTGATGATTACTATGTATACTGCTTGATGACGTAAGGCTACAGGTAGTATTGATTGTTGAAAGATCATTGTAATGATTTGTACTTAATAAAAAGTTGA
Organism: Humulus lupulus; assembly: GCF_963169125.1. Taxonomy (NCBI): domain Eukaryota; kingdom Viridiplantae; phylum Streptophyta; class Magnoliopsida; order Rosales; family Cannabaceae; genus Humulus; species Humulus lupulus. The sequence goes on along the minus strand of NC_084794.1, from coordinate 282,324,019 downwards.
TCATGAAAATCAAGTAAATGTAATTAATTCTTCCATCAATAATCAACAGTTGCATGCATGGCGTGCGCTATTGTGAGATTTTTAATTAATATGGCCGCTATCTTTCTATTCAAGATAAAATGAGAGGTTTATATTATTTTGTATCCATGTGTTTTAAATGGATTATATATTTTTAAAAAATATATATTTTTAGACTCTAATGTTTTATAAAATTGTTAAAAATAATCTAATTCAATCAAAATATTTTCAAATATTTTCCAAGTTGATGATTATAAATTGATGTCTTTTATAAATTCATATATTTTCCAAGTCGATGATTATGTAAATAAATTCTAAGAAGAAATAATATTTTGACTGAAATCAAATTCAAAAAATTATTTTTAATCATTCGACAAAATACAATATCCAACAATATATTTTCCAAAACAAATGATTCATTATAAAATTAAGCAAAACACATATCTTCAAATAGTATTCACCTAAAAAGAGTCTATATATATAAATAAGAAAATTAGGCATGTTATATTTGCATTTATGAATATATATATATTTTACTTTTTTCCATATATTCAAACTTAATTAAACTATTCATCAATTTTCTTTTTGGGTGGCAGCCTCTCCCCATCACACTTAAATATGTATATGCTGTCATAATTAAAATTATGATTTTTAAGATTACCAACTGAATTTAATTAACAATTTACTTAATGCAGAATAGTTATAAAATTGTTTGATCAGACAGATATTCTGATGTATCAGGACAGATTGGTGATGAATGAGAATATACGAACAGACTGTAAACAATCCAAAAGTAAAGTGACATAAGCAGTTTTTTACGTGATTTGGAAAACCTAGTCTACTACAAAAAACGTGACTTTTGCCGGCACAATTTTGCGCCGACAAAAGTCACGTTTTGCATCGGCAAAAGCCATCTGGTCTTTACCGATGCGCTTTTGCGTCGGCAAAAAGTGACGACATACATCTGTCGATAATGAGACTTTTGTCAACGCAAAACGCACTGCCCCGACAATTGTATCTTTTGGCAACGAAAAAATGTGCGTGGGAAAAATAAGGATGCGCACGGCAAAAAAAATTGTCGCAAGATTGTGGAAAACACTTTTAGAAGCGCAAAATTGCGCTGGCAAAGATGTTTCTTTTAGTGGCGCAATATTGCGCCTTGCGCCGGCAAAAGATGTTGCTTTTAGTGGCGCGTTTTTGCGCCGGCAAATGTGGATATCTGTAGTGGCGCATTTTTGCGCCGGTAAAGGTTGAGACATTTACCAACGTAATTTTGTGTCGGTAAAAGTATTTTTTAAATAAATTTTTTTGATAATATTACTAATTTTATTTTCAATATATTAATATTAATTAATAAATTTTGATTTTAATATAGTAATAATTATTTAATTTTTTAGTAATATTATTTAATTAGAAATAAAATTAAAATTCTATAAATAAATAAATAAAAATTATAACTATTAATGTTTATTGCCTCCACTAAACATGAAAATATAAAAGTAGTTTAGTAAATTAAATCTCTAATCAATTAAACTTTAAATAAATAAATAAATAAGTTCTACAAATGTGTACTGCCCTCCTCATCATCCCCGCTCCCGTGAGCATCATCGTCCTCGTCCGGATCCTGTTCTGGTAAGTCAACAGTAAAACAAGGAGCCAATACACCAACTTGCTTCAACAAAGCACTGAGCAATAAATCTTGACGCCATTAACAACTCTCAAGTTTAGTCGTATATACTTCTTTAGGTTTTGATTTTCCAGCATAATGTCCTGAGTTTGCTGCAAAATGGTGTCTACTTCAGGTGGCAATTGCCCGGACATTTGAGAAGTTGATGAAGATGCCGCCCTCTTTGCGCCAATTGCCCTCAACCTAAGCAACCCCAAACCCTTTCTTATAACGCGAGCGGGGCCCAAGGACATTTGTGACAATATCCATATCAGGCGGGAACTGATCGTCGACATTATCACCGACACAAGAAGCAGCAGATGATACAGGGGTCATACTCTGCGATGCTCGACGCTCGGTCATCTCAGTCTACACATATCTCGAATTCCAATATAACATTATTTGAAAACCTAACTTAGAAATTTTTAATATAACTACATATAAAATATATCTTTATTATCTATCTGCCAACATCCTATCATTAATGACCGTAGACTAGTGATTGAAAAAGAATGTAAATAATTTTGTTCATGTATCAGGGAGTAAGTGGGCTAAAGTTAATTTGGTCATGAAAATCCATAGTTAAAAATTAATTTTTAGATGTATTTTTTAATTATACTAAAACTTTTATATAATTAATTATTAAACTTTTATTAATTTTACTAACCCTAACAGGATTTTGGCAACAAAACGACTATATTTCAAACTATACCAAAAAATTTAAAACCTACAAATTAAACACATATATAACCAGAATATTCCTAAATCATACAAAACATATATATATATATATACATTAACAAATACATCAATTTACATATATACAAATATTTAACTACAAAAAAAAAAATACCAAAACTGATTTTTTTATTAATACAAAAAAATTATTAAATACATATTTACAAACATATCACATTTAATATAAAACAATTTAAAAATATAAACATACATTATTAATGTGATTTTTTTTAAGTTCATACTTTAACTAAAATACATATATCACAAAATACAATATAATAAATATTAACAAACAAAAATAAACAAATACATATAAAGCATTAAAATAAAAAAAATACATATTCAAATCTGTTTTTTTAATTTTACAAAAAAAAATTAATAAATACAAAAAAACATATATTATAAAAACAACTTAAAAATAGTTGTTATTAAGATAAACAAATACATATAAAGCATTAACATAAAAATTAATGTTAACAACTATATTTTTTGTAATTGATATTAATTTTCCTAAGACTAACTAAATTTGGGCAGCATAATGACTATATTTTAAACTATCCCAAAATTTTATAAAACCTACAAACTACACACAAAAATATACATAATATTACTAGAGCAATATACATAATATTCCAACAGCATGCACAACATAAACAAAGATTAATAACATATATCAAATCTTTTTATATCAGTAACATCAAAACAATTTATTTAGTAAATATTTATACACAAATAATCTTTAATATAAAAAAAATAAAGTATCATACAAATATAATATAATAATCTAATCTATTTTTTTAATATACATATAAAGCATTAAAATTAAAAAAATACATACTCAAATCAGTTTTTTTTAATTTTTTAATAAATACTAAAAACATATATTATAAAAATAACATAAAAATAGCAAATAAAAAATATATTTTATAGTAGGTCGGCAGTGGCTCGACTAAATGCATATTTACTTAAAATTTCTAAAATATTTTAAAATTTGATTTTTAATTGCTAAAACATTTAACACTGATTATTTTTACAAAAAACTAACACTAATTAAATCCTATTAAACCTACAATATGATTTTTACTATTGTGGCAGAAAAAAAACTTAATTTACATTTAACATGATAAAAGAAAATATATAATCTAAAAAAAACCAAAAAAAAAAATACTAACTTACAACCATTTAATCTGATTTTTTATTTTCTAAGAATCAAATAAAATATATGTATTTTGTTTTAATTAAAATAAAACAATATTTTTTATATTTATTTTATAAATAAAATATATATATACACACTCATCACTACAAGAAAAAAGGCTTTTAATAACACCGAAAATGTGTTATCAAAACATACGATAACACTTTCTGATGTGTTAAGACCGACTATGTTATCGTAGGTCATGGTACTTTACATAACACTTTATCAGAGTTATACAGAAGTGTTATTGTACTGTCAACGATAACACAATTTCTGTGTTATTTTAATATTTAGATAAGTGTTGAATTATGTTATTTATAGTCGATTATATAACACTTTAGTATAACACATTTTTTGTGTTATACTACACTTTAGTATAACACATGTGTTATATTAGCTTAGAGAAACATAATCTTTTTTTACTTACACAAAACTAGGAAAACAAACATGAAAGTTGAAGCCAAATAAGATAACATAAATAGATTTTTATTAATTACTCAAATGTAATTACAATATTTAGTCTACTAGTCTAGGCTTAAGAAATCATATTACAACATAATTTATGCCCAATTCAGATTCCTTTATTACTAAATACAAAACAAGAAATGTATACAAAAATTAGTGAAATACATTCTTCCATTCTAAAGGCCTCAACTACAAATGTTGTCAAGAATTGCTCCAAAGAAATCATCTCAATATACCTGCACATTGTAAAAAAAAAGGTAATTTTATTATTAATAACATAAGACTTAAGCTAATTTTGTTTGAAAATGATTTCAATTAAAAAATAATAATAAAACAGCAAGATGACTGTGTAAATCTTTTTTTTAAAAAAAAAAAAAAAGAGATGACAGTGTAAATCTTCAAGAAGCACTATGGCTCAGTAGCTAAATGTGGATCCTATATAAGCATGAGGTTCATGCATTAGAATGATTCATATAATTTATAACAAAAAAAAAACGATGAAATTGTCAAGTTCTCCAATATGTGAAAATCAAATAAAAAATATATATATACATATAGGTGTGTAGACAAGAGCCAATGGACGCGGACAGAGGAAACAAAACTGAATAAAGTGGTGGCTAGATCAGCTAATTTTGCAGTACCAAATTACATATTGCATGAAATAGAAAATACCTCCTTTTTCAATATAGTGTCCGCAGCCTTCTACCCCTTCTTATACTATTTTGTCTCATAAGATTTCTGAAAGAAAAATATGAGATTTAATGAACATTTTGGCAAAAAAAAAAAAAGGAGATGGTATCAACTAGATTATGTAAATTAAATTTCCTTTTGCCAGTTAAAAAAAAAATATGTGATTTACTGTGTGAACCAGTACAACATAACTATATAGTAAATACACTGGCAGCTTACTGCCACAGCCATTCTTTATCAATCCTAAATGAATTTGTTCCTAAAATACTAAAGCTATACAAGAATTTGAATTGATATAATACAAAAAATCAAGCTCGTTGGACTTTAATATCGTAGCTAAGTTTTCAGACAATTTTAAAATCTGAACTTGAAGCAGAATCAAATGGATAAATATAAAAAATCGACATTAGTGTGATAATGCCATGAGTCTGACTTCATTGTCCTTGTCAGGTTCACTAGATAGTAGATAATCTAGTTTGAGTGCACGAAATAAGAAGTACGCTAAAATTTAGAATCTATCTACTACATTACATCAACTACCAAAAATGAAATATAACATTAAAAAATTCTCTATAACCACTACCCAGTTCACATTTCCACTTCTCTATATTCTCCAAGTCAAACACACAATTCTAATAACTAGTCCAATAAAAAAGTTCAAAACTTACGCTTAAAGATGGCAACTCAAGAGGGAGAAGTTAATTTACGCACTTTAAATTGTGCAAAAGCAGCAGCATGAGCTTCCAGAGCTTGACTTCTCTGTTGTTCCACTGAAAAGAGTTGCATATTCCTTTTAACCAGATTTTGCCTCTGCAAAAAGAGCAGATAAATAAATCAAGTACAAGAAATAGGACAATTAAAGCTCAGAGTCTGCCAAGCAATCAATAAGGTATTAAAGCATGTTACAGGAAAATTCAAAAGGACCATTTGGACAAGGCTCTTTGGCAGTAACTAGTTACAGGAGAAGCAGTCCCTTCTATTCCAACTACATGGATTACATCAAAACAGTGGATTACATCAAAACCATCATTGGCCAAAACAGTGGTCTTCATTTTCTAGGAATTGCTCTCTAAGTGAGTGTCCACTTCTTTCTGTTTTTCTGAAGCTAAAACTAAGCTTTTTTTTTCCTTTCTTTTTTTTTTTGTTATTCACATGTTGAAATCATCAAACACCTATGGTGTTTGAGAAGGTGTTTGAGAAAAATTCAAGAAGGAACTGAAAAGCAAGTAAAATTAAATAACTATCAATGAAATCACAATTAGGGGACCATTAGAAACATAACTACAACCTTTAAAAGCATCTCAAATACTGTTCATTATAATTTATAAGAAAAGTCATCTTTCACCTGTTGATATCTGTTTTTTGCAAGTTTCTCTCTTCATATGCGTGGAAAAATAACTAGGAAAAAAAAAGACCCAACTAAATTGGAGTCTGGACCTTATATACATTGAATTTCCTGTAACACAAGTATAGGAGCCAAAAAAGGGAAACACCATAGTTTTCATGCCCAAAACATAAGAAACACAAGTATCAGATTGAAAGTAAACAAGGAATTGAAGAATCAAAATAAATTCAAAGAGAAAAGAAGAGGCTACAAAACTAAATGGGTTCTCACATGACTAGCTAGCATGTACAATAGCAGATAGTATGCAGCACCTGCCCAAGCAGTTTAAGCAAATACACCAGCTGTTCGATTTAATTATGAAGTTAACGGTAACACTCGAAGCAATCTGGGAACTCTGGCTCTAGAACTAGCAAGAACTATAGATTACACAGAACTCTGACAATCAAAAATTACACAGAACTTTGGCTCTAGAACTAGCAAGAACTATAGATTTTATTTTATACACAGAAACAAATGTACAAGAGAAATGACTTAATAAAATTTAGACATGAAGACTAGTAGCAAACACATAAGGAATTCTGAACCAATATACAGAAAATAGATAACAAAATTAGATGCAAAATGAACAATAAAAGGCAACAACTAAGAGTAAAATGGGCCCAAAAAAACAGAAGTGATCTTCAATGAGAATATATTAATAGAGATCCTTTATGTGTTTGTTTGTCTATTTCTTTTGATCATTATTTTAACTAGTAGATACTATACTGCTATATATAAACAATCAAATGAGCATTATTTTAGCATGCAAATTTTTTTGTCAAGTCAGAGAAAAGAAATAAAAAAGTTGCTTACAGATGTAAAATTGACATATGAACTTAAGCTAGCATTCCATTTTTAGTGCCCATTTGTGGTTGGCTTGCTTGATTTTATAATATGTAACTACTGGGTTAAGAAATTGACATCATTAACCTGGTGGAAATTGTGATTCTCAGACCATATTGGAGAGAGTATTCTATTCATTCAAATATTCTAATATATCCATTTTAAAATGAAATATGGTAAAAGCAATAAACCTATTATAGTTATATAAAAAGGAAAACAAAAACAATTGAAAGATGCTTAATTACCATAACATAGATGGCCGAGAAGACAATACTCGTCTAGTAATTCCCCCAGTAGGCGTCAGCCAAAAATGCTCCAAGCAATGGTGTGAGGTAACAAGTCCCAGACCAATTTGTCACACCATTGGCAGCATTGGCTGACGTTTGGTTGAGGGTCTTGTTGAAGAAGTGGAAGAGGTTAGTGCAAACAGCGTAAAATGCCAATTTCTCCAGAAACTAATATACTGCATACAATACAATGAAAGTTTATACATATAATATTAAAACTGATCAAATAAAATATAGACAACAGCAGTAACACATAATATTTGAAATGTTATACTGTATACACCATCATTGTGTATATATATAAATATATAAGAAATACTATAAATATATAGATATACCGAAAATAAAAATAGAAGCTTTCCATTTTCTAGTTTTCTTCTCGGTCGCTGAATTATCGAGGCTCTCCATTCTCAGATTGATCAATAAATACAATCTGCTGGGTTCCTACAAAAATATGTGAGAACTCATTACTGTATAAGTTTTATGTATTTTTTTTTTTTTTTTTTGATAAAAGGCTAAACCCCAGAAACAGGCACACCAAAACTTTCATCAGAGAAACAAGCCCACAAGAAAAATACACCCCAAAAACTGAACTGCCAAAAACACAACTGAACCTACAATAACACAAAAAAACTGGTACACGACCAAAATGACTAAAAGAACCTACACAGATTATAACACCAGCAGGAGCTCAACAACCACACAGAAACAAAATACATAAATGAACAAAAACTAATTAAACAAAGGACATATTCAAACATAAAAAGAGACTTAAATCTTACAACTTGTTCGACATTTGGATCTTTTTCTTGTTCATTTTCTTAAAAAACATTAATTCAAACATAAATAGGGACTTCTAGATGAACATGGATTTTATAAGAATTGTAACCAAATTCAAATCCAATGCTCAATAAATTGCTCTATATATGTTAAACCATAAGAAAACTAACCTTCAAATCTGATGATGAGAGAATTTATAAGCCGAAAACTCACACAACCACAGTCACAGCATATAATCTGCAAGCAAAGAAGGGAGCACTACAAGAAAAAATGTGCAGAGGGAAATCGGAAGAGTCGAAAAAAACTGAGAAAAAAAATTAAAATCAAGAGTTGAGGGAGGGAGTATATACATTGTGCTAACTGAGGGATGGAGAAATGTGAGTGGGTTTGGGGGTTTCGGCGTTTGGGTTTGGGTTTGGGGGTTTCGGCATTTGGGTTTGGGGGTTTCTCCGTTTGGGATTTCTGAAAGTAAAAAAGGGAAAGTGACAAAAACTCTACCAGGATGCAAGAAGCCAGTGATAGAAGCCATAGATTTGAGGGGTGGAGGAGATTTGAGGGATGAAGGAGACCGAAGCAGGGATTGAGTTCGGAGACCGTACGTAGCCTAAGAAGAAAATGGGTCAATGTTCTTTGTGTCCGAAATGTTGAAGATAGTCTGAAAAAATAAATGCTAAGTGGCGGGCTCACTAAAAAAACTACCGCCCTTTTTTCATTAATTTGCCACATATAATACTTTTTCATAACACATTTTTATTAGTATTATATTCGTGTGTTATGGAAATGGGTATTTGGTGTAGTGCATACCGGATCGAGAGAGAGAGACAGGAGATTTTGTGGTCGGCGACGTCTGGCAAGATCAGCTACCACTAATGGGACCTACGAACGAGAGGGAAGAGAGAGGGGTGAGTGAGAGGAGTAAAACAAACCAAACAATGGAAAAAAAATTACCCAAAACCTTACCTTGAGGAGCTGATTCGTGCCTGGTGGGGAGAGTACAGCCAGCAAGTGCAAGAAAAGAAGGCTTGGGGTGGTGGTGGTGCCGTTGAAGGGAGTATGAAGATGAGAAAATTGAAAGATTGCAAAAGTAGGGAAGAAGGGCTCGGCGGCTGGGGTATATCGTTACAACTTTTGCCGGTGCATTTCGTTGCGCCGACAAAAGTCAATCGAAAAACCCTAATCCAAAACGGTACCATTTAAATAAGTATACATTTTACCGACGCAATTTAGACTTTAGTTGCGCCAGCAAAAGTCTGGCCACCTACCTTCTTGAAAACTTGCATCGAGTTTAATATAACATGTTTGACTTTTACCGGCGCGTTAGGTGAAATGCGCCGGCAAAAGTGTCTGCTATTTAATTTCTAAATTTTCATAAATCTTTGCCTGTGCAAATGAACGCCGGCAAAAGACCTTGTTTTTTCCGGTGTGTTTCACTAATTGCGCCAGTAAAGGTTTTTTTTACCGACGCAATTCCGAATTGCGCCGGCAAAGGCCTTTTTTCTTGTAGTGGTCCACGGGGTCACGCCCAGAGATAAAATCAATTGGTAAAGTCTCAAGAATACAATAAACAATTGACTTATACAATATTAGACTCCCTCTAAATCCTTGTCGCAACCTTGAAGTATTCCACTTTAGTAATCTAATTTTGATAAACAACAATAGCACGAAATCCCTTCTGACCTTGATGACTGCTCGCTTTCTCCCGAAGTGAGACTTAAGAAAATCTTCTCCCGAAGATTGTATGTCACGTTCACAAGCTTTATGACTTGTTTAAGAATAAATAACACAAACCAAAACAAACAAAAAAAGATATATAGTTGAACAAAGACTACTCTTTACATAAAAAAAAAAAACTCTTCAAAATATGAAACGTTAGAATGGTGAAGATAGGAGATTAGTTACTGCTTAGGTCTGATATTTATAGACACTACAAGAAATCTAACATTTTTCTAGACATTTTTTACCGACATATATATATTTTGGTAAGTAAAAATATATTTAGCTACACTTTATTTGGTCCTACCCATTATTGGTAGGTGATTCTTATAGGAAGGGCGAAAGCATTAAAAAATATCATTATCTACCATTATTATTAGTAGGTAAATAGTTTACCTACGAATAAGTTTGGAGGGAAAATTTTGTGCATTTCCCGGTTATTTTTCCCTCTGAAATTAACATAATTTATATATATATGTTTTTTAAAAATGCTTATGTGAATGCTAAGTCGTAATCCCAATAATGACGTGTCAAATAAATAAAACATGTGGACCACACATTATGTAACGCCCTGGATAGCCAAGACCGTTACACTGTGTGTTTATAAAGTGCCAGACTTGCTAATCGAGTCAATTAAACAAAATCGTGTTACTGAGACTGTAAAGGGACTAGGGTTTAAAATGGTTTGGTCTCGAAAGCCACATTTTCATTAAGAAACATTATTTGTTTACACGGGATCCCAAAAATACAAGTTCAAAGATCGTTTACAAAAGTTATAAGATTCAAATACAATAACCAGCCATACTAAGGCAAAACAAGCGGTTGGGTAATCCCTGTCCTGATCCACTCCTCGACCATGATGATCGAACGGCTGGCTATGTACATTCCACCTCGGAGCTCTCCATCTCAGGCTTGGTCCAGCTTGCCTTTGCCTTTACCTGCATCACGTAGCACCCGTGAGCCAAGGCCCAGCAAGAAAACACAATAACAGAGCATAAGCAATCAACAGACAAATCCATAACCCACATTGCATCACAAGTTCTCAAACATGTAATCATTCAGCATGTCCAAGTATTCAACATACTAAGCATATCAATTTATTTCACATATCACTGCACAAATGATAACTAGGGCTAGCACTCTCAGGCTACTCCCTCCGTTATCCCACTGACTTCGGCCCGTTTACGCCGAGCTCAGTGAATATTCTCGGCTACCAGTGGCCAAGCCGCGCCCTGTGCGCAAATACTATGTACGGCACTCTTAGGCCGCTTTACATGTCCCATGGCGTAATACCATCATTGACACGATACAATTCTCGGGAGCACTTAGTCCCATCACAAACATGTATTCGGGTGCAGTTTTCTTACCTTTCAATTCACCAGCTTTGACCCCTCGACTCCTTGAGCACGATCCCCCTCGAGCCCTAGCGCTCACCTAAACACAATCATGGCCAAAGTCATTATCGAACCTCAAGTCCAAAACCTAGCCTCGAGGTCAATCCCGAGCCCTCGGGAAGTCCTAGTTCCACCAAACAAGGTGGTGGAAACAAACCCCAACCTTAGGTAAAAAAACCCTTGCAAATAACCCTAAAATCCCCTTCAGGAAGCAGGGTAGCGCTACAACGCTCAAGGAAGGGTGCTACAGACAGAAGCCAAAACCCCTTTAGCACCATGGCCTAGCGCTGCAGCGCCCAAAGGCTAGCGTTCTAGCGCTAGCCACAGGCAGACCAGCTCCAATTTTCCTCTTCTGCGATTTTCTCAAACCAACCTCAACCAAACCTCTTCCAACTCCTTCCTAAACTCAAAAACAACCTTATGACCATACTCCACTCATCCCAAGCATCCCAAATACCTAGAACTCAAGCACATGCATCCACAAACTCAGAATTCACCATAGCCACTCCTAAGCTCTAAAACTCAGTAAAAACCAGCTGAACAACAAAGTTAGAGTTTAGACTTTATACCTTTGATAGAATTTCGACCACAAGCTATCTCTAGAACTCCTTGGCTTGCTTCTCCTTAACCTTTTCCCTGAATTTCCCCAAAGTTCCCCCATCAAACTCAGCTTATACACCACAATTCAGAAACCAAACCAGCAACTAAAGAGATTACAAAACCTTACCTCAAGTGATGGCTTAACCTTGCTAAACCTTTGTCAATTCCCCACACTTATCTTAGAATCCTTGTGGCTTAATTGGAATGGCTATCCTCTGAATTTTACTTCAGAATTCCTCAAGAAATTGGTGAAGGAAGCTTGAACCGACTCAGAAAACTCCCTCTGTTTTCTCTCTTTCTTTTCCTTCCTTTTTCTTCTTTTTCAGACTTCTGTAATATTCTACAAATCCCACTAACATAAAGCCTCAGCATATCTACTCCTTACATGCCAAATGACCCTAATGCCCTCCCATTTATTTATAATCCTTTAGTCCACTTAAGGGCATTTTAGTCATTTTACCCAATTCCCGCTAACTCCTTGAGTGTCTCTAATATTTCCCGCTTAATTCCCGATACCTAATTAACCACCAATAATATTCCTCAATGTCAAAATAGACTCCAGTATATTCGCTAAATTCCCATTTATACCCCTAAGCTCACCCCGAGCCGGGTATAAATCCCCGCCATGACTTTTCCGGTACTTTGCTCACTAGGATCGTCTCGAGTCATAGATCACAGTTATGTATCCACATAATAATGTGGTCTCAAAAATTATCACATATATCAATACATTTATGCCCATAACGGCCAAAATTACGATTATGCCCTTCTAACCTAATCAGGGCCTACATGCATACTAATACACATAGTCATGCATCTCAAATACTCAAATAGTCATATAACATGTTTTAACTCATAATCATGCATCTTAATAATTAAAATCACACATAACTCTCATTATGCCCTCCAGGCACGCTAATCAAGGCCCTTAAGCCTTATTAGTGAATTTGGGTCGTTACACATTATGTGACACGTGTATATTAAAAAAATTAAATCATTTATAATTTAATTTAAAATCTGATTTTTATTTTTAGTTTATTTTTATTTAAGGTTTATATATAACCTAATTCAACCCCTAACCCTAACTATTCTACCCACCCCTCTTATCTTCTCTGCACCTCCCTCTTCTTGCTCAGTCACCTTTTCTCTGCTCATCGCCTCTCTGCATCTCCATCTCTGAATCTTCGCCTCTGTTGACGAGTGGTTTTAGCCCATACCGTCGCCTCCATCTCTGAATCATTGCAAACATCTTTGAACTGTGGCCTCCTTTAGTTCTAGTGGGTGTATCGACTTTCTCATACTTCGACCACTCCCTGGTTTCAATTTATTTTTGTAGGTATGGGTACTAATTTTTTTATGTATGGTTGTTGGGGGGACACATTTTTAACCATGTTGCATTAATAGGATACCATATTACGATTTTTATGGTTGTTGCTTGTCTCAAGAGCTTTGTGATTTTGATATACTTGGCTTAGTGGCTTTGTGAGTTTTAGATTGTTGGCTTTGTGGCTTTGAGATTCAGACAGTTTGGCTTGGTGGCTTTTAGGTATATTTTTATGATCCATTTTGATTAAATCCCCACTAATATGAAGGATTAATGATGATCCATTGTTCTGAGGCCTATTTGACTGTTATTTGTGATGTATATTTAGTATATGGTTTAGATTTATGCTTTGAGAAATTTCTGTTTCGATGATTAGTTTGTTTCATTGTCCTATGGGTTTGAGTTATGTTTTTGTTTAGAATCTTTCAGTTATGTTTCATTGTTTTAATCTGGTTTTGTGGCTTTGAGTTCCAGAAAGATTTTCTTAGTGGCTTTAAGGTATATTTTTATGATTTATTTTGATTAAATCCCCACTGATGTGAAGGATTAATGATGATCCATTGTTCACCTTTTAATTGCTATTTCTTATGTATGTTTAGTATATGGTTTAGATCTATGCTCTGAGAAATTTCTGTTTTCATGATTATAGTGTGTTGCATTGTCCTAAGGTTTTGAGTTGTTTCACTATTATTGAGTTGTGCTTTTGTTTAGAGTATTTTAGTTGTGTTTCATTGTTTTAATCTGGTTTATGTGTTTCATTGTTATATTCTGTTTTTTTTAATTATCGTTAGGCTTCATTGTTTTGGGGTTTTGTTCATGCTCAGTGGGTTTGTCATATCTAATATTGTTTCTCCTATGTTGTCACTAGTTTTGTTTTGATGAAAAATTGGTTTTACACTCTTCTTATAGAAAATCTGGACTTAGAGTAATTCAGAAATCTATCTGCCTTATTAGCCATGTTCGAAATTTGTTTCTGTCTTGTTTTTTTTTTTTTTTGCTATCGTGTTGTATATATTTTTATCCTGTCTTGTTTTATATTTTCTTTTGCCTCTGTCCTATTTTTTTTTTTAAAATTGGCCTCTGCCCTATTTTAATTTTTTTTTGGCCTATGATATTTAAAAAATGAGTATGCTTTGTTATGTTTGGTGATTATGTGACTTATTATGCCCATATTTATATATATATGTGTGTTGGTGTATCAAGTCATATAAATGTTCATTGTTGACCTATGAAATTGGCCAACGGTCGTATGTACAGTATACGACACATTTTGAACGAAATAAATATAATATACGACAAAGTACAAATATCTTAAACAAACACATGGAAATTTTATACTGGTTCAGCCATGTTCTGATAAGCAGTAATAACCTAATCCACTTAGTTTTTAGTATTGAATCACTTGATAGACAATTACACGGATGAGAAAAAGTATTCACTCGTTACTAATTTTCCTAGATTTTCTCCCAAAATATTCATCACACCCCCTTCAATGAAACCCTGGGTCCTTTATTAATAGTACCCATGGGCTGCTACATGATCAGTAATACTGGGATCGTGGTTTGGTACACGATTATTGGGTAGTGGATATATATGTCCACCTCCCCATGATTATGAGATCGTGGGTCTTCTTGTTGTTTCTCTGGATTGTGGTAAACGATGCACGATTGAAACCGCTTGGAAAATGCTAAGTCTAGGTTGGTCCATGAGACTTAGGTGCTAGGCCCGATGACCCTTCAGAGCTTGGGTGCTAGGCCTGATGACCCTCTCGTTGCTAGACTTGTTGATCCTCTAGGTGCTAGGCTTGTTGATTTCAGCTTGAACGAGTGTCAACTTAATCCATCAATGTGTATTTGGGAGTTTAGGCGGACCACCCTATGAAGAATAGGGTGGGCCCACCACCCATGTGGCTCTTGAGCATGTCAAGCGGACCACCCCTAGAGGTTGGGGTCAGGCCGACCACCCCTAGAAGCTAGGGCCAGGTCGACCACCCCTCGGGGGTTTAGGATTGGTTGACTTCCCTATAGGACTTGGACCTATCTTTTTTACTCATCGATATTTTTTCAATACTTTGTCATTTTTCCCTGACTTGTGATGACACGTGTCGCTTTCTCATTCGCCACATCATCTCTTGATTTTTGAGGGATAATATTTGCCCCCCAAGTTTATCGTTATGTGTTCAACATTATGGTAAACTTGATCTAGCCCGAGAAACATATCGTAGCAGTACTCTAAAAGCAAAGTCCCTTGGAACATTACGTAGTACTTTTATCAACTATCAATAATCTGCTCAACACATATTTTTCAAGGATAATTGTAATTCCTAAAACTAATTATATTTTTCAAGGAAAATTAATTTCCTAAAAATCTAGTATATTTTTCAAGGAATTTTGAAGTCCTAAAAATATAATATATTTTTCAATGATATTAATTCCTAAAAATACAAAATATTTTTCAAGGAATTTGAATTATTTAACAATACCATATATTTTTCAAGGATTTTGAATTCCTAAAAATATGGTTAGCCTGAGAGGCTATAAGTAGGGGACTCAGTTATTAGTTCCCTACACTATGCACCTAAGTTGTAGGGATCTCCAAGCGTGACTTCCTCAATTCTTCATCAAACTCTGTAGATCTTCACTTGGGTAAGTATTTCTCCTAATCTTCACATCATTTAATTTAAATGTGCTTAGATTTAGAAGAAATACTTTGAATCTTTGATGAATCTGTCTGAATCTCCTTGTTTTGTTTTGTTTTGATCCAAAATAATTGACTTGTTTGAATCAAAAATTGTTCTTAATAAAAAATTGGCTTGTTCTTTGCCTCTTTTTGCGTGATGCTTATGGTTTAGATGCCTATAGGCCGACCACCCTATGATTTCCCTAGCCTGGATGATTTCCAGGGTTCCAAACCCTATAACAGGCGATTTCCAGGGCTCCAAATTCAAGCCTAGGCTGTATTCTTCATGCCCTGGGCGATTTCCAGGGTTCCAAACCCTAGCATAGGCGATTTCTAGGGTTTCAAATCCTCAGTTTTGGTTGACCCTAGATCCTCCTTGTGTTGCACAATTTTTTTGGAGACTTGAACTCTAGCCTTTTTGCAATTTTCTGGAGCTTAAATCCTCAGGGTGGTTGGCCTAAGGTGGTAGGTCGACCACCTTAGCTCCTCTTTGTCTCCTTGATGCGCCAAAGTGTTCTTCAATCCCTAGGGCGGTCGCCCTAAGCCTACGCCAACCACCTAGTCTTCTTTTTTTCACTTTATTGGGTCTCCAATATCTAGACAGACCACCTAGGTCTTTTCTTTTGCATTTTGTAAGCTCAGGGACTCAAGGTGGTCGACCTAGGCTTAGTTCCACTAGGCCAACCCCTACTTTGAGACTTCGGTCAATTTTTCCAAGTCTAGGGGAGTCCTATGGTGGTCGACCTAAGCTTAGTCTCATTGGGCTGGCCCCTATATAGATTTTTCCCTTGATTTCTTCATTTTTTCTCCTGAGCAATAGACATGCCCCCAGCTACTGACCTATCTGGTCCGTGGTAGGGAGCTTCGTTATGTCGATGTACTGACTTTACTCTTTATTTTTATTTTGTTGCAGATGTCCAGCTCCTCTTCGTCATATAAGTCTGTAAGCGATTGTACTCCATAGGAGTTTTTAGAAAGGGTGAAAAGATTTTCCCTCGCTCCGCTTTATATTTGTTCTATGAAGAAGATTTCTTGAAAAAGTATAGCTCAATTACGATAGTAAAACAGACAACTCGGCAGCCCTCAGAAGATAATATTCATATTGCTAGGCACATCACTTAAGGCTCTTCGCCTAGCTCTTCTCAGATCTCTTCTCAGCATAGTACTCCCCATGGCTCTCAGGGCACATCTCAGCGAGTCATTATTCTTAGCGAAGTCTGTCCGGTCGGCGAGACTCCATGCAACGCCCTTTGCATCGAGCTACCAGTTGGGTTCCCCATCACTCTTCTTCTCAGTGAGAACATACCGAGGGCTTTCATCGCCAGCCTACTCATCCCCGGGAGCATTCTATTCATAGGTTCCGACCTAAGGTGGTTTGCCCTTCTCACAAGAGCAAGACAGACTCGCCAGCTGCGTAGCAGAAGAAGAGACAACAAAAAGAGTTCCATTCATCAGAATTTGGGGCCACCTTTGCCAGTGAGATCATATGGAAACCGGTTGACAATCCTCGCCTTGCTGATTATGAGGTTGTTTGGTTCAAGGGGGCTGCCTCTGACATGACTGAATAGAAGGTAAAGAACTTAAGGAAGACCTTTGACATCTTCAGCGTTTCTATTACTATCTATGGTCCAAATGACAGAGCTGAGGACCCCCCCCCCCCTTTCGGTATGTGCGCCTGGACATGCTTTTCCATCAAGTTTGGTGCCTTACTTCCTCTTCATCCATACTTCCAGAGCGTGCCATCAAGTCTGGTGCCTTACTTCCTCTTCATCCATTCTTCCAGAGTGTGGCAGATTATTTTGGTATTAGTCCCTCTCAGCTGGCTCCCAACGTGATCTTGGTGTTATCTGTGTTGTACATTATCTATCATCGTAGAAAATAGGCTGCTCCAGTACCTCATGAGATCCACTACTTATTAGATCTGAAGAAAAACCCTTATCAACACAACTTGGGGTACTTCCACTTCCACCATTACACAAGCGAGGGTACAACACCTTCTTTGAAGAGATCTCTAGAAACAACAAAGCGTTTAGATATGTCGACAACTATTTCTTCACTAAGGATGCAGAGGTCAACTATACCAAGTTTAAGCACGTCGGGTATTTTTACAGACTGCTCACAACCCAGGCTATGACTGTTAAGGCTAAGGCACTAATTTCCATGATCCCTGAGGAGAAGAATGTCAAGACTCTCGTTACTTCAGAGAACCTTAGGAAGTTCGGGTTGTTTCCTTCTACTATCGTCGATGTTCCGGATGAAGATGGTCACGAGCCCGTGAACACCATAGACTCCTCGGGACATATTCATGTTGAGGAGGTACCCTCTTCGCTTGTGCTGGCTGGACAGGAGGGTGATGAGGTGTGTGCATCCGCACACTCGCTACTTCCTTTAAATGATTTTGATGAAGCCACGTTCGAACCCGAATATCATTAAGAAGGTTCGACACTTTTATCATCTTTACATTATGATTCGTCTGTATTTGATATCCCGCTAATATTTGATCTTCTTTTGCAGGTTCAGATATGTTCAGTTTTGTTCATACCTAGCATAGGTCGACTCCAACCGAGACTAGCCCTTCCTTCTGAGTGGCTAAGAAGGCCAGGGTTGAGCCTGAATCAATAACGGAGGTTCCTCCCAAACTGTCTCCTCCGTCTCCTTTGGTGTCTAGTCCTATCACAGAGGTAGATCCATTCTTGCCTACACTGATTCCTCCTAGTATCATTGATGCAGGTGCCTCCTCTTTTGCGCCTGCTCCCTTATCTGAGCCACACCAGTCTGCCATACGTAATTTAGGTGCCATGATGGACCGAGCGTCCCATCTAGAGCATACGACAATAACTTTTAATGGGAATAATAATGAGGACTTGAGCTCCATCATCACGAAGTCATTCCTTGACATTCAAAGTGCAAGTCCTTTACAATTTTCTTTTTTTCTGGTTAACTTGTGTGCTGACATTATCTAACACTTATATGCTTTTTGAAGGTGCTGATGTTGGTGATAGGTCTGTAGAGTATACCTCTACGCTTTCCAATCTTAATTCTAAGCTTAAAGCTGTCTGCCATGAGGTGTTGGACCTTAGGTGCATTCTTGGCTCTAGGGATGTGAATAATTCTTTGAAAGGTGAAGAGATCCGCACTCTCCACATTACCATGAAGCTTAAATAATAGGAAGTGACTAAGTTGACTCTTAGGGTAACCTAGATGGAGGGGAAACTTGCCGATCAGCTCAAACAGTCTGAAGCTGAGAAGGAGAAGCTGATTGCCACGACATGGATCAACTGTGGAAGGATGCTCTTATCGAGAAGGAGCAAGAGGTCAAAGCTTCTCGGGACAAGGCTCAAGAGGAATATTCAGAGAAAAATTTCTCTTGCTTCTACTTGATTTGGAAGTCCAACAAAGATCTGAACTCGGACTTCCTTCCCGAGAAGATGCGAGCGAAAGAGCTTAGGAAGTGTCTGGCTCGTGAGGCTGCCAAGGCTCAGGGTGGTCATTCAGATGATACTCCTTGCCTTAGTTAGTCTTATTTGGTCTTTTAATCTGGGGCATTTTTTACTTGACAATTTTTACATGTGACATTTTATGCCTTTATGCTTTTTTGTTAGGAGTACTCAGTGTATTGATTGAAATTTTTTATTTCCAATGCTTACTAGGTATATCAACTCACAACCTTCATTAGTTCATGTATCAGTATACTCTGAACACATGTATTTCACGCGCCATACTAACCTTACTCATTTGCATTTTTCATGCTAACAACCATGGTAATGTGAGTAGTACGATACTTCACCAAGTACCATGAACAAAACAGTCAGGTTGACCATCCCATGGGTGATAGGCCAACCACCCTATAAGGGATATGGCTAGGAGTCTCCCTACCAATGCCTTTTTGTTTTTGTTTTTGTTTTTTTGCACTTTCGGAACATATGTTGAACAAATGTCCTAGAAAAAATTGAGCTTGCTTAGTACTTAAGTGCACGTCCTCATTGCTTATGTATACCCCGATCGGTATGAACTATATGCCCCCCAAGTGATCATGGGTTTAAAAGCCTTGGTCACTTGCTACTTTACCATGCCTTGCTTCGAGCGTTTAGACACTTAGTACTATCCTTTTCATCCAATGATGCAAGCAGAAAATGCTTGTCCCTCATTGGTAGTCAGTTGATGGTTTCATACTCAGTAGTAATGATACCTATACATAGATGCAGATTGTGTAGCAAGTGTCGATCACGATCTACGTAATCTCTCATGTACTCGTTATAATGATTGTAGATAGAAGTGTCTAAGTTGGACCAACCGAGTCTAGATGGGCTAATCGAGCCTGTAACGAGTCTTAGATCAAATTATCGATCGGTCCCTCAATGACCAGATTTGATTATAATTCGATGATGGCGACTGGTCTTCGGGCCAGTCTCTTTTTTGATCGTATGGGTCGATAAGTTCCTCAAGAACCAAGATCGAACATGATCAAATAATTTGGCGACAAGGTCCTCGGACCAATCTCTTATTTGGATCGTATGGGTCGATAGGCTCCTCAAGAACCAAGATCGAACATGATCCATAATTTTACGACAAGGTCCTAGGACCTGTCTCTCTTGTTGATCCTGTGGGGCGATAGGCTCCTCAAGAACTAGGATCGAACATGATCAAATAATTCGGCGACAAGGTCCTAGGACATGTCTCTCTTTTGGATCATATGGGCCGATAGGCTCCTCAAGATCCAAGATCGAACATGATCCATTAATTTTGCAAAAAGGTCCTAGGATCTGTCACCTGTCTTTTGTTGAACGTAATTTAAAGAATTAAGAGAACTTAAGAAATTAAATTCATTCATTGAAGCACAATGGTTGTTACATAGATAATTTAAACATAATACATTTGCAAATTAAAACTCATGTCGCTGATGAACAGCTTCCCTAATAGTACCGGCGGAGGTGTTCACCATTCCAGTAGTTTTTTATTAGTTCTCCATTCATTCGAGCTATTTTGTATGTCCCTAGTGGGATCACCTCCTCCACAAGGTATGGCCCTTCTCAATTAGGTCCTAGTACCCTTGCTGCAGTGTCCTTAGCGTTGACGAATACCTTCCTTAGTACTAAGTCTCCAACTTTGAATTTTCGATCTTTCACTCTGGAGTTGAAGTATCTGGCCACTTTTTTTTTTATGTGCTACTACTTTGAGACTTGCCTTTTTGATCTTTCCTCCCTTAATCGTATGTCAATCGTCTATGCGATTGGGGAGTGAGTTCAACTAGAAACATGGCTACATGACCAAATTCCAAAGAGAATGGGGTATGGCCTATCACCGTTCGAGCCGTCGTTCGATGTGACCATAGGACCTCCGGGCGTAATTATAGCAAGGATCATTTGGCTTGTTCAAGGCGTTTCTTCAGAGTGTCTTTGGTAGTCTTGTTCACTGCTTCTACTTGACCATTAGCTTAGGGGTGTGCTACCGAGGAAAAGCTCTTTGTGATTCCATGCCTCATACAAAAGTCAGTGAACATATCACTGTCGAATTGAGTCCCATTGTCCAAGACTATCTTCTTTGGTAGACCGAATCAACATATGATATTTTTCACAACAATGTCTAAGACTTTATTCGAGGTGATGGTGGCGAGCGGTTTTTGTAGAGTCCAAGAACTTTACTTAGCTAATTGTTAGTAGTATTATAGTATGTTTAGTGTTATCTTTGTTACTATGGATTTTTGGTTCAGACCGGGAATTATTTGGACACTCATAGTAGTACTTATAGATTTTCTAAGTTTAACCTATAGTTTAAGAATATTAAGTATAACCTAAGGTTTGATTAATGTGACTGATATTAAGGATTATATTTATTATGTTATAAGGTTTAGACATCAACCAATAGGATTTTAAGCACATGTTATGAATGGTAATTAAGGATTAAGTATTTTGGAGGATTAAATTAAATAAGGGTAAAGTTTGAATGATATAGGGTCAGTCAGCAGCTTTGAATACGTTAAAGGCTTAGTCAAGGCTGTTTACTCCATTCAAACTTAGCTAAAACTGTGTAATTTTGTGTTTAAATATTCAGCGTGTGCCGATATATCGCAGCTATAGGGGGCGATATATCGCAGCACGTAGATACGGAAAACACGAAACGATGCACGGTCGCCTCGGGCATACTGGCCCAGGCGATATATCGCCTACAGGGGGCGATATATCGCCTCCTCCAGTATGTTTTCAAATGATTTTGAATTCATTTCCTTTCAGCCATTCAAACTCCTTCAACAGTCCAGCATCTTTTGAACGAGTCTTCAGCCTCTGCTGAACGATTATTCAAATGATTTTCACCTAAAAAGCCATTATTTTTATTCAAGTAAAATCAAGATATTTTCATTCCCAAACTCTATAAGTAGGACCTAGTACCCAGCCATTATTCACCATTTGCTCTAAGTTCAGAAGCTGCTAGTGTTAAGTGAGTGTGAGAGTGTAAACACCTGGTTTGGGGAAAAACTATAAGCTTAAACATCATAAGCTTATCAAACACTTTGGGAAGTGAGTTCTATAGTATTTCGGTGGAGGTTAGATTGATCTTGCAAATCTTTGAGGTAACCAAAACTCTAGTTCCTTTCTGTATTATGTTTCCTTTCTCTTAGTCTTCTACTCAATTTCCTAACCTCATTCTTATTTTGGTTAGGGAATCCAAGTTCTTAAGCACTTAAGTTGTGGTAAGCATATTTTCTTTTAATGGTTTAGTCTTCCTATTCTCTTTCATTTCATCTCCTTTCTTTAGACTCACTCTTGTTCATTATGGTTTTAGGAGTGTTCCAAAAAGTCCTAACTCAGTCCATTTTATCCCGGTAACTTTGGTAAGGAAAGTAGGCTAGAATCTATATGTTTATGTTTATGTTATCTTATGTGTTATGTTATGATATGTTATGAATGTGTTATGAATTTGTTATGCATGTGTTTGTTGTAGGCTTGGGCTTATGCCCTATTTGACTTACAAGACCCCAAAAAGATTGTGGGCATATGCCTATTTAGCTGGTAGGACCCCACTAATCTCATGGGCATAAGCTTGTTTAGTCTATGGGACCCCAAGTAATAATGGTCATTATAATAAGTGAATTATGTGTTATGATATGTCTTTACGTTATTATGAAATTATGTTTATGTTTATGACTATGTGTTAGATTTTTCCTTGCTGGGCATTAGGCTCATTCCTTTCTGTTTATGTGCAGGAAATAAGCTTTAGAGGCGGAAAGATTCGTGTTGCTTAGAGGGTGTGTATCGATGATGAATGGAGTCAAGGGGCCGAGCGTTATTCGATTCAAGGATGTAGTCTCCTTTTAATTTTTATGGTTTTATATGTATTTTCCGCATTTTCTTATGTAATTCTTTTCATTTAAATCATGTTTTGTTTTTAAAGACAATGGGATCCCAAATCCTTCTTAGCATTCTGTTTATTTGTAAATAACTCTTATTTTGCAAATTACTCAATAAATTATGGTATTTTCGTAAAAATGTAAGATTTATGTATAGTTTCGTTAATGGTTCAAATAGTCTAGATTAGTGGGTCATTACAGTTTTGCTTCAGTCCATTTGGTGAAGTAGTCTACAGCTACAACAAAAAATTGGACTCATCCCTTTCCCGTGGGTATCTTTCCGACCAGGTCGATTCCCCATACATTGAAGGGCCAAGGGCCTTGCATTTGTGTTAATTCATTAGGTGCCGCCCGGATTATCTTGGAGAACATGTGACACTTATGGCATCTTCTAACATACTCCATCGAGTCTTCGTTCATAGTTGGACAGAAGTATCCTTGTCTTAGGATTTTCTTTGATAGGCTCTGCCCCCCAGCTTGATCTCCACAAAATCTCTCGTGTACCTCGATCATTAACAGCTTTGATAGGTCGGGTGTAACGCACCTTAGCAGTGGTAGGGAGTACCCTCGTCGGTACAGAACCCCTTCGACTATCATATATCGTGTAGCTTGTCTCACCAACTTCTTTGATTTGTTCTGATCACTGGGTACTACTCCTTGGTTGAGATAGTTAATAATAGGGGTCATCCATGTATCTCCTAACTCAACAAGTAATGCCTCCTGCTCAGTTATGCTTCTTTCCACCAAGTATTTGACGGGAACGACATTCAGGATGTCCACATCTTTGGCACTGGAAAGCTTGCTAAGGCATTAACATTGGCATTCTGCTCCCTTGAGACTTGTGTAATCGAGTATCTCTTGAGCTGTGTCAACAAGTCCTTCACCTTGTTTAGGCACTGCACCATCCTAAGTCCCTTGGCTTGATACTCCCCCAGTACTTGGTACACCACTAGCTGGGAATCACTGAATATCTCCAGGGACTGTGCATGCACATCCCGAGACAAGCGTAATCCTGCTAATAATGACTCATACTCAGCCTCGTTGTTTGAAGCGTTGAATCCAAACACTGGTAGGTGGCTCCTGCATTCTTCAAGTCGAATGGCATCACCTTATAACAAGACAATCCCTTGTCTGTCCGGAAGCTGGTATGTTCCTCGTTGGGAGGGTGCATACTTATTTGATTATACCCAGAATATGCATCCATGAATGAGATTATTTCATGTCCTGCAGTGGCATTAGTTAGTCAATTATGGGTAGTGGGAAGCAGTCTTTGGGGCAGGCATTGTTCAGTTCTGTGAAGTCCACGCATGTCCTCCACGTCCCGTTTGGTTTTGGGACCAGCACGGTGTTTGATATCCAATCTGGGTAGTAAGCCTCCCTTATAAAGTTGTTTTCTTTCAGTCACTCAACCTCCTCCTACAAGGCTTAAGGTCGGTTTTTGTCAAGCAATCTCCTTTTTTGTTGCAGTGATGGGTAGTTTTTGACCACATTGAGGACATGGCTTATTAAGAACGGAGAAATTCCAACCATGTCCTTATGTGACCAGGCAAAGACGTCCTGATTCTTCTTCAAAAATTATACCAGCCGTGCCTTAATTTCCATCTTTAGCTCCTTCTCGACTTTGATTACTCTTGTCGGGTCCTCCTCTTCTAGTACGACTTCCTCAAGATCTTCGACTGGTCCTACCCCCATGACATCATCCCCAAAGCAAGGATCGATGTTGTTTCCCTCGCTTTGGAAAACTTACTACAATAACAAATCTTCGTTAAAAGGAGCCCCCGGCTCCAGTAGAGTGTTTATTTCAACGTCAACTTCCATGTTGACAACTTCATCAGTTCTTTCATTCCATTCGCAGCAGGTTACTACAATGTTGTTTACACATGGTCCTTTCTTTGCCTTGACTACTGACGCATTTTAGCATTCATGTGCCTCCCTTTGGTTACCCTGTACACATCCTTGTCCTGCGCTAATGGGGAACTTCAAAGACAAATGCTAGATAGACACTACTGCGTGTAATGCCATCAGGAGGGGTCTCCCGAGCACTATGTTGTAAGCCGATGAGCAATCTACCACCAGGAACTCTGTCATCACAGTCTCGTTCCAAGGGGCATCTCTGTAACGACCCACTAATCTAGACTACTTGGACCATTAACGAATCTATACATAAAACTTACATTTTTGCGGAAATACCATAATTTTATTGAAAACTTATGGAAACAAAGGTTACTTTCATAAAATAAGTAGGATATGGGTACCCATTGTCTTTAAAACAAAAATAACTTAAAAACTAAAAAGAGTTACATAGAAAATGCGGAAAGTACATTTAAAACCATAAAAAACATAAACAAGACTACATCCTCGAATCGAATAACGCTCGGCCCCTTGACTCCATTCACCATCGATACACATCCTCTAAGCGTCACGAATCTTTCCGCCTCTAAAGCTTATTTCCTGCACATAAACAGAAAGGAGTGAGCCTAATGCCCAGCAAGGAAAATCTAACACATAGTCATAAACATAAACATAATTTCATAATAACGTAAAGACATATCATAACACATAATTCACTTATTATAATGGCCATTATTACTTGGGGTCCCATAGACTAAACAAGCATATGCCCATGGGATTAGTGGGGTCCTACTAGCTAAGTAGGTCATATGCCCATAACCCATTTGGGGTCTTGTTAGTCATATGGGTCATATGCCCAAGCCTACAAACATACACATATACATATCATAACACTTTTACTAACATAAATCATATAGATAACATAAGCACATAACATGTTGATTCTAGCCTATTTTCCTTACCAAAGTTACCGGGATATAATGGACTGAGTTAGGACTTTTGGAACACTCCTAAAACCATAAGAAAGAGTGAGTCTTAAGAAGAAGATGAAATGAAAGAGAATAGGAAGACTAAACCATTAAAAGAAAATATGCTTACCACAACTTAAGTGCTTAAGAACTTGGATTCCCTAACCAAAATAAGAATGAGGTTAGGAAATTGAGTAGAAGACTAAGAGAAAGGAAACATAATACAGAAAGGAACTAGAGTTTTGGTTACCTCAATGATTTGCAAGATCAATCTAACCACAACCGAAATACTATAGAACTCACTTCCCAAAGTGTTTGATAAGCTTATGATGTTTAAGCTTATGATTTTTCCCCAAACCAGGTGTTTACACTCTCACACTCACTTAACACTAGCAGCTTCTGAACTTAGAGCAAATGGTGAATAATGGCTGGGTACTAGGTCCTATTTATAGAGTTTTGGAATGAAAGTATCTTGATTTTACTTGAATAAAAATAATGGCTTTTTAGGTGAAAATCATTTGAATAATCGTTCAGCAGAGGCTGAAGACTCGTTCAAAAGATGCTGGACTTATGAAGAAGTTTGAATGGCTGAAAGGAAAAGAATTCAAAAACAATTGAACATATGCTGAAGGAGGCGATATATCGCCCCCTGTAGGCGATATATCGCCTGGGCCAGTATGCCCGAGGCGACCGTGCATCGTTTCGTGTTTTCCGTATCTACGTGCTGCGACATATCGCCCCCTATAGCTGCGATATATCGGCACTCGCTGAATATTTAAACACGAAATTACACATTTTTAGCTAAGTTTGAATGGAGTAAACAGCCTTGACTAAGCCCTCAACGTACTCAAAGCTGCTGACTGACCCTATAACATTCAAACTTTACTCCTTATTATATTTAATCCTCAAAAATCTTAATCCTTAATTACCATTCAAAACATGTGCTTAAAATCCTATTGATGTCTAAACCTTATAATATAATAATATAATCCTTAATATCAGTCACATTAATCAAACCTTAGGTTAACTTAATATTCTTAAACTATAGATTAAACTTAGAAAATCTATAAGTACTACTATGAGTGTCCAAATAATTCCCGGTCTGAACCAAAAATCCACAATAACAAAGATAATGCTATAAATACTATCATACTATTATCTATCTTAGCTAAGTAAAGTTCTTGGACTCTACAATTCTCCCCTACTAAAAAGAATTTCGTCCTCGAAATTTACTTATCACATAACTCCGGATACCGGCCTTGCATGTCCTCCTCCAACTCCCACATTGCCTCGCATTCAGAACTATTGCTCCATAGGACTTTGACTATAGGGAAGCTCTTAGACCGTAACTACTTCATCCATCTATCTAGGATGCTAATCGGTCGTTCCTCGTAACTTAAGTCTTTCTGGAGCGCTATGGTATCGTACTTGAGGACGTGAGATGGGTCTGACACATATTTGCGTAACATTGAGATGTGGAAGACGTTGTGACTATCAGCTAGTGCTGGCGGTAGGGCTAGTCTATACGCAACTGTTCCCATTTTGTCCAATATCTAAAAGGACCTATGAATCGGGGACTAAGCTTGCCTTTCTTTCCGAACCGCTTGACACTTTTCATAGGAGATATCTTGATCTCCAACTTAGAATTCCACATCGCGTCGCTTGGTATCCGCATATCTTTTCTGTCGGCTTCGAGCAGCCAGCATATGCTGTCTAATAAGCGTTACTGCTTTTTGAGCTTGCCTAACAGCTTCGGGCCCTAGAAGCTGCCTTTCTCCTACCTCGTCCCAGTGCAACGGTGATCGGCACCTTCTTCCATATAGCAACTCATAAGGTGCCATCCCGATCGTCGACTGGTAGTTGTTGTTGTACGAGAACTTGATCAGTGGTAAGTACTTGTTCCACGACCCTCCGAATACAAGTACACATGCGCGTAGCATATCCTCTAAAATCTGAATCGTATGCTCAGACTGCCCATCTGTCTGAGGATGGAAAGCTGTACTAAGGCTTAACTTAGTACCCATAGCTTGCTGTGAGCTTCTCCAAAATCTTGACGTAAATATTGATCCTCTATCTGACACTAACGTCTTGGGGATTCCATGCAATCGTACAATCTCTTGGATGTAGATGTCTGCATATTGGTCTGCCGTGCATGAAGTTTTAACAGGCAGGAAATGAGCCTACTTGGTTAGTCTATCTATGACTATCCAAGCGGAATCATGCTGCTTATTCGTCTTTGGTAGCCCCGTCACAAAATCCATGGCTATATCATTCCACTTCCATTCTGGTATGCTAAGCGGTTGCAATAAACCTGCAGGCCGCTGATGCTTTGCTTTCACTTGCTGGCATACCAGACACTTAGATACATACTCAGCTATGTCCTTCTTCATCCCTGGCCACCAATAGACTGCCTTGCTGTCATAAGTCATCTTGGTAGACCCTGGATGAACTGAGTACGGGGCATTATGCGCTTCTTCTAGGATTGTCTTCTTAATACTCTGATTGTCTGGCACGCATACCCGATCCTTATATCTCAATAAACCTTGGCTAGATATTGAGAAATCTGTATTCTTGCCTTCTCTGACTGCTTCCATATGTGGTGCTAGCGATTCCTCATGTCTCTGACCAATCCGTATGTCCTCTAGCAGATTTGATTGGATAGACAAGTTAGCTAGCTTGCCTACAACCACTTCTATTCTGGCACTGATAAGCTCCTGCTGTAGCCGCTTTTCTATTCCGGATAAGGCTGCTAAGTTCCCATAGCTTTCCTACTAAGCGCATCGGCGACTACGTTCGCCTTCCCTGAGTGGTATAGGATTTCGCATTAGTAATCCTTGATTAATTCTAACCACCTGCGCTGCCTCATGTTGAGCTTCTTCTGCGTAAAGAAGTATTTTAAACTCTTGTGGTCCGTATAAATCTTGCACCATTCTCCGTAAAGATAATGGCGCCAGATTTTTTTTTTAACGCAAAGACCACCGCTGCCAACTCCATATCGTGAGTTGGATAGCGTTGTTCATACTCCTTTAACTGATGTGAGGCGTAGGCTATCACCTTGTCGTTTTGCATCAACACGCATCCCAATCCTAGCTTTGATGCATCGCAGTAGACAACGAACTTATCGTTGGGTGTTGGGACACTAAGTACTGGTGTTGAGCAAAGCTTATCCTTAAGTAACTGGAAGCTTTCCTAACACTTATCATTCCAGTTAAACTTTTGTTGCTTCCGGGTCAGGTTGGTGAGTGGAGTCGCTTTCTTAGAAAAGCCCTCTACAAACTTTCTATAGTAACCTGCTAGCCCTAAGAAGCTTCTTACTTCTGACGCATTCTTTGCTCTAGGCCAATCCTTCACGGCCTCTACCTTCGATGGATCTACTGCAACTCCGTCTTTTGATATGATGTGCCCGAGGAACGCCACTTGTGAAAGCCAAAACTCGTATTTCTTGAACTTGGCGTAAAGTTTATGCTCCTTCAATCGCGTCAAAATAATCCTTAAATGTTCCTCATGCTCTACTTCATCCTTGGAGTATACTAAGATATTTTCGATGAATACAACAAAGAATTTATCTAAGTAATCCTTGAAGACTCTATTCATTAAGTCCATAAACGTGGCTGGCGCGTTAGTAGGACCAAAAGACATAACCAAGAACTCGTAGTGTCCATAACGAGTCCTAAAGGATGTCTTAGGAATATCTTCTCCCTTTACCTTGAGCTGATGATACCCGGACCGTAAATCGATCTTAGAGAATACAGTCGCGCCTCGGAGTTGATCAAACAAATCATCAATCCGAGGTAGTGGGTATTTGTTCTTAATTGCTACTTTAATCAGCTCACAGTAGTCTATGCACATGTGCATACTTCCGTCCTTCTTTTTCACGAATAGTACCGGAGCTCCCCATGGTGAATGGCTTGGCCTAATGAAACCCAAGTCTAGGAGTTCTTATAGCTGTGTCATTAACTCCTTGAGTTCCGTAGGTGCCATCTGGTATGGTGCCTTAGAGATAGGCTCGGTGCCGGGTACTAATTCTATCGTGAAGTCTATTTCTCGATTTGGCGGCAATTCTGGCAAGTCATCGGGGAAAACTTCTGGAAATTCTTGTATAACCCGAACATCTCCAACTTTGAGTGATGTCTCCTTCTCCACATTCGTGATGCTGGCTAAGAATGCTTGGCATCCTTTCTCTATCCTTTGTTGAGCTTTGAGAGATGACAATAACGGGGTGCGTAATCCTGGAGCTTGTCCCATGAAGCATCGTCTCTGGTCGTCAGGAGTCTCGAACATCACCTTCTTGCGTTTGCTGCCGATCGTTGCGCCATGCCGTGCTAGCCGATCCATGCTTAGTATTACGTCGAAGTCCTTGATCACTAGCTCTATCAAGTCTCCTTCTAGTTCTATGTCCTCAATCTTGATCGGTACGCCTCGTACTATTCGTGATGATAGAACTACTTTGCCCGAAGGCAACTCGGTTACAAACCTAGTTCTAAATCTTTCACTAGGTTTGTCTAGTTTTTCTATCATTCCTAACGAGATATACGAGTATACTGCTACCAATCTAGCGATACATAAACTATTGAGGATATATCTGACCTATAAATGCTTGTTACTAGCATGGGTTCCTCCTTGGGTCAATGCAAAGACTTTGGTCTGGAACCATCGTTTAATCCCTCTTAGCATTCCTCTGAATCCTTTTTGTTGTAGTTCCCAGGTCTGCTAGCTTAACCCCTAATTCCATCTTTGGTCTAAGTCCTCTGACGAACTTGGTCAATCTCGTAAAGTCGGTTGGGACCAACTCTGGTGCAAACTTGACTAATCTGTTGAACTGACGAGCATATTCTTCTACCATTAGCGATGACTGCCGAGGTGTAATACTTCTTGTGGAACGGCTCCACAAATCTTGTTCATATCATGGTGGTGACATCGTTAGTCTGCTGAACTAAGTCCCACCATATTCTGGCATCCTTCCTTAGTAATGACGAGACGCAGGATATGCGGTCCGTATTACTGAGGTTCATGCGTAAGAATTGGCTTCACATTCCTTAGCCACTCTTCTGCCTCAAAGGGGTCTATAGTCCCTTCGAAGTTTGGAGCGTGCTGCTTGCGGAACCTTTCATACACTGACTCCATATTCGGTACTGGATGTGGCGCGTAGTTCGTCACTGGGCATCCCCCATATGGACCAACTTGTTGGGGTGCTAGGGCCATTTGTTGTAGCTGCGGCTGCGGTTGCGGCGGAGGCTGAGGCTGAGTCTGCGCCTGTTGACGTTGTTGCTGCAAGAGTTCCTCGACTTGTTGTCGCCGTCTAGCGATTTCCGCGGTGTTTTCAGCTGACGGTGTCGGCGCGTTGCGGCTAGTAGTAGTACGCAGTCCTCTTCTGCGAACTGGAGGGCATCATTGATCGTTGGAACAACGTTGGAGGCGTTTCCGTTGGTGCGTGCAGATCTTCGGAGCGACATCTTCACCAAAAGTTCTAACAGTCGAGAACTTGTTAGAACTTTACCCTAATAGGCTCTAAGGCAAAAACTTATTCTAAAACAAACATATCTCGGACCTATTTATTATGACTTCTTATGAAAAATTATATAGGTCTTTATTTATTATTAGAGTGGGTTTCTATACTTAGAAAAACAAGTCATCTTTATTTTCTAGGTGTGTTTCTAATCATCCTATATGACTTAATTCTCAGGCTCGAAACTTATCTTTGTTCCAAAGTTAACCATATTGAGGGAGGGCTGGGATCAGTAAAATCGTTCCCACTACTAAGGCCCCCTAACTCTCAATAAGGAAACTTGGTTCATTGATTTGTATCCACCCTCACTGAACTTGGTCATTATTCATTTTATTTATTACTTATTATGATTGCGAAAATAAAATCAAACTCATACATGATAAAATAACATGAAATTAATTTGGAAAAAGATTTTCACTTATTACAATCATAAAATAAAGAAATAAACAAAACAAACAATGAAAAACTAGCTATTCTAAAAATCAGGATCTTCTACATCCGATCCTTCATCTAGCATATCATTATCTATCTCCTTATAATCATCATTGTCTTGAGCCTCAAAATTTCCTCGGGGAAGATTCAAGAAGATCCTATGTTGTTGCTCATTAGTGAATTGAAACTCTAAATCATAGGTGAACTTAAGTATGAGAGAATAATATCTTAGGGCTGCTTGTAAGTCATCATCATTATTTATATTCTCCCATATTTCTTCTAAAGTTAAAATTGCTGAAGGAAAATCTTTTAAAAGCCTAATTACTAGGACATATTGTTCTGCAGCTCTCATCATGATTTGCTTAGACTCTTGAAGGTGACCTATCTCTTTGTGGAACAAGATCAATCTTCGAGTGATCTTTTCTAGTGCTCCTACGGTGTTTCTTGGCTCCCTTATTCTTTTTAAAGCCTTAATGGCTCGGATATCCTCATTGCTTAAAGCTCAATTCATTCTTAACTGAAACATAAACACTAAAGTTGTTAGCTATACACATAGACAAAGTAACTTGTAACTTGTAACTTAAACACTTACTTGGCGGTCCGATTCGGAGCTTTGAGCATGTGTATCGAGGAGAACTTCATGCGAAGGAACCGTTGTCTCTGATACCAACTGTAACGACCCACTAATCTAGACTACTTGGACCATTAACGAATCTATACATAAAACTTACATTTTTGCGGAAATACCATAATTTTATTGAAAACTTATGGAAACAAAGGTTACTTTCATAAAATAAGTAGGATATGGGTACTCATTGTCTTTAAAACAAAAATAACTTAAAAACTAAAAAGAGTTACATAGAAAATGCGGAAAGTACATTTAAAACCATAAAAAACATAAACAAGACTACATCCTCGAATCGAATAACGCTCGGCCCCTTGACTCCATTCACCATCGATACACATCCTCTAAGCGTCACGAATCTTTCCGCCTCTAAAGCTTATTTCCTGCACATAAACAGAAAGGAGTGAGCCTAATGCCCAGCAAGGAAAATCTAACACATAGTCATAAACATAAACATAATTTCATAATAACGTAAAGACATATCATAACACATAATTCACTTATTATAATGGCCATTATTACTTGGGGTCCCATAGACTAAACAAGCATATGCCCATGGGATTAGTGGGGTCCTACTAGCTAAGTAGGTCATATGCCCATAACCCATTTGGGGTCTTGTTAGTCATATGGGTCATATGCCCAAGCCTACAAACATACACATATACATATCATAACACTTTTACTAACATAAATCATATAGATAACATAAGCACATAACATGTTGATTCTAGCCTATTTTCCTTACCAAAGTTACCGGGATATAATGGACTGAGTTAGGACTTTTGGAACACTCCTAAAACCATAAGAAAGAGTGAGTCTTAAGAAGAAGATGAAATGAAAGAGAATAGGAAGACTAAACCATTAAAAGAAAATATGCTTACCACAACTTAAGTGCTTAAGAACTTGGATTCCCTAACCAAAATAAGAATGAGGTTAGGAAATTGAGTAGAAGACTAAGAGAAAGGAAACATAATACAGAAAGGAACTAGAGTTTTGGTTACCTCAATGATTTGCAAGATCAATCTAACCACAACCGAAATACTATAGAACTCACTTCCCAAAGTGTTTGATAAGCTTATGATGTTTAAGCTTATGATTTTTCCCCAAACCAGGTGTTTACACTCTCACACTCACTTAACACTAGCAGCTTCTGAACTTAGAGCAAATGGTGAATAATGGCTGGGTACTAGGTCCTATTTATAGAGTTTTGGAATGAAAGTATCTTGATTTTACTTGAATAAAAATAATGGCTTTTTAAGTGAAAATCATTTGAATAATCGTTCAGCAGAGGCTGAAGACTCGTTCAAAAGATGCTGGACTTATGAAGAAGTTTGAATGGCTGAAAGGAAAAGAATTCAAAAACAATTGAGCATATGCTGAAGGAGGCGATATATCGCCCCCTGTAGGCGATATATCGCCTGGGCCAGTATGCCCGAGGCGACCGTGCATCGTTTCGTGTTTTCCGTATCTACGTGCTGCGACATATCGCCCCCTATAGCTGCGATATATCGGCACTCGCTGAATATTTAAACACGAAATTACACATTTTTAGCTAAGTTTGAATGGAGTAAACAGCCTTGACTAAGCCCTCAACGTACTCAAAGCTGCTGACTGACCCTATAACATTCAAACTTTACTCCTTATTATATTTAATCCTCAAAAATCTTAATCCTTAATTACCATTCAAAACATGTGCTTAAAATCCTATTGATGTCTAAACCTTATAATATAATAATATAATCCTTAATATCAGTCACATTAATCAAACCTTAGGTTAACTTAATATTCTTAAACTATAGATTAAACTTAGAAAATCTATAAGTACTACTATGAGTGTCCAAATAATTCCCGGTCTGAACCAAAAATCCACAATAACAAAGATAATGCTATAAATACTATCATACTATTATCTATCTTAGCTAAGTAAAGTTCTTGGACTCTACAATCTCCCACCGTGACCAGTAATCTGATAGTTCTTGTTGGTGCTAGGCATTCTCCTGTGAACCCATATATCACTTCGGAACAAGGTGTCAGGTCCTTGACCATGAGCTTCATCTTCTCGAGGGAGGATTTTTAGATGATATCTACTAAACTTCTCGTATCCACCAAGCATCTCTTCACTCAGGCATTGGCGATTTGAATGTTAAGGACCAGAGGGTCATTGTGGGGGTGTCTCACGTGCCTGGCTGTAATGACCAAACTTATCCTAGACATTGGACCATTAATAACTACTATACATAGATACTAATCTAAAGGAAACATACATGTGAAACATTGATAACTTCATAAAAAAAACTGTAAGGCAAAGGTTGAAATACATAAAGATTCGGTTAGGATATGGGATCCCATTGTTTTGAAAATAAAATAAAACATAACTTAAATCTTAAATAAATTGGTTACAAAATCAAGTGCGGAAAATACATAGAAATCAAAATTAAAAGACTTAAACAACTTTGTCCTCAAATCATTCATGCAGTTCACTGAATCCATTCTCCCTCAATACACAATCCCAAGCCGCCAAGAATTTTCCCGCCGCCATAACTATTTTCCTGAACATATAAAACAAAGGAATGAGCCTAAAGCCCAGCAAGGAAAATCTACTTCAAGCATGAAACATATACATAAACATAAGCTATAAACATATAACATATACTATAAACATATATCCTAGTTCTAACCCATGTACATGGTATCTATTGGGGTTTTCTAACTAAGCAACTATAAGCCTCAAAATACAATGAGGTTTGCTAGCTAAGCAACTATAAGCCCCAAAAACATAAAAGTGTTGGGGTTTGCTATTTAAGCAACTATAAGCCCCAAAACATATATCATAACATATAAAAACATACTATAGCATAAGCATATAAGCATATAATACTATTCTATTTTCCATACCAAATACCGGGATGTGAGAACAAGGACGAGATTTTGGAACACTCCTAAAAACCATAATGAGAAGGTGAGTATTTCTAAAAGAGAAGAGATGAAAAATGATTTTAAACCACCGAGAAGAAGAGCTTACCGAAATGAAACCTCAACTTCAAAGAACTTAATTGCCTAACCATGAAGGGAAAACAATGAGTTGGGATTTGAGTAGAGAAAAACTATAAAAACTAACGAAATATATAGAAATGAACTAGGAATAGGAATACCTTTCAATGCACTATGACCGTACTACACCTCGAAATCGAAATACATACTATGAACCTTACTTCCCAAGTGTTTAATAAGCTTAAAATGATAAAGCGTATAACCCCAACCCAAGTGTTTAACACTCTAAAGTAAACCTAGCAGCTTGAAGGCTCTAAACACAGCTTGAAGAATGAAAGAAATGGCTGGGTACTAGGTCTTATTTATAGAGTTCAAGAATGAAAAGATCTTCTTTTAGCTTGAATAAAAATAATGACTTTTTAATTGAAAAACATTTGAATAATCGTTCAGCAGAGGCTTAATACTTGGTCAAAAGATTCTGAGGCTTATCAAGAGGTTATGGAATAAAATGAGCTCGGTTTCAAAATTGTTTGAAAACCTTGTCCTAGAGCCGATATATCGCCCATGGTAGGTGATATATCACCTGGGCTTATATTCCCGAGGCTCGTCGAAGTGTTCGTGCGAAGTTCACGTGTTTTTGTATTCCCCGTGTTGCGATATATCGCCCCCTAGAGCTGCGATATATTGGCATACGCTGAAATATTATACACGTAATTGCACTTTTTTAGCCTAATTTGAATTGTGTGAACAGCTTTGACTGAGTCCTATAACGATTTCAAAGCTGCTAGCAGACTCTGGGGTTTTCAAATATTACTCTTAATAAACTATTCCTCAAAAATATATTAATTCTTAATAATCATGCACATGACAAGTGTCATTATCTTATTGGGTCTATCTAAACTTTATAGTATAATAAATATCATCTTCATAATTAGCTATATTAATCAAACCTTATGTTATAATTAATATTCTTAAACTATAGGTTAAACTTATAAAATCTACTAGTGTTGCTACGAGTGTCAAACTAAGTCCCGGCTTGAACCAAAAATCCTTAGTAATAAACATACTATAACTACTACTAGCAATTACTACTACTACTACTACTACTATCTAACTAGCTAAGTAAAGTTCTTGGACTCTACAATTCTCCCCTACTAAAAAGAATTTCGTCATCGAAATTTACTTACCAAACAATTCCAGATATCGGGCTTGCAGGTCCTCCTCCAACTCCCACGTTGCCTCCCGTTTAGAACTATTACTCCATAGGACTTTGACTATCGAAATACTCTTGGACCGTAACTGCTTCATCCCTCTATCTAGGATGCTAACCGATCGTTCCTCGTAACTTAAGTCTTTCTAGAGTGCTATCGTATCATACTTGAGGACGTGAGATGCGTCTGACACATACTTTCATAGCATGGAGATGTGGAACACATTGTGGCTATCTGCTAGGGCTGGCGGTAGGGCTACTCTATATGCAACTTGTTACACCCAGATTTTGAGACTAGAGGTTATGATCTCGAAAACTGGACTCATCAAGAGTGAACTCGAAATGTATGAAATACATCGTATGGTCCAGCTATGAGATCTCTGAAGTAAAGTGACGACCTCAAAGGTGTGTAACCTCGGGATGCTTTCTGAGTTTGAAATGACACGACGTTGGGATACACCAATTATCGATCATCTTCGGATTAAGCAATATGATCTTGTTAAGTGCAAGCTCGAGTGTGATGGCTTCGGCAGTGTTTATTTGGTCCGAGCATGTCCTGAAGTAGGATGGTAAGCTCATAGCAATACCATAAGTCTCAATAGCCACAAGGTGGATCGCTGATCTCGAAGACCCGATGAGTCATCTGGAAAAACCTGTTATGTATGAATATATTTATAGTTGTATAATCCCAACATTTAAGGGATATTATTTAGTTTGTTATCTGTTCCTGATTCTTATGGGACATTTCCATGTATGTAGGAGATATTGCATTTAATGTCATTATTTAAATCGATATATGGGATATCTTCCCGAAATATGTGGGAATGAACACTATAACATCCCCTATAAATAGAGAAGGAATGACCACTTGTAAAGGATCGATTTCTCTTTGGCTCGAGAATATTTTCTGGGTAATTGATCTCTGAAGAATTTCCAGAAATCTTTAAGCTTTAATAACACAGACTCATGGACTAGGCAGACTTAACTGCTGAACCACGTAAAAACCCTCTTGTCTTTCTTCATTATTCATTCGCTTCATAGTATACGTTGTTTAATTGCTCTACTATTTAAATTGACGAAAAAAGGCGTCAACAGTTTGGTGCTTTCATTGAGAGCATTAAGCAATACGTACGTGAGTCTATTCAGTCAAAGAAGCCTCCTTGAATCAACTATGGCCGTGAATGATCCCAATATTCCTGAGGAGGAAATCCTAGAGGAAGTTGACTATCCCCGGCGCCCTAGGAAGCAGTCGATGGTGAATTTGGACCAAGATGAGAGGAGCGGATCCTCTAACTCTCGAGGACCACCTACACCACCGGCCCCAGGGATGACGAGGACATGTACTACAACCCTGAGCGATATGTCCCTATTATGGAGCTTGAAAATCGTCAACTGCAAAAGCAGTAGGCGGAGGCCAAGAAATGTAACGAGGAACTGACCAGATTGGCTGCTGAGGCGCAGGCGGCTCAGCCCCCGCCTTCGCCTGAGACCCAAGCTCCACCTCCGCGAGATGTTCATGTTCCACCACTCAGGCCTTGTGGGAGACCTCGCAAAAATGCTGCCACACGAAGAATAGAGCAACCTCCGCCACCAATAGAACAACCTGCTCCCTCAAGGCCCCGGAGAAATACCCAGGCTGGAGCTCCTGTCAACCCAACTGCTGAGGTACCAGCCGAGACTAGGACTAACCGAGCCCCCGCGGCGGCTCAGACCCAATATCCTGGTAACACGCAGAACGTTTTTGAACCGGCACAGGCAAACTCGGGACCTTCTAGGCCCCGTAACAAATGGCAGCCACCATCACCCATAAGGCACCCACCATCGCCGATAAGATATCCCTCACCGCCTTGGAGAAACACGCAACGGACACAGGGTGATAGGGAAAGGCAAGATGGGCGGAAACATGGGAATGGGGAGACTGCCAGAGAACGTAGAGGCGCCCAGCCTACAAGAAGCCAAATGTCTCAGTCTCACACTATTGAGACAAGAAAACCAGAAAAGAACTCGTCTCAGAACAACCGCACGGTGAGCCATACCAGCGAAGGCTCAGGAGACACCAGATCGGTCAGTATGTATGACTGGGGATGTAGCAATACTGGGAATCGAAGGGATCACCCAGATTTACGGGAACACCTGAACCAGAAGCGGGGTAATGATAACCCCTCGAACCCAGACCTGAGGGATCACCTAAATGGGCACAAGGATCCCATGTGGAGACGCGAAGCTGGAATTGTGATCAATGAGAACCAATTTTAGGGCAGACCCCCCGTAAATCAAGTCCAAGTAAGGATTGATCAACTGGAAAGAGCGTTCGAGCTCTTACAAAATAAACGAGGTCGGGATCGAGACTAAGAGTTTGACGAGGAACTCGAACCCTTCACCCCCCATATTTCCAGCACCCCTTTTCATCAAGGATTTTGGATTCCTCATGTCCCACCGTTTGATGGGAATTCTGATCCATAGAGTCACTTAAGTACGTTTAATACCATTATGAGAGCGAGTAATGTGGGCTACAAGCTCAGATGCATGCTGTTTCCAGCTTCGCTCACAGGACCAGCAAAAAACTAGTTCAAAAAATATAAGTTGTTCCATATAGACCTCCTCATTGAGGTCACCATTAAGGAATGTCGTTTTGACATACATTTGATGAACATACAAGTTGTGTATAGAATCTAAAGCGAACAAAATTCTTATAGAAGTTGTTCTTGCAACAAGCGCATAAGTATCGAAATAATCGATACCCTCATTTTGCCTAAACCCTTTAGCTACTAATCCAGCTTTAAAGGTTTGGATAGTGTCGTCAGTGTGGTATTTTCTCCTAAATACCCACTTACACCCAATTGGCTTAGACCCCGGTGGGAGTTCTACCAATTCCCAAGTGTTATTGGAAAGAATGGAATCCATCTCATCATTGATGGCTTCTTTCCAAAATGCACTATCTCTTGATTGCATAGCTTCTCTATAAGTCTTAGGATCATCCTCAATGAGAAGTACAATAGGAATTTTCCTAATAACTTCCTCTCTATTTCCTTCTACCATGTAGAACGAAATTCGTTGAGAATCTATCTCATCCACTACTAGACTTTTATGATTTTTAAGCCTTTGACTTCTTCTAGGTTCAAAGGGTTGCTTTACATCCTTTTGAGAATTCTCCTCTTGACAATCAACTTTGGATGTAGAAGCTTGAGAATTTTTCTCATATAACAAATTTTCCTTTAGAGATGTTGAAGCTTGAGAATTGTTGTCACATAGCATATTATCAAAAAATTCAACTTCTCTAAATTCAATCACAATATTAGACTCTAATTCCAATAGCCTATCAGCTTTACTATTGTTGGCATAACCAACAAAAGCACACTTTATGGCTCTTGAACCTAACTTTGTTCTATTAGGTTCATTTTTCATGCAATATGCAAGACACCCCCACACTTTGAATTACCCTATGTTGCGTTTTCTTCCTTTCCATAACTCATATGGAGATATCTCATTTTTCTTCATCGGTATTCGATTAAGAATGTGACAAGCGGTTAAAAGCGCTTCACCCCATAAGTTGAAGTTCAACATAGAAAACACCAACATAGAATTTATCATCTCTAGATAAGTCCTATTTTTCCTTTTGGCAACACCATTGTGTTGTGGTGTATAAGGTGCAGTGCACTCATGAATTATACCATTTTCTTCACAAAATGTATTGAATTCATTAGAGAAGTACTTTCCTCCTCTATCACTTCTTAGCACCTTAATCTTTTTATTTAATTGATTTTCAACTTCTAATTTATATAATTTAAAAGCATCAAAAGTTTCATCTTTATGCTTTAAAAGGAACACATAGGTATATATACTAAAATCATCTATAAAAGTAAGAAAATACCTAAACACCATTTAATTTACAAAGATCACTATCGATTAAATCTAGTAAATTAGATGATCTTTCTACACTAGGAAATGGTTTCTTAATCATTTTCGCCTTAACACATGTTTCACATTTACCATAGTTTTTAATATTGCATGCAATCATACCACATTTCACTACTCTTTTCATGGTTGAAAAACCTATATGCGATAATCTAAGATGCCACAAAAATAAAGAATCATACTCAACAATATAGGCGGAATTAGCATTTTTATTGATAACATTGAAAGTTACATCATTGGTGCACAATTTAACCATTCCCTCACAATAGTACCCTTTTCCCAAGAATACATTTGATTTGGTAAGTATAAGTTTACCGGACTCAAAAATGGCTTTAATGCCGGGCTTGCCAAGCAAATCACCACTTGCCAAGT
This sequence comes from Humulus lupulus, assembly GCF_963169125.1. NCBI lineage: Eukaryota > Viridiplantae > Streptophyta > Magnoliopsida > Rosales > Cannabaceae > Humulus > Humulus lupulus. The sequence goes on along the minus strand of NC_084794.1, from coordinate 282,283,025 downwards.
TTCTTCTCATTTTGGGAACATAAAGTACATTCACTAATGTAACTTTCTTGTCGGAGGTTAAGTAGACTTCAATAGTACCTTGGATTTGCCCTCATTGCCCATTTGTATCTCATGGTTGCCCTTTGACTCTTCAAAGGTCTTGAACAATGATTTGTCATAGGAGACATGGACGGTGGCACATGTATCATACCACCACCCTTTCACCTTGCCTTGGACCGCATTCACCTCACTAAGGGTAGCAACTATGTTTTCTTCTTGAGTTGTGTTCACCTTAGGTCCTTGTTGGTATTTTCTATGCCTACACTCTCTAGCATAGTGACCCTTTTTCCCACACACAAAGCAAGGACCTTTCTTGCCCTTAAACTTTTTTGGGTTGGTTTTTGGACCCAAAGGTTTCTCATTACCCTTTTTCCCTTTGTTTTTGGGATGTTTTGGTTGTGACACCGCATTTGCTTTGGAAGTCTCTCCATTAGACCTCTCCACAAGTTTATCTCTACATATTGATTCCTCTTCGATTCGAATATTCTTTTGAATCTCCTCCAAAGAATAATCCTCATTTTTATGAAAGATTATTTTCCTATAGCTCTTCCAAGTTGGTGGTAATTTAGCCACTATAGCACCAACTTGAAAGGCCACAGGAAGCTCAATCTTTGACACTTTCAATTTGTTAACAAATATTTGCAATTCATGAATTTGAGGAAGAATAGGTTTATCACCAAAAAATTTGAAATCAAAATATTGAGATATCAAGAACTTTTTGGTACCTTCCTCTTCCGCCTTAAACTTTTTCTCTAGTGCATCCCATATCTCCTTGGTCGATTTGATTTCGGTGTAGAGGTCATAGAGCCTATCGGAAAGGACATTGAGGATATGACCCCTACAAAGGAGATTGTCCTCCTCCCTCTTCCTTCTTTTCTCCACCTCTTCGGGTGTGTCCTTGTCGAATGGTGTTGGGAGAGGTTCTAGAGAGGATTCTAGAATGTAGGCAATTTTGAGAGTGGTCAAAAGGAATCTCACCTTGTCTTGCCACCTAGTGAAATTGGATCCATCAAACCTATCCAACCTCACTAGGTCTTGATTCATTATCTTGATGGTCTCACCTTCCATTGAAACAAACAAGGGCTAAGCTTTTGAATGTTAGGAAAATATGTATTTTGCCTCAATGGAAATAATAATAAATTACAACTCTATGCAATATATTACAAATAAATAATGTTTGATTAAAAAGAGTTACAACTCTATAACTGAAAATTACAAATAAACAAAGAAAATGAAGAAGAAGAGAATAGTAAAATACAACTCTAAGCAAAAGGTTACAAATAAAGTAAAGTGTTTGAAACAAAAGAAAAGAAAAGATTACAACTCTTGAACAAGAAATACAAGTAAATAGAGAAGAACAATATAAAGATTAAAAGCAATAGAATGAAAGAAAGGAACAAGAAACAAAAGATAAACAACTCTCACTCACACTACCAAAGTGAAGAGTGTTGGGGATCACCAACTTGAACAAGGTTTGAAACCTTTGTCCAAAAGCTTATTTCCCCCTAACTCAAGTACTAAGGGATCTCTCACATATTATAGGAAATGCTTTCTGGAATTATCAAGCCTCAAGGTGCTTCTAGGCAAGTGCTCTAATGGATAGAAATGTTGTGTCTTACAAGTGAGCTATAGGCTCCCATTTATAGAGTTTAGAGACACCCTTTGAATTTCAAATTCCACCAACCCCCATGGTTGTTACCAATGTTTAATTGGATTAATATGGAATTAAAAAAGAGATTTGGGAGTTATTTGGGTTTTTTGAGCCGTTCAACAAAGATTGAAAAAACTGAAAAATTGGTCAGTTTTTGGCCTGTGGCCGCGACCAAAGACATTAGTGGCTGCGTCCACTAGTCTCTGTCCCACAGACCGCGGCCACCAACATTCAGTGGCCGTGGCCACCGACCAATTTCAACACAAAAAATGTGCTATTTTTCCAAACGGTTCCAAACCCTCCCAAATGATTTTGTAACTCCCAAAACACATTATTGGGGTTAAAATCATATCTCTAACAGCCATTTCACATATGGCTTTATGAAATTCATCTCAATATTGTGTAACAACAAATTTACACAATAAAGGGTAATATTTGGAAGTTACAAATTTGTAACATCAAATATGTTACATTATTTGGATATATCTCATATATCTGAATATTGTAACTCTCTATTCTATGTTACAATATGTGACACTCTTTGTCACATATATTTAATCTAAAACATTATATTATAATATAATATAATATTACATTATATTATAAAATAATATAACACTATGCCTCGACCTCGGCAGACCCATCGGCCTTGAAGCCCTCTGCAGACAACCCTTCCAAAAGAAAGAAGACTGAAGGGAGTAATCCCTAGGCAGAAGGGGGAAAGAAGAAGAAAGGGGAAAGATATTTCTCCGTGTACAAAGTGTATACCGAGCTGAATGAGTCTCGGGAGAATATCTACCTGGCTAATGAAAACCAGGTCCCTTTCAGGTGTCCAGACCCCATAAGGAACCAGAAAGCAAAGAGAGATTCTAGTAAATACTGTAGATTTCATAGGGATATCGGACATATAACTGATGAATGCAGGCAACTAAAAGACAAGATAGAAGGCCTGATCTCGAGAGGATATTTCAGGCAATATGTAAGAAATCAAAATCCCAATCAGGCTTCTACCAGTCAGAGGGTAGCTGCACTACCGCCTGCCCAAAACAATAACTCCCGAGCAAAGGAAGACGAGAGACCCCCTCTGATTGATGGAGAAGATGTTGTAACCATCTTGGGGGGACCTCATCTCGCAGGATCGAGCAGGAACGCTAAAAAAAGATACGTGAATGGTTTGAAAACTGGTGACAGGTCCCCTTACAAACCCAAAACCAGGGCTCCGAAACACCAGAGGGTTGAATCTCAACCTATAAATTTTATTGAAAACGACGCATCTCATGTGCAGTTTCCTCATAATGACCCGCTGGTCATCACCGTTCAGCTCGCGAATAAGATGGTTCTCCGAGTCCTGGTTGATAACGGGAGCTCAGTGAATATCCTCTATAAGGCCACCTTAGAAAAGATGGGACTCGCGCTTCGTGACCTAAAGGCCTGTGCAACGACATTATACGGCTTTTCAGGAGAAGGGATTGCCAGAATGGGATCCATTGAACTCGCCTTGACCTTGGGAGACTTCCCGGTCTCAACAACCAAGATGATGGAATTCGTAGTAGTGGATCTACCATCGACCTACAATGTGCTGCTAGGGAGACTCGCCCTAGTAGGGCTGGGGGAAGTTTCTTCTGTGAGGCATTTGGCCATCAAGTTCCCGACTTCTAGTGGCATCGGGACACTGAAAAGAGACCAGATAGTAAGGAGGGAATTCTATAGCATTTCCATTAGGGGAAAGAAACAGACAAGCGCACAAACACTTGTCATAGTTCAGAATAAGGACGGAACAGTCTTCAAGATAGACGAAGAAATTGATCGGAGAATAGAGGAGAGAACTGACCTCGAGCCATTAGAAGAGCTCGAAGAGGTCAAGCTCGAAGAACTAGACCCCCCGGAGATAGTGAAGGTAGGGAAAAACCTTCCAGAAGAAATGAAATAGCAATTAATTTTCTTTTTGAAAAAGAACCAGGATGTTTTCGCATGGTCACATTCAGATATGGTGGGCCACGCTCTAAATATTGACAAAAGTTTCCCCCGAAGCAACAAAAGCGGAGACTCCTGGATGATGACAGAAAGAAGGCCTTAAAAGAAGAGGTCGATAGGTTGAAGGCAAACCGATTCATTCGAGATGCCTTCTACCCCGATTGGGTCGCCAATCCGGTGCTAGTCCCGGAACCTAATGGGACATGGTAGACCTGTATTGACTACTCAGACCTCAATAAGGCATGTCCAAAGGACTGCATCACCCTACCTCGAATCGATCAGCTTGGAGATGCCACAGCTGGGCATGGACTTATGTCATTCATGGACGCTGATTCTGGATATAACCAGATCGCCATGCATGCCCCAGACCAAGAGCATACGAGTTTTGTGATAGACAAAGGATTATATTGCTACAATGTCATGCCATTCGAACTGAAGAATGCTGGAGCCACTTACCAACGGCTCGTAAACATGATGTTCTCCGAGAAGATAGGTAATAACATGGAAGTTTATGTTGATGATATGTTGGTTAAATCTAAACATAATAGTAACCATGTGGATGACCTTGAAGAATGCTTTGCCGTGTTACGGAGATATGATATGAAACTCAACCCCCAGAAGTTCTCTTTTGGAGTATCATCAGGAAAATTCCTAGGCTTCATTGTAAACTCCCAGGGAATAGAAGCTAATCCATACAAGATCCAAGCTTTGATTGATATGCCCTCACCTTGAAAGCATGAGGATGTCCAAAGTTTGACTAGGTGGATGCCGGCAAGTAGATTTATCTTGAAATCTATATATCGTTGTCTTCCATTTTTCAACCTTTTAAGGGGAGGCAAAAAATTCGAGTGGACAGAGGAATGTAAGTTAGCTTTCCAGGAGCTCAAGAAGCACCTCGCAGAGCCTCCCATCTTGTCAAAACCCATCACGGGGGAAATTTTGTAACTATATCTAGCTACAACCTAGCACGCCATTAGCGTTGTGCTCGTTCAAGAAGAACAGAGGGTGTAGAAGCCTGTTTACTATGTCAGCAAAAGGTTACTGGGGGAAGAATCGAGATACCCCTTAATGGAGAAGTTTTCTCTCAGCCTAATTCACTCATCTCGAAAGCTCCGACCCTATTTCCAGGCACATCCCATTCATGTGTTGACTGATCAACCACTAAGACAAGTCTTGTCCAAGCCAGAAGCCTCGGGCCGATTGTTAAAATAGGTCGTCGAACTCGAACAATTTGAGATTACCTACCACTCGAGGACCACCATAAGAGGACAGGCCCTGGTAGACTTCACAGTGGAATGCACCGGAGTAACCAACGACGAAGTTATAACCCCAGACCGCGAGCTGTAGAAACTTTATGTTGACGGGTCTTCCAATGAAAACTGGTCAGGGGCAGGAATAATATTGGTCACCCCAGCCAGAAGTCGATTCCACTCCGCTCTGAGGTTTGAATTCGAAGCATCAAACAACGAGACTGAATACAAAGCTAAACTGGCAGGACTTTGAATTGCCAAGGAACTCAAGGCTAAGGCTGAATACGAACTCAAGGCTGAATACGAAGCTCTACTGGCAGTACATTGCTATAGTGACTCCCAGTTGGTGGTCAACCAAATATTAGGGGAATACCAGGCTCGCGGGATGAGAATGGCTACATAGTTGGAAAAACGAAGGTAGCCCTCGAGCAATTTGAATTTTACACGATAGAACATGTTCCTCGAGAGCAAAATTTGAATGCAGACGCCTTAGCCAGGATCGCCACGTCCACCAAGGTCGATGAACTAAATGTCGTACCAATCGAATATCTATCGACACTCAGTATAACTGAGCCTGAATAGGAAGATGTGTGCATGATAAACTCCGAACCGACCTAGATGACCCCGATAATTAGGTACTTTGGGACCGGCATTCTCCCAGAAGAACGGACCAAGGCTCGAAGATTGATGTATCAGATCCCCAGGTACACCGTCGTGGAGGGAAGGCTATATAGAAGAGGATACTCTATGCCATTACTCCGATGTATGACTCCATCCGAGGCTAAGGAGATCATGGAAGAAATTCATGAAGGATTCTGTGGAGACCACACTGGGGGGGCATAGCCAATCCAAGAAAATCATATGCTAAGGATACTTCTGGCCTACTATTAAAGCAAATTCATTTGATTACGTCAAGAAATGCGACAAGTGTCAGCGATTCGCCACAATTCCTCGAGCTCCACCTTCCGAGGAAACTATAATGACCTCCCCATGGCCATTTGCAGTCTGGGGAATTGACCTCATAGGCTCGCTGCCAACTGGGAAAGGCGGAGTCAAATACACAGTAGTCGCAGTAGATTACTGTACGAAGTGGACCGAGGCCGAGCCTCTAGTGAAAATTACCTCGAAAAAATTCTTGGACTTCGTGGTAAAAAACATCGTATGCTGATATGGGGTGCCAAGGAAGATTGTGTCCGATAACAGTACTCAATTCGATAGCGATTTGTTTACCAACTTTTGCGAGAAAAATAGGATAATAAAGAGCTTCTCCTTTGTGGCCCATCCCTAAGCGAATGGACAGGTCGAAGCTGTAAACAAAACCCTAAAAAGTTCTCTGAAGAAAAAGTTGGAAGAAGCAAACAGGAAATGGCCCGAAGAATTGCCCCAAGTTTTGTGGGCATATCGAACCACAACTCATACTTCAACGGGACATACACCCTTTTCTCTAGCATATGGATGCGAAGCTATGTTGCCAATCAAGGTTGAAATACCCACAGTTCATGCCCGCGCTTATGACCAAGCTTCGAACCAATCCCAACTCGAAGTAAGTCTGGACCTGATTGAAGAAAGAAGGAACAAAGCTCAGCTAAAAAACGCTGCATACCAACAGCGAGCTACCCGGTATTTCAATAAAAGAGTTCGAGATAGAAAATTGGGTGTGGGAGATTTGGTACTGAGGCGTGTGTTCTTGGCAACATGGGATCCAGCTACTGGCATGCTTGGGCTTAATTGGGAAGGACCTTATCAGATTGAATCAGTCATCCAACCTGGTGTCTACAAGTTGGCTAGATTGAATGGTAGTTTGGTACCACAAGCATGGAATGGCGAACATCTATGACCTTACTATCAATAGTGTAGGAATGATGTCACCTGTAACCATACTTGTTTTTCTGTGCTATGCACCTATTAATAAATAAAGTTCGATTTCGTTTCAATATGTTGTATTTTCTTTTTTTTGCAAACTCTCTCTTAATTTAATAACCTAAGGTCACACTCATAGGATATTAAGGGGGCATTAGTGGTACATATACCATTAGCTTGAAAAAATGAAATAGCATATAACGCGTTTGGATACAATCAACTACGCGAGCTAAGATAGTTTGGAGATAACCAAATTATTAAAAATAAAGCTGTTGACCCTGATTTTGGCCAACTGACACGGAGTCAAATTTGCTTGATGTGGGCAAACACGTTGGAAAGAATGTGATGGCGAAATAATAAAGAACACAAGGGTTTATAGCAGTACGGCCCCAGAATCTGGTAATAACCTACGTCCACTCGAATTGTTATTAATATAGGATTCAAAGGAGTGATCAAAGAACTTGGGTTAAATGAGTTTCACTCACCTCTAAAGAATAATACAATATATCAAATAGGATAACTCTAATCTCTAATGATCAGAAAGCAATAAAGAAGAAGAAGAAAAGGATCCCGATCCCTTGAGCTCGCCTTCTCTATTTATAGGCTCAAGGAGGATTTACATTAATTTGTTACAGATATCATTTCCTGAATAATTGGATATTTAGGAAATCATGGGAGATAATTTCGGATACTATCATAACTGCATAAGATCTTTTCCGCGCATAGCATTCGTACGACCAGGCTGGTCGTATGAAGAGATCGAACGTCATGACACAAGATGTCTTCCTGGTCGATAGTCGAGCATGAATTCTGCCAGATGTTAGCCACATGTACTAAATTTTTGCCATGTCATCCATGCTTGTTTTTTGGATAACATTTGCCCCCCAAGTTTGTTTAGTGCAACCAGCAATAAAGAAATTTTAAGGAAACAACCGTTCATATCCCCACAATGTCTGTGAGAATCCCCATGAGTTTTTGAAAACCGTGACATGATTATGTCTCATCAAGCCCTTTCAGTTTCCAAGAAACAAATTGACGGCTTATACACTTCCCCACATTTTGAGAATTAAAAAATAATGATTACTACTTTTTGGCCATACCTCGGTCTCCATAAATACCTCATTTTTCTTCTCAAAAAGGTTTTTCTTACCGTCTTTGTCAAGAACTTCAAGAACCTTGCCTTCAGAGCTTCGAAACCAGACAGTCGCCTAGCCGAGGATCTTCTCGACTCGAACTTTTTCATTCTCTTCCGAACCTCCATCTTCGCCCAGGTAATCACTCTGTCTTTCTAAATTTTTCATTTTGCCATGCACGCCGTTTCTATGCTCTGTGATTTCTGCGTTCTTGAATAGGGTTTTATGAGGATCTTTTTGTATAAACCTTCCATTGCTTGGTAAGAGGGTGTCTTTACGCCTTGTACAGGTTGGGACCTAGTTTGATAGTTAGAATCATAGGTTTAGGGCGTAAGATCGACGTAAAAATTCAATCTTTAAGCTAGGTGAAAAAACTGAGTTTTTTCCCGCCCTTTAGGAGTCGAAACAGTTCTCTTTCAGAAAACGGTTTATTTCCTCTTTGATCCGTTTTTCAAACTATTAGTGCCGAATCTTAGTGTAGGCGTAGAATGCTGCTGGTTTTTTAGATGCGAGCAACGTTATCCCAATCTTCCACACTACTTCGCAAATTGTGTCTTATCTCCTCCATTGTCTGTTTGCAGATCTTATGCAAGACCCTTGGGGAGGAGAAAGACCTATTGAAGATGATCTCTCGGCCCAACTACTTGAAGGCGAAGAGAACCCATCTACCTTGATACAGGAAATCCCTATTTCTCGCCCTAATTCAAACCGTCCTCCAGTTCCCAACCAAAGAATGGCCCGAACAAAAACAAAAGCTTGAAAAAGGAACAACCCTAACTCCCCAGGCCAGCCTTCTGATGTCCAAAGGCGTGCCCGCCCCCGCCATGTCGACCAGCCAGACGTTGCGTGGCACGTCGTCCCTCAAAGTACGGTGACACTGCAGATGATTGCCAACTATTTAAATATATACAATCTGACGGGTGTGACCTTAGTCAAACCATCTATCGACCAGCGCGCCAACCATAGGTCCTTGTTGGTCTTTTCTATGCCTACACTCTCTAGCATAGTGACCCTATTTTCCACACACAAAGCAAGGACATTTCTCGCCCTTAAACTTGTTTGGGTTGGTTTTTAGACCCAAGGATTTCTCGTTACCCTTTTTCCCTTTGTATTTGGGATGTTTTGGTTGTGACACCGCATTTGCTTTGGAAGTCTCTCCATTAAACCCATCCACAAGTTTATCTCTACATATCGATTCGTCCTCGATTCAAATATGTTTTTGGATTTCCTCCAAAGAATAATCCTTGTTTTTATGAAGGATTCTTTTCCTATAGCTCTTCCAAGTTGGTGGTAATTTAGCCACTATAGCACCAACTTGAAAGGCCTCGGGAAGCTCAATCTTTAAAACTTTCAGTTTGTTAACAATTATATGCAATTCATGAATTTGAGGAAGAATAGGTTTATCACCAAAAAATTTGAAATCAAAGTATTGAGATATCAAAAAAATTTTGGTATCTTCCTCTTCCGTGTTGAACTTTTTCTCAAGTGCATCCCATATCTTCTTGGCCAATTTGGTCTCAGTGTAGAGGTCATAGAGCCTATCGAAAAGGGCGTTGAGGATATGACCCCTACAAAGGAGATTGTCCTCCTCCCTCTTTCTACTTTTCTCCACCTCCTCGGGAGTGTCCTTATCGGATGGCGTTGGGAGAGGTTATATAGTGGATTCTAGAATGTAGGCGATTTTGAGAGTGGTCAAAAGGAATCTCACATTGTCTTGCCACCTAGTGAAATTGGACCCATCAAACCTATCCAACCTCACTAGGTCTTGATTCATTATCTCGATGGTTTCACCTTCCATTGAAACAAACAAGGGTAAGCTTTTGAATGTTAGGAAAATATGCATTTGTCTCAATGGAAACGGTAAGAAAATTACAACTCTATGAAAAAATATTATAATAGACAAGGATTGATTAAATAAAGTGTTACAACTATATAACTGAAAATAAAAATGAACAAAAGAAGAAGAAGATAATAGTGAAATACAACTCTAAGCAAAAGATTACAAATAAAGTGTTTGAAACAAAAGAAAAGAAAATATTACAACTCTTAAACAAGAAATACAAGTAAATAGAGAAGAATAATATAAAGATGAAAAGCAATAGAATAAAAGAAAGGAACAAGAAACAAAAAAATAAACAACTCTCACTCACACTACCAAAGTGAAGAGTGTTGGGGATCACCAACTTGAACAAGGTTTGAAACCTTTGTCTAAAAGCTTATTTCCCCCTAACTCAAGCACTAAGGGATCTCTCACAGATTATAGGAAATGTTTTCTAGAATTATCAAGCCTCAAGGTGTTTCTACCCAAGTGCTCTAATGGATAGAAAAATTATGTCTTTCAAGTATGCAATAGGCTCCTATTTATAGAGTTTAGAGAAACCCTTTGAATTTCAAATTCCACCAACCCCCATGGCTGTTACCAATGATAAATTGGATGTTTATGGAATTAAAAGTGAGATTTGGGAGTTATTTGGGTTTTTGGAGTCGTTCAACACAGTTTGGAAAAAACTGAAAAATGGTCAGTTTTTTGCTTGAGGATGCGGCCACTGCTCTCTGTCCCATAGGCCACGACCACTGACCATTTTTAGCACAAAATTTTGTGTTGTTTTTCAAAATGGTTCCAAACCCTCCCAAATGATTTTGTAACCTCCAAAACACATTATTGGGATTAAAATCATATCTCTAACAGCCATTTCACATATGGCTTTATGAAATTCATCTCAATATTGTGTAACACCAAATTTACACAATAAAGGGTAATATTTGGAAGTTACAAATTTGTAACACAAAATATGTTACATATTTGGATATTTCTCATATATCTAAATATTGTAACTCTCTATTATATGTTACAATATGTGACATTGTTTGTCACATTTATTTAATCTAAAATATTATATTATAATATAATATAATATTACATTATATTATTAAATTATATAACAGATGGTGCCCTAGGGCCGGCAGCACAAGGTGCCAAGCTTGGGTGACTGGCTGGCATACAAGGGCTCGACCAGGGGCCTGGTGTGACATGTTGTGACATGACACACCTCCAGGGGGCCATTTTGTATGTATGAGCATGCATTGGTGCTTGATCATTAGTCAAGTCTTGCACCAAGTAACCTCAAGGGTAGGGGATGGCACTTTTGTAATTATGAATATGTCTCCCAAGAGAAAATCATATATGTTCCTAGGAAGACTTTATTTTCTTAGAATGCTCCTTAGGGGGGGTGACCTGGTGACTTAGGGAAGCACCATGGCCACCAGCAGATAAGGGCTTAAGATGTGTACTCTCTTGCCCTATCAAGGCCATATATGAATACAACGATGTTTATCCATGTCCCTTGGTGTATGCTTCTTCTATGGTTTATGTGTTGCTTATTTGTTACCTTTGTTAGGGCATCGCGTGCCTATGTTGTATGCTCTAGTTGTTGTGTGGGATGTTTCCTTTGGATGGATTACTTTGTGCTTACTCATGCTTCATCATTTCCCTTACATGTGTAAGACTTGTATCGTGGCTAACCACTGGGTTTGTTTGCCACAAGTGTGAATTTTAGGCTGACTTGCTAGCTGAGTGTGCTAACAAGTGTCGCACGTTCCGTCAATTCGAGGAGTCAAGTTGGCAGCTCGTGACAGTTGGTATCAGAGCCAGGTTAAAGAAAGCTTGGTGACCTTACATGATGGTGTGCAACACCCAAAGGATCGAAGCGCTAGAGAGGGGCGTTGGAGAGCTAGATGGCTTGGAGGAGAGGGTTAGAGATCTTAGCTCTGTCAGGCTAGAACCAAAGATGAACAACACACAAAACTATGTGCCTACGTTGGAGCGAGATACAACCAAATTAAGTAGCCTGCATAACTGCAATTGAGTGAAGGGAGAACCTTTCAAGTACATCCAATAGTCCTCATAGGGAGGAACATATTGAGGCAGTGGAACGAGCGGTGAAAGACCTACAAGAAACACTAAATGACCTCTTAGAGAATTGCAGGGAGTTAGTTAAGGCATTGAAGGATGAGATGTTGGAGATGAACACTAAGTTGAACCTTACCATAAGAGCGGTCGGGAATCAGCCTGCAGTTGGACCCATTGGCATGGAATACGAAAGAGTAAAGGTGCCTAAGTCGAGGCGCTTTGGCAGGGCTAGAGGTGCAAAGGACTTAGAGAACTTCCTCTTTGATATGGAGCATTACTTCAGAGTCGTGAGAGCTAAATCAAAAAATGGCAAGGTTGCCATGGCAACAATGTACTTGTCTGCAGATGCCAAAGTGTGGTGGAGGACGAAGTACGATGACATTCAAAATGGCAGATGCACCATAGCAACATGGGAATATCTAAAGAGAGAATTGAAGATACATTTTCTCCCTTAAAATGTTGCCTACATAGCTCGACGCCAATTGAGAGAGCTGAAGCACATTGGAACAATCCGAGAATACATGAATAAATTCTCTGGGTTGATGCTTGATATCAAAAACATGTCTGAAGTGGACAAGTTCTTTGCATTTTTGGGTGGTTTTAAGCCTTGGGCAAAGCAAGAGCTCGAGAGACAACGAGTAGCTGACCTAGCCACTGCTCAAGCTGTTTCCGAACAACTGACCGATTACTCATTAGGGAACATTCAATCGAAGAAGATTAATCCTTCACCTAGCAGAAGCAACGTTAGGGGCAAGAAGTCGGGAAAGTCTTGGCAGAGCAAGAGTGGGGGAGGAGAGAAGAGGAACATGGAGTCTAACTCTCCTACAAAAAGGTAGTAATCCCCCGCTCAAGAAGCCTCTTACATGTTGGATTTGTACCGGATCGCATAAGTCGACAGAATGTCCTCACAAACCCAAGACGAATGCCCTCTGGGAATCATTTGCCCAAGGGGAGCAAGCCAACAAAGAGGAGGATGAGGAATATACACACATAAGTGCCCTCCAAATGCTAAATGCTCTCAAGAAACATGGTATGAAAGTGAAGAAGACCCTTGGAAAAAGGACTAATGTATGTGGACGCCACTGTAAATGGTAAAATGGCCTAAAGCGTGACGATCGACACGTGTGCCATTCACAACTTCATTTCGGAGATCGAAGCTAAACGTCTGGGACAGAAATGAGAGAAGGACTATGGCTGAATGAAAGCAGTTAACTCAGAAGCCGTAGCCACAACCGGTGTGGCTAAGAATGTGAACATGAAGAGCGGCTCGTGGGAGGGGAAAACTGACTTAGTGGTAGTGCGAATGGGCAACTTTGATGTGATATTAGGTATGGAATTTCTTACGAAGAAGGGATCCATTCCCATCCCAGCTACGGGAAGTTTACTCATAATGGGAGAGACACCTGCAATGGTGCCTGCTAAAGTGGAGCAGCCCTCAGAAACCAAGTTGTTGTCAGCCTTGCAATTGAAGAAGGGTGTGAAAATACAAGAGCCCACATATGTTTTCCTACCCACAGTATACAAGGATACGGTGAATGAAGTCATTCCACTATAGATTCGAATGGTCTTGAACAAGTATGGAGATGTTATGCCAAATGAACTCCCCAAACCCTTGCCACCTAGAAGAGGGATTGATCACCAGGTCGAACTGGTGCCGGGAGCTAAACCACCTACAAAGGCGGCCTATAGGATGGCACCCCCTGAATTAGAAAAATTGAGGAAGAAGTTGAAGGAATTACTAGAGGCAGGCTTCATCAGACCATCGAAGGCACCATTTTGTGCACCTATGCTATTTCAGAAGAAGCACGAAGGGAGCTTGAGATTGTGTATTGATTATCGGGCTCTCAACAAGGTGACAGTGCGCATTACGCACCCCATCCCCTTGATCGCAGATTTGTTCAACTAGTTAAGTGGAGTGAAATTGTTTACAAAACTAGATTTGAGATTGGGCTACTATCAAGTGCGGATAACAGAAGGGGGTGAGCCAAAGACAACGTGTGTGACTAAATATGGAGCCTTCGAGTTCCAAGTCATGTCGTTCAGGTTGAAAAATGCACTAGCCACATTCTGTACGTTGATGAACCAAGTTTTCCATGAGTACCTAGATTAGTTTGTGGTAGTCTACTTGGATGACATTGATGTTTATACCACCACAATAGAAGAACATCAACGACACTTAGCTCAAGTGTTTCAGAAGTTGAGTGGGAACCAACTCTATGTGAAGCAAGAGAAGTGCTCCTTCGCACAAGAGAGAATGAAGTTCCTAGGCCACATTGTAGAATGTGGTCGGATCTACAAGGATCTAGAGAAGGTGCAAGCTATTCAAGAATGGAAGGCCCCCACCAATTTGAAGGAACTATGCTCTTTCCTTGGTTTAGCCAACTACTATAAAAAATTTGTGGAAGGCTATTCAAGAAGAGCAATACCCTTGACTGAGTTTTTGAAGAAGGGTGTAACTTTGACATGGACTGATAGATGTGTCAAAGCATCTGAGAATCTGAAGGAAGCCATGATGCGGGATCCTGTCCTCGCCTTACCAGATGTTGGTAAACCCTTTGAAGTGCAGACAGATGCATCTGATTATGCTTTGGGAGGAGTACTTGTACAAGAGGGCCTACCCGTAGCTTATGAAAGTCGCAAACTTACGGAGGTAGAAAAGCAGTACACTACACAAGAAAAGGAGCTTCTCGCAGTAATTCATTGTCTACGAGTGTGGAGGCACTATTTGTTGGGGTCGAAGATTGTGGTGAAAATAGATAATGTTGCGATGATTCATTTCCTCACCCAGCCAAAGCTTACCCCCAAGCAAGCAAGCTTGTAGGAGTTCGTAGCAGAATTCGACTTTCATTTTGAACATTAGGTAGGCCATCTAAATCAGGCAGCTGATGCCCTGAGTCGCAAAGCTGAGTTAGCAGCTCTAAAATTTCTATCAAACATGTCGGCTAGCGCGGTGACTGCTCCCATCCGAGAGCGCGTTAAGGGGAACCTGGAGAAAGACCCGATGGTGAAGACCATCATGAATCTCGCAAAAGAAGGAACGACTGCCAGTTTTGGGTGGAAGACGATCTTTTGTTGGACAAGGGTGGCTGCTTATATGTTCCAAAGATTTGCGGAGGACAGTAATGAGTGAGTATCACAACACCTTGTGGGCAGGTCATCCCGGGTGGTAGAGAATGCATGCCCTGTTGAAGCAAGGGTACTACTGGCCATAAATGCGTGATGATATAGTGGAGTATACCAAGACCTGTCTTACCTGCCAGCAAGACAAAGTGGAGAGACATAAGACGCCAAGGTTGTTAGAACCTTTGTTAGTCCCAAGCCGACCATGGGAGAGCGTGTTGCTTGATGATAAATGAGTTATAGACTCGTTTATCTATGTGTTTCAGGTAAACTATTAAGTGTTTAGTTTTGTTTTGTTCTATTTTACGCTTGTTTTTATGTGTTTTCAGGTGTCGAATGGCTTAGGTGACTTAGGTGTAAAAAATCATGATGGAAAAACCGAAAAAAGGACAAAAGTTGGTGGAAAACAGTGTTTCGGGGCACTTTCTGCGACCGCAGGAAAAGGATTATGCGGCTGTAATTCCAGAAAAGTTGGACATTTCCAGGGCATTCCTGCGACTGTAGGAATGACATCTTGCAACCGCAGGATATGTCCAGAAATGTGAAAAACGCAGATTTTAAATGAAGGGTGTTTTGGTCATTTCATGTTTAGGAGAAACACTAATCAGGTTTAAATCACGATTTTGGAGAGGAAAATAGGCATTTTTTGCAGACCTAGACTAGGAGAAGAGGATTGGGATCACTTTGGAGAAGAATTACGATCAACATAGAGTTATTTTCTCTTCTTCTTATCTGTACTTTATGATTAATTTCTTGTTTATGGATTTCTTAATGATGAACATGAACTAGTTTATGTATTAGGGATTTTAATTGAATCACTGGAAACTCTTTTATGAATTAAAGCAAAGTTTTATTTTCTTTATTCCTCTATTGAGATCTTGTCAATTTATGTTTATTGTTTGAGAATTGATTGGCCGTCTATTTTCATAACCTATATGATTTTGAATCAAAACCTGAAAAAGTGAGATTTGGATATGCTATAATTGACTGGACATAAAATTGATCATTGAACGAAAGTATCATGATTATTTGTGTGGTTTTTGAGTTATAGTTCTTATTGCCTCCTAATGCTGAATTTGTCATAGAAATATAGAAAATTATGTTTTAGGTTGATTTTTATATTTCATAACTTGAACATAAAAAGATTATATTAACTTGTCATCTTAATAAGAAGAAAGGTTGTAATTATTGCATTGATGAATATTAGAGTGGATAGTTGATGAGATTGAATTCCCTAATTTTATTCTTCCATTGAATTAATTTCTTGAAGTCTTTGTGTTTATATTTTGAATTTTGTTTTAAGTTTTACTTGTAGTTATTTTGTTCATGCATTAATTTCTACATTTTAAAAATCAAACATTCGATTAACCAAATAGAAATCATAAATTAATTATCTAGTAATTGATAAATCAGTCTTTGTGGGACGATACCAGGATTTACCGGTTTTATTACGAATTGTGATTACGTATACTTGCGTAACATTAAAATCTCGCAACACTTGACTTCATCACTAGTCTACCGAAGACAGAAGACTTGAGTGCGATCTTAGTGATCGTGGACAGATTTTCAAAGTCTGCAACATTTATACCGATGTCGAAGTATTGCTTGGCAGAAGAGACAGCAAGACTTTTCTTTAAGTATGTTGTTAAGTATTGGGGAGTACCCTAAAATATAATCAGTGATCGAGATGGAAGATTCACAGGGACCTTTTGGTCTGAGTTATTCAACCTTTTGGGGTCACAACTAAACATTTCCTCGAGCTACTATCCCCAAACAGACAGACAGACTGAAAGATTCAATGGGATGCTGGAAGAGTACTTGCGGCATTTTGTCAACGCCAACCAAAATAATTGGCCGCAACTACTAGATGTAGCTCAATTTTTCTTCAACTCTCAGAAGAGTTCTTCGTTAAACAAATGTGCTTTCGAAGTTGTCAACGGCCAACAACCACTGTTACCCCACAAAGTGGATGAGTATCGAGGAAGAAATCCAAGAGCCTTTAATTTCACGAAAGACTGGAAGAAAACCACCAAGATTGCACGAGCCTATCTGGAGAAGGCTTCAAAGAGAATGAAGAAGTGGGCAGATCAGAAAATACAACCGCTGGAATTCAAAGCAGGAGACTTAGTGATGATCAAGTTGAGGCCCGAACAACTGAGATTCTGAGGGAATAAGGACATCAGAATTGTCCGCAAATATGAGGGTCTTGTTCCCGTCTTCTCGAAAGTGGGTCTAACCTCCTACAAAGTAAGCTTACCAGAATGGATGAAGATACACCCATTCTTGCACGTCAGCAACCTCAAACCATATCATGAAGATCCAGAAGATCCAACTCACAACCAGTCTACCAGAGAATGAGTCAACGTCAAGCCACGAAGCAACAGACAACCTGAAGAAATCCTAGCAAAGAGGACCGTGGTCATGGATAGAAAGAAGAAAAAAGAGTTTCTAGTGAATTGGAAAGGGCTCGGAGATGAAGAAATTTTTTGGGATTGAGCTGAGGACTTGCATAAGCTTTCGCAAAAGATTGAAGATCAGCAAGGAGCAGGTTTGTCGAGGACGCAGAAGATTTAAGTGGGGGAGAGTGTGATGTGTTGTGACATGACACACCTCCAGGGGGTCATTTTGTATGTATGAGCATGCCTTGGTGCTTGATCATTAGTCAAGTCTTGCACCAAGTAACCTCAAGGGTAGGGGATGGCACTTTTGTAATTATGAATATGTCTCCCAGGAGAAAATCATATATGTTTCTCGGAAGACTTTATTTTCTAAGAATGCTCCTTAGGGGGAGGTGACCTGGTGACTTAGGGAAGCACCATTGCCACCAGCAGATAGGAGCTTAAGCTATGTACTCCCTTTCCCTATCAAGGCCATATATGAATAAAACAATGTTTATCCATGTCCCTTGCGTGCCATTCTTCTATGGTCTATGTGTTGCTTGTTTGTTACCTTTGTTGGGCCATCGCGTGCCACTTACCTATGTTGTATGCTCTAGTTGCTGGGTGGGATGTTTCCTTTGGATGGCTTGCTTTGTGCTTGGTCATACTTCGTCATTGCCCTTACATGTGCGAGACTTGTATCGTGGCTAACTGTAGGGTTTGTTTGCCGTAGGTGTGAATTTTAGGCTGACTTGCTAGCTGAGTGTGCTAACATGTGCCGCATGTTCTATCAATTAGAGGAGTCAAGTTGGCGTCCCATGACACCTAGCGCACGTGTGCAGCAGGCGCGGAGCCAGGAGGGTGCATGGCACGCACGGGGGTGCAGAGTAGAGGTGCGCAGGAGCACACGCAGGCAGGCAGCAGAGGATTGACTCGGGTGTGGAGGGATGCGAGGCCAGGCATGGCTGTGCACATGTGGCCGAGAGGGCTCGGGCTGCTACCATGGCTGGTGGCTCGGGTCCTACTCCACTTGTGTAAAAAAATTTACAATACATATTTCATAAATAGAAATTTACAAAAATCCTATGCCATTTATGGCTTACACAAGATCTAGAAAAACAATAAAATTCCTAACCCAATAGCACCATATAATTAGCGATCCATTATTCAACCATACATTCGAAAAACATATCCATCCATTCACTATACATATCAACATACAAATAACAAATGCAAGAAACTCGCATAGTATTTAATATATATATATAGACTGCTCTGGTACCAATTGTTGGAATTAAATAATCAAATCATAGGTGCGCATCAGAATATATTGACCCATTTTAATAAATATTAATACCAGCCAAGATGATACACATATATAAATATTAAATCACATACAAACAAATCAGGTATTAGCCTATCAAGTGTCCTTGAGTCTTTTTGTATAAATCAATGATCTTCCTATCCAGTGTTCTGAGATCTCACACCCCGAACTTCCAGACCAATCCTCAAACACACAACGACGTGTGTGGGCACGTAGAATTCAAAAGGTTGATTTATGTGACTCCCTAGATATACTCAACACATGAGATCTAGATAGTTTTGACAGAGAGAAGATTTAGAATAGTTTTCAGGTTTAGAGAAAATTATTGCTTTAGAGAGAGAGTCTATATTTTTTTTATTTCTCAAAAATAATAATGAAGTCCTATTCTGAAAGTCACGTACTATCATACTTATAAAGATATTTAATCTAATTAAATAATCTTTATTTAATTAAAATATAATTCAAATTAAATCTGATTAGATATTTGCATTCAATTATTTATTTAAATCATATTTAAAAATAATAATTGAATAATTGAATAAACACAATTATTTGAAATTCAAAATTTAAATCCCTGGTATAGGCGCCACACACTGTACAATACAGTGTGTGTCTATAACACCCTGGTTACCCCAGAACAGTTACGGTGAACTGGAAATTTGACTCATTGCCTGAGTCCTTTGGTTAAAAACGTGATCTAAGTGTTATTAACAGGTTAAGGTGAAAACCAGTAAAAAGGAAAGGATATGTTTTATTTGATACATAAAACTGTTCATGGGCCCACAAGAACATTTACAAGTTATTTACACCTCAAAAAGGTCATTACTGTTCCAAAATTTCAAACCCCGCCGACCTAAGCGGCAAAAATAGGGTAAACCCCCTAGTTCCTCTGAGAACTCCTTGGCCGTGGTGGTCAAGCGGCCGCATATGTACACATCACCACCTAAGCTCTCCACTCAAGGCTGGGTGAGCTTTTCTTTTCCTTTACCTGCACCACATAGCACCCATGAGCCAAAGCCCAGCAAGAAAACATAACATTATATGTAAACATCATCAAATGATTATCATTATAATCACACAGAGTTCATAGCTTTCAAACAGATGAGTGAATATCACTTGAGGTCCTGGTAAACCATACTGAGTGACTGACAAGCAAGTCACTAATTCAAATGGAAGAGTGGCTGCTGGGTAAGCCACTAGCCTTCAACAAATGAGAGACTAATGGGTAAGTATCTATTTCAACAAATGAGTGACTGATGGGTAAGCCACACAAGCGCTTATAGTATTCATCGAACTTAAGGTCGGTCCGGCATTAATGCTCTTTGAGTCATTCAATGCAGAAAGTCGATTAGATCTAATCTTTATTGGCTTGCGTTGAGCATGCTAAGGCCGTCCTAACTAATGAGTCAACACAATGTGACCAGTGCCCAATACCACTACCGAACCTGACTAATGAGTCACAGCTTCACAGTTGATACTAGCACCTTTGCCAAATTGGACTAATGAATCAGTACCATGCACAAGTGAGCAACATTTGCTAAGTATTCCACATTCAATTCATGTCCACATTTATACAACCAACATGTCTCATGAATAACCATGCATGTCACATTAGGGGTGCAATTTTCTTACCTCTGATTCGAGCTAGAATGAATAAAAGAACGACCCTTGAGAACGATTTAGCTTTTAGTCCTTTAGCGGTTACCTAATCATAACACATTATAGGATGCCATCAATAACATGATAATCAAAGGTTCTCAAACATATATCTAGCCTCTGAGACATCAATCCTCACTAATCCGGGTAGTAAGAGTGATCCCGAGGCCTAAAACCATGATCCCGGGGTCAAAACATGCAAATGGGCTCAACCCTGCACTTGAGCCGTGGCCCTGGCACCTTGTGCCGCGACCCCCAGAAATTCCAAAGGCAAGCGCTGTAACGCCCTACTACCTTAGAGCCATTACTAAGTGAGTTTATAAAGTGCAATTAACTCGCTAAGCGAGGTTTTTAGAATAAAAGTGTGATTAAACAGGAAGTCAAGGCTGTAATCTTTAAAAGTACTCCATTTCATTAAAATTCAAGAGTTTAACATTCGGGATCTCAAAACGAGGTTTGTAAAATATTTACAATTCAAAATAGGTTTACAGATGACTAATTATCAAAAACATAGTTTAATACAGCCGTTTCTCAAAATGCCCCCAACCAAAGCAGTCGGGCAGGCCAAATATGTACGCGCCGCCCCCATGCTCTCCATACTCATGGCTGGTTGACTTTCTCCTTGCCTTTACCTGCAACACAGAGCACCCGTGAGCCGAAGCCCAGCAAGAAAACTCATACAGCACATAACATATGCATATCATATAATCAACACATTAGACAATCCACAGACAAAACAGATAGCCCATCTGACTAAACAAGCACGGCCATGCCGTCCCGGAAGCGTTACCAAAGCCGGGGATCTCGGTCCTCACCGTAAGGATATCCCATGTATCCATTGGGGTATCACCCTAACCATAAGCACTCTATGTGCTAAGTGATATTCTCGGCCCCACTACCGTTCTCGGCCTTCACCGTTCTCGGCCCTTCGCCGTTCTCGGCACCTTGCCGTTTCCGGCTCCTCTACCATTCATTCTACTATAACCACATATAGCATACTAACATATAATAACTCAATCAAGACTACATCCTAACAACAACACAACTTAGGGCCACGCCCTGCAATAATACTATGGGCCCGTGCCCTGCTCTACGGTTGCTACAGTTTTCTTACCTGTATCTTGAGCACCAAGGTCACAAGCACAGTTCTCTATCACGAGCCTCTCCAAAATCCTAGTCACAACACATATAAAACACTTTTAATACTAAACAATCCAAAAACCACTCCCCGGGACCAATCCCGTACTCTCAGGACCTCTAATTTCCTAGAACAATGTATTGGAACCATCCCCCGAGCCCCCGGGCAAAAGCCCTAAAAATGCAAAATTACACTGTCAAAATTTTCCTAGGGCCGCGGCACTCCCATCAAGGGCCTAGGCGCCCTGAAACTTTTCCTGATCCTGATGCAAGCCTGCGCCGCGACGCCCCTACGCGAACCCAGATTTCTGGGTTTTCCCATGCATTTTTCCCGAGCCAAAACAACTCCAATTCAACCCAAACAAGTACCTAAGCCCCAAAATCAATTTAAAACCCCAAATGAACCCTTTAACAACCTATAAACATCAAAAACAAACTCAATTGCACAATCACACTCAAAATCCACTCTTGAGTTTCAAATTTCAGAAACTCAAACCATGGCTTCTAAGACCTAAACCAGAGCTTGAAAAATATAATCCATGCCTCTAAAATCTCAAATCATACCAAATACGAAATTCAAACATGATAAAAACCCTTACCTCAATCAAGAATTTAGCTTGAACTCTTCTCAATTCCAGCTTCAAGCCACTTCCCCCTTGATTACCCAAATTGAATTTTCCAAACCAAACCAACCATACTTCCTTTAAATTCCACACTTAATCTCTGAAAATCAAACTTAAATTTAAACAAAAATAGAGCATAACTCTTACCTCTGAATAATCCTAGCTTAAACTTGATTTTGGTTGCCTCAAACCCCTTGATTCTCCTCCTAGGTTTCAAGTTCAACTTTCTCCTTTTTCTTCTCTTTTCTTCTACCTTTTCCTTCAATTTCAGCATAAACCAATTTCTAACTAAGTGTTATACGTGATCACCTTTTCCCTTCAGATGAAGTTATCTATCCCTTGCCAAATGACTATTCTACCCTTCCATAAATATCCCTTCCTAACTAAACCTCAAGGTCACTTTTGTCAACTCATCTATATTGCAATTCTACCATTTTCCTATCACAACTTGTTACTCTCAGCAGTTACCTATGATTACTTAAGTTACTCAATTACCAATTACCATTAACTCAAAAAACTCAATTTACAAAATCCCCAAAATACCCCTAGGCTCCTCCCGAGCCGGGTATCTAATCCCGTTGTGACTTTTAAACTAATTAGCTCCCTAGGACCGTCTCGGCACGTGCATCACAATAATATCACCACACTCACGTGGTACAAACCACATAATACAATTATCACATTTATGCCCTCAGCGGGCTAAAATTACCAATTTACCCCTAGCATACAAACGGGGTCCACATGCATATTTATACCACCTAAACATGCATTCTAATCACATATTCATTCAAATTCATATATTATCATATTAATTCACTTATTGCCCTCCAGGAACGCTAATCAAGGTCCTAAACCTTATTAGCAACTTGGGGTGATACAAGCACCGCGGCGCCCAGCGCAAACAGAACCTCCTCCTTCAACCTCGAGCTAGGGCCGCGGCGCCCAAGAACAGGGTCGCGGCCCCCAACCCTGGGCCATTCCCAAACGCGTTTTCAACTTCTCAAAACCTCCAAAATCATACCTAAACATTCCCCAATCATCAAAACAAGGTTCCCAAGCTTCCCAATGCATCAAAACCCTCAAACCCAAGGTTCAAACGAATCGAAAACCCAACAATTCACAAAGTCCAATTCAAAGCTTAGAAACTCTAAAAACTCAAAACTTTAAACTTAGATTACCTTCGATTAGGTTGTTTTCTGTCAAATCCTTCAGTCAAGAAGCTTCTAATCTTTCCTAGGATCGCTATGCCTCAATCCTCGCTCGATTCCGACTCCTAGAACTCAAGATTTCTTCAAATACGCTTCGGGTGGCAAAAATGAACTAATGAAGGAGAACGAGAGGTTTTCTAATCGTATGTTTTATCTGACAGCTACTTCACGCTTAAGTAACCTCAAATAAAACCTAATGCTCGAGGTCCCGAAAATACCCCCGGGGACATTATAGTCAAAACATCCAGAATTTCACCCTGATCTCAAATATTCTCAATTTATCATCAAATAAGCATTCCTATTACCCCAAAATTGACCCCGTTATGAAAAAACCGCTAATCCACTAAATATGATCGTCTCATGCCTAATAGCTCGAATATATCTCCATAATAATGGAATCTCATTCACAAATCACATCATGCACCCAAATACACAAATTTACCCTGAATGGGCCAAATTATCAAAACAGCATAATATTTCAAATGTGGACCCACATGCATGCATATATCACCATATCATAATATAATTCACATAAACATGCATATATTCATTTAATGACGTAATTAAGCAGTTATGGCCCTCCCGGCCTACTAATCCGCCACTAAACCATATCGGAGAATTCGGGGCATTACAACTATCCCCTCCTTATTGAAATTTCATCCTCGAAATTACCTGAACAGCTCGGGATACTGACTCTGCATATCTGACTCCAGCTCCCAGGTCGCTTCCTCGACCTTGCTGTTCCTCCACAATACCTTAACCAAAGGTATCGTCTTATTCCTGAGGACCTTGTCTTTCCTGTCAAGTATCTGAACTGGCTGCTCCTCAAAGGAGAAATCTGGTTCAAGCTCCAGATCCTCATAACTCAAAATATGGCTCACATCAGATACATACCTCCGAAGAGCTGAAACATGGAACACATTATACACGGCAGACAACGCCGGAGGCAAGGCCAATCTGTAAGCCACCTGACCAACCCTCTTCAGGATCTCAAATGGACCTACAAATCTAGGGCTCAGCTTGCCTTTCTTCCCAAACCTTCTCACCCCTTTCCATGGTGAGACTCTGAGGAAAACATAGTCTCCTACCTGGAACTCCATGTTCCTGCGCTTGGGATCTGCATAGCTCTTCTGCCTACTCTGAGAAGCGAGCATTCTAGCCCTAATCTTCTCAATGGCTTCACTGGTCCTCTGAACTGCATCAGGACCTAAGTATCTCCTTTCACCTGTCTCATCCCAATGAATGGGAGATCTGCACTTCCTACCATATAGCATCTCATAAGGTTCCACTCCAATGGTAGATTGATAACTGTTATTATAGGAGAACTCTATCAAAGGCAGATACCTACTCCAAGATCCACCGAAGTCCAGCACACATGCTCTCAGCATGTCTTCCAGAATCTGAATCGTCCTCTCAGATTGCCCATCTGTCTGAGGATGATGAGTTGTACTGAACTTCAATTGTGTCCCCATGGCTTTCTGCAAACTCCCCCAGAACTTGGAAGTAAAAGTGGGGTCCCGATCTGACACGATCGACCGAGGTGCTCCATGGAGGCGCACGATCTCTCTCACATAGAGATCTGCATACTGATCAACTGTATATGTAGTCCTCACTGGCAGAAAGTGAGTTGACTTGGTGTAGCAATCCACTATCACCCAAATAGAATCATGCTGACCAGTAGTCCTGGGTAAGCCCACCACAAAATCCATCGTGATGTCTTCCCACTTCCACTCTGGAATATCCAGAGGCTGCAATGATCCTGTCGGCCTCTGATGCTCAGCCTTAACCTGTTGACATGTCAAGCACTTAGCCACATACTCTACTACATCTCTCTTCATCCCTGGCCACCAATATAGCGATCTCACATCCTGATACATCTTCGTGGTGCCTGGATGCAAAGAGTAAGGTGTAGTATGAGATTCATCCAGAATCTCTCGCCTCAATGCAGTGTCTAGTGGAACACATATCTGCCCTTTGTATCTTAACAAGCCTGCCTCAGACACTGAATAATCTCTGGACACTCCAGCCAGAACATCCTCTCTAATCTTGTTCAGCTGTGGATCACTCAACTAACCCTCTTTGATTCTCTCCAACAGCGTAGACTGTAGCGTAATGTTAGCCAACTGGCCCACCAACAGCTCTATACCAGCTCTGGTCATATCATCTGCTAACTCTCTGGCTATCAGCCTCATACCATGAATCTGCCCCGGACCCTTCCGACTCAAAGCATCAGCTACCACGTTGGCCTTTCCTGGATGATACAGAATCTCGCAGTCATAATCTTTTACCAACTCCAACCAACGCCTTTGCCTCATGTTCAGGTCTTTCTGGGTGAAGAAGTACTTCAAGCTCTTGTGGTCTGTATAGATCTCACACTTTTCTCCATAGAGATAATGCCTCCATATCTTCAAGGAAAAAACCACAGCCACCAAATCTAAATCATGAGTGGGATACCTTTTCTCATACTCCTTCAACTGACGAGAAGCATAAGCTATTACCTTCTCTGATTGCATCAAAACACAACCCAAACCCTGATGAGAAGCATCACAATAAATTACAAACTTCTCCTGATCTGTCGGAAGACTCAGAATTGGAGCTGTAATTAATCTCTGCTTCAGTTCCTGGAAGTTGTTCTCACATTTATCTGACCACACAAATTTCTGGCTCTTTCGTGTCAGTTCAGTCAAAGCAGTAGCAATCTTCGAGAACCCTTCCACAAAATGCCTGTAATAACCCGCCAATCCAAGGAAACTTCTAACCTCAGAAGCATTCTTTGGCCTTGTCCAATCTCTGACCGCTTCGATCTTTGCTGGATCTACCTTAATCCCCTCCTTACTGACAATGTGTCCAAGAAAGGATACCTGAGACAACCAGAACTCACATTTCTTGAATTTAGCAAACAGCCTGTGTTCTCTCAGTCTCTGTAGAACCAACCTCAGATGATGTTCATGTTCTAACTCAGTCTGAGAATATACCAGAATGTCATCGATGAAGACGATCACAAACTGGTCTAAATAATCCTTGAACACTCTGTTCATCAGATCCATAAAAGCAGCAGGGGCACTAGTCAATCCAAATGACATAACTAGAAACTCATAATGCCCATACCTGGTACGAAAGGCAGTCTTTGGTATGTCTCCCTCCTTGACCCTCAACTGATGATAACTAGAACGAAGGTCAATCTTCGAGAATACCTTCTTACCTTGCAACTAATCGAGCATATCATCTTTCCTTGCCAAAGGATATTTATTCTTAATTGTCAACTTATTCAGTTCTCTGTAATCTATACACATTCTCATAGAACCATCCTTCTTTTTCACAAACAGAACCGGCGCACCCCAAGGTGAGAAACTAGGTCTAATAAAACCCAAATCTAACAGCTCTTGCAACTGCACCTTCAATTCTTTCAACTCAGCTGGGGCCATTCTGTATGGTGCTCTAGACACTGGCTCCGTCCCTGGTGCCAGTTCTATAACAAACTCAATTTCCCTGTGGGGTGGCAATCCTGGCAAATCTTTTGGAAACACATCCAGGAATTCAGATACAAGTCTAGTATCCTCTGGTCTCACTGGCATGACCTGAATGGTATCAACCACACTGGCTAAGAATCCAATGCAACCTCTTTGCAATAGATCCCTGGCCCTCAACACAGAAATCATAGGAATGCGAGGTCCATGCACAGCACCAACAAACACAAAAGGATCCTCACCTTCAGGCTCAAAGGTGACCATCTTCCTTCTGAAATCAATAGTTGCCCCATACTTTGCCAACCAATCCATATCCAGTATCATATCAAAGTCAGTCATAACTAACTCTATCAGGTCCACTGACAACTCTCTGCCATCCACTGTCACTGGCAAAGATTTAACCCATCTCCTGGATACCACTAACTCTCCAGTGGGTAACAAAGTACCAAATCCCACAGCATAGAAATCACAAGGTCTACACAATCTATCAATAATGCTACTAGCAACAAAGGAATGTGTAGCACCAGAATCAATCAACACATTATAAGGGATTCCAGCACTAAGAAGCTGACCTGTAACAACTTAGGGGGAAGCCTCAGCTTCTGCTTGCGTCAACGTGAACACTTGAGCTGAGGCCGAGCTGTCCACCTTCCTGGGTTCTTCTTTCCCTACCTGAGGGAAATCTTTCTTAAGATGACCCACTGCTTTACACAAGTAGTAGGCCTTTGCCCTACACTCTCCCAAATGACGCCTCTTGCATCTAGGGCATTCAGGTCAAGTCTTCCAGGCTTCACTACCCCCAGGACGACCACGGGGCCTCCTGTCAGGACCTGGAACTGGGAAGGTATCAGGAACCTTCCTCTTCTGATCACTGGGGCCAACACCCCTACCAGAACCGACAAATGGAGGAACTGTCCTCCTGAAATCCTTTCTGGCTGCACTATCTCGCCAGATCTTAGTCTCTGCACTCTCAGCTGTGAGTGCCTTCTCCACCACCTGTGCATAGGTAGTAACCCCTGCCACAATGGTGATACGTACATCACGGGCTAGTCTGGGTTGTAGCCCCTGGAGGAATCTCTCTCTCCTAGTCCCATCAGTGGGCACCAGTTCCTTGGCAAACTTCGCCAAACGGTCAAATTTTAAGGCATATTCAGTAACTGATAAACTTCCCTGAAGTAGCCTAATGAATTCCTCAGCTTTAGCTACCCTGATGGCATCATTTTAATACTTTTCATTAAACAAGGTCTGAAACTCCTCCCAGCTCAGGGCATTAACATTCTTGGTATGGGTAATCACTTCCCACCAAATCTGGGCATCCTCCCGAAACATATAGGTAGCACAAGCCACCCTCTCATACCAGTGACCCTCATAAAGTCAAGGATAGTGGTAATCATGCATATCCATCGTTCCACCTTGGCAGGATCTGCAGTGCCCTCAAAAACAGGAGGTTGTTGCTTCCTGAACCTTTCATAAAGAGGTTCCGATTTATTTCCTACCTCAGGCAGCTGCTCTGCTGCTGGCACTGACACAGGAGGTGCCTCTGATACACTAACCACTGCAGGCACTTGTTGCTCTCTCAGGAGACGAAGCTCCTCTCCTTGTTTCAACACTGTTGTCATAGCGCCACGGCGCCTTGTGGGTTATGCTACGACGTGTGTCCTGTGAAAACAGGGCCAAGGCTCTCTGCTTTGAGGCGCGTCGTGGCTCTTTAGGGGTGCGTCACAGAGCTAATGGGGAAGAATGACCAAGTGAGGTTTCGAGTTGCGTGGACTCGAACCTAAGGCTCGGGAAGGATTCTACTACCCGGTTTAGTAGAATTCGAGGTCTCGAAGTCTGGGACTCGATCTGGAATCCTGTATTTACTCGATATTGATGGATATATTCTATTATGTTTGTGACTAGGGTACAGCTAGGACTCAGAAGGGGATCGTGCTCGAGGGGTCGTTTTTATTTATCTAATGCTTGGACTAGAGGTAAGAAAACTACACCCTGGATTATGATTAAAGCTTGGGCCCCTGTGAATGAGCATCATTATGCCTGTGATTGTTTGATTGAACATGCTTGAATGCTATGTATCTGGATAATTGTTAAATGAATTGTACTTTTATGTTTATATGATTGAAAGGATTGACTTATAAGTTAAGGGCGACAATAGCACACTGAGCGCAGGACGATATGGTTAGGCCTATCCAGGAGCATGGTATACGCTTGACCGACCCTATGGTTGCTTGTAAAATAAAGCGCCAAGTATGCTCGGCCAGTCGTAAGGCTGGTTATATAGAAAATAGGGCAACGGGCCCCAAGGTGACTCTATAGTCACTTATCTAGGGAAACAGGCCCCAGTGTGACTGTATAGTCACTTATCTGGATAGTATGCATGCACAAGTAGAGTTATTACTGCTAGGCATGCTAATTATGATTCTTTAATATGTTATTAACTGCTTTTGAGAGCATTGGCTCACGGGTGCTATGTGGTGCAGGTAAGAGAAAAGGGAAGCTAGACCAGCCAAGAGTTGGAGAGCTTCAGTGGCAGCATGTACATATGCAGCTTGCTCGACCACCACGGTCAGGAATTCACAGAGGAACTAGGGTCGAACCCTAATTTTGTTGCTTAGACCGGCTTGTGTTGTAATCATTATTTTGAATTGTAAATGACCTTTTAATGTTATGCATGAACTTAAACTTTTTAATGAAAGTATATGTTCCTTTGACCAAAAATTTTAACCCTAATATGTTAATTACCTTTAGTTACACTTATGCTCCATATCCTGCCGGAGCTGCTCCAATCCATTTGGGCTTCATGTCCTTGCCCTTTCCCCCACGTTTTCTCCTTCCGGGGGCCTCGCTGGGTGTCGTGGACTGGGCTGGAGCCGCATTTTAAGCACTGAATGCAAGATAAAAAGCATTGTATCTAATGAGAGTGACTCCATAGCCTGTCAGAGCGGCACTAAAACCAGTGTTTGGCATGGCACTTAAGCCAACTGGTTGAGCAACGTGGCTAAATGGAGGAGAACTCGTAACACTTGCCTAGGCAGGAGTGTACGACGAGTACTGAGTTCCTGGAGCCACGACGTTTGGGGCCAACAGCGCAGGGAAAGACACAGGTCCTTCGAATGCTCCAATTTGGGCATCCTCCTAATTGATATATTCTTAGGCTCGACAAATGAAGTCATCGAGCTTGTGGCATCCCCTCCGCTAAAGGTCGTCCCATAGTGTGGAACCTTCTCGGATGCCAGCTTGCAAGACCATTATCTGCTGGCCATCATCGACCATCTTAGTCCTAGCCACTCCCTCCTTAAAGCGCTTGATGTAAGCTTTAAGGATCTCGAGGGGTCCTTGCTTTATGTTGGCCAAAGCATTGACCTCAAAACTCACATTCCGAGCAGCTATGAATTGCCTTTGGAAGGAAGAGGAAAGATCCAACCTCATATATATATAAACAAAGATAAATATAAGAAACAAAACACAAATAATCTACACATAGCAAAATTAAATGGATCATTCGTAGTTGAGTACCAAGTCATTCTTTTTTAATAGAAATAAATAAATTATTTTATTCAAGATAAGATGGGGCCACTTTAAATAATCTGGTATGGGCTTATGAGCCCCCACCAGTTTAACAAATAAATTGATAAATTGGACAATGTTATTATTTATTAAAATTGTATCTTCTTACCATATATCAAAAAAAATATTTTATATATGAAGATGGAAATATTTATTCTCTATATATATATATGAAAAATTATTAGGTAGTGATCGCATAGGTACTTTTATTATTTTTGGTACATGAATAAGTTGTAACACTATTTTTTTTCCATGACAGTGTATAATGTAGTTACATGGGACCTTCCACAAATTTTAAGAAATTCTAAATAATTTAAGATACAAAAATCATGACTCAAAGAAATTGTTGCACGCATGCTTATTTCAATATTTATACAGCATGCAATAGATTGTTTGAATCTTGATTCAGCATCCTAAATTATTCATAATTTCCTAAAAATTTGTAGGAGATCTCGTGTAACTACATTATACATTATCATGTTAAAAAAATAGAATTGCAACTTATCCATATAACAAAAATACTAAAAGTACCTATGGGTAATGATTAAAAGCAATCACTACATAGTGGTACACATATATAAATATATATATATATAATTTATAGTAAAATTGCGGTTAAAATACCCAATATTTTCAAAATGTTGCACTTTTATACTAAATCTTTTTTGTGGTAAATATACTCAATGTATTCAAAATGTTGCACTTTCATACCCAAACTTTTTTTTGGCAATAAATATTCCCAATGTTTTCAAAGGAATAAATATGATTTTTTTCCCTTGAACTATTACAAATACTTATTGTGACCCTAAACTTTTCACGTTGTTTTAAATTCCCCTCAAATTATTACCATTACATTATTGTATCCCTTTTGTTAGTTTTCATCTTACATGGCTAACCAAGCATTAATATGATACTTTAGGCAAGGATGTGGCACGTCACGCCACGTCACTTCCACATGTATAATAAAAAAATAAAAATTTTAAAAAATATTTCAAAAAATAATTAAAAAATCTATTTTTTTTACTTTTGTCTTTTTTTTCTTTCTTCTCCTCCATTTAAAATTTATAATTTTTTCTTAATATTTAAAATTAAATAAGAAAAAAAATAGAAAAAAATAAAAGAAAAAGAAGTAAAAATATATATTTTAATAAGAAAAGATATTTAATAATTTTTTAGTAATAATCTACTTTACTAAAATATTATTAAATATATTTTCTTATTAAAATATATTTTTTACTTCTTTTTCTTTTATTTTTTTCTTATTTAATTTTAAATATTAAGAAAAAATCATAATTTTTAAATAGATGAGAAGAAAGAAAAAAAAAAGTAAAAATAGAAAAAAGAAAAGAAAGAAAGTAAGAAAAATATATATTTTAATATGAAAAGATCTTTAATATTTTTTTAGTAAAATATATTTTTTATTAAATATCTTTTCCTATTAAAATATTTTTTCTTTTCTTTTTTCTATTTTTAATTATTTAATTTTAAATATTAAGAACAAATTATAATTTTTAAATAGAGGACAAGAAAGAAAAATAGTAAAAATAGTAAAAAAAAACAAAATTACATTTTATAATTTTTAAGTTATTTTTTATTTTTTAAACTTTTGAAATAATTTTTATATTTTTTATTTTTAATTATTTTTAAAAAATTTAATTATATACGTGGTAGTGACGTGTCAATGCCACATCACTGTCTTAAGTCCCAAATCATCACTTTATTATCCATGTAGGATTAAAACTAACAGAAGAGACACAATAAGATAATGGTAATAGTTCGAGGGAAATTTAAAATGACGCGAAAAGTTCAGGGAGCACAATAAGGTAATGGTAATAGTTCAGGGGGCAAAAATCATATTTATTCTTTTCAACACGTTGCACTTTTATACTTATTTTTTATTATTACTTTGAGAAATAATAGGAAAGTGAAAGAAAAATATAGGTTTTTAATTTTAAATTATTTTCACCTTATTATTCTTTCTCAAAATAAGAAAAAAAATCATTTAAATTTTTTAAATTAATCAAAATAATTAAAACATATATTTTTCATTCATTTTTTTAAAAAAAACTTATATTTTAAATTGATGGAAAAATATAGGAGCTGATTGGTTCGTGATTAGAAAACTGAGTTTTCTAAAATTGTGATTCTGAAATGAAAATCTGAATTTAGTTATTGAAAACATGTTTCTGAAAATGTGATTGGTTCACTGTCTGTAAATTATTTTTGAATTTTGAAAAACTGAATCTGTGATTGGTAATAAATTTGAAAATATAACAGAAACAGAATATGTGATTGGTTCAGCTCAATCTGAAAATTATTTTAATTTTATATATTATATATATAGGATGTATTATATTAAATTTTGATTTTTTAAAGAAACTTGATTAAGTAAAAATTAATAATATTGATAAATCAAAATTAAAATTTAATAATAGTACATTGATTATATTCATAATAATATTGCATGGTTACTAATTTTGGTTTTTTTCTAAATTAAAGTTACATTTTTTTTCAATTATTTAAGTATTGTTGTTATAACTAAGCCACATTTGTCCAGCAATGTCATCTCTAACATTTTCCATCTGGGCCATATAAGCTTGACTGAAATTCAACTCTGGTGTCTCGGAAATTCCTGCTCCATCTCCTTCTTGTTGGTTTTCAGTTGTTGTATTAGATTGGCTTTCAGTTCCTTCAATATCTTCTACAGTTCTGGCATCAACTGAATATTGTTCAAACATTTCATCATTAATAGAATGCATTCTAATCCAGTTATGGATAGCACAACATGCTATTGGTATTCGACGTTGCTTTCCAAGCAAGTATGGAGGCATTGACTTCAAAATTGGAAACCTAGCTTTTAGAAGTCCAAAACAACGTTCAATCACATTACGCAATGATGAGTGTCTATAATTGAATAACTCCATTGCACCTCTAGGGTGGTTCCCTCTTCCTCTAAAACGACGCAAGTGATAACGTTCACCACGATATGGTGCTAGAAACCCAGGCATATTTGGATAACCAGAATCAACAACATAGTATTTTCCTATATTAAAAGAAATTATTAATATATAAGAACATTTGAAAGAAAATTATAATGTATCAAAATTAGTTTATTTTAATACCTTGTGGTGGCATAGGGAAGTTATCATCTTTTCTCATTGCATCAAGAAGCACTCGGGAATCATTGGCTGTTCCTTCCCATCCAGCGTAGACATAAGTAAACATCATATTAAAGGAGCATGCAGCCATTACATTTTGTGTTACATCTATTTTTCTTCCTCTAAATGCAAGTTGTTTTAGAGTTGGTGCAACTGCACTTACATGAGTACCATCAATTGCTCCAACACAATCCTGCAGAACAAATTAGATAAATCATTACCAACATCAATTAAATTGATATGAATTATAACTGGTATATTATTAAAATTAACAGACAAAATTTACCTTAAACCATGGGAAATACTTTGAATTATTTTGAATTTCTGCTTGCACAGTGTTAAAGTCAAGAGGCCTTATTACTTCATTTCCTAAATAACACAATGCATCTAGCACTCTACCAAACTGACGACAAACAGTTTCTCCTGAATGTTGATATCTTTCAGCCACAGTTCTAACTCGTTGGTTGTGTGTAACTATCCATAGAAACATGTCAACAGC
This sequence comes from Humulus lupulus, assembly GCF_963169125.1. Taxonomy (NCBI): domain Eukaryota; kingdom Viridiplantae; phylum Streptophyta; class Magnoliopsida; order Rosales; family Cannabaceae; genus Humulus; species Humulus lupulus. The sequence continues at coordinate 282,249,071 of NC_084794.1, read as the reverse complement.
TTCTTCAACACTAATTACCCTATCATGTTCTATGACTTCCATTTCAACTAATCGACGACATAAAGATCTAAAAGTATTAATGTCCATTCTAATTGTGTAAAACAATCTATCAGGGTGTCCATTTAACAGCTCAAGTAAATATTGACGTCCAGACATATCTGAAGTGCGTAGTGGTCGTCTAATCTGTTGAGATTTTTGCATCTCTTGTAATCGATTAAGCATGATAACTTGACCAATTAATTCCTCGCTTGATGAAGAAGAAGTATCACCAAATAATATTTCAAACTCCTCATCTGAATCATCCATCTTAGGTACCTAATTATGACAATAATAAAAGTTTAATTCGAAAATTCACAAAAGTTAAAGAAATAACAAGGAACCACATAAGATAGTTCAATCATGATAATAAATACCAAGTTAAGTTCATTACACATTATTTAAGAAAATGTAAACTTCATGGTTTAGTAGTTCATGACAGACAAACTCATAATAAATAAACAATATTAAATCACCCCATCAATGAATCAAGATAAGCACGACGACGCTCCTCATTCATTCTCATGAATATTCCACGCCATTCTGGGGTTGCTACAAACTCTTGCAACGCTTTGAGGTATATTTTGTTATCCAGATTTGGAATACCATCTAGAATGTTTTGACAATCTTCCACATTGTAAGAGTTAGTGACATTGCTGGTTTCCTCGCTAATTCTCCTTTCCCTCGATTCATAATACTTACGCATAGTCTCACTCCGTACTAGTGATGCCTCAGTCTTAGCAGAAATACTTTTTGCAAGTTCTTCCATCACATGGTCGATGGATGGATTGGCCCCTTTGTTCTTTTTCTCTTTTGGTTTTGGTGCATCTGGTGGAGCAGAAGTAGCTCGACGACGTACACCAGTAACTTCTTCCTCCTCTCCATAATTATCACCATCAAATTCAAAACCAACATCAACATGTGCTCCAGTTCCAACAAAATGACGCTCTTGTTGGCGTTCTTCAACTGAAGAAGGCGGAAGTTGAGTGGAGGCATAACTCATCCCACCAGTGGCTGTTGTATTATTGAATATTTCTCCAAGCATCTCATAATGTTGCAATCCTTTTTTTCGAAATCTTTTCGCATTTGGATATTTCTACAAAAATCCAAAAACACATAACGTTACAATGTAACATGAATTTAGAATAATCAAGTAATCAACAACACAAGTATAATGTAAGTATATTACCTTTAGATAAGTGTCCCATACTTCATCATTTGCTGTAACAGTACTTGTTTGAGGATCCCATCCCATACCAGTTTGTTCCAAAAGATGAGAAAATTCACGATGTGCCTTTCTTAACCGATTGAATTTGGATTTCAATTGATGCATTTTATATCTCTTTCCAAAAGAATTTAATATGTCATTTTCTATTTTCAGCCATCCCTTTTTGTCCAAGGTTGTTGTTTGTAATCCTTTTTTGGCTTCTTCATATAGAAGACTAATAAAATGTGATTCAATAGCCTCAGGCCAAGAAGCATGATCGTCAATGTCTACATTCTTCTCAGCCATCTAATCATAATTTTAACTATCACAATCTATGTCTTCATAAATAATGCTTCTTTTAAATTTAATAGCCCAAGTTTTCAAAATCAAACATTCAAATCAAAGAATTCTAGAGATGTAAAGAAAGTAGAGAGAGGGAGAGAAAGAGCTCACCTTAGATGATGCAGGTTGAGCGTAAATGGACTACAATGGTGTGATGGTGTTGTGGTCAGCTGTTGCTTCAAACAAAAGATAAAAAATAAAAAAAAAGAATGCAAAACTTTTAGATTGGTATTCATCAAGAAGTCGAATATATGCTAATATACTAAACTCAACACAAAACAGAACACTATAAAGATTAAGCAAAACAAGAGAACTAAACTTATGAATCAAAACAGAAAGTAAAAATAAAAGGCAAGAAATTTTATTTTGTTTCGGCCTCAACAGTAATGGCCTACTTCTAGCTGTTTCACTCCAAACTAGAAATCAAAATGTCAACTAATTAATATTGTTGGCTGCCAATCTGTCAACTTAAGATTGTCGCCAATATTTTTCATAAGGTTTTCCATTCTCTTTTTTAATTTTGATCTTGTTATAGATTTATTTCATAGTCAAATTGCTAAAATAAAACAATTTATATAACAATACTTTTATCAGCACCACCCATTTTATTATTTCCTAAGAACAAATTAAAAAATGGTTTACACACCATACATGACAACGTGTCTATTATTCCTTTCTTAAATTGAAAAGTTTGTCTTTCAATAAATTCAACAGAATTCATCATAAAATAAAAAATAAAATAAATTTAACTCATCACCTCGTTCAATATAAAGTACAAACTTCATTCTTTTTTTTTTTTCCAATGAAACCCGTCACAAAGGTACAAACCAGTAAAACACAAAGGCAAAACAAAACCAGGAAACACAAATTCAAAGTACTGCAAAACTGAAAACAAAATATAGACCACAAAAAATGAAGTTGCAAACATATAAATCGAACATGCTTATACAAAGAAACCTCAATCCACTTAGTCAGACTATACCTCAACCCGACTATCGCACTCAGTTCGGCAATGGTGTCTCTCCGTCAACCTGCAATCTTAGATCGAAAATGCTTCTCCCCTGCCTGGTGCTGGCAACGGCGTCCCTCCCCTGCCTGGTGCTGGCAACAGCGTCCCTGTGCTACAAATCATCCAGCTGCACATGAGAAACCCCTCTACATATATATATATATTCAAAACTAAGTCCTCTGCTGCAAAGCTATACATGAAAAATCTCTCTGTATATATATATTTGAAACTATACTTAAAAAAGTAGTAAATATATATATATATATATAAATATATACCTTGACCACTACTCAAAAGCCATACAATTTTTTCTTAAATCTATGTATATATATATAGATATTCGAAACTATACTTAAAAAAGTAGTAAATATATATATATAAATATATACCCTGACCACTACTCAAAAGCCATACGATTTTTTCTTAAATCTATATATATATATATTTACTACTTTACTACTCAGGAGATACTTTATATATATATATATACTTATATATATATATACTCATAACTTACTTCTTTACTACTCAGAAATACTCTTATATATATATACCAATATATATAATATTAGAAGATTTTACCTTGTGTAATGGAGAGGAAAAGGCTGGTTGATCACGAGAGAAGACAACAGAGGACTGGCTAGTTGATCTGATTAATAACAGAGAAGAAGAAAAGTTTGAATGGTGTGGTTTTGTTGAAGAAGAAGAAGAACTCTGCTTTTGACAGAGAGGCGGCGCAGAGAGAAAATGAGAAGGAGAAAGTTTACAAAATGATTTTAGGGTTTTTAGATTGAAATATTGCAAAACTCTGAAAACGTGTATTTATTGTTTTCTCATTTTCTTTATAAATTTGAGAAACTGATTTGAGTTTAGTTTTCAAAAATAAACTTCCAATCAGATATTTTAAAGGGTCCCACCAAGTTTTAATATTTGAAAACAATAAATTGTATCCCAAAACCATACCAATCACACCCATAAGTTTTCAATTATTTAAAAAAGGAATAAATAGCATTTCTACCCCCCGAACTATGACCACTATATGATTCTGTCCCCTGAATAATTTCCGATGTTAAAAAATTTCCCCGAACTATTCACGTTACTGAAATATGAGACTTTTGTTAGATTTTGTCCTAGGTGGCTAACGGATTGATGATGTGGCACTGTCATGTGTAGAATAATTAACATTTTTGCCCCCAAAACTTTGACCACTACCAAATTGTGCCATTTTTATTAAAAAAAAAATTAAGAAAACCTAATTTTTTCTTTAAAATAATAATTATATCCTTAACAAAAATTTTAAAAATCATTTTAAAAGATTAAGAAAATAAACAATACTAAATGTTTCAAATTAATTAAATAAATTTTCAAATACTCAAAAATTAAAATCTAATTAATAACAAATATTTTTTTTTTACTTTTTCTTTTCTTTTACAATATAAAATAAATATATCTTAAAATAAAAATTAAAGATAAATCATAAAACAAAGTTTGTTCCCCTTCGTCCTCCTCTACTTAAATTAAAAGTTTTTTTATTTAAGCACTTCATCATTCATCATCTTCTTTAATTAAATATTTTTCTTTGCTTTAGTATTTATTTTAAATTTTCGTCTAAAATATATTTGTTTTATATTGTAAAAGAAAAGAAAAAGTAAACTAAAAAAGTGTTATTTGTTAATAATTGAATTGTTACTTATTCTACACATGGTAGTGTCACATTAACATATAAAATGTCACATCATCAATCCGTTAGCCACCTATGATGAAATCTAACAGAAGTCTCATATTTCAGTAACGTGCATAGTTCGTGGAGCAAAAAAACTATTTATTTTTAAAAAAGTTATTAATTTTAATATAATATTTATTAATTTTTAATTTAAAATACTTATTTTGAGAAAGAATAAGAAAGAGAAAATAATTTAAAATTTCAAAATAATTAAAAACATATATTTTTCCTTCACTTTCTTATTATCTCTCAAAATAATAAAAAAATAGTTATAAAAGTGCAATATTTTAAAAACAACGGGTATATTTACCGTAAAAAAATATAGGTATAAAAGTGCAACATTTTGAAGATATTGAGTATTGTTAACGCAGTTCTTCGCCAACAGGTAATTATACGAATAAGTGGGATGATTTAGTGCTGATTGGTGAACCGTAATATGAAAATAACTATATTTTAGATTGGAGAAACTAATATTATGGGATGATGATCACTCCTTTCTTTTTAGGTGGTTCGAAGGTTAAAATCCCTCTAGTCCACCAAGTGATATTATTGATATCTCTTGACTATTTCTTACAAAGTGTTTCTTTACAAAAATATGCCAACCCCTTGCACTACCCAGGGTCTTGGTATTTATAGGAAGAAGATATATGGGTTGGCAATGGGGTCATCCCGTGATCTCTTTATCCTTCACGTCATATCTGTGACACTGATGATTAATTCCTAAACTTTGCAGTGAAGTGTGGCCTAATCAATAGGTAAGGAGGGATAATGGGCCGCATGGCCCAAATCAGGCGAGGGATGTCTAAACACGCATGCTTATACTGCGTGTCCGAGAATTCAGGAATAGAATAAAAACGTGATGTCTGATATATGCATGTTTATATTGCGAGGTTTACTTTACAAGGGTTCAGATGTCAGATCTCTGTTGCATCACGAGCTTAGTGTGGCGCCAGCTAGTGACACTCATACTTCTGCTACACGATGCCTCCGTGTAGCAATTAACTCTCTAATCAGCTCGGGCTGGACAGAAGGAGGCCCGTAACACACTGCTCCGGGTGGACGATCTACACGTGTCCGATCGAATTAGGCCCTTTTCTAGCTCGCCCATATGTGTGGATATTTAGGGCGTACATTTGCCCCCCCCCCCCCCCTCCCCCCCAAGCCCCTAGTCATGACCCATGACGTCATCCGTGGTCTTCACAGCGGGGGCTTTTAAGTATCCCTTTCGACTCTTCATGTCCCGCCCACTGCGTGGACATCGGACACGTGGAGCGTCGTGGTTGGCACCTGTTCGATTCCCGAGAATTGCATTAAATGGCCTAGCCTGCTTTCGGCCGTTGTTTCGCCTCTCGAGTTATGATCCTCGCATCACACATTAATTTGATCGAACGGTCCTCGTTCCTTTATGTCTCTTACGTATATATAAGGTTGGGCATCTTCCGTATTAGCCACCCTTCATTTGAAATTTTTTCCTCATTTTCTCTCCTTTTCAGTCTCAGAAGTTTCTCTTCTTCCGGTTATCATCCCAGAGATCCCTACGCTCTCGCCATAAGAGATTATGCACCAATCCAGCTTTAAAGACTCCACCAGGACTCCGATTCCTACGCTTTTTGCGAATTCCATACGGAAAATACACTGTAAGTCCTCTTCCTGTTGCATATTTTCATCTTTCTGTTTTTCTGTTAGGTAAACCTCTTTCTTAATCGCACACTGTAGGTTGTTTTTGGAAAGTTTTTGGTGCATAGTTTTTGATCCTAGGTATATCGACTATATGAGAACATGTCTAGGAACGTGATGTTTAGGACAAGATAAATTCTGGGTAATTTTTCTAGGTAGCTTTTCTGGGTAGCTTTAGGGAATGCCTGTTTGGAAAGGGGAAGGTGAAAGGTTTCTAGGGTGCAAAACCGGGTAGCTTAGGGGTCACGCTTCCTAGACGGTTTTGCTTTTTAAAACTTTCCCTTCAAGGCAAGCATAATCCTAACCATCCTAACACACAGATCCAGAGCAATCGGGGATCTGTTGGAAACGTGGGCGCGTGACCATGGCATCACATGGCCTCACACACCGCGAGCTGAGATTACCTCAGCCCTTGTACGAAAATCACTTCTCACGCTATATTCCCTTTTCTATTTTTAGGTCGCCTATTTAAACTTTTCTTCATTCTTGTTCGTTAGGCGACCAGATGGGACCCAGGAAAAACGTACCCAAGAAGAGCACGGCTGGCTCGTCATCCCAGCAGGTCAGCAAGGGGAAAGGGATTGCTGTGGATTCTCCCATCCCCCACTTCGGTCCCACAGTGGAGAAAGAGGTCGAGGTGGGACCTGATGCTTTCTTCGAGGCAGAGAGGATAGTCTCAAAGATTACGACCCAAGGGAGGGTCAACAAGATCCTGCTGTCCCATAACATCGAAATCGGGACAGGCGCTCTTGTTGCCCGACCTCCCCTCGAGGGCAAGAGGAGCTGCACGCCCCTCAACGAGGAGTTCACGGCTTGGAGCGACGAACACCTCAAGGTCGGGGCCTTCCTACCTCTGGACCAATACTTCACGGATTTTCTGAATTACGTGAAGCTGGCTCCCTTCCAACTGCCCCTTAACTCCTACCGTTTGCTAGCGGGACTGAGGTACCTCTTCCAGAGGCATGAGTGGGAGGTCCCGACCCCAGCGGACATCCTTTTCTTCTTCTGCCTCAAAGCCAGCCCGGATCAACGGGGGCGAGGCGACGAGTTCTACTATTTGACCCATTTTCCCAACTCTCCTGCAGTCATCGAGCTGCCCAGCCACCCCAACGATTTCAAGGACTAGTTCTTCATGTCGACGGGGTTTCGCAACTGCGAATACCAGTACTTCAACCGTCCTCGTAAGTTCTCTCTATTCTCAGCTCGCAAAATCACCACATTGCTTTATTTCTTTTCATGTGTGTTGACTTAAACATCATCGTGCAGCTATTTTTGCGAGGATGGCCAAATCAATGACCCTTGGGGGTCAATACGACACCTTGGCGGGGCTCCCACCAAGTGAAAAAGACTACCGCTAGCTCATATCTGATGAGACAATGCTGGCGTGTAAGTTGATTTCTCCGGGCCAGACTCTGGCCTTGAGGAGGTCGTGGGTTATCCCAGTTGCTCGCGAGCTGGTGCCTGTCCCCGAGGGGTATGCTGCGGATAGTGACGAGCAGGAAGAGGAAGATGAGGTGCCACTCGTATGACGAAAGGGGGCTCTCGAGGCTGCTCAGGGCCTCGACGCGGATCGAATTCAGTCTGGGGCAGCAGCCGGCTCCTCTGGCCAAGGTAACCCATACCTGTTTAGGGACGTAGACAGGGCTGCTGCAGGCCTAAGGCTGGCTAGGTTTAACCCAAGCCAGCTTGTACATCGTCATCGAGATGACCCAGACCTTAACATAACCCTACTCTAGTGTGTAGATCAACTAGTGTTGCGCCATGATATGGGCCGCCCTAGGGGAACTGTAATAGTAGACAACACCCTGGCTTTTAGGTCGGCCTTTTTGGAGGAGTACGGACCAACCTTAGGTAGTGGACCTCCCTTCTGGAGGGTGTAGTCGCTTCAGGGCTTAGGCAGTATGTAGAGGAGTCCAGTCTTGAGGCGAATCTGGACCCAGAGCCCCCTCTCATTCGCGAAGTTATAAACTTAGACTTCCCCATAGAAGCTCTGAGGCCGGAGGACGTGACACTAGATTCCTCCTCCAGCTCGGAGGGTAGGACCTTTGCAATACATCTTTAGACTTTTCTTGTAATGAAGTAACCTTACATGTATACTAATGCTCCCTTCTTCTTTTTTCAGGCGAAGAGATAGCCCAGCCCGGTGACAACGTCTTGCGGTCCATCTTCCAAGGGGGGAATCCTCCCTCTGGATCGTCCACTGGTCAAGAAACCCCAGCTGACCAAGAAGACTCCTCCTCCCGAGACCACCTCCAAGTCTCCCGCTAAGGGGAGGGGCTAGGTCCCTGCTGCTGCAGAGAACATGCCCCCACCTCCCCCGCAACCTCCGGTCCCTACTCGGGAACAGGAGCCACCAGCTGGAACCCCGCCAGTTCCCACTCCCACCATGCGCATCCCGGTTAACACTCAGGCCCTGGAGAAAATCCCTGAGGCCTTCCGAGGGACGGTTTATGAGACTGTGAGCTATACGGTGGATCATTACTACAATGCCACCCCGAGGGACTTGTGGGAGATCGAGACAAGGAGCCCCGAGAATGTTATGGAGTCTTCACTGGGGATGACCCTCACGGTAATTTTATTTAGTTAACTTTCTTTGTTTTCTTCCCAGCACATGCCTTACTATCTATGTCTTTGCAGGCGGCTTTGGCTCTACACCGTAGCATAGCTCGGTCCAGAGCCAGGTTTGACGAGATCAGGGGTGAGTTCCAGACTGCTCAGGCCGTTCTCGCATCTGCACAACAGTAAGAGCAATATGCCAAGGCTGCCCTGACGGCTGCCAAAGAAAGCGAAAAGGCCACACAGGTCGCCTTGGCCGCTGCGAAGGCCGAACTGGAGGCAGCCAGGGCTAAGCATATGGAGGTCGAGGCTGCAAAAGTCGCCTTGGCCGCTACGAAGGCTGAGCTCGAGGAGGCCAAGGCTAAGCAGTTGGAGGCTGAGGCCGCCACCGTGGAAGAGAGGGCGTCTTCTAGCTCCTCCATGGAGGCCATGCTCTATCACTGCTGGGCCTTCAACCAGGATGGCGACTTCTCCTTCCTAGTGCCTGAGGTGTGGGAGCCATTCCTCGAGAAGTTCAAGGCCCGCCTTCAACAAGAGCCGCCTTCTAAGACTGGGGAGACTTCCGCTACTGGCGAACAGGAGGCCGAAGGGGTGACTTCATCGGAGCGGCCTGGGGGGGCCTAGGACTTTAGTATTCTTTTTTTTTTTACTTGTAATCTTTTACCACGAGGTTTTTCTTCCTCGAGACAATTTTTTTCCCTGACTTTCATTTCAATCTATTTTTAATATTATTTTTATTATTTATTTTTTAGCGTGTTTGGTAAAAACATAGTTTGCGTCAGTTTATTAACTTTTTCTTCGAAACTACAAAGCACTGCCAGTCAATTTTAACAAACTTCTAAGTTTTTAGGACCTCGTTACATCCAGGACGGTTAACTTTAAAAACTTAGTCCGCATTAATTGTTATCGATACCTCGTGCTTTTTAAGAAAAACATCGATTAACCAATTTGAATCAACTTCTAAGTTTTAGGACCTGGTTATATCCAGGACATATTTGATTTTAAAAAACTTAGTCCGCGTTAATTGTTATTGATACCTCGTGCTTTTTAAGAAAAACATCGATTAACCAATTTGAATCAACTTCTAAGTTTTAGGACCTGGTTGTATCCAGGACATATTTGATTTTAAAAACTTAGTTCGCATTAATTTTATCGACACCTTGTGTTTTTTAGGAAAAATATTGGTTAGTCAATTTAACTAACTTCTAAGTTTTAAGACCTGGTTATATCCAGGACATATTTGATTTAAAAAACTTAGTTCGCGTTAATTTTATCGACACCTCGTGCTCTTTAGAAAAAACACCGATTAATCAATTTAACTAACTTCTAAGTTTTAGGACCTAGTTATATCCAGGACATATTTAATTTTAAAAACTTAGTTCGCGTTAATTTTATCGACACCTCATGCTCTTTAGGAAAAACACTAGTTAGTCAATTTAACTAACTTCTAAGTTTTAGGACCTGGTTATATCCAGGACATATTTGATTTTAAAAACATAGTTCGCGTTAATTTTATCGACACCTCGTGCTCTTTAAGAAAAACACTGGTTAGTCAATTTAACTAACTTCTAAGTTTTAGGACCTGGTTATATCCAGGACATATGCTCCCCAAGTAAGTAGAAAGAGATCTTTCTTGGTTACTTGGAACATGCTCTTCTAACACTACCCGCACACAGAAACATACAATGATATACAAAAGTACTTCTCATTTTTTAATAAGACAAGGCGGCTTTCATAATTAAGCCTTACAAAAGTATGACTATTGATAATATTTCTTTAGGTGTATAGCGTTCCATGTCCGTGGGACTGCTTCTCCATTAGGACGAGCTAGTTTAAAGGTCTCTTCCTTCACAACTTCTATTATCTGATAGGGTCCTTCCCAGTTTGGTCCCAAAACTCCGTCCTTGGAATCCTTAACGGCTAAGGAGACTCTTCGGAGCACTAGGTCGCTTAAGTTAAAGATGCATCTCTTGACCTTTGAGTTGAAATAACGAGTGATCTTTTGTTGATAATGCGCGAGCTGCAGCTGCGAAGCTTCTTGTCTTTCGTCAACTAGGTCAAGGGACGTGTTGAGCAATTTGTCATTCTGGTCTTGGTCAAACGCACAGACTCTATGTGAGGCTATCTTTGTTTTGACAAGAAGGACGGCCTCACTCCCGAAAGTCAGGGAGAAAGGAGTGTGACCCGTCGAAGTTCGGTGCGAGGTCCGGTACTCCCACAGCACCTGGGGGAGCTGTTCAGGCCAAACTCCCTTGGCTTCATCCAACCTCTTCTTAAGGCTCGCTTTTAGTGTCTTGTTCACAGCCTCGACCTGTCCATTAGCCTGGGTAGGCCACGGAGGAAAAGCTTTTAATTATGTCGTGCCTCTCGCAGATTTCGGTGAACAGGTCGCTATCGAACTGGATTCCGTTATTCCGTTTATACTACGTGTCCAAGAATTCAGGAATAGAATAGACACGTGATGTCTGATATATGCACGTTTTTATTGCGTAGTTGACTTTACAAGGATTCAGATGTCAGATCTCTGTTACATCACAAGCTTAGTGTGGTGCCAGCTCGTGACACTCATACTTCTGCTACACGATGCCTCCGTGTAGCAGTTAACTCTCTAATCAGCTCGGGCTGGACAGAAGGAGGCCCGTAACACACAACTCCGGGTGGACGATCTACACGTGTCAAATCGAATTAGGTCATTTTCTAGCTCGCCAATATATGTGGATATTTAGGGCGTACAAGTATATTTATTACAAAACAAAAAATTGAGTATAAAAGTGTAACATTTTAAAAACAATGAGTATTTTAGCTGCAATTTACTCTATAATTTATACTAACCTTATTCTAAATGTCTAAAAAAGAGAGATTAGAGTTATTGAGTGTGGAATTGAGAACTAAACATCTTTGTTGTCCTCTCAATTTGAGATTGGAGTTTCTTGAATGTAAATTGTGGGAACTCGAATTAGCATCATCTTTAACATGACCTTCAACCATCTCATACCAACAAAGTAATAGCTAACCCACAAGTACCAACAATGCACTCCCCTGCATTTATTTAAAAATATATAATTATCAACAATAAATAAGAAAAAAAATTACAATAAATAAATATATAATATTATTTTGGAAATTAAGTTTAGAAATAAATATCAATAGGGTGACCACTAGAATTCTCCGCATACTATTGGTGATAGCTTCATGAGATCTTCAAGCTATTACAATAATTGAGAAGTCTCCAAAGTTACAAATTATTATTACCATTAAAAAATATCGAAGGAAATATATATACTAAATTAAATGAAATTACAATTATTAGATTAAAATATATAATACTTTTTTTATATATTGGATTCTTATCTTCTTCAATTGGTGTGAGTAAGAACTAATAAAATAACACTATTTTAATTTAATTAATAAGTAAAAAATACTTTTGTAAATATGTAAATATGTGTTAATGAATAAAATTTTATTTTAGTAATTTTAAGTAATTTTTTTTTTCTTTTTAAAAAAGTAATATATTTTTTTAATTTATTATTTAAATTAATTTATATTTTTTATTAATTAACAATATAATTTTATTTGAATTTTATACTTTTAAAATCAATTAAAATAATTAATGAGTTCTTAGGGAAAATGTGCACCAATATATTAACGTAAGTGACTTTTGGCTTAAAAAAAAATTAAGAACTTAAATGCTACTATATCAAAATATTATGGACTTTTGCCTTAAAAAAAATCAGTCGCTCTAATTAATCAATAAAATAGTAAGTTACTTGTAAATTCTTGTTCGTCAACTTATGAAAATCGATCTCAAAGTGTATAATTTCTCAAGAGGTCCAATCAAATCTGTCGAAGATGAGTATAATATTTTTTTATGACAAGCATGAAACATTTTAAAGAAAGCAATTAAGTACAATACTAGCAATATACTTGTGTTTTTATGCACGGTGAGATATAATATTATTATTACAACCTCTAAAAAAAAATCAGATCCCTCGTTCACAAGGAAAAAAATGCATGGCAATGGCGAAGCACAACCCAAATAAACTGATTAATCAAACTATTCTAGTTTACCTTATATTGGTCTCCGGTGCTAGATCCACAAATAATTGCAGCTTTAATATTTTGATTACACCTAAATATTACACACCACACTACTTGATTTTATTTAGATTATATAGAAATTGATGATACATATTTAGATGTAATTTATGATGGTTCCTAGCACTATTCTTTGGATATGATATGAGAAATACAAACTGCATTATTTTCCACATTCTTTCTTGATATTTTCCTATTTCATAAATCTTATACAAGTGAATAAATCTAAAGATGACTTTTATATTCTGCATTCACACAGGTCACATATTAGGTTTTGATTCTTTATTGTATTTATCTCTGCCTCTTGGCATACATCCCCTGCTTTGTTGTTCTCTATATCGTTTAGTGACATGTCTTTTTAAACAGTAGCAGTAGATCTCATATGAAAGAAATGTGATTGAAAACTATAACATTACTGTGTGTGATGTTTTGAAGCAGTAGAATCCTATCCATGAAAATATTCTTTACTTTGTTCAACGTCAGCATAAATATTAATATGCTTTGTGTCACTCTCACATGAACTTAAAACATCTGTCCTTCGTACTAAAGCATTTTTTTCTAATTTATAATTATTTATGGGAAAGCTAAGTAGGCTGATAATTAGTTAGATAAAAGTAAGATTACGAAGCATGCTAGTAAGAAACCAAACACAATTGGAGACCACCAATCAAAGTAATAACACTGCTCTCTCGGCAATTCTTTTTTCTTTCATGGCCATTTGTTTCGATAAAACTAACCCCAATGACTTGAGAAATTGATTGCTACAACAAAAATACAACAGCACATGAATTATCCCTAGCTAGGCTTACCTGTCATTCAACCTATGCCAAAATATTGTTTGAGCTTGAAGAAGTCATAATGCAACACCAGAAATAAGCTTTTCATAAACATTTTTGGTGGTTTAAGCCCCAATAATACAGAAGGGCATCAATTTATCTTTGTCTTCTTGGACTTGACCGGCGGCTTCTCAGGCACATCCTCGTTTTCTGATGAGCTCCCATCAAGTGGTTCATCAGGGACATCATTGGGAACATTATGTTTGGTGATGTAGTCTTTCAATATGCCCATGCTTGCCTCTTTCAATGAAACCAGCTGCTCAGAAAGGATTCCAGTATTTGCGTTGGCAGAATATGTTTCTGAGGCAAGTGAAAATGAAACTTTAACCCTAGATGTAGGAGGTACTGCATCTTGGACTTGAACCTCCATTATGCTGCACCATAATCAATCCAATAATCACACTTCAAATAAAGCTAATAAAGTGATTCACTGACCCAATCAGTTTAAATTTCTATTCTCTATACATCAGTTTCATGTTTTACATATTTTTAGATGGAAATAATCACCATGAAAACAAAACAGGACATCACCAAAAGAGGAATAAGAGCACAAAGTTATAACATATGATATAAATTTCTTTTTAAACTAGGCTCCCCGCCAAACCTACAATATTTGGGGAGCAGAAAACTATAGCAATAGTTATGCAGGTACCTAGAAGGGACTCGAATCTCAAACTTTTTGGAAAGCAAAGCACATGCGTAACCATTTGAGCTACCGAAGGGTATAACAGATGATGTGTTATCAGCTTAGAAAGACAGCCAAGTAATAATACACCAATTCCTAAGTAAATTAGATAAAGATAAATCTAAAGTATCAAACACCCATGGAAGATAGAGCCGCCCAATACTTGGCTCAATCCAATAAAGACTAAAGTTTCAAAAACTCTATTAATTCATTTCGGGCCACAAAGAACACCATATTGCCATGATTGTCACATTCCATAACTTCTAATTTCGACCCCTTCTACCATGGAAATTAAAACCAAACCAAGCTCTATTGCTGTGGAGCAATGCAAAAGATGTGATACAAAGAATCACACCCCATTTTACACATTACACACTCGCTTGGAGCTTTGGATGCATCCAGGCTAAACCCAAGTACACACATCTCACTCCTCTATTACCAAAGTTTAAGTCTACTCATACTACAAAATGAGTCCAGCTTCAAAAAAATATTATTATTTCCTTCTATTTCTTTTTCCCTTTGAATTCAAAGGTTTGATAAAATTAGTACGTTGATATTTTAATAAATATTAATTGACTGAATCTTTTTTTTATATCAATTTAGATGCCATATGCAAATAACCAACAAAACAATGCAAAAAGAAAATTACAAGAACCAACAAAATGCAAACAGATTTTAAGTGCAAATATACAATGAAAATGCTTCTGTTATACTATTTAAATTTAAGAGTAAAGAGATCAGCAAACATACCGAGCAAGAAGACTGAGGAGAAGCCGTTAATTTTAGCTTTGAGTTACCTCAAATCTTCCCAAACTAAATAAATTCATTTGGTTCAGAACCGACCGGTTATTGAATCAAAACTAAATCTACAAAGCAGGAGACCATACCTGAAGCTTCGTTCAAGCGTCTTCGTCTGGTTCAGAGTCGACCGAGGAGTGCACCGTCGTCCGAGCGTCTTCGTCTGGTTCAGAGTCGACCGAGGAGTACAGCGTCGCCCGAGGAGCTCGTCGTCTGGGTGCCGCTGGTAGCAGTCTGGTTCAGGGACGAAAATGAGGTCTATGTTGGATTTAATTTTCAATTTTCTGTTAGGATTTAATTTTCTAATTAGGGTACACTGGCAAACAAGTAGACGGCCAATAATAGTACAATATACTTTTTTTTTTTTAAGAGAAATGGGTAGAAATTGATTATTTTTATTATGTATTTTGCACACTGACTTACTTTAATTAGTTTTTGGATGAAATTTTGTTATTACCATTTTTTACCTTAGAATAATATAATATTAAATTAAAACAACAAAAAAAACCCTAAATATTTCTTCTTCTTCCTCACTCATCTCACCCACCCACCCACCCACAACCACCCTCCCCCATCCTACCGACGCCGCCGCCACCACCACCTAGGATAGTCGCCAGGGACCACTGCCCTTCACAACCACCACCACACATCTGCACAATTATGGCCAACAAAGTTAGTTTATATGAGTTTTTATTAAAAATAAGATTTGATGTTGTTTTTGTATTTTAAAAGTGTAAGATGATTTTTTTAGTAAATTGAAAGTATTAGTAAGGAATTGAGTTTATTTGTGGAGTTTTATAGAGCTTAATGCTTGAAAGTATGAAAATTTTAATGGTGGTTTCGGCCATTTTCGGGGATAGAGAAACCCATAATTTTTTGACAACCTGTCTAATTTTTCGACAGGTTGTTTGATATTTCAGACTAGCTGTCTAAATTTTAGACTAGTCGTGGAATATTTTCGACCACTAGTCTAAATTTTAAACCACATGTCGAATTTTCAGACATGTTATTTATTTCGACCACTTATCTAATTTTTAGACAGACTATCAAATTTTCAGACAGGGCATCGAATTTTTAGATTTTAATTTTCTTATATAATATTTCAATTTAAGTAATACCAACACTTTATATTTATTTGTTTGTCGTATTTTTTATTCAAATGTCATCGAAAAACATTGTAATATTATGTGATGGATTATGGACATAAGAATGAAGACTCATGGAAATGGATTTCAAATGGCTCACGATCAAGATCAAGTTTGGTACAAATTAACCTCACTTTTGAGGAGTTAGTTGAACATATTTATGAAGTTACAGAAATCAATCGCAAGCTCTTTGATATAGAATTAACTTACAAGGTAACAACGATGGTGGAAATTGAACTGATTCCAATAAAGAATAGTTGAGACGTTGTTAGTTTCTTTACATGGCAAGAGCGTGATCTAATTCCATTATGTGTGGGTTTGATAAAGAAGATGGAAAATACACTCACTAAGGATAAACTTGTTGCTAATATTGATTCTACTGTAAAGGTTGATTCTATTGCAGACCTTTCTAGTGATGATGATTTTGACGATGCTGGTTTAAACGATGATAACGATGTTGGTTTAGATGATGATGATGATGACACATGCAGTGATGTTGAAGAGGGGCAAATAAACAATATTGATGATGGTCTTGTTGAGGTAAATTTGAATGTCCCATGTCATGAAAATAGAACTTTTGATGATTACTTTGATGGTGCATGCATATGTAATGTTCCTGATTCTAGTTCTGCACCTCACACTGTTGAAGAAAACCATGGTCCACTTCCTCATGTATGCCATGATGATCATTGTAATGAAACAAGTCATGTTAGTAGTACACCAAGCTCAAATGCAACAAGTATTGTTGAAGAGGTTTTTTATGTTAGTCAATATTTTGTAGATAAGAAAAAGTTGAAGATGAAAACACACATGCTTGACCTCGCCATTAATATTAAATGAATAGGGAACCAAACGAACAAAATTCATCAACAAATTAACCCAAGGAGTGGCAAAACCAAGTTTGAGCATGACCATCTCTAAGAAATACCATTCAACTCGATCATATATCTTACTCATATCCAATTTCATTACTGAAAAATATTTCTTTCCCTGGTTTAGTGCACGTAAATGCACATGTGGTCTAAAATTAATGCAAATTATGCAATGAATGTCCCAAAGTAGAGATTTATATTTTTCATCTAATGCTCTACGGTTCAATGCAATATTATTTTGTATATATGTGATTTTGATGCTTCAAAATAATCCTAAAATAGTCAAACCTACTACTTTGGATGGTTGAAATTATATCATGACCTTTCTTAATAGTTTTACTAGGATATCCACCACTCAATCCTTAATCATCAAGTGATGGTTGGTTAACAAAATTTTATTTGAAAAATATTAATTATAATCCAATAATGACGATATGCACTTTATTTAGCTTTAAGTATTAGACATTTTTACAATTTTAGACCGGCAGTCGAAATTATTATACAGACAGTCGAAATTTCAGACAACCTGTCGAAATTTTGAAATAGGCAGTCTAAATATCAGGCTGTCAAAATTTTGGACAGCATGTTGAAATATTGATACAAGTATTCTAAATTTTAGACCGTATGTCGAAAATGATACAAAACCTCTCAAAATTAATAATAACCCATTGAACTATAAGATGATTGAGTGTCATGAACAGCTCCTAACATCAACAAATCCCACCTTCTCCCAAGAAATTCCACTAACTTCAAAATACCTTCAAGAATTTCCTTAAGTGTGTTCTTTAGAGTGACCAAAAGTGAGAGTGAGAGGGGATGAACGTGAATCTAGTAGAGTGTTTAGCTCAAAGCTCCATCTTGACTTAGTCCCAAATCCAAAAAGACCTTTTTGCTCCTAAGCAAACTCAATCCCAAAACAAAACTCATCTGAAATATCGACAGCTAGTCTCAAATATCGGTAGCCTGTCTAAAAATTTTGACACCTCGTCTGAAATTTCGACAACCCGTCTAAAACTTTTGACACCTCGTCTGAAATTGCAACAACCTGTCTAAAACTTTTGACAGGCTGTCTGAAATTTTGACAAGTTGTCTGAAATGTTTGAAATGTCCAAAAAGGCTCCAATAAAACAATAAAACAACATATATCTTAATTAACATTTTATAAACTTAAACAACACTTAATATTAATGAGTGGTAAATTTTTCATTCAAACTACTATGATGATCAACTATTATGATTAATGGATTCTAATCTTTATCAAACTACTATGATGATCATGGATTGGGTGGTAGATATTCTATTGAGGTACTACTATGATGATTATCTTTATAGTATTAGAACAACACTTTATCATGTAGAATTGGATCTTAATTATACCTTTTAGACAATTAGTCATGAGTTTCGACAACTTGTCTAAACATTTCGACAGGTAGTCTCAAAGTACGACAGCATGTCTAAACATTTTCACAGATTGTCCAAAAAATTTGAAATGTACAAAAAGGCTTCAATAACTATATAACGATATATATATATTAATTATAATATCCTAATTAACATTTTATAAAGTTAAACCAAACTTAATCTTTATGAGATTATAATGATTACAGATTGAGTGGTACATATTTCAATCAACTACTACTATGATGACCAAGGATTGGGCGGTAGATATCCTATTGAGGTACTATTATGATGATTATCTTCATAGTATTAGAACAACACTTTATCATGTAGAATTGGATCTTAATTATACCTTTTTTACTATTAGTCGTGAGTTTTGACAACTTGTCTCAAATTTTGACAGGTAGTCTCAAATTTCAACAACATATCTAAACATTTTCACAGGTTGTCCAAAAAGTTTGAAATGTACAAAAAGAATCCAATAACTATATAACGATATATTAATTATAATATCCCAATCAACATTTTATAAAGTTAAACAAAACATAATCTTTATGAGATTGTGATGATTACAAATTGAGTGGTACATATTTCAATCAAACTACTATTATGACCAACGATTGGGTGGTAGATATGTTATTGAGGTACTGATATGATGATTATCTTCATAGTATTAAAACAACAATTTATCATGTAGAATTGGATCTTAATTATACCTTTTTACAATTAGTCGTGAGTTTCGACAACTTGTCTAAATATTTTTGACCGCCTGTCTATATATATTGACATGTTGTCTTACAATTCAACAACCTATCTAAAATTTTTGACCACCTGTTTGTATATTTCGACAGGTTGTGTTATATTTCGAAAATCTGTCTAAAATTTTCGACCACCAATTAAAAATTTCGATATACAGTCTAAAACTATATGTTAGATATATTTGTGTTGTCTCAATGGAAAATTGGAAATACTATTACAACTCTATGCAAAAATACAATAGACGATGATTGATTAAATTATATTACAACTCAATACTCAAAATACAAATAGATATAGAAAAGAAGTAGATGAAGAGAATGATAAGGACTACAACTCTAAAACAAAATATACAAATAAATATGTAAAGATAAAATAGAAGAATAGAAGATAAAAGTAATGGTAGAAGAAATAACAAGAACAAAAAAGTAAAACACTCTCACTCACACAACCAAAGTGAAGAGCATTGGAGATCACCAACTTAAACAAGGTTTACAATCTTTGGCCAAAAGCTTATTTCCCCCTATCTCAAGCACTAAGGGATTCTCTCAATATTGGAAATAGCTCTCTGGAATAATCAAGTCTTTTGGTGTATTTCTAGCCAAGTGCTCTAGTGGATAGAAATATAGTTGTCTTACAAGTGAGCATTAGGCTTGTTACACCCAGATTTTGAGCATGAGGAATTTTGATCCCGAAATCTAGGCTCGTTAAGTGTAAGCTCGAAATATGCACAGTCCTCATATGATCCTCTAGTCAGACACTGTAGATGACGATCTCGTGAGCTCAAGCAGTATGTAGCCTCGAAGATGCTTCGAGTGTATGAGGTAAGCTCGCAACAACAAAGGGTTCAACACTTGTATATATTTCCTGATATATCTCTTGCCCTCAGACAAGATGATCCGAGCTCGAGAAGCATAAGCTTGAATATGATGACTCCATCAATAACTTGTTGGGAGTAAAGGCGAAGCAAGAATGGCGAGCTCGTGATTGGCAAATAATCTCGAAGGCATAATAAACCCAGTATTTAAGCTAGTCAGATATGCGTGAATGTATTTATTGTTATAACTTCCCAATGTTTAAGGGATCTAATGTTATATTGTTATTAAATCCCACATTTTATGGGATGTTACCGCGTATGTAGTAAATAATGTATTTATTTGCATTATATTATTTTATTCACATAATATCTTCCCGAAATATGTGGGAACGAATTCTAACCTTCTCTATAAATAGAGAAGGAAACTCCATTTGTAAAGGGGGAAAAGATTGAGATTTGGAGAGAAAACTCTGGGCAACTATTCTCTGAAAGTTTCCAGGAAACTTCAAAGAACTAATAATATAGACTCGTGGACTAGGCAGATTTTTAACTGTTGAACCACGTAAAAACATCTTATTTTCATCATATTATTTCACTTCCCCTGGTATATTCTTGTTTAATTACTCTCCTTTTTAAGTTGACGAAAAACAGCGTCAATAGTTTGGTACTGTCATTGAGAGCCATTAAACAGTGCGTGAGTCTGTTTAGTCAGAAAGCCTCTCGGATTAGCAATGGCTATGAACGATCCCAATATACCTGAGGGGGGAATTCTAGATGAAGATGAATACCCACGACGGCCTGGAAAGTAGCCTATGGTGAATTCTGATCCCAATGAGAGGAGTGACTCGTCTAACTCCCGGGGACCACCTACCCCCAGGGCCAACGAGGACATGTACTACAATCCCGAGAGATATGTTCCAATCGTGGAACTCGAAAATCGCCAACTGCGTAAACAGTTGGCAGAAGCTACAAAACACAATAAAGAGTTAGCCAGGCTAGCTGCTGAAGCACAAACGGCTCAGGCCCCACCTCTGCAAGATACCCAGGCTCCGCCTCCGCGGGACACTCAGGCCCCACCTCGTAGGCCCAAGGGACGTCCTCGTAAGAATGCGGCCACCCGGGAGAGCGGAACAAGCACTGCCACCAACATCCCCTCTCGTTCAGCCAAGACCCCAGAGGGGAAATCTGGTTGTGGCCACTGCCAACCCGACTGCAATAGCACACACGGGAATGGGGAATAACCGAGCCCCCTTGGTGGCTCGGACCCCAAATCCTGGTGCAGCGCAGAATGTCCCAGAATCTAACCGGGCGAATTCGGGACCTTCCAGGCCCAACAATGGGAGACAACCACCGTCTCCCACAAGACACCCGCCATCACCAATAAGGCATCCCTCACCAATTCAAGAAGCTTCGCGACCTATCCCTCAAAATAGGGATCAACAGGCTGGACGGGGACATAGAAATGGAAGGACTGACCGAGATTGCAGGGCTCCTCAACCTACTAGAAGCCAAATGTCGTGGTCACGAGCCACTGGGACAAGGAGACCAGAAGGGGATCCACCTCGCAATCACCGAGCGAAAATCTACGTAAGTGAAAGCTCAGATCACACTAGGTCTGTGAGCATTTATGACACAGAGCCAAGGAATGTCAAGAATCGAGGAGATCACCCTGACCTGCAGTAACATTTAAACCATAATCGGGGGCATGATAATCCCCCAAACCCAGATCTGTGAGATCATTTAAATATTCGCAAACAGCCAAATTACAATCTTGCACCGAGGCAAGGAGTTGGAGTTGTTATCAACGATAACCAGCCCCCTTAGGTCCCAATCAGGCATCCTACATATCCTGTCCAAGAAAGGATTGAGCAGTTGGAAAGAGCATTCAGGCTCTTACAGAACGAACGTAGCCGGGAACGGGATGACGAGTTCGATGAGGAACTCGAGCCCTTTGCCCCACATATCTCTAACACCTCGTTTCCTCAAGGATTTAGAATTCCTCATGTCCCGCCATTCAATGGAAATTCGGATTCATATAGCCACTTGAGCACATTCAACACAATTATGCGAGGAAGCAATGTGGGCTACGAGCTCAGGTGTATGCTGTTCCTGGCCTCTCTCACTGGACCAGCTAAAAATTGGTTTAAAAGGTTTAAAAGACATTCGATAGCATCCTACGAGCAACTGTCAAGAGATTTCAAGAAACAATTCAAAGCCATGGTCGGCACTAGACTCAAGGCTTCGTCCTTAACCAATGTCCAACAGCAACTGAACGAATGACTAAAAGGTTACCTCACAAGGTTTAACCTAGAGGTGGCCCGAGCTCGAGATGTCGACGATAGTGGTCATCTAATGGCAGTTCGAGCCGGAGTAATGCCTAGAAGTCCTCTCTGGGAAGACTTGCAAAGGAAGCCTGACAGGTCTTTAACCGAGTTTAATCGAAGAGCTCAGAGGTTTGTTAATGTACAGGAGGCGAGGTCGGCATTAAATATGACCTCCCAGCCCATAACTACAACAACAAACGCAAACTCTGCCTCAACCTCAGCGAACCCTACAACTTCAAAACCCCCTGGGGACAACCCTTCTAAGAGAAAGAAAAATGAAGGAAATAACCCCGAGTCAGATGGAGGAAAGAAGAAGAAAGGGGAAAGATACTTCTCCGTATACAAGGTGTATACCGAGCTCAATGAGTCTCAAGAGAATATCTACCTGGCTAATGAAAATGAGATCCCTTTCAGACGACCTGATCCCATGAGGAACCAAAAGGCAAAAAAGGATTCTAGCAAATATTGTAGATTCCACAGAGATGTCGGACATACTACCGATGAGTGTAGACAATTAAAGGATGAGATCGAAGGATTGATCTCGAGGGGGTATTTCGGTCAGTATGTAAGAAATTGTAACCCCAATCAGGCTTCCACCAACCAGAGGGCAGCAGCTGCACCACCTGCCCGAATAATAACTCCTGAGCTCGGGAAGATGAACAACCCCCTTCGATTGATGGAGAAGATGTTATAACCATCTCAGGGGGACCCCATAATGCGGGATCGGGCAGGAATTCCCAAAAAAGATATGTGAATGAGTTAAAGACTGGTGATGGATCTCCCTACGAACCCGAACCCAGAGCTCCGAAACAACAAAGGATTGAGACTCAACCCATAACTTTCACTGAAGACAATGTGTCTCATGTACAGTTCCCTCATAATGACCCTTTGGTCATCACCCTTCAACTCGCGAACAAGAGGGTACACCGAGTCCTAATTGACAATGGGAGCTCGGTGAATATCCTCTATAAGGCTACTTTAGAAAAGATGGGACTCGCGCTTCGCGACCTAAAAGCCTGTGCAACTATGTTGTACGGATTTTCAGGAGAAGGGATTGCCTGCATGGGATCCACTGCTTGGGAGATCCACCCTAGTAAGGCTGGGGGCAGTTTCATCTGTTAGGCATCTGGCCATCAAGTTCCCAACTTCTAGTGGCATCGGGACTCTAAAAGGGGACCAGCTCGCGAGGAGGGAATGCTATAGCATTTCTGTTAGAGGGAAAAAACAAACAAGTGCACAGGCACTTGTCATAATTCGGAATGAGGATGGCACGATCTTCAAAATCGATGAAGAAATCGACCCTAGAGTGGAGGAAAGAGTTGACCTCGATCCCTTGGAGGAGCTCGAAGAGGTCAAGCTCGAAAAGGTCGATCCCCCAAAGACTGTGAAGGTGGGGAAAAATCTTTTTGAAAAATCGAAATAGCAATTAATTTTCTTCTGAAAGAAAAACCAGGATGTTTTTGCATGGTCACATTCGGACATGGTAGGGATAAGTCCAAATGTGATAAGTCATGCAATCAATGTTTACAAGAGCATCCCCCCGAAGTAGCAAAAATGGAGACTCTTAGACGATGATAGAAAGAAAGCCTTAAAGGAATAGGTCAACAGGTTAAAGGCAAATCAGTTCATATGAGATGCCTTCTATCCTAATTGGATTGCCAATCCAGTATTGGTTCTGAAACCTAACGGAATGTGGTGAACTTGCATCGATTACTCCAACCTCAACAAGGCATGCCCAAAGTATTGCTTTCCCCTACCTCAGATCGATCATCTCGTAGATGCCACAGCTGGGCACGGTCTTATGTCATTCATGGATGCTTATTTTGGATATAACCAGTTCACCATTCATGCACCGAACCAAGAGCATACGAGCTTTGTAACCAATAAAGGGTTGTAATGTTACAATGTTATGCCCTTCGGGCTTAAAAATGCAGGAGCGACATACCAAAGACTAGTGAAAAGAATGTTCTCCAAGCATATAGGTAATAACATGGAAGTTTATGTTGACGATATGTTAGTCAAATCTAAATATAACCATAACCATGTAGACAATCTCGAAGAATTCTTTGCCATATTACGGAAGTACAACATGAAACTCAATCCCCAAAAATGCTCTTTTGGAGTATTGTCGGGGAAGTTTCTGGGCTTCATAGTAAACGCGCGAGGAATAGAGGTTAAGCCTGACAAGATCCAGGCGTTAATTGACATGCCGTCACCTCGAAAGCATAAAGATGTCCAGAGTTTAACTCAACAGATGGCGGCATTAAGTAGGTTTGTTTCTAAATCTACAGACTGCTGTCTTCCATTCTCCAACCTTTTGAGAGGAGGTAAAAAATTTGAATGGACAAAAGAATGCGAGCTCGAGTCCTAGGATCTAAAGAAGCACCTCGCGGAACCTCCGATCTTGTCAAAACCTATCACTAGAGAAGTCTTATACTTATATCTCGCTACAACCAAGCACGCCATCAATGCTATGCTCATCCGAGAAGATAAGAAGGTACAAAAACCAGTGTATTATGTTAGCAAGAGGTTAATGGGGGCATAATCGAGATACCCTTTAATGGAAAAACTAGCCCTCAGCCTGATCCACTTATCCCGAAAGCTCTGACCTTACTTCCAAGCACACCCCATCCATGTGTTAACTGACCAACCACTGCGACAAGTCTTGTCCAAACCAGAGGCCTTGGGTAGATTATTGAAATGGGCTGTTGAACTTTGACAGTTCGAGATCACTTATCATCTGAGAACGACCATAAAGAGGCAGGCTCTGGCAGACTTCATCGTGGAATGTGCTGGAATATCTGATGACAAAGTTACAACCCCAGCCCACGAGCTGTGGAAACTTTATGTCGATGGATCTTCCAACGAAAATGGATCGGGGGCAGGAATCATATTGATCACTCCAATAGGAAATCGATTTCACTCCACCTTAAGGTTCAACTTCGAAGCATCTAATAACGAGGCTGAGTACGAAGCTCTATTGGCAGGACTCCGAATAGCCAAGGAACTCAAGGTCAAAGCAATACACTGCTATAGTGACTCACAAATGGTAGTTAACTAGATTCTAGGGGAATATCAGGCTCGTGGCATGAGAATGGCTGATTATTTAGAAAAAGCTAAGGCCACACTCGAACATTTCGAGTTCTATGCCATAGAGCAAGTACCCTGAGAACAAAACTCAAATGTGGACACCTTAGTCAGGCTCACCACATCCAACGAAGCCGACACGCTAAACGTAGTACCAATAGAGTACCTGTCGACTCCCAGTATCAGCGAGCCTGAAGGGGAAGACGTATACATGATTAACTCCGAACCAACCTGGATGACCCCAATAGTTGATTACCTCGAAACTGACATTCTCACAGCAGAACGGAACAAGGCTCAAAAATTGATGTATCAAATCCCGAGATATACTATTGTGGAGGGGAGGTTATATCGGAGAGGATATTCTATGTCGTTACTCCAATGTGTGACTCCACCCAAGGCAAAGAAAATCATAGAAGAAATTCATGAGGGGTTTTGTGGAGACCACACTCGGGGGCATAGCCTATCAAAGAAAATTATAATACACGGATACTTCTGGCACAATGTCAAAGCAGATGCATTCGAGTATGTCAAGAAATGTGATAAATGCTAGCGATTCGCTACAATTCTGCGAGCTCCACCATTCGAGCTAACCATGGCCATTTGCAGTATGGGGAATCATTCTCATAGGATCATTTCCAACTGGCAAAGGTGGAGTAAAGTATGTTACGTTCGTGGTCGATTATTTTACAAAATGGACCGAGGCCGGACCCTTAGCAACAATTACCTCGAAAAAGGTCCTGGATTTTGTGGTGAAAAACATCATTTGCAGATACGGAATGCCAAGGAAAATAGTATCAGATAATAGTACTCAATTTGACAGTGAATTATTTACCCATTTTTGTGAAAACAATTTGACAGTGAATTCCTTTTCTTCCATTGCCCATCCCCAAGCGAACGAACAGGTCGAAGCAGTAAATAAAACTCGCAAGAGTTCTATGAAGAAGAGGTTAGAAGAAGCCAAGGGAAAATGGCCCGAGGAGTTACCCCAAGTTTTGTGGGCATATCGAACCACAGCTCGCACTTCAATAGGGCATACCCCATTTTCCCTAGCGTATGGGTGTGAAGCCATGTTGCCAATCGAGGTCGAAATACCCACGATTTGTAGCCAAGCTTACGATCAAACCTCGAACCAATCCCAGCTTGATGTAAGTCTGGACCTTATTGAAGAAAGGAGAGATGAAGCTCAACAAAGAAATGCAGCATATCAGCAGCGAGCTACCCGATATTTTAATAAAAAAGTTCGAGTTATGAAGTTCGGATTGGGAGACTTAGTGTTAAGGCGTGTGTTCCTAGCTACAAGAGACCCAGCTACTGGTGTACTTGGACCTAATTAGGATGGACCTTACTAGATCAAGTCAATCATTTAACCTAGAGTCTATAAACTGGCGAGATTAAACGAAGAGTTGGTACCGCGAGCTTGGAATGGCGAGCATCTGTGACCTTACTATCAATAGTGTAGGAGTGATGTCTCATTGTAACCAAGCATGTTTGTTTTTACAACATTTTTATTAATAAAATATTCGATTTTTATCAAATCTCATTCCTGTTTTTATATGTTGTATTTTTTGCAAACTCTCTTGATTTAATAACCTATGGTCACACTCATAGGATATTAAGGGGGCATCAGTGGTATACTTACCATAAGTTCGAAAAAATAAATAACATTTAAAAATAAGTGTCTGGATATAACCTGATACATGAGTTAAGATATTTGGACATAAGTGTCTGAATATAACCATATGCGCGAGTTAAGATAATTTGGACATAACCAGATTATTTAAAAATAAGTGTCTGGATATAACCAGATGCGCGAGCTAAGACAATTTGGATGTAACCAAATTATTTAAAAATGAGTGTCTGGACATAACCAGATACACGAGCTAATATGATCTAGACGTAACTAGATTAAAAGAATATAAGTGTATGGATTACAAACCAAACATGACTTAAATAGGTTTGGAAAAAACTAGCTAAAATTGATCGACATAAGTGGGAAAAAGATAAACCTTACTTCGAGCTAAGTCGATACCGAGGCTGGAGTATTTTGCGACAATAGTTTCGACCTCATAACCTCAAAAGACTACTCGAGGAGGAGGAAAAGTAGCTAAAAAGAAAGATATAACTAAACTACCTATCTTACATACCACTTAAGTACTTTCGAGTGCGTGGTAAAAGTAAAATCCAACCTTGACACAAAATGAGATCAAGTATGGATACATCGAGCAAACTATGCATGAATGCATCGAAACTCGAGCTAAAATCCAACAGGTGTTTGTATGAACAAACAAACATAAAGGAAAAATTTAATATAAATTGCTTAAAATATTTTCATTTGAGAAATGTAAGGCAAATATATTAAAGTAAAGCTGAAGCACAACATTAAAAATATCAAGTGTATAAACAAAAAATAGCTCTTTTACGAGCTGTAAACTGTCTCTGCCCCGAGGGCATAAAAAAACAGTTAACTAATACAAAAATTCTGCACATTTAGGAAGCAGGAGCTCCCCCCCCCCCCCTTGGCGACATTTGCCTCCTTAGCCTTCTTAGCATCCTCCTCTACTTCCTCTACCTCCAGCCGAGTGTGCCACTTAGCCATGAGCTCGCCCTCTAGGTTACCCAAGAAGCTTGTGTCGAGATTGGCATTGTTGGCCTAGATCCTATACATGGCCATATCCATAGCTCGATCCTTCCTTTGCTTAAATTCTTCGAGGAGGCGAGCCTTTTCACCCTCCATTATCTCGAAGGTGGCCTTTTTCTCCTCCTCGAGCTTGGCATTTAGCTTTTCAAGCTCATCGACCCTGGAGCTCTTCTCCTCGAGCTCTTTGATCCTCGAGCTCCTCTCTTCGAGCTCAGCCTCCAGCTTTGACTTGGCAGCATTAAACTCGTCTGCGAGCTTAAGCTGGAGATTCTTCGACTCTTGAGCATAAGACATGCTCACATGAACCTCGTTGTTCAGCTTGTAATTCAGCTGAGCAACTGCAGCGAGAGCCTAGTACACAAACAAATTAAGTCAGAACATGTTCTAAGTAAAACTCAAACAAATAACAAAGTACGAAAAATTACCGAGAATATGAGCTCGGTACTCTTGTCGTAAAGGACACTGGAGTCCCAAACGTTGACTAGGAACTGCCACGGAGGAGCCCTAAGATTGATGAAGCTTTGGCCCACTCGAGATAGGACATCTGAGCCAAGAGTGGCTCCGTGAGTCCCTGCAGCGCTGTCGATGATGTACTCATCAGAATGAGTCGAAATCGACAGCGGGCGTTCCCGAGTGGGAACCGGCTTCTTTGGAGCTAGTGCAGTCGTTTGAAGGGTTTGGATGGCAGGAGTCTTCAAAGGAACAACTTCCACAGGAACACCGATCTGGGAGTCGGAGGTCACGACTAGGCTCGGGCCTTGAGGGGCCGGAGGAGGAGTCACCTTAGTCCTTTTGGGGACTTTAGCAGGCCGACCATCATTTTGTGACGCTCTAAGGCGCTTGCTTTGCTTGGCTCCCGAGCGACTGTTGAGCACATTTTCGAGGACAGAGTCCATGTCGCCTATATAATCAAGTCACACATTAGTGTATGAGTTTAAAAATACTAAAGTAAATATGAAGCAAACATCCAATGGAAATAAAGGGACAAGTGACAAGAAAACTAATTGGAACTCTCCCCCAAGCTCGTACTCGGCGACCAGGTAATCCCCTTATCTTTAGAGGAGGCAGGGGGAGTACCTTCCCTATACGTGGAAGTTAGCCTCAAAAGGTCCCTATAGCGTTTGTTCCATACTGAATAGCTATCCCATCCCAAACTTCATTCAGACTATACATTTTTTGGTATTTCCCCAGCCAGCTATCGAACCTATGAACCATATCATCTACCCAAGACCATACATGGAAATTATCCCTATAATCCGGGAATAGGATCAGGGTGTCAGGTCTATATTTTAGAAGGGAAGGAGACCACAAGGCCGAGCTGAGGATGACTTTACCTCTGTCACTTACTCGAGCTTGAAGCCTCATCATTGGCATCATTCCCCGAAAATAAATTCCGGTGATGGCGAGCTGGAGATCGAGCCCTCGAGCTCGTTGACCTCTGCCTCGAAGAAAGTTTGTCAGTAGGGAGTGGTACATGCTCCCACATCGTGTACTTCTGGTAGGTGGTGTTGTCCGTTGAATGGCCCTATTCCAGAAGACCGTAGGCTCGAAGCTTATCTTCATGAAGAAAATAAGACAGGGAGCGCCTACCATATGGCAACTGGAGCAGAACTTCCTTGTGCTCCTTCATTGCATCCGTAAGGGTAGGACGGTGATAATTGTCTGAAGAATCGAATACATTATAATTAGTTCGAGCCTAAATGTTAGTCGAGCATGAAAGGAAAGGGGTCATATACTTACAAATTCGTTTGAACGAATAAAACTTTGAGGGAGTTAGGCCGTCTGTCCAAAATAAGGCTAGCTTGAGGTTGGGGGGATGGTTCGGCATATCCTCAAAAATCTTCTTCTCCTTGGGATAGCTCGACAAGTAATAGAAGCCATCTCCTCCCCGAGCTTGGGAGGGGTTTCTTTTCAGGCAGAAGAGATACAGGATCTCCCTTGGCGAAGGTCCTTCCCACTTCAGTTCGTGGTACAGCAACCATAGGGCTAACAAGACCCTGTATGAATTGATCTGGAGTTGGAAGGGTGCGAGCCCAACAAAATCCAGAAAGTCCTTAAAAAAGGACTTCAAGGGTAGTATAGCCCCTGCCTTCATATGCTTGCGACTCCAGGCCACGAGCTTCAGTTTATTGTCGAGGCAGCCATCTTCCGGGGCGTAGCAGCTTCGTTCGTTTGAGGTAGGAGCTTGACACCTCAGCGAGCTTGACAATCCTAGGTCGTGACGAGCCAGGATGTCGGTGATTTTTCCTAATGATGAAACTGAGCTCTAATGATGCTCAGCCTCGAAAAATTCCTCCCTTGAGGTAGGAATGGCAGTCGGTTGCGAGGTGGATGGGCGGTTTGATGAATCCTTCATCAGCGAGAACACGAGATCACCAGGATTGAAGGCAACAATTACTTTGAGCGTGGGGTCGAGAGGGACCGGTCTAAAGCTCGGGGTCAGGATCCAGGTAGATTGCGACCGAAGTTTCTTCCTTTTCTTCTCCTCAACCTCATCAATTTGACATCAGAAGTGAGCTTGGATATCTTCTTGCTCACACCTCACTTTGTGCTCATGAATTAGCCACTGATTTCGAGTGAAGGGCGATTCAGGGCTTGGAGTTGTCGGAGAATAGGGAATTGCTAGCACAGACTGTTGGGGTTTTATGCCCTAATTAAAACCTAAATTCTTTGTAATCTCATTTTATTATCAATAAAAGAATAGAAATCATTTTTTGACTTGGTCAATCACTTTGCTCGCATGTTTTATTTTCATGATTATTTGTTTAATATAAACTTCTATTAAATCCCGAGCATATAGCTAATCTTATTTATAGTGACGTAATCACAGTGGAATATAAATATGATTATATGTTCAAAATAAGTTAGTCCTAAGATTAGTTAGTGCACCAGACTTACACTGACTTGCCAATCTACGATATGATCTACTTACACATTACAGTGTTATGTTCTTTCCAGAACATTAGCAAAGTAGATAAGATCGGATGTATATGTTACATCGGACAGGACCGATATTGACAGTTGATAAGATAAGTAAACATGCCGTTATTATCTATTCTAGTCATATCATATAGTTGACCATAGGTCAATTCAATCTCAATTCTTAGTGGTTAGTATTCTAACTGATTGTATTATTTGAGTTCTTTGACTTGTTCGTTACCAGCTTACCCTACAGACTAGCCCATACTTACATCTTGGGAACTCGGTAGTATAATTGAGTGGGAGTGTTAATCATAGATATGAACACCTATAGCTTCTGATGAAGAAGTGAAACGATGGTTTCCTTTTAGTTTGGTTCAAGGTGTTAAATGATAGAGATCTCATTTCAGTAATTAAATTAGTTTACTGAAATATCATTTACAAGGAACTAAGTGTTTTAAGGATAAAATACAATGAGGGGTAAAACGGTATTTTAGTCCTATCTCATTGTAGACCGTCTATAGAGGATTGAGTGACAATTATGGTTGTAACAATGGATAATTAATAGCGTATCTATATTTGTTATAGAGCGTTCTATGAATTCAAGAGTGCAATTCCAAGTCTATAGTGGAGTCACGAGGAATTAATAAGTTAGTAAATTTATTTGTTAAATTTATGATAACTTATTGGAGCTTGATTTCATAGGTCCATGGTCCCCATTGTACCTTGGATAAAATCATCTAGATAGTCTCAATTAATTGATTTAATCATCAATTAGAATTATCAAAGTTGACCAGGTCAATTTTGGATAGTTTCACAGAGTTGTGTAATTTTGAGAAGAAAAGAGAAATTATGGCAGATTTATTAATTAAGATAAATTGGTATCTAAATTAATAAATAAATTTAAATCAAGCTTCAAATTATAAATAATTAATTTGATAAAGGATTTAAATAATTATTTAATTAATTAAATCAATAGAAAATAATACATGCCTTGATTTTAAGTCCAATGGGCTTATAATCAAATGGGAAATTTCACGGGCCTATAGCCCATGATAATTTCGACCTAGGGCTTCAAAATGGCTGTTATTTTATTGATTTTTTAATTAAATTAAATGGCCTAATTGAGTCTATAAAAGGAGTGCTTATAGAGAAGTCAGAAAAAAGGTTTTTTGACAAGTCAGATTTTCTGATAGTTTTATATTCTCTCTAAACACAAGTCCTTTTCTAAACCTCTTTGTTATTTTCTTTTCTTCTCTCTATATCTATCTCATGTGTTGAGAATTGCCCACACTAGTCTAGGTGGTTCTAAGGATACATTGGAAGATCGTGAAGAAAATAGAAGATCGGTTCAGTTTCTTGATAATACTCTGCGACAGAAAGGATACAAGAGATAGAGAAACTGAAGGAAGGACTCTTAATTCTGCTGCGTATATTGTAAGTATTATATTATTTGTTTCTCTTTGAATTCAATTTTAGAAACATGTTTTAGGCTATCTCGTATTAATTTGTTTAACATTAGATATACATGAAAATAAATAAAGATCCTGTATAAGCATTTTCCAACACAGACCCCCACCGATTTTCAAGATTCTGTGACATCTAGCAAGAAAGAAAAGGGTGAGGGCCAGGCACACAAGAAAAAAGAATAAAATTCTAGGTGGTTCGAGCTCAAAGGCTCAAAATCACGGAATAAGCTCGGTCGAGGTTGAAATCTTGAAGGAATGGGATAAATTCGAAGGAACTCCCGAGCCATTACCAGGCTCGGGCCTCGAGCGTGTATTTGACACAGAGAATGGAAAGTGGGTTCATTTTAAGAATCCCAGATTTTTAGGGAAAAATTTGACGGTTACTCAAAAAATGTGATAATTTGGGAAACGTGCAATTTAAAACCCTAAATCAGTACCCAATTTCTTAGTCTACACGGTACATTACCCGTAAAAAAAATAACAATAAAAAAGCTACATTCGTATCCTCTACACTAAATCTGGGTTTGAAACCCATGATCTTAGAAATTTTTTGAACCCAAAGATTGTGTAGTATCAGCTAAACTATGTGGTTGAAATTACTAATTGCTACAAATATCCTAGGACAAAACTAGCAAATATGCTCACGGTGCAACAGGGACACAGAAATGTAAAAATGAAATATATATATATATATAAACACATGGGATCAAGAACAGAAACTTACACACAGGGGCTGGCAGAAACAGAGAGATCGAAGATTGAAGGAGCGGTTGCAAGGAAGTTTTCACGAAGTCGTAAATGCCGAGGGAGTTATGTTTCTTCGATTTGGAGAACATGCAAAGATGAAAGTGAAGTTTTCAGCTCTGGTTCTTTCTTTCCTCTATGAAACTTGAAACTTGAAACTTGAAAATGAAAGTGAAGAAGAAGAGGAGATGAGGTTACATATATGTAAATCCCAAAAGGAGGTCAAAGGTCGAGCTAATCTGAGCCATTGGCCAGATTCGGTATCTGATCTGACGGTCGAGTACAAACGTGGGGATGGCGGCATAAAGTTGGCAGGCGAATAGATGTGGGCATGATACGAAAGCACTCAAGTACTCCGGTTGAGCAACCCCTGGCTGAAGCGTGTCCACTCTTAAGTACATTAGGCAGTACAGTGTCCAAGGAGGGCAGTTCAAAAGTTTCCTTCTCATAGGATTCGAACTAATACTTTTGAGGGGACAAAATGTTACACCCAGATTTCGAGCATGAGGAATTATGATCCCGAAATCTAGGCTCATTAGGTGTAAGCTCAAAATATGCACAGTCCTCATATGATCCTCCAGTCAGACAGTTTCACTGTAGACGACGATCTTGTGAGCTCAAGCAGTATGTAGCCTCAAAGATGCTTCGAGTGTATGAGGTAAGCTCGCAATAGCAAAGGGTTCAACACTTGTATATATTTCTTGATGTATCTCTTGCCCTCAGACAAGATGATCCGAGCTCGAGAAGCATAAGCTTGAATATGATGACTCCATCAATAACTTGTTGGGAGTAAAGGCGAAGCAAGAATGGCGAGCTCGTGATTGGCAAATAATCTCGAAGGCATAATAAACCCAGTATTTAAGCTAGTCAGATATGCGTGAATGTATTTATTGTTATGACTTCCCAATGTTTAAGGGATCTAATGTTATATTGTTATTAAATCCCACATTTTATGGGAGGTAACCACGTACGTAGTAAATAATATATTTATTTGCATTAATTATTTGATTCATAGAATATCTTCCCGAAATATGTGGGAACGAATTCTGACCTTCTCTATAAATAGAGAAGGAAACACCATTTGTAAAGGGAGGAAAGATTGAGATTTTGAGAGAAAACTTTGGGCAACTATTCTCTGAAAGTTTCCAAGAAACTTTAAAGAACTAATAATATAGACTCGTGGACTAGGCAGATTTTTAACTGCTGAACCACGTAAAAACATCTTGTTTTCATCATATTATTTCACTTACCCTGGTATATTCTTGTTTAATTACTCTCCTTTTTAAGTTGACGAAAAACGGCGTCAACAAGGCTCCTATTTATAGAGTTTTGAGATACCCTTTGAATTTCAAATTCCACCAACCCCATGGCTGTTACCAATGTTTAATTGGATGTTTATGGAATTAAAATGGAGATTTGGGATTACTTGTGAAGTTAGAACCATTCAAATTGGAAAAAACTAAAAAAACAATTTGGTTGTCAGCCTCACTGGCCGCAGCCAAGACTATCAGTGGTCGCAGCTACTGGCCTCTGTCCCCCAGGCCGCAGCCACAGGCCATTTTCAACATAAAATGTCATTTTTCCAAAACATTCCAAAATGTCCCAAATCCTTTCCCACATTATTTTGTAACCTCCAAACACCTAATGGGAGTTAAAAACATGTCTTCAACAGCCATATTTCCTAATGGTTTTGTGAAATCCAATCTCAAATGTGTAACATAAAATATACACATTGTACGCCCTGATATTCAGCTCGGGTCTTTTATGCAGCTCGAGTACAGCTGGCTAGCTAAGAACAGTACTAAAGGATCTGCCAGTTGATATCTCCTCTGCGAAGGCAGTGCGACTCCCCAGGTAATCACATGAGCTGAGGAATATGAAGCATGAAGACACGATTTGGAGACGCATATAAAGCATCGCGTCCTAGACGCGAGCTAGTGTTATACCCAGGTCAAGGTACGCTGAAGATCTGCCATTTCTAGGAGCCTTTGTAAACCCGGATATGTTATATATAAACGTGTGTGTTCAGACATTACATGTCCGTTTATCCTTGAATTCTCAGACACGTAACATAAACATGCATGATCAGACATCACGTGTCTAATTACGCCAGACGACCCATAATCAATTTCACCTAATGATTAGACCATACCTTAATATACATTGTAATATTCATCATCCGTGCGAGACAGGTCACAAATGATGATTTGTATTCACATGACAACCCCAACACCTATCCTGGGATGGTTCTTCTATAAATACCGAGACCTTGGATAAAAAGGGAGGTTGGGTTTTTTCTCTGAAATGCAAATACTCTGTCAAAATATAGAGAGATATACAGTAATAATATTGACTCGTGGACTAGGGGAATTTTAGACTCCAAACCACGTAAAAGGGAACGAGTGTTCTTAATATTTCTTTATTAACATCCCTAAATGTTATTATCCTTACTACGGTTTATCCTTAAGCACTAATTTATTCCAGCTAATTACGTAATACACTGTTGGCGAAAAACCACGTCAACAGTTTGGTGCTTTCATTGAGAGCTACAAATTAGTGCTATCGAAAAAGATTCAAAACAAAATTCATCATGGTGGTCACTCGTTCAAGGCACGATAACGAAACAGATCAGCATGGTGGGTAGGAGGCTCGCCATACCGCTGTTTCTAACGAACAAGGCCCAGAAATTCAACAGCGGTCGGGAAAGCAACCGATGGGCCACGATGACACGGGAAGTTCAGCACCTCTGCCGCCGAATCCGAACCCAAATTACTTGACTGCGGTGGAGTTAGAGAACATGCAGTTGAGGAGCCATCTAGCCAAAGCAAACAAGCAAATCGAGGAGGTCTTGGCTCGACTACCCCCTCTTGCAACCGACGTTAACGTCGGAAGGGGGAAAGGTGGGACTCATAAGTCCCACCGGGATAGTCGACCCAGGCCAAGTCAATCAGTTAAAACCTCAACCCCGAGTTCTACGCCCATGTCACGAGATCACCAGGGAATCCCGTTCGGCAACTTTCTCAGGGATCATCAACGAACCAGCCGATCGGTCAGAACCTCGACTCCGAGTTCAGCACCACCATCAAGTGTGCCCAGGAGTTCCCATGGCAACCCACGTCAAGGTCAAGGGCAAACTCTCAAGGATGGCATGTCCCAAACGACCTCCCTGCACCGTGATCAGATCACCAAACACAGGGAATCAGAAATGGTGGAGCAGCGAGACCACGAGCTAATTTGGTCCGACCTAATGGGATGAGAATCGTTTCACCTATTAGACATCCTCCGTCACCGATAAGGCATCCATCCCTGCCTCATCCTGCTCGAGACGTTCCTGCCTACGGAACCAGCAGGAGGAATCCTCCTCTCGCTGCCCCTACTCATGCTCCGCGAACCCGCGAAAACATCCCGGATCCTCATCCTCGCCCGCAAGCTCTGGGTTTCTCTAATGGAAGCTATTGGATGGAGGGATGTCGAAGTGTTAGGACCAGCACAGATTTGAGAAATCAGCTGAGTTCAGCACAGAACCCTCGAGTTGATCCACAAACCGATCTGCGAGATCGCCTAAACTCACAAAGGTGAAATCCAGCTCGCGATGGATTCAGTGGCACTCACCACGAGGGAAGTCCTTCTGAAGTACATGATAACGAGAATGTCCCACCAAACCAAGCTCGAGCTTGGAGGGACAATAACCTGCCAAATGTGTACGTCCAAACGGGAGCTATTGAACAGCCCCAAGGAGCCAAAGACCAAACCCTCGAGAGATTAGCCCAGATGAAGGAACTGATGAAAAGACTCCCATGAGAGAAGAAAAAAGACAAGTATGACTCAGGGGACGAGCTCGAGCTCTTCGCCCCCAACATCGCAGCAACACCATAACCACCAGGTTTCAGGGTGCCCCATTTATCCAAATTTAATAGAGATGGGGATCCGTCCGACCACCTGGGAATGTTGAATAGTCTGATGATGGCCCATAATATCGGACCTGAGTTGGGGTGCTTGGTATTCCCTTCAACTCTGGTCGAATCGCCCAGGCAATGGTTCAAGCAATACAAAAGACATTCTATCAGCTCGTGCAAGAGCTTCTCCGCTGACTTTAAGAGGGCGTTCTGGGCTTCTCAAGCAGCTCGTATCAAGGCAGACTCCCTTGCAAACGTAAAGCAACAGCCCAGGGAACCTTTGAAAGCTTATTTGAGTAGGTTCACCAATATTGTTGCGCGAACAAGAGACACGGATGAAAGTTCTAGGCTTATGGTGATGAGAACAAGAATCCTAGTTGGGGGAGACCTTTGGAAAGAAATTCAAAGAAAGGGCGTCAACATCATGGATGATTTCCTGAACAGGGCTCAAAGATGGATCAACTTGGAAGAGGCTCGAGCTTTGGTCGCCGGAACCAACCAAGTCCCTGCCTAGCCCGTTGGAGCGGTAACGGACGTTGCAGCTATGGCTCAAACTGGTACCCAAAATAACCAATGGGGAGGTTACAAGAGGAAGGGAAGTGGGGAAGGTATCCAGAACGGTTCAAAGAAAAACAAGTCTGTGGAGAAGTTCAAACCAATCTACCCGACTTACGCCGACCTCACGGATACCAAAGAGCGCATCTTCTTGGCAAATTCTGCCTGCCTTCTGTGAAAGAAGCCGGAACCTATAAAAAATCAAAAGGCGAAGAGGGACCCTTCAAAATTTTGTCGATTCCACAATGACATTGGTCACAACACTGATGACTGCAGGCACTTGAAGGATGAGATCGAGACTCTCATCAGGGCCGGGTCTCTGGCCCAGTATGCGCGGAATCGAATCACTCCTAATCAGCTCACTGGGCAAAACGTTCAATCAGCTCTGGAAACCACCGCAAATCAGACCGGAGCTCAGGTGAATCAGGATACCCCTGCTTCGATAACAGGGGGAAAGATAACAACCATCTCCGGAGGCCCTCATCTGGCAGGAATGAGAAAAAATTCCCATAAGAGGTATGTCAATGAGCTGAGGTCTCACAATGGAGTTGAGTTCGTCCCGAGGCAGCGTTTATCTAAGCAACAACGATTGGAGAAGCAACCAATCATTTTTACTGAAGAAGATGCCAATCATGTCCAGTTCCCACATAACGACCCTCTGGTCATAACCGTCCAGCTCGCCAATCAGAGAGTTAGACAGACACTGGTTGATGACGGGAGTTTTGTGAACCTACTATTCAGGTCCACACTAGACAAAATGGGATTGTCTGTGACCAAGCTGAAGGCAACCTCCATGATGCTATATGGATTTTTCGGCGAGGGATCGGAAGCTATCAGAACGATCGAGTTAGTGATAACCTTGGGCAAGGGACCACAAACTATTTCCAAGCTGCTCGAGTTTGTGGTCGTCGATTGTCCAACTGCGTACAATGCAATCTTGGGAAGACCCACGCTGATGGCATTCAAAGCCATAACATCTGTCCGCCACCTCATGATCAAATTCCCCTCATCTACGGGAATATGTACTATCCAAGGTGATCAGCTTGCTGCTAGGGAATGCTATAGCATTTCCATGAAGGTAAAATCACAACCCGGGCAGCAGACGATGGCCGTGCAGGATGGGGGCAATGAATCCCAGGAAGTGAGAATTGATCCTGGGATGGAAGAACCTCAGCAAGTCAGTGGCAAAGGTACTGTCCCGAGCGATGATATTGATCCATGAATAGGCGAAGATAGATCCGAGCTCCAGGCTATCAAAGAACTCGAAGAAGTGAACATCGACCCCAATGATGCTTCGAGGGTGGTTAAGCTTGGGAAAAATCTTGACACTAGAGAAAGGCGGAGCTGGTAAAAGTTTTACAAGAAAATCTAGATGTCTTTGCTTGGTCCCATGAAGACATGGTAGGGATCAGTCCGAGTATCATCATGCATACCCTCAACTTGGACAAAAGCATGCCTGCAAAATCCCATAAACAAAGGCGTCGGGGTAGAACTCGAGCTGAGGCCCTGGAAGAAGAAGTAGCTCGGCTTTTAAAATGTGGTTTTATTCGTGAGGCAAAATACCCGATCTGGGTCACCAATCCTATTCTGGTCCCAAAGACAAATGGGAAATGGCGGACCTGCATCGATTTCTCTGATTTGAACAAAGCATGTCCCAAGGATTGTTTCCCCTTTCCAAGGATTGACCAATTGGTTGATGCCACCGCGGGGCACGAGCTCATGTCCTTCATGGATGCCTACTCTGGATATAACTAGATTGCTATGAACCCCGCGGACCAGGAGCATACTAACTTTATGACTCTGACCAACGTTTATTGTTATAAGGTCATGCCTTTCGGGCTGAAGAACACTGGGGTGACCTACCAAAGATTGGTCAACAGAATGTTCACTGATCAGATCGGGAAAAACATGGAAGTGTGTGTTGATGACATGCTGGTCAAATAAAAAACTGCCGATAACCATGTTTCCAACCTGAAGGAATGTTTTGGGATCCTGAGAAAGTATAGTATGAGGTTAAACCCCCGGAAGTGTACTTTTAGAGTGGCGTTGGGAAAATTTCTGGGGTACATAATCAACACCAGAGGAATAGAGGAGAAACCCAACAAAATCAGATTGCTGCTAGAAATGCCTTCGCTCAAGTCGCATAAATATGTCCAAAGTCTAACAGGAAGATTGGCAGCCCTTAATCGGTTTATTTCTAAGTGGGCTGACAAGTGTTTGCCATTCTATAACTTGCTCCGGGGAAACAAAAAGTTTGAATGGATTGAAGAGTGCGAGCAGGCTTTCCTCGATCTAAAGACACACTTGGCCGAGCCGCTAGTATTGTCTAAAACAACGGCAGGAAAGCCCATTTTTCTTTATTTAGCTGTGACGAAAAATGCGGCCAGCGCCGTGCTGGTCCGAGAAGAGGACCGAGTTCAAAAGCCAGTATATTATATAAGCAAAAGACTCATCGGAGCTGAATCTCGGTATCCACTAATGGAAAAGATGGTGTTCTGCCTCATTACGGCCTCCAGGAAGCTTAGGCCGTATTTCCAATCCCATTCAATCCACGTACTGGCCAATCAGCCTTTAAGGTAGGTGCTACAGAAACCTGAGGCATCGGGGCATCTATTGAAGTGGGCAGTCGAGCTCAACCAGTTTGAGATACTGTACGTACCCCGAACTACGATTAAAAGCCAAGCCCTGGCTGATTTCATGGCTGAATACACCGGATTCCAAGAGGAGCCCTTAAGAGAACCAGTGCAGGAATTATGGAGAATCTTCGTGGATATGTCATCTAATGAGAATGGGTCCAGAGCTGGAATCATCTTAATATCCCCAGAAGGGCATCATTTCCACTCTGCACTGCGGTTCAGATTCGTGGCATCCAACAACGAAGCTTTATTGGTCGGGCTTAGAGTAGCGAAAGAGCTGAAGGCCAGGGCCGTCTGTTTAACGCCCAAACGTGACTTCCACTTAGCGGTTGTCGTAGTATAGATCGGGCGGTCGAT
This sequence comes from Humulus lupulus, assembly GCF_963169125.1. Classification (NCBI taxonomy): domain Eukaryota; kingdom Viridiplantae; phylum Streptophyta; class Magnoliopsida; order Rosales; family Cannabaceae; genus Humulus; species Humulus lupulus. The sequence goes on along the minus strand of NC_084794.1, from coordinate 282,208,494 downwards.
TCCACAAGGAGGTAAAGAAACAAGTTAATCAATAAATAAATGTTAGAGATAAATAATGTGAGGAAAATGGAAAGAGTGATATTTTTTTTTTAGATTTAAAGATTAGAAATAAAGATAGATTAAAATGTGATGTAACAATAGGTAACAAGTAGGAAGGATCAAGAATCACCAATATGCATACTTATTTAATTGGATCTTTGATTCACAAAAATTACACAAATAGATAGTTCACATCCCAACTATTCATTTGGAAGATTTAACATTAAAGCACAAATATATTTTACAAAAATGTATTCAAGTGATTATTATTCTTTACCATGGAATGATGAGATAAATCTTATGAGAAATCTAAAAATGACACTATACCATTGGCAATAATGCAATAAAAGATTGGACATAAAATCTAACACAAATATTACTTTTACTATTTATAAAATACATAGAAAGAGCATGACTAATTCTATATAGATTTTAGCAAAAGTACATATATATGAGTGAGATGGAGAAAATGATAAAGATATTATCTATATTATTTTCACTAATTTGATAATACATAGAAAGTGCATGACAAAATCTATATACTATTAGTAAACATAAATATAGATAATAAGATGAAGAAGTAGAGATGAAAGAAAATAAATCACTAAAATATATAAACTTTAAGCACATGGTGAATCAAAAATACCAAACAAAGTCATAGTGCATATAGGATCATTCTAACCTTCCTAAGAAGGTTAGCCTATTATGCTAGACATTCTCATGAAATTCTAGAGAGAAAATATGAGAAATGAGACTAAAATTTGGTAGAGTTTTGCTACCTAAAAATTACATAGAAAATGTGAAGAAAGTGTCCCTATTTATAGATGGAGAAAATGACTAAAAAGAAATTAAACAACAATTTGGGGTTTACAAAATAAATATGAAATATTAATAATAAAATATGATTTTGAAAAATCAAATCTTATTATAAATATTAACCTAGTTATTTTGGTGTATGGTCAAATGCCCTTTTTCAAAAACACCAAAAAAGATGAGCATTAAAGCTCAAAATGGCAATTTTGCAAGGCCCAATACCCACAAAATGTGGGTTGAAAGTGGCTGTGGCAGATGAGGGTTTTGACCCACTCCCAACCAATAAAAATGTGCCACGTAGGCAGGCTGTTGGGAAGGCTTCAGATTGGGCTTGTTCACTTTGTTGGGCAGCTGGGTGGAGCATGTGAAGGAGGCGAGTTGGGCCTTCATATGCATTTGAGCCACTGGAGATGGGCATTCGGCTGAAGCATTGGCTGATGGGAAGAGCTATGCTGAAGAAACTTGGTGTGAAGGGTCACGTGGGTCAAGGCTGAAAGGAGCTGATGGATGTCTCTGGACACGTGGCGCGCTGGGGCGGTGACACCTGGCGAAGAGGTGGAGAAAGAGGCCAGCAGGCCTGGGCTTTCATTTGGGCCTTCGGGACTGGGCCAAACTCCTTCAAAAATGCCATTTTCTTCATTCCTTTCTTCAACTTTATTTATTTATTTCTTTTCTTTTCTTTTGTGACAAAATGCATATTTAATTCCTACAAAATAACAATAAATTAAATCATAATTAAATATTTTCATTTATAAAATAAATCATATTAATTCAATGAAAATATTAATTAAACTTAATATATTTTGGCTATTAAAATCAATAAATAATGCAATTTTCACTACTAATCACCGTCCAATGATACAGCGATTCCCAGCTCATGGTAAACCAAGTGTCTGGGGAATATCAAGCGCGGGGGACCAAGATGGCGGCTTACATGGCCAAAGTGAAGAAGGAGTTGTCCGAGTTTGAATATGGCCTAGTCGAGCAGATCCCTCGCGAGCAGAATGCCAATGCCAATGCGTTGGCTAGACTCTCTACCTCCAACGAAGCCGAAACTCTGAGCATAATACCAGTAGAATTCTTGGAAAATCCGAGCGTGGCAAAAAGTGCGATGGAGGTCGAGATGGTCGATATCAGGTCGACCTGGATGACTCCCATAATAGAGTATCTTACGACAGGGAAATTTCCTGCTGAACGAAAAGATGCGAGGAGAATACTCTATCAAACTCCTAGGTATACAATCATAGACGGGACGTTGTACCGACGTGGCCATTCCTTGCCTCTTTTGCGGTGTGTTCTGCCAGAGGAAGCCAAAACTATTTTGCAGGAGGTGCATGAAGGCTTCTGTGGGGATCACGCTGGGGGGCAAAACCTGGCCGTAAAAATACTAAGGCAGGGGTATTATTGGCCTACTTTATCAAAGGATTTCATCTCCTATGTCCAAAAGTGTGACAAGTGCCAGCGATTTTCCACAGTCGCTCGAGCTCCACCAGTCGAGCTGAAAATGATATCATCCCCATGGCCATTTGTTGTGTGGGGAATCGATTTAATTGGAGCCATGCCCACGGTAAAATGAGGAGTTCGCTATGCAATAGTGGCCATCGATTATTTCGCGAAGTGGGCGGAAGCGGAGCCCCTGGCAACAATTACCTCAAAAAGGGTTCTCGACTTTGTAGTCAAGAGCATTGTTTGCCGATTTGGACTGCCTAGAAAGATTATATCAGACAATGGAACCCAGTTCGATAGCGATTTCTTCATCGAATTTTGTGATAAGAATGGCATAATTAAGAGTTTCTCTTCAGTGGCCTACCCACAGGCCAACGGGCAGGTCGAGGCAGTAAATAAGACACTTAAAGCAAGCCTTAAGAAAAGGTTGGACAAGGCCAAGGGATTTTGGCCCGAGCAGCTATCGTAGGTGCTATGGGCGTACCGGACCTCCCACCGAACTTCCACGAGGCACACCCTTTATTCCTTGACTTTCAGAAGTGAAGCCGTCCTTCCCATCGAAACAAAGATAACCATGCACAGGCTCCAGACCATTAGCCAGGAACGGAATGACGAGTTACTCAGCGCGTCCCTCGACCTAATTGATGAAAAACGAGAAGATTCACAGCTATAACTTGTGCATTACCAGCAAAAAATCACTCATTATTTTTATTTGAAGGTCAAGAGGTGTATCTTTGGTTTAGGCGACCTAGTACTCCGAAGGGTCTTTTTGGCAGGCAAAGACCCCAAAGATGGAGCTTTGGGATCGAACTGGGAAGGGCCCTATCAAATAGTGGAAGTCATACAGGAGGGAACCTTCAAATTAGCTCGACTTAATAGAGAAACAGTTCCACGGACCTGGAATGCTATGCACCTAAAAAAGTATTACCAATGATCGTACCACTTGTCTATGTAAGGCTTAGTTATTAAAGCCATTTAATTTAAGAAATGAAACAATCATTATGTATTTCTTGTGTTTTTAGATGGTTTCATCTACGTGTTAGTTCAGGCGATAGTGTTGGTCCAAAGCAATCAAGAAAGTTCACTTTCTGATTGCCTGGGGGGCATATAACCCAAGAAGAGGTCCGAAACTTGGAAGTTAGTAAATTGATTAACCGAGTGTTTATTCTAAAAAATGCGAAGTGTCAATAAAACTAACACGAACTAAGTTTTAATTAAATATCCTGGATACAACCAGGTCCGAAACTTGGAAGTTAGTAAATTGATTAACCAAGTGATTTTTCTAAAAAAACGTGAAGTGTCAATAAAACTAACACGAACTAAGTGTTAATTAAAAACCTCGGATACAACTGGGTCCAAGGCCTGATACTTAACAAGTAGGATATAAATCAACATCAATTTTGGCTACGACCAAAAGTAAAGTATCTATCCCAACCTAAGAGTCATTTCCTAATATTTTAAGCGTACAAGTCATGGAGCATAAGAAAAATCAGGGAATAGGTAAAAAGTAGATGCTTGAATTATAAAATAAATTGTTCCGAGGAAAATAACCTCATTCCAAGCCAAAAACGGCAAATTTTTACAAACAAAAGAGGTGTAAAAATTAAACAAAGGAAAAAGAAAATTAAGCCCCTCTAGGGCGCTCTGAGGACGTCACCTCCTCGATCTCCTGCCCGCTAGTGATGGAGGTTTCCCCAGTCTCAAACTACTCTTGTTGTGCCCGCGCCTTGAACTTCTCAAGATAGAGATCCCACACTTCAAAGGGAAAAAAAGGAGAAGTTGCCTTCTTGGTTGTAGGCCCAACAATGGTAGAGCCTGCTCTCCATGGAGGATATTGAGGCCGCCTTCTCCTCCTTAGTAGTAGCCTCCGCCTCTAACTGCTTGGCCTTGACCTCCGTGAGCTCAGCCTGTAGGACGACCAGGGAAGCCTTCGCTGCCTGCTCACCCTCTTGGGCCGCAGTTAAGGTAGCCTTTGCAGCCTGCTCGCCTTCTTGGGCTGTCGTCAGGGCAGCTTTGGCGCTTAATTCACCTTGTTGAGTAGCTGTGAGGGCAGCTTGGGTAGCAGATAGGGCGGCCTAAGCGGTCTGGAGCTCGGCCTTGAGCTCTTCATTCATGGCCCTGGCCCGAGCTATGCTGCGATGTTGAGCCAAGACCGCCTGCAAAAAGTAAGAAAGCAGTTAGGCACATACTAGGATAAAATTAAAAGAATATGCTAAGTCAAGGGAAGTTGGCTTACTGTGAGGTTCATCCCTAGTGCGGATTCCATGACATTCTCCGAGCTCCTCTCCTCGATCGCCCTCAGGTCCGTCGGTTTGTCCTTATAGAAGTGCTCCACCATGTGGTTCATCGTCTCGTAGATGGTCCTCTGGAAGGTATCTGGAATTCGCTCCAGGTCCTGAGCATTGACCGGGATGCGTACGGTGGGGGCAGGGATGATCGGAGCTGGGGGATCAACCAATGCTGTCTGGTCCTGGGCAGGACCGGAAGGTGCTGTCTGGTCCCGAGCAGGACCGAAAGGTGCTGTCTGGTCCCGAGTAAGTCTGGAAGGAAACCGGGAAGGAGGTAAAGGCGGACCCCTTTTGTATTGAGCAGCAACAGCTGGAGTTGTTGAGCTCTCGTCCTTCCCCTTAGCCGGGGATTTAGAGGTCGTTCCTGCCGTGGGTGGCACCTTCTTGGATGAGAATCGGGGCTTCTTTACAATCGGCCCCAAGCTAGATTTCCCTTCCTGAAACATCGCACGGATGTCAGGAATCCCTTGTTTGCCATCTCCTCGCCTGAAAAAGAAAGGGAAGTACGTAAGTATGTGTGCAAATCCTTCAGTCCACAAAGTATGTATGCATGTGTAGGATATAACAAAAAGTCATACCCTCCAAGCTAGAGGAGGAGTCTACTGCCACGATCTCCAACCTTGGAACCGCTATAGGAGAAGGGGAACCTAAGTTTATAACTTCTTGGATTAGGGGAGGTTTGGGCTCGGGTTCTACCTCGGAGCTGGACCCCTCCACATATTGCCTAAGTCCAGGGGAAATGACACCTTGGAGAAGGGAAGGCTATGACCAAAGGTTGGTCCCGTACTCTTCGAAAAGGGCCGACCTAAAGGAGAGGGTGTTATCTACAATTATGGTTCCCTTAGGATGGCCCATGTCATGGCGAACCACTAAGTGATCCATGCACTGGAGTAGGGTTATGTTATGGTCGGGGTCATTAGGGTGATGGTGCATAAGCTGGTTTGGGTTAAACCTAACTAGCCTAAGGTCAACGACAGCCCTATCTAAGTCCCTAAAGGGGTACGGGTTACCTTGGCCAGAGGGGCCGGCTGCTGCCCCCGATGAAGCTCGTCCCACGTCTAGGTCCCGAGCGGCCTCAAGTCCTCGCCTCTTTCGCACGAGTGGCACCTCGGCCTCTTCTTGATCTTCATCATCATCGACCTCAACACCCCGTTCAGAGATGGGCGCTAGCTCGCGGGCGGCCGGGTGGTTAGCCCGAGTCCTCCTCAAGGCCAGGGTCTGGCCTTTAGCAATCAACTTACACACCAACATTGTGTCATCAGACACGAGCTGGCGGTGATCCTTCTCTCTAGACGGAAGCCTCGCCAGAGTGTCGTATTGACCACCAAGGGTCACGAATTTGGCCGTCCTCGTAAAAATGGCTGCACGAAGATACTCCAGTCGGTATACACGCGAGAAGACTAAGTAAGAAAAGAATAATTAAGCGAGCTAGGAAAGGAAAGAAGACTTACGAGGATGGTTGAAATATCGGTGTTCATAGTTGTGAAATCTATTAGACATAAAAAACTGGTCTTTAAAGTCGTTGGGGTGGCTGGGCAACTCGATGACTGCGGGTGAGTTCAGGAACCGGGTCAGATAGTAGAACCCATCGCCTCGTCCCCGTTGATCCGGGCTGGCTTTGAGGCAAAAGAAATAGAGAATGTCTGCAGGGGTGGGGACCTCCCACTCATGCTTCAAGAAAATGTACTTCAGCCCCGCCAACAGCCGATACGAGTTCAGGGGGAGCTGGAACGGGGCCAACTGCACATAGTTGAGGAAGTTGGTGAAATAGTGGTCAAGGGGATGGGAGGCCCCGACCTTTAGGTGCTCATCACTCCAAGCCGCGAAATCATCCTGGAGTGGTGCGCAGCTCCTCTCACCTTCGAAGGGAGGTTAGACGATGAGAATGCCAGTCCCGACCTCAATATTGTAGGACATCATGTTCTTGTTGACCCTTCCTTGGGTCGTGATCTTAGAGGTTATCCTCTCTGCCTCGAAGAAGGCATCAGGTCCTACTACGACCTCTTCCTCCACCACGAGGCTGAACTGGGAGATAGGGGACTCAGAGGCGACCTCTTTTCCTTTGTTGGCTCATTAAGATGATGAGCCAGCTGCGTTCTTCTTGGGTGTCCTTTTCTTGGGTGCCATCAGCTCGCCTATCGAACAAGAACGATGGAACTCTTAGTGGGTGACCTAGGATTGTTATACAGGCAAGAAATAACAAAGAAAGGCTGAGGATTCTAACACACGAGCTTATGCAATCTCAGCCCGCGGTGTAGTGCCACACGCTACCTATGCTACACGCCTAGGTTTCCCAGCAGACCCTTGATGTTTAGGGATCCGTGTGTCAAAAAATAAGGCCACCACCCTCCTTGGGAAGTGGTTTAGAGAAAAATTTCCCAAGAAGCGTAGCCCCTAAGCCACCTAATGTCGAGCCCTAAAAACCTTTCATCTTCTACATGCCGAATAGGTATTTTCTAAAAAATTTCCCAGGAATCACCCAAAGATTTACCCAGTTTATGAACATCACAATCCTAGATATATTTTAGAACCTACTCAATAAACCTAAACTGAAACCTATGTATCAAAAACGTTTGGAAACAGCCTAATACTAATGACAGTGAAGTGCAGATTAGCATGATAAAGAAAGAAGAGAAACACACAAAAGTCAGTAAAAGAAAATTTCTAGTAAAACAAAAAACTTACAGTGTATTCTTCGACGAAAGGAATGAGCAACGTAGAAGGAAAGTTCCTAGAGAAATCCTTGGTGACTGGGTTTCCAAAGGTTTTGGTGGCAAATTTCTGGGATTTTATGAGAAAAGGAAGAAGGGTTTTTGAAGTTCAGAAGAGAGAAAATGAGAAAAAGTTTCGAATAAAAGGTGATGAACACTGAAAATTACCAACCCTATTTATACGTAATAGGCATAAAGAAACATGGATCATCCGATCAAGCTAATGCGAGATACAAGGTTCATGTTTCGAAAGATTAAACGGCGGCAAAAACGTGGTCAGGCCATTTAATACAATCCTCGAAACCCAAACAAACGCCAATCACGGCGTTCCACGTGTCCAGTACTCAAGTAATGAATAAATATGGATAATCGCAACAGAAGTTTAAAAGTCCCCACCGTGTCAGTCAGAGGATGACGTCATAAGACAGGGGCAGGACTTAGGGGGAAAATGTACACCCTGATATTCAGCCCGGGTCTTTTATGCTGCTTGAGTACAACTGGCTAGCTAAGAACAGTACTAAAGGATCTAGTTGATATCTCCTATGTGAAGGCAGTGCGACTCCCCAGGTAATCACACGAGCTGAGGAATACGAAGCATGAAGACACGATCTGAAGACGCATATAAAGCATCACACCCTAGACGCGAGCTGGTGTTATGTCCAAGTCAGGGTACGTTGAAGATCTGCCATTTCCAGGAGCCTTTGTAAACCCCGGATACGTTATATATAAACGTGTGGTCAGACATTACATGTCTTTTTATCTCTGAATTCTCGGACACGTAACATAAACGTGCATGATCAGACATCACGTGTCTGATTACGCCAGACGACCCATAATCAATTTCACCTAATGATTAGACCATACCTAAATATATATTGTAATATTCATCATTCGTGCGAGACAGGTCACAAATGATAATTTTTATTCACATGAAAACCCCAAAACCTATCTTGGGATGGTTCTTCTATAAATACTGAGACCTTGGATAGAAAGGGAGGTTGGGTTTTTTCTCTGTAATGCAAATACTCTGTCAAAATATAGAAAGATATACAGTAATAATATTGACTCGTGGACTTAGGGGATTTTAGACTCTGAACCACGTAAAAAGGAACGAGGGTTCTTAATATTTCTTTATTAACATCCCTAAATGTTATCATCCTTATTACGGTTTATCCTTAAGTACTAATTTATTCCAGCTAATTACGTAATACATTGTTGACGAAAAACTGCATCAACACACATTATTGGGTAATATTTGGGAGTTACAAATTTGTAACTAATTTTTGTAACTCCAAAATATGTCACATTTTGGCACACACATGTGTCCAATTTTTATGACTCTCAATAATATGTTACAAGATGTGACAAATCACATTTTGTCACATTATTTAATCTAACATTATATTATATGAAATAATATAACACTATCAACAATCAGTTTCAATATTCAAACAACCCAGTTAAAACATTACATATCAAACCAAGTACAAAATAAATCCAAAAATAATCATTTCTTGCATGTGGTTTTGTTGTGTCCATAACATCCATAATTGGAACACTTCTGTTGCTTTTTTTCCCATCAACATTAGAAACCTTACCCATTACTTTCTTTGATGACAATTCAGGTGCGGAATTAGTCTTCTCCTTTGGAAACTCTCATCTCGAAGGAATTCGTTTATTCTTTGGTCTCCATGGGGGAATTAATTTCACTGGTTTGATAACAACTTGAGACTTAACCTCTTATGTAAGATGTTGTTCTATTTCAGGTGGTAACGGATAAATTGCTTCTACATAAGCCATCCTCCAAAATTCAGTCGTGTATTTTGAGCAGAGACTATATACATCTACTCCACGATACATTGCCGCAGCGACGCCCTGAGCACATGGAATCTTATCAATGGCAAACTCTCGACATGTACAAGAATGTTGCGATCATTGTCGTTATCTTGCACTTTCCATGTAAATAAACTAACAATGTCTCTACTATTTTTTATTACAATTGGTTCAATCTCCATCATTGTTGTTATCTTGTAAGTTAATTTTATATCGAAGAGGTTGTGATCGACTTCTGTAACTTCATAAATGTGATCAACTAACTCCTCGTAAGTTAGGTTAGTTTGTACCAAACTTAATCTTGATCGTGAGCCATTTGAAATCCATTTCCACGAGTCCTCATTCTTTTTCCACATTCCATCACATAATATTACAATATTTTTGAATGACATCTGAAAAAAAAAAATACAATAAACAAATATAAATTATTGGTATTACTTATTAGAGAATATATTTTTATACTCAATGGAAATATGGAAAAACCAAAATACAACTCTATGCAAAAATACAATAGACAAGAAAATATTGATTAAAGAAAGATTACATCTCAATTGCTCAAAATACAAGTAAATAAAAAGATGTAGAAGAAGAAGATTACAAACTCAAAACAATAATAATACAAGTAAATAAGATCAACAAAAGAATGAAAACACAAACAAACTCTCACACAACCAAAGTGTAGAGTAGTGGGGATCACCAACTTGAACAAGGTTCAAAACCTTTGTCCAAAAGCTTATTTCCCCTTATTCTCTAAGCACTAAGGGATCTCTTTAGGAAATAGCTCTCAGGAATTATCAAGCATTTTTGGTGTGTTTTCCAGCCAAGTGCTTTGTGGATGGAAAATAGTGTGTCTTACAAATGAGCATTAGGCTCCTATTTATAGAGTTTTGAGACACCCTTTGAATTTCAAATTCCACTAACCCCCATGGCTGTTACCAATGATTAATTGACTGTTTATGGAATTAAAATAGAGATTTTGGAGTTACTTGGCTGTTGGAAACGTTCAAAATTGGATAAAGCCGAAGTTTGGAAAATGCTGTCAGCAGCTCAGGTTGTGGCCCAAGACGTTTTTTCAGCAACCAATTTTCCAAATTTGCCAATACGTTCCAAATTCATTCCCACTTGATTTTGTAACTTCCATACACATTATGAGAGTTAAAATCACATCTCTAACAGCCATATCTCTTATGGCTTTGAGAAATTCAAATCAAAATGTGTAATATCAAATCTACACATTATTGGGTAATATTTGGAAATTACAAATTTGTGATTGAATTTGTAACACCAAATATGTTACATATTTAGATATTTCACATATATCTAAATAATGTAACTCTCTATTATATGTTACAATATATGACACTCTTTGTCACATTTATTTAATCTAAAACATTATATTATAAATAATATAACATTCCCCCACTAGATTAAATAATATATCTATTGTAACACTTATTTAATCAATCAAACATTATATAAAATATAATATTACTTTGATTAAAAAGTTATATTAAAAAATGAAAATCAAGTTGAAAATCTAGAAATTCAACAACCTATCTGAAAATTAGACAACCTGTCTGATAATTCAACAACCCATCTAAAAATTCGACAGATGGTTGAAAATATACGATGATCCGTCTAAAAATTAGACTACTTGTCTAAATTTGAAAGATTGTCTAAAATTTAGACAGGTGGTAAAAAAAATATGAATATTGGTCTGAAATTTAGACAACTGGTTTAAAATATGAGACTCATTGTCAAAAAATTAGACAAGTTGTCAAAAAATTCTGAATTTCTCTATCTCGAAAATAGCCGAAACAATCATTAATTTTTCCAGATTTTCAAGCTTTAACCTCCATAAAACTCCAGAAATAAACCAAAATCCTTACTTATACTTTCAATATACTAAAACAATCATTTTGCATTTTAAATCTATAAAAACAATATCAAAAATCTCATATTTTATATAAAAAAGATTTATAAACCAACATTTTGAATGAGTGATGGCCGGATTTGTGGAGAAATGGTGGCAAGCGGTGATGAGCAGTGTTCGTCGGTGGTGGCGGCGATAGGGGGCAGTGATCGCCGGTGGTGGTGGTGGTGGTGGCAGCGGGGGGATGATAGTGGGTGATTGTGGATGGGTGTGGGTGGATGGGTGAGAGGAAGAAGATGATAGTTATTAAGGTTTTTGTTTTAATTTATTATCATTTTATTAAAAGCGTAAAATGGGTAATACAAAAAATTCATTAATAAAATAGGTCATTTAGCTAAAATCTATTGAAATTAGGCTAAAGTGCAAATTGCACTATAAAAGATATCATTTTTTCAAGGACCCCTATTTTTAATTATCTAAAATAATTATAAATATTTTTTTAATATATATTTTAGGGTTGTACAAAAAAATTTGCAACCTAAATAACCCGATAAACCACCCAAACCGATAAAAAAAATACAACATGAATAACTCGATAAAAATTCAAACAATTGGGCGATTTGGAAAGGAAAATTTCAGGGTCTATGTATAATAATATTTACTTCATTGTGCTTTTCCTTTTTTTATAAAAAAAAACTATACTTCATCGTCTTCTTCGTTGATAGACAGTGAGAGCAAAATGATAAGGCACTTGGTGCCAACAACCAATGATTCTCTTACCGTTCCCACTTGACAGCCCAAAATCATCCTCTTTGGCTCCAGTATCATTCAAGTCGACATCATCAATGGTGACCTACGTTGTGATCCTTTTCCAGCACACCTCTCTTCGAAGCCCGATTGAAAACTATGTTGAAGTACCTTCATTGATGATGTGTTCTATAATGTCGCCAGCGACATTGAAGCATTATGAAGGTCGATGTCTCCTTAGGTTCTTTGTCGCTGCCACTTCGAAGAAGATGAAGTCTGAAGGTGTTGCAGCTTGTTGAAGACCTCGTATAAGTGTAAAAAAAAACAAAAATTGGACCGTCAAAATGAAAAAAAAAATCTGTGTCACAGTATAATTGTAATTTTTCTTTAACATTTGGTAATATAAGTAAATTTCTCTTCAATTATTTGTATAATCTAAGGTACTAAAAGAAACACATTCAATTATATGTGTAAAATTCATTCAATTATTTATATATATATATATTGGTTGTAACCTATACATCCAACATATCAAAATTTAAAGTTAGAAGCCTGATTTTCAAATGGAAGAATTGCTTTCTTTTATAAAAACTATAAAATCGTTTTTATAATAAAATTTTCCTTTAAAAATGTAAAGCAATATTTATTTTATTTAAATTTACTGTTTTGAAGATTTTTATAAAATAGTTTTAAAAAATAAAAATAATTTTAAGAAAATATATAGGGAGGGGGGAGTCCAAGAAATATGCTCTACATATACCACATATTATTAATTATATACCTTCTCTCATATTTGAAATTCACACAGAAATGTCTTAAATACAAATTTTGAAGCTTATTACGACTCTCATTCAACTTTTAACATCATATTCGGTAAAATTTTACAAAGTTGAAAAAGTACATTAAGAATTTGATAATGGAAAAGTAAAATATTATTTTTAAATCTATGAGTGTGTTATAAAATAATTTTCTTTCTTTTTTGAAATGCTTTGTGCTAAAACATAAAATGACCAGAAAATTGAGTTTGTATAACTTTTGTCATCGTATTTGGATTATTTTTTTTATTTTATTTTTTGCGAAAATATACAAACTCATTTTTCTTATTGTTTTTTAGCACAGAACCTTTCAGGAAAAAAAATGATAAAAACTATTTTCTATTTTATGGCACACCTATAAATTAAAAATAATTTATTTACTTACTCATTATCAAATTTTTGATGAACTCCTTCAACTTCATAAAAATTTGAGGTAACGGCTGAGTTAAAGGGTGGGTGGCTGAGATGGCGGGGAAGAAGAAGATAACAAAAAATATAATAAGGAGAGATTTGTGAGAAACATTAAAAGGGTATCAAATCAGTAATAAGTGTATTAGGCATATTTTATGAAATTTTCATAAAGAGAAGAGTATTATGCAACCAAAAGAAAGAGCTCAATGAACTATTTTGTTTCGTTTAGTATAATTTGATAGTTAAGCAAAATACATAAACATAAAAGATTTTTTTTTTCAAATATACATTATGTTTTTTTTTATAACTTTTTTACAATAATATTTTTTTTCAAAAATACGAATGTGAATTTATATAAATACAGTTTTCAAAATTTTGTTATTTAAAAAATACGGTCACTTAGTCATTAATTGGGAATCAATAATACATCAACTCAAAGCACACTAAAATATACTCAAAATATAAATAAGAAAACTAAACATATATCCCAAATAAACTAAACAATCACAAAAAAAAAACAACCCCAAAAATATATCAAATAACATATATATACCCAATGTATGCCAAAATTAAAATGAAAATATAACCATATTTATTATAACTCTATAAAAGTAAAGTTATTTATGCCTTTTTTTTGCATTAATTTAGCTTTATTCTCAAGTATTTTTAGTTTAATTTTAATCAATTTTGGAAAAAATTTGCAGCATAAATCCATATGTAGTTGGATTTGTTGCATTTAAATGTCTAAGTAAAAAATTTGGCGGCATAACTCCCTATTATTAGTATCTTGGTGTAACTACCCAAATTTTGTAAGACTAGACTCAATGGAGAATGACAGTGAAATCCTAGTGGTCAACTTGACCCTGTGTACAAGCATTTCTGGAAATTGCACCCTCCGTCTTATGAGGGAGGAGTGGATCCTATGGAAGCTGAGGAATGGATGAGTGCTATCGAATCCATTTTCGAGCTGATGCAAATCGAGGACAGGGCCAAGATCTCTTGCGCGTCATACATGCTCAAGAAAGACGCCTGCATCTAGTGGGAGAATTAGAAGTTGATCCGTGATGTGAGGACTATGTCATGAGTAGGATTTTTTTTAGCCTTCAATGAATAGTTTTACAACGAGACTATCTGAGCATCCAAGGTGGATGAAATTGTCAATCTGGTTCAAGGAAGTACCTCTGTTGCTCAGTATGCTCAACAGTTCAATCTAGCCAAGTTCGCTGGGAATTTGGTAGCAAATGAAGAAGCTAAGATTGACAAGTTCATGAGGGGTTTGAAACCCATGATAGCTGGTGATGTTGAAATGGCCAATATTAAGGAGATGACTTATGCCAGAGAGCAATGAAAGCTTAAATAATGGAAGATAGAATCTAGAAAGAGAGTGTTGCGAGAAAGGAAACTCGCAAGCCTGGGCATCAGAATAATGACAACAAAAGAAAGGGTCCTGAGAATATAAGAATCAGAGAAACAGTAACCAGAAAGAGAAGAAACCCAAAGGGGGATTCCAGAATCGTCCTTCACAATCACGGTAGAAGAAAGAGTATACCAACTGCAACAAGTGTAACAATAGGCATTTGGGAGAGTACAAAGCTCACACCAAGATTTGTTACAATTGTGGGCAAGAGGGTGTCACTACAAGAAGGACTACCCCAAGGGAAAGCCAACCAAGGAAGCTAAACCAAAGGTCAATGATGTTAGGAATAGTGTCTTTGAAAACATATGTATTAAATAATGTTTTTATAAAATTAATAAATGAGATGAATTTTTGTATCAGAAAAATCACAAATTTGTTATTGTAACTACAATCTTGTATTGGTACGAGATGATTAAGATTAGGGAACAATTTAAATAGTTTATAGTAAAACAAAGTTATATGTAATATTTGGATTAAATACTTTTAGTACAGGTCACTAGTATATGAATACATGTAATCTAGATTCGGATTACTAAAGTAGAAGGACATCTTAGTAGATGTACTTTGTATCATGTGATTATACAGAATTGGACGGGATATGTTATTAATACTTAGTCAAATATCCTTTTTTTATAAGTATTAATTAAACGTATCAATAAGATGATCATATACAAATTTATATCAATACTGAAGTTACTATGAACTCTTGTTTATGTCATTGGATTCATTTGATTCACTCGTTATGGTTTGTCAAAATGACCAGACTGAAAACTTTTGTTTTGGGGACTCATTGATGTAAGTGGTTGGGGACATAGTATACAAATACAGAATCTATACATTTCCTAGAGAAATTGAATAATGGTTCCCTTAAGGAATAGTTTTTGGAACTGAAAGGTTATTGAGCTCAAATTCATAAATCAGTTTATGAATTAACATTCACTAGTAAAGTTAATGGTACTTAAGGAAACAAGAAAAAATTAAAGAAGTAAAACGGTGATATTATCCTTGTTTTAATTATGAACCAATAATAGATTATTGAATTGTATGTAATGATTAAATCGATAGACGCTTTTTATATTTAAAAAGTACTCTATAAATATATTTTTAGTGGAATACTATTGAGATTAATAAATTAAGGTTATTATATTAAAGAGATTTAATTAATAATTTAAATTTATTGGAGTTTGAAATTATAGGTCCATAGAACCCTGAGGTGGCTCTATCAACACTATTCAAGGTAAAAATTAAAACCAGAATTAATAACTATTCAAAATAAATTACTTTTTTTAATTTCCCTCCATATATATAAATATGTTACCATATATATAATAAACCTCCAAATATGAAACAATGTTATTCACGTGTTAATCAAATAATGTCATTCACTTTTTTTTCTTTTGAATTGCCTCCATATATAAAAGTTTGTTACCAATAAATACCCAAAAAATTAAAAAAAAAATGCATGGCCATAAACGTGAAAAGCAAAAGGAATTAATTATATACATATATAAGAAAAGGAAAAAAAACTAAAAAAACGCATAGCCACAAAAAAAAAATTATGCAATTTTTTCAAAATTTTGATTTCATGTACAGAGTTCATGGGTTTTATACAACACAATAAAATACACATAAACAATCATAAACATACAAAAATCATGAACAATATTATTTTAGCGTTACACATACATAAAATTTAAACATGCAAATAATTATGCTACCATCCAATTTATCTATCTAACATGTCAAAAAATCACATACATGTATATAAATTGGCAGTCTTTGGCATTGAAGCCAGTTGTAGGATCTCATTTATATAAGTCTATATACATGCTCCCTATAAATATATATTCAAAACAATATACATAGTATGTGAATATTACATAGTAGAAAGCATAAAATCATACAAATATGTGAATATTACAAAGATATGTAAATACAATAATAAAATCATTAGATAGTACTTACAAGATGTGTAACGGAATAATGACTACACCATTTGGACTCCCTAACATTTTGTCATTGCTGAATGCTAGGTATTGCAAGGAATCCAAACTCCTTTGAAATAAGACCGGTCTTCCAAGTTTTTCTCTAAAACAATAACCTAGTATTTGTGTGGGCAAGTCTCAACATATGAGAAGAGAATTCATAAAGAGAAAACTAAGAGAGAGTGGGCGGCTAGGTATAGAATATTAGTAGTGAATTTTTATCTTATCAAATTCATCTGACCTAATGCATTCTATAACTAGTATATATAGGCAATTAACTAAGACATAAAATAGGCTTTAGTTTCTCATTTTAATTTAATTCTTTAATATTTATATTTAATTAAATACTTGTCAAAATTAACCAATTATAATTTTGACATTTATTTAATTCATTTTATTAATATTAATACCGATATCAATATTAACAAAATTTTCTCAATTGATTATAATACTCTCTTTTTGAGACTTACACATCTGGTGTGATGTCCTATCCACGATATTGACCGAGTAGATAAGATCGGATGTATTTTCTTACATTGGATGTGTAAAAATCTAGTGTATTGATTTAATCTTAGGACAAAATATTTTTGAACATATAATTACAATTATAATTTACTGTGACCGAGTCACTATAATTGTAACTATACATATGTTCGAAATTTTATAAACGTTTGTATTAATAATAATTAATCATGTAATAAAACATGTAAACAACGTAATTTGATTGAACAAAATGATTTTTACTACTTTATTGATGATGAACTAATTACATAAAAAATGTAGTTTTATAAAGGCATAAAACCCAATAAATACCGGCATATTTCATACATTAATTTAATGTACTAGCATGTATCTATTAGCTAGCTTGTTGTTTTTTTGGTTAATTATTAATTGATATAACATATGTGCAATAACATAATAATTAATTAATAATATGATAGCATGTGTACTATTAAGTTGTCTAAATCTTGATTGCCTTAATTCACTTGGTAAATGAAAATTAAAATGAGTTCACACGTATAAAGTTTGTAAGAACTTCTTGTCAGTCTCTTTTGTTTGTTCATTGCTCTAGAGTTGTAAACGCCGGCAAAAAGTTGATTTTCTTGTAGTATATATTGTGTTTTTTCTTTACTCAATAAGTTGTAGTTTGTTAGTGATTATATTGGACTTTACAGCGGCTAGAACTAGTATAAACCCCTTTGAGACTCAATGTAGCATTAATGGATGGAAAAATTAGTCAAACTTATTATAAGTAGCCAAGATATATGAGTAGAGGTAGAAATTAAACACTCTCCGTGCTGGTCCGTACTACATATAATCCTGATCATTTGGACTATATTATTGGTCTTTTTTTGAAAAAAAAGTAGTTAATGTACTTATTAGTAAACTACATATATGTGATTTTATTAAAATTCTTATGTTATATATTATATATATATTGATTATTTAATTTGTTGACTGAGCAGACACTTAATTTCGTTTCCTAATCTCAGAGCATAATATATTAACTAATTATAGAGCGCTGTATGTCAATCGACCATATATACATAGTAATATTTTCACGGTCAATCATATATATTTACCAGATGTATATATATTCATGAGATGATAGAAATTTATCTACATAATATTAATATAGTGGCCTAGTGGGTTCACTATAATTGCAGATGAAGAAATATATGATTTACTTTTTTCCCTTATGTAACCGCATTCCATTATTTAACAATTTGTTCACCCAAATGGAATATATAATGGGATATGATTCATCATTAATTAATTCAGCATTATATCCTTAACTAAGAGGCTTAATCATAATTACATTTTCAAGTGGCCACAGTCTCTCCCAGAACCTTCTCCCAATAGTCTCATACTTTTATTATTGCTCATCTTATTTCTTACAATCACATAGTTAACTTCTTCTTTTTTCTAAATTACCCTCTAGTCCACTCCATATGATTTCTATATATATACACAGCTTCAAAATCCCAATATCTCACTACAATATTATTTCAGATATTTACTCCATGTGAAAAGAAAAAAAGGAGGTATGGTGTAGCCTCCATTTATTATATTATATTATAATATTTCTCTACATGTGTGTACATATTTATAGAATTTGGTGTTTTGCAATTGATATATATATATATATATTTATATGTATAATCATTTTCAGGTTGATCATCAATAATGAGGACTTTACTTGTAATCTACATAGCACTTTTCTTTGTGGTGGTGGCATGTAACCTCGATCATCATCAAGCCGAAGCAGCCAATGCTAATAAGAAAGTGACTGTTCCAGAGGACCCAAGAGGCACCACCACCACCCCCACCGCCACCACCATCTCCGGGCGCCGACTTCTGATCAAGACTAATGGTAATAATGATGATGATAAGAACGAAGCTTTTGGTCAAAGTGGTTCCGGCTCCCCCACCAGTGGTGAAAGTCACCGTACCTTTGATCATCACTAGATGAGATGATCCAATCTTTAAAGCATTTTTTTTAAGAATATGAAAGCTTCTGAAATAATGTGTAAGTACGTATATATATGTGCGTATATATGGACTGATATATATCTTATATATATGCGTATAAATAATGTAGTGAAAAAGGGCCATGCAATCATGCATAATGTTGGCCTTTATTACTATACTGATCACTACATGTGTTGCTTGCTTTGATCACTTCACCATATATATGGTTCGAAGCTATATACTGTAAAAGTATTTATGTTGATGTGTGTGTGTACTTTTCCTCTTTAAAGATTAATTATTATATAAAAATATGTATGTGGTTTTGTGTGTAATACTGATGAGATCATGATTATTCTGGTGGTTTACCACAATCAGGTTTGGCATGATATGTCTATTCAGTAGTATTCTTGCTATACATGGTGTGAAAAATGAGTATGCTCGTAGTACATAATTCTGCTCGCATGGATTGTCGCAGAAAGGATTAATTAGGCATTTGATTAATTATTTTTCAATTAATTAATTCAGAATTAGTTCCTAAAAGGAGGGGCATTCAAATTCAAATGTAACAATAGTTATCGTATAAATTATTGATGGTTTAATTATGAGGTATTTCATTTTTTTTAAGTCTCTTAAGTATCGAAAAATATGAAATATTGCGATCTTGTATGTATTTCTGATTTCATTGTTTAAAGAAATCTCTGTTGATACTTGTTCTTCGGCAATTGAGTAGAGAAAAATAATAAAAGTGTCTTCTAGACGTAGCTTGATTTTTATAACCGAACGTCATAGAAAGTGTTTCCTTATTTTTTTTCTTGAGTTCTATGTTATAAATTTCATCATATTTCAAAAAATTGTTGTTGATAAAATTTTTAGTCAACCACTACTAAAAAAATGTCATTTCTCGACAGGTCGGGCCCGCTGAGATTGTGCAATCTCGACAAACTATGCCTGTCAAATATTTCAGTGCCGAGATTGATAACTTACGTGGTCTATCTCAGTAATTTTAACCTACCGAAATTGGTTATTTTTTGACCTTCTGTGGAGCAATCTCTACGTGCTTAGCCCGCAAAGATAGAGACAATCTCGAGTCTCGGAGGGCTGGCCCGTCGAGATTGAATATGAGCAGACTTTTTTTTTCTATTAATTTTCATATGTTATATTTCATAGTTTGTATCTTATATATACAACAAACTAAAACAATTTACAACAAATAGACAGATTATAGAGTATATATCTTATAATATAGCTAGTAGTTAATCTATAAACTAAGCTATAACTGAAAGTCTATACAATAATCATATGACATATACTCAATATGGCAATATGAAACTATACATAACACCCCAAAATAAAATTCAATATGAAACTATACATGAGTAGCTTCTTGATAATTTAAAATTGAAATTATAAAGATATGTTATGTACTTACATGCTTAGAAAGATAATCCTTTAGGTCTTTCCAATATCTATCCATCTAAAATTAAAACCACTTAAAACAATCCAATACTACTATAAGTTAGTATATATATATATATATATATAGTCATACTAGCCAATTTTTAAATTAATAAATTGGTTTTAAAAATAAGTACGTAAAAAATCATATAAATAGTTAAAAAAAAAAATTAGATAGAATTTTTTCTATTTCTACATACTATGCACAATTTAGCATATCAACAAAACAATCAAATAATATCACACAATAAATTTCATCATTATTTCTTTGGAGCACACAATTCCACATATCCTAATTCTTCTCATACTTTTTCATTTGTAATATGTCAATATGTTGTAAAGTTTGTGTTTGCAATAATATACATTTAATCAATAAGTATTAACATTGTCCAAATTCACCTACAAATATAACAAGAGTTTTTTAAGATATTAACGTCATTCAAAAAAATTCTAAAATCATATCTTCATAACTAATAAACTAAGAAAAGAGAAATTTTTCAAATGAAAATTACACCACGACAACCAATTTAACATATAAATTTCTTCAACAAAAAGTTTAATCAACACAATACAAAATTTACAATATTTAAAATTTAATTCTATTTTTTTTACATAATTTTTTGCCAAAAAAATAGAAAATAGTCAAAAAAAATTATACATTGATCTAAAAAGCTTCAAACATTATTTATTAATATTACCCAATAATAATAACTCAATAATACAAAAAAAATGCAATCTAACTTTATAATACAATTTTCGGCCAATTTTTTTAAAAAAGATTGAAATCTTACCCAACAAAGTTCCAAGGCCATTTTCCAAGCTTTTCAAGTGTTGTATGAACTTACCCAAACTAGTTTATTAATTAGCATAAAAAAAAAATTAACATTTGTTAATTTCCATTCACTTTTTTAAAGTACAAAAAAAAAAAGTAAGAAAAGGCAAAAGCATAAAAATGACTTGCCAATCTCAAATACCCAAAGCCCTCTTTGATATTTGATTAAATAATGATGAAATGGAGGCCAAAAAGCTTGAGTAAAGACCCAAAAGTGGTGATTGGGGGGGGGGGGGGGGAAAGCTTGAGTAAAGACCCAAAAGTGGTGATTGGGGGGGGGGGGGGGGGTGGGGGGGCTGATTTTTTGTATTTTCAGGGGGCCGATCTCGACGGACCTATTGGAACCGCCGAGATTGGGTACTGCGAGCCCATTAGGGCCGTCGAGAAAAGCCCTCCAAAAAATACCCAATCTCGGCGGGCCCAATAAGCTTGTCGAGATAGACCTTTTTTTTTTAATATCTAGGTCAATCTCGGCATTCTTGTGAGTGACCTCTGAGATTGGGTGGACAAGATTGCCCAATTTTCTTGTAGTGAACAATAACATATAAGGATTAAAAAAATCACTCTGTAACAACCCAACAGATTAAATATATTATAAAATAAAAAATAAATATTCAAAAATATAAAGCAAAGTATTATACAATTAATTATTCATTTTTTTCAAATAATAATTGTTTACCGAGTTTTTCGGAAACTATAAATATATCAAGAACTAAGAGCTAGTAAGAAAGGAAAAGAAATAAACAAGATCAAAGTTTTTAAGTGGTTGGGGCGTTAATAAGCCTTAGTCCACGAGTAAACTGTATTGAGCTTTAGAGAGTTTAGCAATGGAGGATTTCAGAAAGTTCAGCAGCATTTTTGTGTGCATGAAAAGTCAGATCCCTGCTATAGTGCACTAATGACCCTATTTATAGGTGGTCATGTAGTTTGGACCGGACTAATCCGAGCCCAATAAGGATATAAGCATAATTGCTCTCTAATGGAGTTATAGTACAAGTGTATAATGTGATTATAGATTGTTTACTCTAGGCCCACTAGGTCGGCTTAAGCGCGGTAGAGCATTACAGCTGCCCTTTGTACGTTAATACGGACTGATGTGTGTGGCCTATCAGGGGGATTCTTGGGACATGCTCTATCAGAGTAGTGGCAATATCGATCCTTAGGAACATTGTACGTTCTGTGTGTATCACTTTTGCAGGTTAGTTAAGGAGACCAACTGCCGGATTTCTTGGGGACACGTCAGCTGGGTGACAAGTTGGTCTTGTTCTACTAGGACATATGGTCCGGGTTCATTTACCAAGGTTTAGGTTCATTTACCAAGACGGACATCAGCTAGCGATGATGGATCGAATGATGTATCCTGATAGTGGGTTAAAATGCAAGGATACGCCCGGAAGCGCTATCCGGATCCCACATGGTGAGATCTGGCCCTTGGACTGGAACATCCACCGCAACAATCTACTTCCCGAAGGATGGAGGTTGCAAGCACTCAGTAAGTTGGTTTCGGCCTTCATCTTAGGTCCGGGGTCTCGCTACACTTGGATTATTTGCCGGTCATTAGACCTAGGACGGGTCTGGGCCTTCAGGCCTCTGGTTGCTCAGTGTTCGTTGGGCCCTGGCCTCTCCTAAGAATTCATGAGGCCCACTTGACAATGTCATGTGTTCTTGGCAGAAAATATGGACAACAATAATAATAAATTCTTTTATAATAAACATAAACTTACATATTTTCTTTTTTGATAGAGTACATACCTTATTTCTTTAAAATGTCATCCTTTGAAGTAGATAGAAAATGTCATTTATGATCTATTATAGGGTTAAAAAAAAACTAAGAGGATTGCAAAAATTATAGGTAAAAGGGTTGTAGCCCACATGCCTTGCATGTATACCTTACTACTAGTGTACAAATATGGGAAATTTGTGGCATAAATACCTATTTAATTTGCTTTGTTACACTTAAATGCTTAAGTAAAAACTTTGGTGACAAAAATACATACCGTTACTCTTTTGGTGCCAACATTGGTCCCTGTGATGTTTTGTTACACTTTAATGCCTAAGTAAAATTTTGGTGGCAAAAATTCCTACCATCATTCTTTTGTTGTGGACATTGGTCCCTATGACATTAACTGTGTCAATAGGTACATGCAGCAACAACTGATTGGATTAAATATTAATCAATGTTAAATAAATTAAATAAAATTACTTTTTTACATCAAAAATTACTAACATCTAATTGCCAAATTATTGAAATATTTTTTTTAATGAAAATATAAACTTCATTAAAAAAGATCATTTAGTAATACATCACTAAACTCAAAAGGAGCATTACTCTCCCTAAACATACGCCCAAAAATAACATAGAATGCTCGTGTCAAGCAATGAGCAACTCTATTCGTAGAGCGCATAATAAAACACAACGAAACATTATGCAAATCTGATAACAAAATCTTACAATATTGAATGACCACTCCAAAATAAGAACTCATCTGAATTGAGCTCCTTAAAGCTTGTATCACACTAAGGAGGTCAGCCTCAATAACAAAATTCAGCTATTGTCGTCCCTAAACCCAACTCAGGGCCTCCTTCATCCCAAATGCTTCGGCCACCTCAGGCTGAATTTGACCAAGTTTACACACTACTTTTTCTTCCACCAATCTGTTGTCTGCTCCCCTTGCAACCAAGTTGTAGCTGAATCTCATTGGATCTGTGAAAAAGGTTGCATTAATGTTGACCTTGATAGAGTTCTCATGAGGCTTAACCCAATGCTCACTCCCGTCCCCAGGAAGCAAAGACTCCATAGAGACATCAAAATTTCTATCTTGAGCATTAGTCCATTGTTCAAGGCAAAGTAAAGATGATGTAACCAAAGCAGTTGTGGTTACTCCTTTTTTATTCCAAACCAAATTGTTTCTCGCCCCCCAAAGAGCCCAACAGACAATTGCTATCTTCTCCTCTTTGTCGTGATCAAATCTTTGAAGAATGGCTTCAAACCAGACATCAAGCACCTCAAAATCACCTACATTCACATCAAACATCAAGATGCCCCAAACTTATTAGGCAAAAGAGCAACTAACTAGGTTGTGGTAGATAGACTGCACGACCACATTACAAGATGGGCAGTACAGGTCAATAGCTACATGTTTCAAATGCAATTGTGATTTTGTGGGTAAGCACCCTAAAACTGCCCTCCACAAAAGATTCTTCACTTTAGGAGGCACCTTTAATAGGCAAAGTTGTCTCCAAAAGCCCGAGTGATCCCCCCCCCCCCCCCCCAACCCTTGATTACCTTCTTTATCCCTCTGAATACCATCACTCTTGACAGAATACAACCCAGACTTTTCCCCATCCCAACTCCAAATATCATCAGAAATATTTGAACCCAAGGGAATGCTCAAAATAAGAAGAGCATCTCTATCATCAAATAGATTTTTTACTACATCCTCATCCCACTCCCTTCTATCAATTTTCATCAAATTGGAAACCTTAAAACCCTCTAAAGTTGGGTTAAAATTTTTCACTGGTGGATCATCTTTATCAGGGATCCATGGCTCATTCAAAATGTTCACCATTTCTCCCAACCCCACTCTCCACCTAACTCCCTTCCTAATGAACGAATAAGTTTCCCATACACTCCGCCACATAAAACTAGGATTGGCCCCCAATCTGGCACTAAGCAACGTCCCTGATGGGAAGTATCTCGCTTTGAACACCTCCCCAACTAGCAAATTTTTTCTAGTCATAAGCCTCCAAGCTTTTTACCCAACATCGCCAAGTTTAAATCTCGCAAATGTCTAAATCCCATGCCTCCCTTTGTTTTATGACCAGTCAATCTATCCCAACTCATCCAGCTTATCCCTTTTTTATTATCAGAAGATGATTTCCACCAAAATCTACTCATCATCCTTTCCATGTCTCTACACAACTCTAGAGGAAGAAGGAACACACTCACGACATATGTTGGTAACAATTGAGTAACAGTTTTAATCAAAATCTCATTTCCCTCCCTAGATAGCAACTTACCATCCTAACCAAGCACCATCTTTCGCATACCCTCCTTCAAAAAACCCAAAATAACTTATTTGTTTCAGCCCAAAGCATTTGGCAACCCCAAATATGAACTATCTGCCCCTGCCACTTGCATACCCAACAAAGAACACACCTAAACTCGAGTATAAGAAAAAGTATTAGTGCTAAAGAACACTGAAGACTTGTCAAAATTAACTTGTTGCCCTGACGCTCTCTCAAAACATTGAAGAAGACTTACCACATGTTGAACTGTCTCCATATTCGCCTTGCAATACATGTAGTTGTCATCTACACATAGCATGTGAGAGATAACAAGGGCTCCTCTAGCCACACAACAACCCCTAAGCCACCCTGAACTCGAAAGTTGTCTTTTTGTCTTCCTCGAGCTTGACATTTAGCTCCTAGGCCCTCTTAAGCTCTAAGTCCTTAGCCTCCATCTCTTGTCAAGCCTTCTTCAGGTCGTCTTCTGCCATGAGATGTGCTTCCTTGGAATTTTGTGCATGCACCTTGCTCATCGCAACCTCACGATTCAGAACATAGTTGTGCTAGACGAAGGCAAGGAAGGCCTGGAATAAAAAACAGAGGTTTAGAGTATAGAAATAAGGAATTGGCGTTAAAATATGGAGTTTATGGATTCTCAATGAAAAACTTACCGAAGAAAGCAATTCCCCACTTTTGTCGACAAAAGTGTTAGCACTCTCACATGTTGTTAAGAACTCCCACTGGGGAGCCCTGAGGTTGTTGAGGCATTGGCCCACGCGATTCAAGGCATCAGAACCAAGTTGGACTCCGAGAGTGCCGGCGGAATTGTCGACCACGAACTCAAGAACGTAGGTCGTGACAGTGAGTTTGCGATCTCGGATTGGAGGGTGAGAGAGGAAAATTTTCTTTGGTTGGCTCGTAGGAGGAAGAGTCGTAGCCTCTGGGGGCACTAAAGGAATCGTCACAAGGCCCAACTGGGCCTGCTTCGAGGCTGACAAGGACTCTTCAGATATTTTGGCAACCTTAGAAGAACGGTTTCCCTTCGAGGACACCCGGTTGCGCTTGGCCCCCCTAGATGCGGTTGATTGATTGAGGATGTTATCGAGATCTGAATCCATCTTGCCTGAAAAAAGGGAAAAAACAACAAACGTTAAAGGTTGATTATGTTTAAGAAAAATATGTATAATATCAACATTGAAACTTCTAAGTAAGAGGAACCTAACTGGAAGACTCATTTGAGCTTGAGCTCGAGGACCAAGAAATCCTTCTTTCTTCAAACGAGTCTAAGGGGGTTCCCTATCTAAAAGTGGCGGACATCGTCGATAGGTCCCTATAATCATAAGTCTTATATTGGACTGCTATCCCATCATAGACTTCATTTAAACTATACATTGCTAGGTATCTCCCTAACCAACTATCGAACATATGCACCTTAAGATCTACCCCCGACCAGACCATAAAATTGTTCCATGGATCTTTAAAAAGGACTACAACATTGGGCTCCTATCTAAGAAGGGTGGGAGACCACTTGGATAGGTCTAACATAACTTTACCTCCGTCAGATGAGCTCGGCGAGGCCTCGTCTTGTGCTTCAATCCCCGAGCTTGAGGGTTCTATTAAGCGGGGATTGAAGGATCGGGAGTGCAAGCTTGGATGTTTCTTTTTGGAGGGGAGCTTGGCAGTCGGTACTGGGACGTCTTCTCACCTCACGAACTTGCAAATCCTAGTATTGTCTTTGGACTCGCCTTCGCCAAGGAGACTGCATCGCCGGAGCCTGTCCTTGTGAAGGAAATAGTTGAGGGACCGTCGGCCATACAGGAGCTTGAGATCTCTTCCCGATGGTCTTTCATGTCCTTTGTAGGTTGTGGGCGATGGAAGTTGGTTGAACAATTAATTTGAATGAGCATTACGAGCTCAAAATGAACTAGAAAAGGAGATCAAAGAAAACTTTAACAATAGACTTACAAATCCGTTGAAATGACTAGAATTTGGACGGACTGAGATCATCAGTCCAAAAAAATATGGTCTTGAAGTAAGGAGGATGGTTGGGGATGTCCTTGAACAACCTTCTCTCATTTGGGTAGCTCAAAAGATAGTAAAATCCATCACCACCATGAGCTCGAGAAGAGTTACTTTTGAGGCAGAAGAGATACAGGATTTCACGTGCCGAGGGTCCATCTCATTTCATCTCGTGGTATAGCATCCTTAGTGCTGCCAGGACTCTGTATGAGTTGGACTGGAGTTGGAATGGGGCGATGCCGATTTAGATGTCAAAATTCTGAAAATAGTCTCTTAGACGCAACAATGCCCCAGCTCGCATGTGCTCGTGACTCAAGGCTGTGAGCTAGATTTTCTTCTCTCGGTTGTTTTCACCCAGAGCAAAACAACTTCTTTCGTTGGAGCAAGCAGGCTGACACACCAGCCTCCCAATTAGTTTTAGCTCGTGGTATGTCAGGAGTTCCGAGATCTGTTTGGTGGATGTGAGGAACTCTGGTAATATTCAGCCTCGAAGAAAGAGCTCTCTGAGGTCGGGGTGGAAGGGATTTTGGCGGCAGTGTGCGTGGTTAATTGATTTAATGTGCTCTCCATGAAGTTGAAGGAGAGTTCGCTTAGGGAGAAGGCTATCGTGACCCTACACTTGGGATCTAGCGGGATTGATCTGATCTCTGGTTCCAGGTCAGGATGCACAAAAAATCATAATCTCCTTCTTTTTGCTTCTTTGACCTCGTCAATCTGACGATGGAAATGGGCGTGAATTTCTTCCTGTTCGAGACGCTCTTTATGTTCTTGGATCAATCGTTGGTTTCGGGAAAATGGAGATTCAAATCGAGGAGACAGTGGATGGTAAGGAATCGCAAGCTTGGGCCCCCACCGAATCTATGAAGACTACGACATCTAACAAGAAAGAAAAATATGAGGGCCCATAATTTAGAAAGTATAGGAAGATTTAAAACTTGATAACTCGACTTTACAAGCTCGAGATAACAAGATCGCATTGATCGAGCCTGAAAGCTTGAAATAGCGAGACTGACTCAAATGCCATAATTGAGCTATTAAAAGTTTGGGGCAACGACAGTGGATCCACGCGAGAGTGGGGTAGTTGGGCATCAAGAGTGGGGCAGTT
The DNA here is from genome assembly GCF_963169125.1 of Humulus lupulus. Lineage (NCBI taxonomy): Eukaryota > Viridiplantae > Streptophyta > Magnoliopsida > Rosales > Cannabaceae > Humulus > Humulus lupulus. Next base: position 282,180,225 of record NC_084794.1, on the reverse strand, counting down.
ACTTCCAGTTAAGGGTATCTCGAATTTCTAGGAAGAAATGGGCAGTTCCCCAAAAAGGAGATATTATCTGGCAACATGCGTTAAAACCCTAATCCAAAGCCTTATTTTGTACACTACACGAAATCTATATCCTATTACCCTATAATTTAACATAAGCCATTTTTACCGGTTTTCTGCCAAATTTTTGCCTAAACAGATCTCTACCCATCAAGATTATACACCCTACGAATCATAAAACTCCTATACACAGTAAAGATTACAAGAATGTAGCAAAAACCAAGAATGTTTTCTTTTCTTTCATGCATAAAAACGAAAAGAAATGTATAAAAAAGAAGCAAGGTTCGGCGAACTTATACAAAGTTGATACGGGAAATGAAGATATGTCAGATTGAAGGATCGGAATCAGCAATAATGCAACGGAGCCAAACAAACCAAGATTGCTTTGCTTCTTAGGTTTGGATAACATAAAAAAAAAATTATGGTTCTGGTTCAAGTTTTCTTTCTAAAAGTTGAGGTTGTAAAAGTGGGGATGGAAGAGACGAATGGGAGTATAAATAGATGAAAACGTGGTTTTGGGGAATATCTTAGCCCTTGAAGAGAACCAAATTGTGATCCAATGGACTGTGTTTAATTTTGAAATATTGGTAGCAAAAAGGGGAATAGGAAAGGACGTGTGCAGAGACAAGAGTACTCGAGTACTCTCGGTATGCAATCCTCTAAGGACACGTGTCCACACTCTAGTGTGGTAGGTGGGCACATTTTTCAAAAGTGGAGTTCAAAAGCTTCCTTCTCATAGGATTCGAACCAACACTTTTGAGGGAGCAAAATGTTACACCCAAATTTCAAGATTAAGTAAACAACCTCGAAATGTAGGCTCGTAAAAGTATAGGCTTGAAATGAATGAATTTCCACATTACACTTGTGCAAATTATCACGGAATGTCAGTCACGTGGTTCTAGATCTATCATTAGCGTCCGAGCATGAGTTGCAGGCTCGAAGCTTTTAGCCTTCTCCAAAGGATGAGCTCGACAGACTTAGCGAGTGAGGAGGAAGCGACAACTGGAATGATGAGCTCGAGGCTATGAGTGATCTCGAAAGTGCGTTGAAGCAATGATCAAGCTCGATGTCGCGTTTACCACACGGAAAAGTTGTTAGGAAATCCTTATTTCTTTGGGATTAGTTAATATTGTGTGTCAAATCCCTAATTTATCCCTAATTATATGTGATCTTTATTTAAATAATGCATTTAATTTTGTATTATTATTATTCAAATACTAATTTTAATTTAATTACGTGATTTAGTTATTTGTACTCATGTAATTTTGTACTGAAAAAGACTGCGAAATTGCTCTCGTTTGAAGCTTTGATACAGAGTTTATAATAAAAGTGACTTGTGGACGTAGACAGATTTTAACTACTGAACCACGTAAATATCTTCTTTCTTTTTTTTCTTCATATTCAATTATTTATTGCTCTACATAATTAAGTTCATGAAAAATGTCTTCAACAAATACTAATACCATTTTCATTTCATGATGCAATTTATATTATTGAAAAAATTACATTCAGTGTGACTTTTATATACATACATCACTTTTACATTTTTTTTAAATAAATTTTTTCTTATATGTAAAGTATATATTTATATATGTGATATTTTTAATATATGTTTATTATATATCCGGTATATATATATTATAGTATGAGATACAAAAATATAAAAGAAAAGAAAAACTTAAAATGATATGCTTTTTTTTTTTTTAATGAAATTCCTTGATATTATTTACTTTCAATTTGTCATTATATACCGCTTTGGCTCTCTTATATAACCCTTGTAATCTGATCAATATGACTTTATCTTTCGTAATTTTTTTAAATTTTCATAAATTTTGACATTTTAAGTTTTAGAATATTTAAAGTATGTTTTTATGTTTTTTTGTTTTTTTGCTCTTTTTAAATAAATTACTATTTATTAGTGAAGACGATTTTTTTTTCATCATTAGTCAAGATGAATTAACATAAAACACATCACACAGATTTTCACAAACAATGACCAACCCATACATAATAAAAAACATAAACTACTATAAAGTAATGGGTTTTTTTTAAAAAAATAATAATAATATTTTTTATGTGTAATTTTATAATATTCTTAGTCTCTTAAATTTTTTTAAATATATTTATTTTTATTTCAATAACATGGTGTCTAAAGTAGAGTTGTAAATATGGGTCAGGCTTTCTAGCACGACACGACACGAAAAAATATGGGTTTGAGCCAAGCACGACACGAATTGAAAATTAGCACGGCACGACACGAATTGAAAATATTGGCACGGCACGGCACAACATTACATGGGTCTGAGCACGACACAATACGACACGACAAGCCTGAAGGCACGACATGAAAGCACGAACAAATTAGTTCGAAAGCAGGACACGATAAAAAACCCGATATTTTGACATTGATAATGATAATAAATTTTTATTTGTCAATTATCTATAAATTAAAATGATAATAAAAGTCTATTATTTTTCTCAATGTTTATAATTTTATAATTATATTAATTTATTTTAAGATTTATGAGTTAATTTTTAGTATTTTTTAGTAGTTATTCAAATTCTAATAATTATCTTTGATATAATTTTGTGTAAAATATTGTTGAAAAGTATATAAAAATATCTCAAACTATAATTTAAACAAAGTAATGTATTTGGATTGGTGGTGAGTCCATTGATTATTATAGAGGAGATGGATGGTTCAATTCCCCGTCTTGACATTTTTTGGTAATAATAAAATGTGCCTAAAAGTGGGCCCGAATTTTGGCTCAAATAAGGAAAGTGGGCCGGCACGACATGAGTCGGGTCTATGGGCCGTGCTGGGCTTACTCTTTCAAATATGGGTCAGCCCAGTTCAGCCCCAATTATTTGGAGGCACGAAAATGTGAGCCGGGCCAGGCCGGCCCACATTTACAGCTCTAGTCTATTATTAATAGGGTGTGACTATTGGCACACATTTTTTTTCTCCTCTCACATCTTTTCTAATTAAACCCCTCTTAAAATTTAAAAATAAAAGAATTTTTTTTCACACCCCTCTTAAATTTTTAATAAGTACAATATTAACAATAAAAATTTCTTCTCACACCCCTTTATATTATTATTGAATAATACAAATATTATTAAAACCACTATCTCCTAAACAATGCTAAAACTTAAAGTATTGTCACTAACATAAAATACACACGATAATCAATGACTTCATATCATGATCAATGTTATGTCTTTTACATCTCATTTTCATGGCTTAATGGCATTTCTTTCCCCTTTATGTTTTTATTTAGTATTTTTAATGATGTCAATTTTGAGTGACGTGTTGTTATCATACACAATTTTAAAAATAAAATACAGTAAAAAAACTTCATACATATGATACAAAAAAAAACTCATTAGAATTAAAATCATTAGCATCTCCACATCTATATTCATATCTATATTTTGTTCATCCAATACTTAATACTTAGTTTTGATTTTTTAAATTGATAATCTAACATTTTTTAATGTTTATACCTAATATGTTGAGAGGGTGTGTGTTAAGAATTATGGTTTATAATTATAATTGTTTAAGGATATTTATGTCAATTTACACGTGATTATGTTTGTAAATGGCCAATCACTACAACAAAAATTAGTATTACCGGCGGAGGATTCCGCCGGTAATAAATGGTGTGTCCGCTATATTACCAGCAGAAGTCCGCCGGTAAAGGCCCGCCGGTAATAATCGGTCGATATTAACGGATTTACCGACCGACTGACACACCCCCTGGTATTGTATTAATACCGGCGGATTAATGGAGGCAAGACTCCGCCGGTAATGTATAACACTGTCAACCTCGTTTAATACCAGCGGGTTCCGCCTCTATTAATCCGCCGGTAATAAAATACTAATATTAAAATATAATAATTAATTTTATTTTATTTCTTAATAAATATACATATAATACTTATTTAAAAATAATAATATTTAACATAAATTATAATTAATAACACAATTAATATTCATCAAACAAAAATTGCATTCTAATTAATCATAAAATTAACATAATAAAAATATCAATTGTCTCATTTTAATTACATATGAACTAATTATAAAATAAACACAATAAAATTTCAATTGTCTTAATATAATTAAAAAACGTAATCTAATTATTATTGTTTGATCGGGCCAACTAGGTGTAAAATATTCATTAAGGTCAATATCTTGATCACTAGTATTAGGGCGCGACAATGGTGGTGAAGCAAACTGTGGTGCTTGTGGAGAGTGTTGCTGCGAAGATGATCTAAATTGTCGAGTATGTGGTCGCGCCGAGGGAGACTGATGCAATAAACTCTCAAACTAACCATACCTCTGCTGCTGCGACGAACTCACAAATTGACCATACATCTGCTGTGGATGCTGCTGCTGCGATGAATCCCCGAAGTCACGACGCCTAGGATGTGACGTCTGAGATCCTGCAGGGACGTCGTGGTAATAAAAAGGAGGAGACTGGGAGGAGTGTCCATACATGTTTGGATAATTCTGTTGAGGTGGATAAAAATGTTGTTGTTGTTGTGGCATCGACCAAGGAGGTGGACTTTGAGAAGATATACCACCTTCAGGTTGTGATGGTAAATATCGTTGCAGAAGGCTTTCAAAACGCGACTCAGTTTCTATATTGGTATGCTGAGGATTACTAGATGGACCTTGTTGAGATTTCAACATCCGGATCTTTTCACGCATTGACTTCATCATTTCCGCCATAGTAGCCATGTCTTCCTGAGGTGTATGAGCAGGTTGGGCCTGTGACTGACTTTGACTTGTGGAGCTAGAAGCTGATTTTTTCCCTTTGCCTTTGCTGTAACCTACTCCTCTTTGAAAGTTAGACCTCTCCCCAAGTACTTTACTCACAATCTCGTACTGATCGATCGACGAGGAATCAGCAGCAAATCCAAATTCAGATCCCTCCGTCGGTCCTTGAGACTGGCTTTGAAGTCGTGCCCTATCAAGCTCTTCCGTCATTTTTTCCTGTTAATAAAAAGTGTTAGAAACACAACAGTAACATAGTTTAATGAAAATAATAACACAAAAGTTTAAACTTACAAAAGTTTCTCGAGCTGCGTCATTGACAAAAATTTGTCGATTTTCTCAAATGGCTATCTTTCCAAGTATCAATAACATGTTCATCAGGGTTCGCCTATACAAATGTAGAGATAGGAAGTTAGAATGTAAAATTTTGTTAAATTAAATTAATATTTTTACTTACAAATTGGTGACACTTAGCTGCCATCGATTTTGTGCCTTGCGTCGATGTATACTTCATTTCTTTTCTGTTTTTCTTGTTTTGGTTGGATCGCGCAATAAATTTTGGGCTAAAAAACAACTGAACAATATCTTTCCAACTCTCCTTGGTGCAATGGTCAGGTGGGGCAACTAAAACACTCTCCAAATCTTCCGGATTAGAGTAATATATTTTGAAGTGAGTATGTCTGATGTTCTTTCTCTCAGAATATCTTTTGCGCATCTCTGTATAGATAGTTTTCATAACTCTCTCGGGTTCTGGATGACCATCAACATTATAAAAATGTTACATTAAAAAATAACATGTTAGTTTAGTTTGTAAATGATTTTAATAAAAAATTTATACCACAAGACTTGTTCTAAATTTTTACCTTCATCTTTTGTACGACTTGTTCCTTACATTGTTGAGGTACATCAACAAAATCCAAGTAATGTCCCGGCAACAACAAGGTGACTTGGAGGCCTATCTCATGGAAAAAAGCTTGGTCCTACAAGCCAACCACTTTGTCCGTCCTAGGATCAAGCTGAAGATCTAGTGGTTTCCCGGCATTTCACCTTCGAATTGCAAGTGGTATGTTATTAGCCAGGCCACGACCCTTTCTTCTCGGCACTTCAGCTATCCACATTTTCAACAATAACCAAATTTTGAAATATTAATATATATTAAACATTCGTTGAGCTTGACTTTCAAGCTATGAGCAAAATTTGAAAATTATTATTAACCTGACTCGCAGGAAGAGGGTACTCTACTAGGATCTGGCGGGTCTAGACCTCCACCATCTCCGCCGTGGGAGGTAGCTATATTCGCTGACATTGTACTTAGGAACAAAAATTATTAGTTAGTATTAAATTATTAGTTAGTATCAAATATCACCAATGGAAATGAACAAAATGATTACAAGTCTCATATATTATATTTTAAACAATTGTCTTTATACAAAAATATAAAAACTATGTAGAATAATCACTATCACTTTCATCATTAATTAAATTAACATCAATCGGAGACACATGATTAACATCATCTTTACAAATATCAACTAGCAATTCATCTTCTTCATCGACTTCTTCTTCGCCTAAGTCGTCATTTATGAAATTATCATCCAATTGATCAGCAGGTGAATTTTGTATAGTGCCAATATATGTTGCAGGTTCATGAGATTCCATAACCAACTGACCGAGATCCACAGTCAACACAAAATTTGATGAGCTTCTGTCATGTACAACATCAACATCTGCATCAGCTTCATCATCCTTGATGTCCCAAATTTGACGATGATTGACATCCTCAACAATTTTCCAGAGTTGGCCTCTAAGTAGATCATCGAGATAGAATACTTGCTTAGCTTGGCTAGCAAGTATATAAGGCTCATCTTTGTACCATTCACTACTGACGTTTATACTGGTGATATTATTTTCAGTGATTGTTTTCTTCTTGCTTGGATCAGTGTTAAACCATTTACACCTAAACAAAGCAACTGAATATGCACCAGTGAAAGATAAGACCAGTACTTCTTGAAGCGTGCCATAATAGTTAAAACCTTCAGTTCCCGCAACAGACACTCCACTATTTTGTGTGGTGCGCTTTTGAACTCGGTCATAAGCGATAAATCGAACACTGTTAACTATACAACCTTCGTAGTAGGTTGCCAAGTGATCTGACCCAGATGCTAAAGCTAGCAACTCATCACCATTCTCTAAAGATCCAAGTTTGTGCAAGTCATATATCTAAATAAATTAATAAACCTATATTAGAATGATAAAAATATCATTACAACAATAAAGGTTTAAAAATAATCTCAATTTTACCTTCTTATGAAACCACTGACGAAAATTTTTCTTGTGTAAAAGATTATGATCACCATCTGGGTATTTCAGTTTGATCTCTACTAGGTGTTCGCTGTAAATTTGAATGCTTTGACTATATTAGATAAAATAATTTGGAATGAACATAAATTTCACTTTAAAGGGAATAAACTTACTCTAAGTAATCCTGAATGGAAGATGTGTCTTCATTACATGTGGGACAAGCTTTGTATCCCTGACCACTCCATCCAGACAAACTACTTCGAGCTGGAAAATCATTGACTGTCCATAAAAGGGCTGCGCGCAGCTTGAACATAGTGTTGTTCGTACTACCTCTCGTAACAACTCCGTTAGCCCACAACTCCTTCAACTCATCCACCAATGGTCTTAGAAATACATCTATGTCCTTACCCGGTGATTTTGGTCCAGGAATAAGGATGGTCAGCATCAAATTGTTGTCTTTCATACATAACCAAGGTGGAAGATTATAGTTCGCCAACACCACAGGCCACATGCTGTATGCTAGGTTCATGTTGCCAAATGGATTAAATCCATCAGCAGATAAGCTTAAACGAACATTCCTAGGATCACTTGCAAAAGCAGGATGATTGACGTCAAAGTTCTTCCACGCCGTCCCATCCACCGGGTGTCGCATCACTCCATCATCTTTCGATTTCCCAGTGTGGTGCCATAGCATGTCCTTCGCTGTAAGCCTTGAGTTGTATAGTCTTTTCAATCGGGGTGTCAATGGAAAGTAACGCATCACCTTATGCGGCACCTTTTTTCCTTTAGTTTTTTCAAAAGTAACCCATCGACTAGTTCCGCAAACTGGACATTCCTCTTTGTTTGCATGCTCTTTGTAAAATAAACAGCAATCATATTGGCACACATGAATCGACTCGTATCCCAACCCTAATTTCTTCAATCTCTTTTTAGCCTCGTAGTACGTTGATGGAATTTTATTTTCCTTCGGAAAGGAAAGCTTTAACAACTTCAATAATTCATCGAATATGTTGTTAGGAATCTTCCCTCTAACTTTCAAATGTAATAGCTTAGCTAAGAAGTTAAGGGAAGAAATCCAATCACATCCAAGATACAACTCAGCTTCAATCTCCTCAAACAACTCGTCGTAATATTGACTTGCGCCACTATTGTCTACTTGCTCGGTTGTCGGTAAGAGGAAGTCCTCCACTATGGGAATCATCTCGTCAACTTCATCATCATCAACAACATCTAGTTCCGCTTCCCCATGATAAATCCACCTCTCATAACCTTGATATAATCCCCTGTCGAATACATGTGCTTCGACAACAGGTAAAATTTCTAGCCTATTATTTATGCATTTGACACACGGACACCTAATTCTTCCATCAGAATCCTTATATTCCGAGGCCATCCTCAAAAAAGATTGTAGACCATTCCAATATTCTTGACAAGCACGATTTCTCAATGTTGTCCAAGTCTCGTCAATCGCCATCTAGAGTGTTACAAGAGTCTGTGAGTTTTAGTAATGTGAATAGGAATGGATAACAAAAAAATTTGTTATCATTTTTGAAATCTTATGCAATATTATAATATCTTATGTTATTTTATGATGTTTTATTAGATAATGTTATTCAAATTAAAAAAAAAAAACCATTCATTATTTTATTGTTAGTACTTTAAACTTATCATTTCTGTGCCGATATCCCTATAATTGATGGTTGTAGTCAACAACCATCAATCACAAGCATACCGGGACTGAAAAAATAAATTATTATAAGATATGTTGTAATTTTAATTAATCATTATTAATTGTAAAAACTTTTATTAAATAAAATTTTTAATTTCTATATTAAAATAATTTAATAATAGTTAATATTATAATATCTTATGTTATTTTATGATGTTTTATTAGATAATTTTATTCAAATTAAAAAAAAAATTCATTCATTATTTTATTATTAATATTTTAAACTTATCATTTCTGTGCTGATATTCCTGTAGTTGATGGTTTAGTCAACAACCATCAATCACAAGCATATCGAGACAGAAAAAATAAATTATTATAAGATATGTAGTAATTTTAATTAATCATTATTAATTGTAAAAACTTTAATTAAATAAATTTTTTAATTTCGATATTAAAATAATTTAATAATAGTTAATATTATTAATTAGATAATATTAACTATTAAATTATATAATTAATAATATTAACTATTTAATTAATCATTATTAAATTTTAAGACTTTTATTAAATTAAATTAAATTATTCAATTTGTTACACCCAGATTTCGAGCCTTAAGAATTGTGATCTCGAAAGCTGGATTCGTTAGGAATGGGTTCATAATGTCTGGAACACGTGTCCGCAACCTAGGCACCAGACCTACAAGCAGCGGGCAGCTTCGAAGATGGTAGCCTCGAAACCATTACAAGCTCGAAAGACAGACATCAAAACACGTCTGTTCTCGGATGGCCTCGGATTAGGGGCTCCGGGCCTAACATAAGTATGAGCTCGAAGTCGTATGACCTCCAGGAAATGTCATAGCTCGAAAGCCAGTAAGAGACCAAGGTGGGAACAGCATTGACAATGTAGATTAATAACTCTGAATATCCTAGTGAGTCATTTTGGAGAGACGCGGTCTACATTGATTGTTGTAAATCCCCTATAATAAAGGGATATTTATTATTCAGTTATACGCCCCCTGATCTTCAGGGGACGTTTCCTTGTATATAGGATTACTTTAAATGCCATTAAATTTATTTAAAGATATAGAATAACTTCCCGAAAGATGTGGGATAGTATTATAAAATTTCCTCTATAAATAGAGAGGTCATGCACCATGAAAAGGGACCGAAATTTTGTGATCTTGAGAGAAAACTCTGGAGAATTCATTCTTGAAAAATTTCTAAAGATCATCTTAAGTTTTAATAACAAAGACTCGTGGACTAGGCAGAGTTAACTGCTGAACCACATAAAAAATCTCATTTGTGTTATCATATTTTTCTTGGCCATAACCAATTATTGTTTTCGTGCTCTTATTTCACTGTTAACGAAAAACGGCGTCAACACAATTAGATAATGTTATTTAATAAAAAATTAAATTAAATTATTCAATTAGATAATGTTATTTAATAAAAAATTAAATTAAATTATTTAATTAAATAATGTTGAATCAAACTTTTATTATTTAATTAATTAAAAAAAATTTAAATAAATTATTATAAGATATGTAATAATTTTTAATTAACCATTATTAATTGTAATTTTTTTATTAAATTATATAATTAAATAATATTAAATAAAATTTTCAATTTCTATATTCAAATAATTTAATACTAGTTAATATTAGATAATAATATTTAATAAACAAATTAAAATAATTTCTTAAAATAATTTATTATTTATTTAATTGATCATTATTAATTTTTAAAACTTTTATTAAATTAAATTAAATTATTTAATTAAATAATGTTGAATCAAACTTTTATTATTTAATTAATTAAAAAATTAATTATTATAAGATATGTAGTAATGTTTAGTTAATCATTATTAATTGTAAATTTTTTTATTAAATAATTAAAAATTAATCATATTATTAATAAAACAAAAACACATCCAAGTGTGAAAATTGTACACATTGACATAAGCTAAACATCAATCAATTGCACTTTTAAGCAAAAATACAAACAAAAATATATCAATTAACACAATGTTCTTCATCTAAATCCAACAAAAATATTAATTCCAAAATTGACAAAACTGAAAATCAAGCAAAATATGAATACAAATCAATGTCAGATTTTGCAATAAAAAAAATAAATAAAACTAAATATATAAATAATGAGATACATAAACAAGAAATGAAGATTGTAAAATACCACTTGTTAAAATATATTTTGTAAAATATATTGACCATAAGCTTTCAAAAGTACCAATTTTGTTTCTGTTTTTCAAAAATACCACTTAGTAAAATATATTTTGTAAGATAACAAATTACCAGATAATATAGACTTGGCAGCAGCTTCTTCGGGCGTCTTAGTGTAGTGTTGGGAGTTGAACAACATATCCACCGAGTCACAATCAGAAACAATGTACCTGCACCAACCCAATATTTATTATCAAGTCTTAAAAGCAAATTAAGTAATAAATATTCATTAAGAATAACAAACAATGAAAGAAATGAAATGGAAGAAAAGAAGAAGAGTGTGCAACCTTCTGTTAGAACAACCTAGCGGAAACAAATTCATAAAAGATAAATTATCTTAACAAATAAACACTAATTTAATTATTAGGAAGAACAAAAAATAGGAAGTAGAACAACCCAGCGGAAACAAATAGGGAAAAAGCCAATGTCTCATTTTTATTTATTATTATATCAAAGAAAATAGAAAGTAAAAAAGTCATAGATAGGAAAAAGAAAACAGAAAGGAAAAAAATTCATAGATAAAAACCTTACTGTGAAACCTGAAATTAATGATTCACCCTTGCAATATTGTGGGGAGGCCGACGGTGAGAGGGATGAGAGAATGAGAAGGGAGGAGAGGCGAGCGAAGAGAGAGATCTGCGTGCGAAGGGAGGCCGAAGCCTCTCACAAAAACCCATTATATAACATTATTACCGGCGAGGACCCACCGGTATTAGTATTCACCTGCCGGTAATACACTATTACCGGCGGGCCCCGCCGCTATCACCATAACCCGCTGGTAATGTCCCCACCAGTAATGTTATTACCGGCGGGTCTCGCCGCTATAACCATAACTCCCCGGTAATATCCCCGCCGGTATCACCATAACCCCACCGATAATGGCCCCGTCGATAATGTCCCCACCGGTAATGTTATTACTGGCGGGTCCCGCCGCTATCACCATAACCCACCGGTAATGTCCCCGCCGATATTATCATTGCCGGCGAATATAGACCCGCCGCTAATAAATTTGAAATTGTTCTCCTTTTCTCTTCCCGGGCATTGTATTGGCAGCGGACATCCGTCGCTGATAATGGGCAAGTCCGCCGCTAATAAAAAAAAACTATTTTAATTTCCCCATCATTAGCAGCGGACCCAGTACTCCGCCGCTAATAATCTGTACATTACCGGCGGACTTTTTCCGCCGGTAATATTTCCGCCTCTAAAAACGTTTTTTCTTGTAGTGAATTAATTACCCATTAATTATAAAAGGGTGAGGAGAGGAAAAAAAAAAGTGTGTGCCAATAATCACACCCTTATTAATATCTCAACCCATCACTTCTTAAAAAATCATCATTTCCTCAACTCCATTCTCTAAAATGCAAAAACCCTTCTTACCCTCCTCATTTTCTCTATTTGATTTTAAGCTTTTATTCTATTCTCACTCTATCATGTTCTCTCTCCTCTAAACTTCACCATTTTAGTAGGAATGCACATTTTTTCCATGGAGAAGAGGTCCCACGAGGACCCACCCCTAATGGGGCAAGGAATCCTCGTCTAAATGAGAAACAGGGCTAGGACGGGAATAATTTTTAATCCCCGATTGTTAAATGGGGCGGGGGAGGGGATAGTACTCCCCACCCCGACGGGGCCTCATTTAATTATTATATATTTTTGTAATAAATTATATGTATTTTATATCTTTCTTTATGTGTTATTGTAGTATATGAGTAACTTTTTTAATATTTTAAATTTTATATAATGTTTAGTATTTTAAATCATAAATATTGGCACTCTGTGCTGGGTGTTTTCTCTTCTAGGAATTAAGATTGTCCCGAATGTTGGGAAAACTTATACAGGATCTTTATTTAAGCAAATTAATATAAGATAACCTAGAACATGTTTCTAAAATTGAATTCAAAGAGAAGAAAAAAATAAGAATACTTACAATATACGCAGCAGAATGAAAGAGTCATTCCTTCAGTTTCTCTAACTCTTGTATCCTTTCTATCGCAGAGTATTATCAAGAAATTGAATCGTTCTTCTAATTTCTTCATAGTCTTCCAATGTACCCTTAGAATCACCTAGACTTGTGTGAGCAATTCTCAAAACATGAGATAGACACAGAGAGAAAAAGATAAAATAACAAAGAGGCTTAGAAAATGACTTGTGTTTAAACAGAATTTAAAACTATCAGAAACCAATGATTAAACTTATTTGTCGTCTATCTTGACTTCTCTCTAAGCACTTCTTTTATAGAATCAATTAGGTCATTTAATTTAATTGAAAAATCAATAAAATAATAGTCAATTTGAAGCCCTAGGTCAAAATTATCATGGGCTTTAGGCCCGTGAAATTTCTCATTTGATTATAAGCCCATTGGACTTAAAATCAATGCCTGTATTATTTTCTATTGATTTAATTAATTAAATAATTATTTAAATCCTTTATCAAATTAATTATTTATAATTTGAACCTTGATTTAAATTTATTTATTAATTTAGATACCAATTTATCTTGATTAATAAATCTGCCATAATTTCTCTTTTCTTCTCAAAATTACACAACTCTGTGAAACTATCCAAAATTGACCTGGTCAACTTTGATAATTCTAATTGATAATTAAATCAATTAATTGAGACTATCTAGATGATTTTATCCAAGGTACAATGGGGACCATGGGCCTATGAAATTAAGCTCCAATAAGTTATCATAAATCTAACAAATAAATTTACCAACTTATTAATTCCTCGTGACTCCACTATAGACTTAGAATTACACTATTGAATTCATAGAATGCTCTATAACAAATATAGATACGCTATTAATTATCTATTTTTACAACCATAATTGTCACTCAATCCTCTATAGACGGTCTACAATGAGAGAGGACTAAAATACCGTTTTACCCCTCATTGTATTTTATCCTTAAAACACTTAGTTTCTTGTAAATGATATTTCAGTAAACTAATTTAATTACTGAAATGAGATCTCTATCATTTAACACCTTGAACCAAACTAAAAGGAAACCATCGTTTCACTTCTTCATCAGAAGCTATAGATGTTCATATCTATGATTAACACTCCCACTCAATTATACTACCGAGTTCCCAAGATGTAAGTATGGGCTAGTCCGTAGGGTAAGCTGGTAACGAACAAGTCAAAGAACTCAAATAATACAATCAGTTAGAATACTAACCACTCAGAATTGAGATTGAATTGACCTATGGTCAACTATATGATATGACTAGAATAGATAATAACGGTATGTTTACTTATCTTATCAACTGTCAATATCGGTCCAGTCCGATGTAACAAATACATCCGATCTTATCTACTTTGATAATGTTCTGGAAAGAACATAACACTGTAATGTGTAAGTAGATCATATCGTAGATTGGCGAGTCTGCGTAAATATTGTGCACTGACTAATCTTAGGACTAACTTATTTTGAACATATAATCATATTTATATTCCACTATGATTACGTCACTATAAATAAGATTAGCTATATGATCGAGATTTAATAGAAGTTTATATTAAACGAATAATAATGAAAATAAAACATGTGAGTGAAGTGATTGACCAAGTCAAAAAATGATTTCTTATTCTTTTATTGATAATAAAATGAGATTACAAAGAATTTGGGTTTTAATTAGGGGATAAAACCCCAACACCGAAGATATGGCTGACATTTTCCCCCGAGGTTGCCCCTGAGAACTGATTTACCCCTACGAGCATTTAATCCATCTCATAGATCTGGTTGACCTTGGTGGCAACCACTGTCCTTGGGATATTCTACTTCAATCTCCCCGTCGGACTTGATGTTTTCGTTATTAACCAAGATGCTGAAGCCTTAATTTCGGTTAACGAAGACATTCCTCCGATTGGCCCCTGGGCTAGGGGTTCTGAAAGGCTGGCGAGGTGCTGGGGGAACACCTCCTCCAGGCCTAGCGCAGTCTGTCTCAGTGCGCCTAGGCAAAACGCTTGCGGCACCACATGCGTTGGCAGCCTGGCGATGTCCTCGGGTACATTGCCCCTTCTTCTTGCTTGCTGGCCTTGGGGCCTTGTTGTATTCGAGGGCTTGACAAACCTTCTATTGCCTCGAAGCAGGGTTGTCATCGACTCTGCCCTTGTCATGCTTTTGTGGCGCAGGTGGGGCTCCAACTCCAGCTAGGTGTGTAGGCAACACACCAGGTGGCAGATCTTGCGCCACGTCAACGGGAAGCTAGGAAGGCACACCTGCTGCGTTAACATGTGGCACTCCATCTGGGTGCACGGGTGGCACACCAACTGGCTACCTAGACATTACTTCTCCATGTGGGTCCACTCGCCACCTTTGAGTCGTCAAAGTGGCCCTCATGGTGTTAACATTCGCCTGCAGGGCGGAAATATTTCCCTCCTGGGCATTGAGTCTTTGCTGCTGGGTAGCCACCTAGTTGCGGAGCACCACCACCTCTGGTGAATCCTCTGCGTCCATAGGCTGAGGATATTCATCCTCATAATATTCGTCATCGCCACCATTGTCTATGCCGTCGTAATCGAAGTTTTCATCATAATCCTCCAGGACCATCTCTAAGAGGTCTTGTGGAGGTGGACGTTTGGTTTCTCCTTCCTTGGCTCTGGTCTGCATCGTCTGGTGCATTTCATCTAGTGGTCACCATGGTCGTTTTCTTCAATCTTTCTTCAGGCTATCAATGAAAGCATCAAAATGTTGATTGTCTTTTTCACTATCAACCTAATCTAATAACTTGACAGAAATTAGAAGAAAATAACACAGTTGTTTTACGTGGTTCAGGCTATAAAAGAACACTAGTCCACGAGTCTTTGGTATTAGTGAGTTTGAAGCTTGTTTTAGCAAGCTTCAATGGAGTCTCGGATAGCGTATATATTGCTCAAAGTTTGCAAAGCTTAACTAGCTAAAGTTCTGAACCCTTTACAAGGAGATATCTCAACCCTATTTGGAATGCCCCAAATTTCCTAATAAGGTTTAGGACCTTGATTAGGAGGCCGGGAGGGCCATAATTGATTTATTATGTTATTAAATGGTCATATGCATGTCTATGTGAATTATATTATAATATGATGATAACTACATGCATATGGGTCCATTTTTAATTATAAGGGCATTTTGGTAATTTGACCCATTGAGGGCATAATTGTGTATTTTAATGCATATGGGTGAATTAAAAATAAGACCACATGATATGTGGACTTGTTCGAGCCATTCGGCATGAGACGATCATGGAATGCAAGTTATCGGTCTAGTTATAACGGGGTTAGTTTCGAGGCTCGGGGTGAGTCTCGGGGTAAGTTGATGATTAGAACGTTGCCGGGAATTGAAGGCTGTCAATTATAATTAACGAAATAGGCAGGAAATGATGATTTTACCCTTGGAAGTCTTTAGAGGGATTTAATTGACCAAGGGGGAATATTGTCTTTTTACCTAAGGGTTATATTCACTAGAAGGTTGTGGAATTGTAAAAAAACACAGCATCATCATCATTCTCATCTC
Source organism: Humulus lupulus (assembly GCF_963169125.1). Lineage (NCBI taxonomy): Eukaryota > Viridiplantae > Streptophyta > Magnoliopsida > Rosales > Cannabaceae > Humulus > Humulus lupulus. The sequence continues at coordinate 282,163,682 of NC_084794.1, read as the reverse complement.
TCTCTCTCTCTTTCTCTCTCTCTCTCTCTCTCTCTCTCTCTCTCTCTCTCTCTCTCTCTCTCTCTCTTTCTCTCTCTCTCGTACCTATTCTTTTCTTCTTCTTCCTTTGTTTTTTTTAACTCCCTTTGAGGATCCAAGCTAGGAGAGCAAGGCTTGAGGGCTTAGGACCTTGGTTCAACCATTGAAGGGGATCTAAATCAAGATTGAGGTAAGAAATTCAGCCATGATAATCTTTGGTTTATACCCTATTTTTCTAGTAAGTTTTCAGTTGAGAATTTGAGGTGTTAGTTATGAGAATTCATGAAAGTTCTTGAGTTTGGTTGCTTGGGTTTTGATGAGGGTGTGTTGTAGATGAAGTTTAGGGGTTGAATTGGATGTTTGGGATTGGTTTGGAGGCTTGGTTTCAAGGGATATCGCAAGGAGGGAAACCAGAACATTTTCTGGTCTGAAGTTGGTGCCCCAACGCTAGGCAGGGCAGAAAATCTGGGCTTCTCTGACTTGGGGCAGCGCCCCAGCGCCACTAGGTAGTGCACCAACGCTAGTGCACTTTCCAGCAAACCTATTTTGGGGTTTTTGATGACTTTGGGAGCTCGGGGAATGGTTCATTTACCCCGTTTAGGTAGATTGAGAGTCCCGAGAGTGTGGGATGGATCCCGGGAGTGAGGTTTTAGATTGTAAACATTTTTATGATTTATTTTATTGATGGGATTCCATATTTGGTTATGACTAGGTGACCGCTAAAGGATCAAAGGATTGATCGTTCTCAAGGGTCGTTCTTTTACTAATTCTTGCTCGAACCCAAGGTAAGAAAACTACACCCTATGTATATGACATGCATGGTTATTCTTGATGCATGTTGGATGTTTAAATGTGATGCATGTGATGCACGAGAAACATGTGAATAGGGCATGCCATGAATATTGAATATGAGATTGATCAGAGCTTGAGTCTCTATGTTTATGCATGATCCTAATTACGCTAGCAATTGTTAAGTAAGCATGCCGAGTGTAATGCCCCAAATTTCCTAATAAGGTTTAGGACCTTGATTAGGAGGCCGGGAGGGCCATAATTGATTTATTATGTTATTTAATGATAATATGCATGTTTAGGTGTATTAAATATGCATGTGAACTCATTTGTGATTAATTGGGTGATTTTCATATTTTGGCCATTTCGGGCATTTTTGGCATATATGTGAAATGGGCGTGGTGCTTTGTTATTATTTGGTTATGCCAGGGTTACCCAGCACAAGACGATCCTAGGAGGTAAACTAGTGGGAAAGTCACAACGGGATTTAAGCTTGACTTGGAGTAAGCCAAGGGGTATTTAGAGCATTACCGTGTTATTGGGTAATGAGAATTAATATTTGGTGATAAATTGGGAGTTAGTAAGATCAGGGGGAAACTCTGGAAGTTTTGACTATAATGTCCCCGGGGTGTTTTCGGGACCGCGAGCACTAGGTTTTATTGGAAGCTACTTAAGCTTGAAGTAACCTTTTAAGAAATAAAAAGATCGTTCTGTACGTCTCTCTTCCTAAAAGTTCCCTTTTCGTCTTCCGATCACGATGTCAAAGGTATCTGGAGTTCTAGGACTCGGATTTAAGCGAGGATCAAGGCATAGCAATCCTAAGGAAAATTAGAAGCTTATTAGCCGGAGGATTTAGTTGAATACGACTCAATCGGAGGTAATTCAAGTTTTAAGTTTTTAAAGTTACTAAGCTTAGAATTGGCTTTTGTGGATTGATGAGTTTTGTATTCGATTGAGCCTTGGGTTTTGATGGTTTTGGACCATTGGGAAGCTTGGGAACTTTGATTTGATGATTTGGGAATGTTTAGGCATGTTTTTGGAGGATTTGGGAAGTTGAAAATCGTGTTTGGGGATGGCCCAGGGTTAGGGGTCGCAGCCCTGTTCTTGGGCGCCGCGGCCCTAGCTCGATGAAGCAGGTGCCCCAGTTCTGTTCTTGCTGGGCGCCGCGATCCTTAGTGTTGGGTGCTACGGCGCTTGCTTCAGGTTGTGCTAGGGGCCGCGGCTCAAGGTTCCAGGGCCGCGGCTCAGGCAGGCTTCGAGCCCGTTTGCGTGTTTTAACCCCGGGAACATGGTTTTAGGCCTCGAGATCATTCCGACTACCAGGATTAGTGAGGATTGATGTCTTGGAGGCTAAGTTTTGATTCAAGGATTGGTTTTAGAACATGAACTCATTGGGTCACCATTTGTGGTTGTGACTAGGTTATCACTAGAGGCTTGGAATCGGGATCGTTCTTGTGGCTCGTTTGTTGGTAACCTGTGCTTGGACCGAAGGTAAGAAAATTGCACCCCATGTGTGACATGCATGGCTATTATTGATGCATGTTGGATGTTTAAATGTAAACATTGATAGCATAATGAATGCTTAGCGATCTTGCTCATTTGCATATGACTATTATTAAGGCATGCTGGATGATTAAGTGTGATGCATGTGATGCACAAGAAACATGTGATTAGGGCATGCCATGAATGATGAATATGAGATTGGTCAGAGCTTGAGTCTCTATGTTTGTGCATGATCATTATTATGCTAGCAACTGTTAAGTAAGCATGCTGAATGCCCCATCTTTGGATGTTTGACATATGATATATGTTTGGTAGCAATGCTTACTTGTGCATGGTACTGACTCATTAGTCAGAATTGGCAAAGGTGTTAGTATCAACTGTGAAGCTGTGACTCATTAGTCAGGTTCGGCGGTGGTACTGGGCACTGGTCACACGGTGCTGACTCATAAGTCAGGACGGCCTTAGCGTGTTCAACGCAAGCCAATAAAGATTAGATCTAATCGACATCTGCATTGAATGACTCAAATGAGCATTAATGCCGGACCGACCTCAAGTTCAATGAATATTAATAAGCGCTTGTATAGCCAAAGGCTAGAAATCTAGAGCCAGAGCCGGAAAAGGCTAAGGTGACCCATAGGTCACATGGCTAGGAGGGTATGGGACCTCCAGAGCGTGGCTCATTAGTCACCTATCCAGAGCATGGCTCATTACTCACCTAATCAGAGTGTGGCTTATTAGTCACCTATCTCGAGTGTGACTCATTAGTCACCTAACCAGAGCATGACTCATCAGTCACCTGACCAGATTGTGACTCATTAGTCACCTCTCCACCTGATGGCTAGTGGCTTAATCATCAGCCACTCATCTTTTTAGAGCTATAAGCTCTATTTGATGTAATGACATCATCTGATATTATTTTCATGAGCATATTCATGTTTTCTTACTGGGCTTCGGCTCACGGGTGCTTTGTGGTGCGGGTAAAGGCAAAAGGAAGCTGGACCATCCTTGAGTTGGAGAGCTTAGGTGATGACATGTACATATGCAGCTACTCGACCAATACATGGCCGAGGTTTGAAAGAGGAACTAGGGTTGAAGCCTGTTTTGCCGCTTAGATCGGCCTGTTGTAAATATTTTCTTATAATAGACCTTTAAATTATATTTTTGGGATCCCAATGTATATAGTAGACGTTCTAATAAAACGTTATATCTTAACCAAAAAATTTTAATCCCTAAACCGATAATCATACTTAGTTACACATTTATGGCCAAATGACTCAATTAGCGAGTTTAGCATTGTTTGCAATGTGCACTGTAACGATCCCTGGAGTTGGGGCGTTACACCGAGTGCCCTGTATTCATATATTTGACATATGTTATATGTTTGGTAGCATGGCTTACTTGTGTGTGGCACTGACTATTCAGGGTCGGCACTAATCGTGTATTACTGACCTAAGAGCCGGAAACGGCATAAGCGTCATGAATGCAGAGCCGATAAAAGATTAGATCTAATTGATATCAGCGTTGAATGACTCTAGGAGCATTAATGCTGGACCGACCCGAAGGTCGATGAAAATTATAAGCGCTTGTCTAGTCTATGACTAGTTACTCAGAGCCAGGGCTAAAGGCCTAGGTGATTGTTTTGTCACATGGCTAGGGAGTGGAATCCCATGGTTGTGACTCGGTAGGTTATGATAGTGGAAATTTCATCAAATACCTATCTTGATAAGCTAGTGAAAGGATCACTTATTTGTAAAAGCCCAGGTGACCCTATCATCACATGGCTAATGGGAACGGAACCCGCCTTAGTGACTATTACAACTGTCACTCTTCTATTTGCGGCTAAAAGCCCTGGATGATTATTATGATCATCGGTTGATGTTTTATATTCATCATTACGTGAACTTATTTGCCTGCTTGAATAGGGCTATATTTGCTAGGCATGCACCTTTTGATTTCATGTCATGATATGACTGTTCATGAGCATATTGGGTTTTCTTGCTGGGCTTTGGCTCACAAGTGTTATGTGGTGCAGGTAAAGGCAAAAGAAAGCTGGACCATCCTTGAGTTGGAGAGCTTAGGTGAGGATGTGTACATATGCAGCTGCTCGACCACCACGGCCGATGGTTGAAAGAGGAACTAGGGTTAAACCCTGTTTTGCCGCTTAGATCGGCTAGTTGTAAATATTTTATTGTAATAGACCTCTAAATTATATTTTTGGGATCCCAATGTATACAGAAAATGTTCTAATGAAACGTTATATCTTAACCAAAAAATTTAATCCCTAAACCGCTAATCATACTTAGTTACACGATTATGGCCAAATGACTCGATTTACGAGTTCAGCACTGTTTATAATGCACACCGTAACGGTCCCTGGAGTTTAGGGCATTACACTATTTATAGAGGTCTGGGTCATTAATGCCCTCAATGGAAAATTAATAAAATATTGCCCATTATTTGGGGAGTAAAATACTAATTAATTACATAAGGATGCACTAATAAAGACCATGGGCTCATGCAGATTGCACGGGGCCCATTTGCAGAAAGTTGCCTACCAACCTTATGGGAAACATGTATCTGACTATGTCAGGATACAGCACACATTCGCCCATGTCAGGCGGCGTTGTGGGAAATGTCGATTGTCGAGTATACGATCTTGACACCACTACTTGAGGCTCACCAAAAGTTGTCAGACGATCTTCTGGTGGGCCACAGCTGCAGCGATTGAGACCTGGCAGCTACTCCAGGTCTGAGTACAAGAATCCTAGACCTAGGGGATTAGCGAATCAAGAGAGTGAGGATCATCTTAATTGTCCTTGGGGCGTGACCTTACTTGGAGACATCCACACCTTGGAGACGGGTCACGGGACGTGGCCTCACCTGGAGACATTCGCACCCTGAGGACAGACCTCGAGGCATGGCCCCACTTAGAGACATCTGCATCTGGCCAGATCATAGTACGAAACCTCACTAGCGCTCAGGGAGTTTAATTACTCCTCTAATAAATGCCACATGTCCTCTGGTGAAAACACGGACAACATACTTCAAATAAAGATGATCCCAAAACTTTTAAAGAAGCAATGTGTAACGACCCAAATTTACTAATAAGGCTTAAGGGCCTTGATTAGTGTGTTAGGAGGACATAACTGGATTATATGTGATTTAAATGATTAAAAGTATGTTTATATGATTATTTGGATATATGTGATGCATGACTATGTGTACTGGTATGCATGTAGGCCCTGATTAGGTTATAAGGGCATATTTGTAATTTTGGTCCGTTGAGGGCATAAATGTAAATATTTGTGTTAATTGTTGAGACCACATTATTATGTGGATATATTTGTAACTTGTGACTCGAGGCGATCCTAGTGAGCGGTTTAGCAGAAAATTCACGGCGGGGATTTATACCCGGCTCGAGGTGAGTCTGGGGGTGTTTCTGGGAATTTAGAGAAAATATTGGAGACTATTTGACATTGAGGAATATAATTGGTGATTTTTTAGGTGTCGGGATTTAAGCAGTAATTGTTAGGAACACTCGAGGAATTAGCGGGAATTGGGAGTAATGACTAAAATGCCCCTAGGATGTTTAAAAGCTTAGCTTTAATTGGGAGGGCAGTTTGGCCTTTTGGTGTTTAACATCAGAGATAAGTGTTATACTTCTTTATAGCCTTAGTGGAATGTGTAGAATATTTGAGAAGCTGAAGGAAAACAAAAGAAACAAAAAGGAAAAGAAAAGAAGGAGAAAAGAAAGAAGGGAAAAACAGGGTCTTTTCTCTTATACAGTTTAGGCTTTTCTTCACCAATTCTTTTGGAATTTGAAGCTAAAATTCAGAGGAGGCTTTAGGCTAAGGCTTCATACTTGGGACCTTGATTAAGCTTGAGGATTCAGCAGGAATTAGTCATCCAATTAAGGTAAGCTTCAAGGTTGTTTTTCAGTTTCTGGTTTTGGTGTTGAAATGGATTTCTGAGCTGAGTTTTGATGGGAATACTAGGGAGTTAAGGCTGAGGCTTTGAGGAGTGAAAGCTAAGGAGGTGTGGAAGATAACCTAGGGTTGAATTTCCCACTTGAGGTAAGAAATTATGAGCTTGAACATTTGAGTTTCTGGGCTGTTCTAGTTTTCTGGTTGGGTTCTTCAGTTTTTGAGTTCAATCTTGCTTTTCTTTGATTGATGGTGCATGTGGTTGGGATTTGTGTTGTTGGGTTGTGTGGGGTGAGTTCTAGGTGTTGGTAGGTTTTTTTTGAAGTATGGTTGAGGTTGGAAGGATTTTGTAGAGGTTTGGCTTGGAGAAAATCGAAGGAAGAAAAAACAGGGTTTGGTCGTGCTGTGACTAGCGCTGTAACGCTAGCCTTGGCCTTGTGGTCAGAGAGCCTTTTGGCTCTATTTGTAGCGCTATAGCGCCCTCTTTATGGCACTGTAGCGCTACCTTGTTTCCAGAAGGGGGTTTTTGGGATATTTCTTAGGGTTTTTGCCTGGGGGCTCGGGGTTTGATTCCACCACCCCATTTGGTCGAATTAGGGCTTCCCAAGGGCTCGGGATTGGTCCCGAGGCTAGGTTTTGGAATTGAAGTTTGGTGATGATTCTGATCTATGGCTGTGACTAAGTGTACGCTAGGGCTCGGAAGGGATCATGCTTGAGGGTCGGTTTCATTGATTAAAGCTAACAGAATCAAAGGTAAGAAAACTGCACCTGGTTATGTGATTGTATTGGGACTAAGAGCTCCCTATATCTGTAAGATGTCATAGATGGTATTATGCCATGGGACATGTGATAAATGACCTAAGAGTACCAGAATCAATATTTGCGCACAGGGAGCGGCTCGGCCATTGGTAGCTGAGGACAGCTTGATATTCACTGAGCTCGGTTTAAGCGGGTCGGAGTTAGTGGGATAAATAGGGGGTGCGACTTAAGGGCGTCGACCCTGATTGTTATATATGAATTGGTTGTTAATGATAATTTTTAACCTTGGTATGTTGAATGCCTGATTATATGGATGTATGGAATGTTGAGTGTATGATTACACTATATGAATTATCTGATTGTTTGATTGATTATTATGCTTTGTTATTGTGTTTTCTTGCTGGGCCTTGGCTCACGGGTGCTACGTGGTGCAGGTAAAGGCAAGGGTAAAGTGGACCAGTCCTGAGTGGGAGAGCTTTGAGGCTGAATGTACATAGTCAGCTAATCGGTCGACGAAAAAGCCTAAATGTCTGTTTGGCCCTTAGAGTGGCTAGTAGCTGTACCTATAACCTGAAATTTTGTAAACTGTCTTTTAAATGCTATTACTTTTGGGATCCCATGTATTAAAATGTTTAAATATATGAGATGCAACTTTTGTGACCAAAATCTTTTAACCCTAGTTTAGTTATAGTTTCAGTAACACATTTCTAACTAAATGACTTGATTAGCAAGTCTTGCACTTTTATAAATACACAGTGTAACGGTCTTGGCTATCCAGGGCGTTACACAATGTCCTCAAGAGACTCTGCTTTTTGGAATGAGGCAATTAATGATGAAATTGATTCAATTATGTCTAACCACGCTTGGGAAGTGGTTGACCTTCTAAAGGGGTCCAAACCAATTGGGTGCAAATGGGTATTTAGAAAGAAATACCATACCGATGGCACCATACAAACCTTCAAGGCTTGGTTAGTAGCCAAAGGATTCAAACAAGGGGAGGGAATAGATTACTTTGACACATATGCATTGATAGCAAGAACTACTTCTATAAGATTGTTGTTTGCCTTATCATCTATATTTAACCTTTATGTTCACCAAATGGATGTCAAAACGACATTCCTAAATGGTGATCTTGAGGAAGAGGTTTATATGGAACAATCAGAGGGTTTTTTTCTTCAAGGAAATGAACATAAAGTGTGTACTCTTGTGAAATCATTATATGGTTTGAAACAAAGCTTCAAAACAATAGCATGGGAAGTTTGATAAAGTCATTGTTTCTAATGGATTTAGACACAACAATGCGGACAAGTGCTTATACTCTAAGACTTGTGGTGACTATGTCATACTAGTGCGTCTATATGTAGATGATATGTTGATTTTAAGTAATGGCATGAAAGGAATAATAGAAATGAAGATGTTTCTATCTTTTAACTTTAAAATGAAAGACCTTGAAGAGGTGGATGTCATTCTAGGTATCAAAGTTAGAAGGAATAGTAGGGGTTTTGTGTTGAGTCAAACCCACTATGTTGAGAAAGTGCTCGACAAATTTAGTCATCTCAAAATCAAAGAGGCACATACACCATTTGATTCAAACATGAAGTTTGAAATGAATGATGGAATAGCGGTGGCTCAATTGGAATATGTAAGTGCAATAGGAAGCCTAATGTAGGTCGCTCATTGAGGTGGTGTTATCTCACTCTCCACCAACATTTAATCATATAATAATTATCATTTATTATTGCTTTAGCCGACATTGAATGTTGGTGCTAAAGTTGTAAATGTGGTTTAGCCCGGCCCGATACGACCTACATTTTCGTGCCTCCGAATAATTCGGGCTAAGCTGGGCCCATACTCAAACTCATGTCGGGCTGAGCCAGCCCATATTTGAAAGAGTAAGCCCAGCACGGCCTATGTCATGTCATGCTTCGTGCCATGTCGGGTCGGTCCACTTTCCTTATTCGGGCCCATTTTATTATTGCCAAAACATGTGAGGATGGGGAATTGAACCCCCCCCCCCCCCCCCCCCCCCGGCGCCTCTTTAACAATCAATACACTTACTACCAATCCAAATACATTTATTTGTTTAAAATATAGTTTGAGATATTTTTATATACTTTTTGGCAATACTTTACACAAAATTATATCAAAGATAATTATTATAATTTGAATACCTACTAATAAATGCTAAAAAATTTAACTCACAAATCTTAAAACAAATTAATATAATTATAAAATTATAAACATTGAGAAAAATAATAGACATTTATTATCATTTTAATTTATATATAATTGATGAAAAAAAATTTATTATCATTATTAATGTCAAAATACGAGACTTTTATTGTGTTATGCTTTCGGGCTAGTTTGTTCATGCTTTCGTGTCGTGCCTTCGAGCTTGTTGTGTCATGTCGTGCTCAGGCTCATGTCATGTTGTGTCATGTCGTGCCAATTTTTAATTTGTGTCGTGCCTGGCCCAATCCCATTTTTTTTGTGTCATGTCGTGTCTCCCGGGCTCGTGCCAGTTTCGTACATTACTAAAAATCACAGCTCATATTTACAACTCTAATTGGTGCTCGTAATGGGGAGCACCATAATTCTGGACCCATTGAAAAATTATAAATCTCCACCAATAATAAATGAGGTTATGGAAAAGTAAGTTTTTCAGTTTTAATGTATTCAATGTTAATTTTTTAGAGCTGAGATTATAATATGTAGATAATTATTTTTAATTTTTGTAAAGCATACGCACAATGTTCGAGAAATGAATACATTAGAGAATTTATAAAACTGACGACAGGTTATTGTCAAAGACAGCCCGAAAGTCATGAATATGATTTTTATGTCTTAAGATACATTTATGATATTTTAAATGCAAATTCGGTATAAGTTATCAAGAAGAAAGTATGTTATATTTTATATTTTTTTTGTTTAAGAAAAATTATATATATTATTTAATCATATAATCTATATTTACTTGTCAATTTTGTAGTGGTTTGAAAAAAATGTATATTCAATGTCAAGGAGACGACTTACTCCTATTACAAACTGACTAATTAGTAAGATTGATAATATTTATTTATGAAATCTAATTTTTTTTATGTATAACTTACTAACTTGATTCATACGTTTTTATTAATTTTTCTTATGTATATATACTGAACTACTTATGTATATATATAAATGACATTTTTTAATTAGTAATGATATGTGATTGTCTTTCTTAATTTTAATTTATACATTATGTTTATTCAGATAATAATTTATAAAATTGTGTATATAATAATATGTTATATGTTATATTATTATATAAAATTTAGTTATGTAAAATATTTAAATATAATTTGGTATTGAATATAATATTATTAATATAATTCTATTGGTATTAAAAAAAATTAATTTGAAATCAAATTATATATGAAAAGAAAACAAAAATAATTATATATTTAAAAAAATATTTTTAGGTTGAATAAACTTTAGTTCTCATTACTCCCAAAAATCACAATGTATAAGAAAACTCGATTTTGTAGTAGTGAATTTTGAATTTTGAATCATTGATAACATTAAAAAAAAAAAAAAAACTATTAAGTATAGTATTAGACTTAGTGGCAAATAAGTGTCGTTGCTAGCGGTAGATTAAGTTCGGTGGCTTGATTCACGAGAGGTGGAGTACTGAGTTAGATTTCTTATCTTTATTTTGGAGCATATATTTGTAAAAATTACTAACTTTGTTAATAAATATGGGATATTATGATGCATTAAACTTCAAATTTCCTTTCTTATTATTTCTCTTGTGTAGATATGCAATTTTTTTTTTAATAGTTTTTTATTTTTTTAATATTAACTTTAACAGAATATTTTATATTTAAAATAATATTTTTATATTTAACGGTAGTTTGTAAATACTTAAACTTTAATAAAATAAAATAAATAATTAAAAAAATTAAAATATGATATTTTTGAGATATTTTACCATGATAATTATTTTAAAATAATAAATAATTAAATAAATTAAAAAAATATTTTTGAGATATTTTACAATGATAATTATTTAAAAATAATAAAATCATACTTTTTATAACTTAAATAAAATTTAATTAAACTTAAACTCACTTATTAGAATAATATTATATTAAACTGTACGCCCTAAATATCAACGGGTTATTAGCGAGCTGGGAAATGGCATAATTCTATCAGCCACGTGGAGGCCACCTACCCGGAGCTACTGTTACAAGTCTCTACCTCTTTAGCTCGAGATAACCAAAGGTTTAGTGAGATTACTAAGACATCGGATCAGCAGCGTGGACACCACGAGCTAATACTACATCAAGCTCAGGGTACGAGCTTGGGTTGACACCTCCAACCCTTTATAAATTCAACCACGCAATGTAAACGTGCATATTTCAGACATCACGTGTCTACTCCATTCCTGAATTCTCAGACACGCAGCATAAACGTGCGTGTTCAGGCACCCCACGACTGGTTTGGGCCATGCGGCCCATTATCTCCCTTACCTATTGATTAGACCACACTTCATTGTCAGGTTTTAGGAATTAATCATGAATGTCGCAGAAGTGACATGATGGGTAAGAAGGTCACGGGATGACCTCCTTTGCCAACACCCAGGTGTCCTCTCCCTATAAACATGGAGACCCTGGGAGTTGCAAGGGGTTGGCTTCGAATTTGTAAAGAAATACCCTGTAAAGAATATCAAAGATATATCAATAATATTGGCTGGTGGACTAGAAGGATTTTAACCTTCGAACCACCTAACAAAAGTATTCGAGTTATAATCTTACTGAGAGATCATTCATCTATTACAGTTCATCATTTAGCACTAATCCCTCTCCTTATTCATATAATTATCTGTTGCCGAAGAACCGCGTCAACAGTTTGGTGCTTTCATTGAGAGCTTTTAGATTGGTGCTATCGCAAATACCCAACCATGGTAGTCACTCGCTCAAGACATGGTAACGAGGCGGACCAACGTGATTGGCAGGAGGCCCACCATGCCGCCATATCCGATGATCAGAATCCTGAGGTTCAGCAGCGGTCGGGCAAGCAGCCAATGGGCCAAGACGACACTGGAAGTTCGGCTCCCCGGCCGCCCAATCCAAACCCGGATATCTACACGGCGATAGAAATGGAAAATGCACAGTTGAGGAGTCAGCTGGCGAAAGCAAACTAGTAGATTCAAGAGGTTTTGGCCCGATTACCCCCTCTTACAACCGACACTAACGTCAGAAAGAGGCATGGTGAGACTCATAAGTCCCACCGAGATAATCGGTCCAGGCCTAGTCGGTCGGTCAGACCCCCAACATCAAATTCTACTCCCACGTCGCACCACCGGGAAACCACATTTGAGGAACTTCCTAGGGGCGAGCAGCAATTCAGCCGATCGGTCTGAACCTCAACTCCTAGCTCACTTCCGCCCTCGAGTGCACCTAGAAGGGCTCGAGGAAGCTCGTAAAGGAGATCCGGGGAGGGCTTGCGACGACAGCCCGCCCTGGCCAGCCGTCCTGTACCCCGCTCAGACCGCCGAGCATAGGACATGGAGGATGGTAGAGCGGAGCAACCACGACCTAGCTTGATCCGTCCTGACGGGACTAGGATCGCGTCCCCAGTCAGGCATCCTCCTTCACCAATAAGATACCCATCTCCTCCCCGTCCAGTCCGAGACATTCCAGCTCATGGGAGCAGCAGGAGAAATCCTCCTTCCGTCGGACCTTCCCATCGTAGCTGGGCGCCCAGAGAAGTCCTGGATCCTCACCCCCAACGGCAGGCTCCGAGCTTTTCAAATGGAAGTTACTAGACTGGGAGTCGTCGAAGTGACATCTCCGGCGGAGACCTGCGCCAACGCTTGAGCTCGGCGCAGAGTCCTCAGGCCGCCCCGAGGGGCGACCTCCGAGATCGCCTAAACTCTCAGAGAGGAGACCCAGTTGGAAATGGCAGTCGTGCTCGCCAAGGGGAAGGCCTATCTGAAGTACGTGACAGCGGGAACATCCCATATAACCTATCTCCAGATAGGAGGGACAATAACCCGCCTAACGCGTACCATGGAACCGAAGCTATTCAGGACCAAACCCTTGAGCGTCTGGCTCAGATGGAGGAGCTGATGAGGAAGCTCTTGTCAGAAAAAGAAAAAGATGAGTACGACTCGGGGGACGAACTCGAGCTCTTCACCCCAGCATAGCAGCTATGGCGTATCCACCTGGTTTCTGTATGCCTCACTTGTCCAAAGTTCAACGGAGACAGGGACCCGTCAGATCATCTGGGTATGTTCAACACCTTGATGATGGCCCACAACATTGGTCCCGAGCTGAGATGTTTAATATTTCCTTCCACCTTGACTGGGCCAGCCAGGCAATGGTTCAAATAGAGTAAAAAGCAATCCATCAGCTCGTGGAAAACCTTTTCTGCCAACTTTAAGAGAGCATTCCGAGCTTCTCAGGCTGCCCGCGTCAAGGCCAATACCCTGGCGAACGTAAGACAGCAGCCCGACGAACCTTTGAAAGCTTACCTGAGCAGATTCGCGAACGTCGCTACTCGAGCCAGGGACGCAGACGACAGCTCCAAGCTCATGGCCTTGAGGACTGGGATCCTCGTCGGAGGCGGACTCTAGGAAGAGATATAGAGAAAGGGAGTCAGCACCGTAAACGAATTCCTAAATAGGGCCCAGGGATGGATAAACCTGAAGGAGGCGCGAGCATCGGCCGCAGAAACCAGTCAGGCCCCTGAACATCCCGCTGGAGTGGGAACGGATGTCGTGACAGCGACACAAACCGTTACACAGAATAACCAGTTTGGAGGAGGTAAGAGAAAAGGGACCAGCGAGGGCGGCCAACACGGCCCAAAGAAGAACAAGTTCGTAGAAAAATTTATGCCGGTCTACACAACTTATACCGAGCTCACACACACTAGGGAGAACATTTTTCTAGCAAACTCTGCTCGCCTCCCTTAGAAGAAGCCGGAACCGTTGAAGCACCAGAAGGGTAAGCGAGACCCTTCCAAGTTTTGTCGGTTCCACAACGACATTGGCCACAACACCGATGATTGTAGGCACCTGAAGGATGAGATCAAGACTCTCATCAGAGCCGGACCCTTGGCTCAGTATGTGTGGAATAGAGTTCTCACCAACCATCCAGCTCCAGAAGTTCTGATAAGTCAACCCGGGTCTCGGGTAGATCAGGACGTCCCTCCTCCTGTGATAGGAGGAGAGATCTCCACGATCTCCGGTGGCCCCCATCTGGCTGGCACGAGCAGAGGTGCCCAGAAGAGATACGTCAACGAACTAAAGGCTCATAATGGAGTGGAGTTCGTCCCTGAGCAGCATCTACCCAAACAGCAACGATTGGAGAGGCAACCAATCATATTCACCGAGGAAGATGCCAGCCACGTCCAGTTCCGTCATAACGACCCTCTGGTCGTAGCCGTTTAGCTCGCTAACCGGTGGGTTAGGAAAGTACTGGTCAATAATGGGAGCTCGGTAAACCTACTGTTTCGGTCTACGCTGGAAAAAATGGGTTACTCTGTCACCGAGCTGAAAGCCACCTCCATGATGCTATACAGATTCTCTGGAGAAGATCGGCAGCAATAGGAACGATCGAGCTGGTGATCATCTTGGGAGAGGGACCTCGGACAGTCTCGAAACTCCTCGAGTTTGTGGTCATCGATTGTCCCGCCGCGTACAATGCTATTTTGGGCCGACCTACATTGATAGCGTTTGAAGCCATAACCTCCATCCGCCACCTCGCGCTAAAATTCCCCTCTTCCTCGGGGATATGCATGGTTCGAGGTGATCAACTTGCTACGAGGGAATGCTACAGCATTTCTATGAAGGGAAAATTAAATCCCGGGCAGTTAACAATGACAGTCCAGGGGGGGAATGAGGAATCTTAGGAACTTGTGCCTAGTCCTGGGATTGAAAAACCTCAGAGTGCCAAAGGGGAGAATATCATCTTAAATAATGATATCGACCCCAGAGTAGGCGAGGATAGATCCGAGCTCCAGGCCATCAAGGAGCTCGAGGAGGTAAGCATCGATCCACAAGATCCCTCGAGGGTGGTGAAGCTCGAGAAAAATCTATGTAGCGAAAGGAAGGCGAAGCTGATTAAGTTTCTGCAAGAAAATCTAGACGTGTTCGCCTGGTCTCATGAAGACATGGTAGGGATCAGTCCGAGCGTCATCATGCACACCCTCCACTTGGATAAAAGCGTGCCTGCGAAATCTCAGAAACAAAGGCGCCTAGGAACAACCTGAGTTGAGGCCCTAGAAGAGGAAGTAGCCCGGCTCTTAAAGTGCGGCTTTATCCGTGAGGCAAAGTTCCCGATCTGGGTCGCCAATCCTGTGTTGGTCCCGAAGCCCAACGGGAAATGGCGGACCTGCATCGACTTCTCCGATCTGAACAAAGCCTGCCCCAAAGATTGCTTCCCCTTGCCAAGGATCGACCAATTGGTAGACGCCATGGCGGGGCACGAGCTCATGTCCTTTATGGATGCGTACTCGGGCTAGAATCAGATCGCCATGAATCCAGCAGACCAGGAACACACTAGCTTCATGACCCCAACTAACATTTATTGTTATAGGGTCATGCCCTTCGGGTTGAAGAACGCCGGAGCTACATACCAGAGGTTGGTAAATAGGATGTTTGCCAACCAGATCGGGAAGAACAACTAATCTTTTACATTATTGTATATGTTTGTGGGTGTAAACTCAAGCAACCATGAAAGGCTCTTTCCTGCTTACTTGGGGGGCATATATCCTGGATACCAACCAGGTCCTAAAACTTAGAAATTAGTTCAAATTGATTAATCGATGTTTTTCTTAAAAAGCACGAGATATCGATAAAGAATTGACGCGAACTAAGTTTTCAAATTAATATCCCGGATACCAACCAGGTCCTAAAACTTAGAAGTTAGTTCAAATTGATTGATCGATGTTTTTCTTAAAAAGCATGAGATATCGATAAAGAATTGACGCAAACTAAGTTTTCAAATTAATATCCTGGATACCAACCAGGTCCTAAAACTTAGAAGTTAGTTCAAATTGATTGATCGATGTTTTTCTTAAAAAGCACGAGATATCAATAAAGAATTGACACAAACTAAGTTTTCAAATTAATATCCTGGATACAACCAGGTCCTAAAACTTAGAAGTTAGTTCAAATTGATTAATCGATGTTTTTCTTAAAAAGCGCGAGATATCAATAAAGAATTGACGCGAACTAAGTTTTCAAATTAATATCCTGGATACCAACCAGGTCCTAAAACTTAGAAGTTAGTTCAAATTGATTGATCGATGTTTTTCTTAAAAAGCACGAGATACCGATAAAGAATTGACGCGAACTAAGTTTTCAAATTAATATTCTGGATACAACCAGGTCCTAAAACTTAGAAGTTGGTTCAAATTGATTTAACAGATGTTTTTTCCTAAAAAGCATAAGATATCAATCATAACACCAACAGAAACTAAGTTATCACCAAATGCATTGAAAAGAAGTAACCATAAGGTCGGGGCAAAAATATGTAAATAAATTGAAATAAAGTTGGGGATACCAAATTGTTTCGAGGATAAAAACCTCGTGATGAAAAATTACAAAAAAAAGTAGATGATAAAAGGAAAGGAGAAAAATCCTAAGCCCCGCCAGGCCGCTCTGATGAAGTCACCCCCTCGCCATCCTGCTCGGTGGCAGTGGAAGTCTCCCCAGTCTCGGAGGGCGCCACTTGTTGAAGGCGAGCTTTAAACTTCTCCAAAAAGGATCCCCACACGTCCGGCCCCAAGAAGGAAAAGTCACCATCTTGGTTGAAGGTCCAGTAGTGGTACAGCATGGCCTCCATGGAGGAGCTGGAAGCTGCCCTCTCCGCCACGAGAGCAGCCTTGGCCTCCTCGACCTCGATCTTCGCGGCGTCTAGGGTGACCCTGGTGGCCTCGGCCTCCTGCAGCTTGGTCCGAGATGCCTCCAGCTCGGTCTTCGCAGCAATCGAAGCGGCCTGCGCGACCCTCTCATTTTCTCGGGCAGTTTCCAGAGCCGCCTTGGCATCTCGCTCCTGTTGTTGAGCGGACGCAAGGGCGACCTGGGCAGCCTGGTGCTCGCCCCTAATCTCCTCGATCCTGGCCCTGGACCGAGATATGCTCCGTTGGAGGGCCAAAGCCGCCTGCAAGACCAAAAGATAATAAGGCAAGTGCCTTAGGAAAAACAAACAAACAGGAAGAACCAGTGGCAAAGCCAACTTACCATGAGGGTCATCCCCAATGAAGACTCCATCACGTTCTCGGGGCTCCTTGTCTCGATCTCCCGCAAATCCCTCGGGGTGGCGTTGTAGCAGTGGTCCACCATGTAGGTCACGGTTTCGTAGACAGTCCCCCTAAAGGCCTCGGGGACTTTCTCCAAGGCCTGGGGGTTGACCGGGACACGCACACCGGGGGTCGGAGCTGACAAGGTCCCAGTGGGCACCTCCTGTTCCCGAGTAGGGACAGGAGGTCGCGGGGGAGGTGGAGCCATCTTCTCTACTGCAGGAGGGGGTGGAGGCACTTTCTCTATGGCGACGGGGCCTTGGTTTTTCCCCTTGGCAGGAGACTGGGAAGAAGTCCCAGTGGTCTTCTTGGCCAGCTGGAGCATCTTCACCAAAGGCCCGGAGGAGGGGTTTCCTCCATGGAACATAGACCGCAGAACGTTGTCCCCAGGCTGCGACATCTCCTCGTCTGAAACGAAGACAGCAAAGCATTAATATGCATGTAAAAATATTTATGTGCAAAACAAAAAAAGAAAGCAGAGCTTAAGTATGTATTGAAAAGGATCCTACCCTCCGAGCTAGAGGAGGATTCTATTGTCACGACCTCCGACCCCGGATCTTCTATGGGGGAGTCTAAGATAATGACTTCGCGGGTGAGAGGAGGCTCTGGCTCCGGATCCACCTCAGAATTGGACTCCTCTACATACTGCCTAAGACCCGGAGCTACTACGCCCTCCAGGAGGGAGGGCCACGATCTAAGGTTGGTCCCGTACTCCTCAAAGAAGGTCGACCTAAAGGCCAGGGTATTATCTACTACTATGGTACCCCTAGGGCGGCTCATGTCATGACACAGCACGAGCTGGTCAACACATTGGAGTAAGGTGATGTCACGATCTGGGTCATTTTGGTGGCGGTGAACGGGTTGGCTGGGGTTAAACCTAGCAAGCCGTAGGTCTGCAGTGGCCTTGTCTAAGTCCCTAAATAAGTAAGGGTTACCTTGGCCGGAGGGGCTGGCTGCTGCGCCGGAATGGGTCCTCTCTGCATTGACTTCCTGGGCGACCTCCAAAGCTCGCTTCCGGCGCACGAGGGGCACCTCGTCCTTGTCCTTACCCGCGGCCTCCTCCTCGGGGATGGACGCCATCTCGTGAGCAGCGGGTATGGTCCGCGGCCTCCTCAAGGCCAGAGTCTGGCCTGGGGAAATTAACTTACACACCAGCATCGTCTCGTCAGACACGAGCTGGCGGTAATCTTTTTCACTTTGGGGGAGCCCTACCAAGGTTTCGTACTGACCCCCAAGGGTCACTGACTTAGTCGTCCTCGCAAAAATAGCTGCATGATAGTTTTAAGTCAGCAACGAATGGAAAGAGACTAATCAGTGGCAAGCTAGCGAGCTAAAGTTAGAAGGGACTTACGAGAACGGTTGAAATAGTGGTATTCGCAGTTGCGAAACCCCTTTGACATGAAGAATTGATCCTTGAAGTCATTGGGGTGGCTGGGCAGCTCGATGATCGCAGCCGAATTGGGAAAACGAGTCAGGTAGTAGAACCCGTCATCTCGCCCCCGTTGTTCCGGGCTGGCTTTGAGGCAGAAGAAGTAAAGGATGTTTGCAGGTGTGGGGACCTCCCATTCCTGCTTCAGGAACAAATACTTCAACCCCGCTAACAGACGGTAGGAGTTAGGGGGGAGTTGGAAGGGGGCCAGTTTTATGTAATTTAAGAAATCCGCGAAATACTGGTCCAGGGGAAGAAAGGCCTCAGCATTGAGATGTTCATCGCTCCAGGCCGCGTACTCCTCGTCGAGCGGCGCGCAGCTCTGCTCCCCCTCAAGGGGAGGCCGGGCGTCCAGGGCGCCCTTCCCAATCTCTATATTGTGGGAAAGCATTATCTTGTTAACTTTCCCCTGGGTGGTGACCTTCGAGGCAATCCTCTCGGCCTCGAAAAAGGCGTCAGGCCCCACCTCGACCTCCTTCTCCACGGTGGGACCAAAGTTGTGGATCGGGGAGTCTGTTGCCACCTCTTTCCCTTTGCTAGCTTGCTGGGATGACGAGCTGCCAACACTCTTCTTGGATGCGCTCTTCTTGGGTGCCATCTGGTCGCCTAACGAACAAAGAAGAAAGTTTAGAAAAGGGGACCTAAGCATAAGAAGAATCTAGCGCGAAGGGTTTCCTTTACACGGGCTGAGGTAATCTCAGCCCGCGGCGAGTGAGACCACGCGGTTCTATGAACACACGCCTGTGCGCCCAATAAGTCCCTGATTGCTCGGGATCCATGTGTCAGGAGGGTCAGGATAAAGTTTTCCTTAGAAGGAAAGTTTCGAAAGGCAAAACCGCCTGTGAAGCGTGTCCCCTAAGCTACCCGGTTTTTGCACCCTAGAAACTTGTTGTTCCAAATAGGCATAAAAAATTTTACCCAGAAAATCACCCCAGAGTTGTATCCTATGAGTCATGCTCCTAAGCACCTTTTCCTACGGTTGATACCCCTAGGATAAAAACCTACGCATAAAATACCAGCAAAGAAGAACAAAAGACAAACACTGCATGCGCTAAGGAGAAAGTTTACCTAAGCAAGAGAATGGGAAAACATTTAAAGCATGCAACAAACAGAAAACTTACAGAAATTTTTGCTGTAGAAAGACTGAAGGGAGCGTCTGAGTTAAAGTCCTGTTGGAATCGTGATGGACCCAAAACGGGTATGTTTTAAATATTTATACTCGCAAGCGCACAAATCGTATTTATAGAATAGTGTTCGTGTAAGCACGAGGTCGAACCCAAATGAGTTGTCTAAAATCGAAAAGAAAACTATTTTAAACCAAAATTAATAAATTCTAACCTAGCTCCAAAGATTGATGCAAATTTGTAACAATAAAAATAAAATAAAAGACAATAGTATAGAAATTAAAGACAATATATATAAATAAATAAAAGACAATATATATAAATATAAATTAATAATAGAAATGAAGATAGTAAAATAAAGATTATTAAGATAATAGAATCCACAAAATATAAGTTCAATAATATTTATAAATACATTGATTCCCAAGTTTTAGTGATAGTTAAAATAAATTAAACTATCATTTTCAAAATAGATTTATAATTTTAAGCACAAATTAATTCTAAAAAGATAGGATATTTCTTCACTTTTCTAAATTATAATTTCAAAGCATTTAGTGTAAATCAATCTAATGAAATAACAAATAAATCAATGAACATTATTTATAAGGCAAAACATAATATTTTTGTTCTAAGCATGGATGTGTACAATTTAATGACACATCTTATACAAAGAATATTATGTTTTTGCACTAATGAAGAACAAAGTGTAAATATGTGCTAACAATAAAAAATACATGATATTTAAGATGAAAGAAGATATTTGAAGAAGAAAATTCCATAAACTTTATTGCACAAAATGGGAAATCAACATACAAAATAAATACTATCTAGTTACATAATGTTTCATCATCACCTTAATAATCTTAAAAAGATTAGAAACACATAACTAGAATAACAAATACAAACTAAAAATTACAAACATAAATAGGAAAATTTGGAGGATGAACCCCCAAATTGTTCCTCTAAAAATACATGGAAAAAAAATAAAAAGAAGAAGAAGATGAAGAGAATAGAGAGGTTTTGAAATGTGTAGAGTTTTTGGTATGGTAACCTCCCTCTTCAAATGGACACCCTAAATCCCTTATTTATAGCCAAAAATGAGGTATTAAAATAATCAATTTAAATTAATTAAATTGATTAAATTAATTTAATTAATTATAATATGGCAAATAAAGGCAAATTATAGGGTGTAATAATTATGTTTTGGGGTAAAATGTGTAGAAAGTGTAGTAAAAAGTGGTATTTTTGTCATAGGGGACAAATGGTACACTTGAGTAATTTATGGGCTCAAGAATAATATAGCATGCAAATGGGTGGCTTTGGCAAATGCTAGGCGGCTGGTGCTTTGATTGCTGAAGGAGGAAATGCAGCTGGAGAGAGGCGTGGACTGCTGGTTGAGCAAGGGAAAGATGTACATGGGAGCTGATACTTGGTGTGATGTACATGGGAGCTGTTGGGCGTGAGGGGCAGCTGGAGGTGTGATTGATGAAGGAATGGGCATGGGCTTGCTACTTGGGCCTGGGCAGGTGGGCCTGAATTGCTTGGAAAAATGCCAATTCCCTTTCCTATTCTTCACAAAAATGCCATATTTTTTCATCATTTTCATTGCTTTTCAAGAGCTAAAATAATACCACATAATTCCTACAAAATAAGTATAAATTAAGTCATGATAAAATATTTTCAATTATAAAATATACAACAAAAGTTCCATGAAAATATTAATTAAAACTTAATTTACTTAATCATTTAAGCTCAAAATATAACATTTTTTTACCACAAATTAAACTACAATAATTCAAATAATTAAACCACAATATATTACAACAAAATAATTATAAAAACACACAAAAATATATAAAATTAAAATAAGACTAATAAATTCAAAATTACTTAAAAACTTAATAAATCAATTAAAAATTCAAGAATTAAGCAACAATTAGCACATAAAAAGTGGTAAAATAACTCTATTTTGTAAAGTTATCAAATCGCTGGTACCGGGGTCACGAAAGAGCCCTCATGTCTGAACCTCAGGAACGTTGGGAATAGTAACTAAGAGAAAGAAAGGGTTTTGAGACTGAGAAGGAAGAAGAAAGAAGATGAGAAAAATTTCAAATAAAAGGGTAGCTCATGCGAAGGGTGGCCAGCCTTGTATATACATAAAAGGCCAAAGGATGAGGGCCGTTCGATTGTCTTGATGTGGGATACGAGGATCACTACTCGAAAGACGAAACGACGGCCGAAGATAGGCTAGGCCATTTAATGCGGTTCTCGGAAGACGGACCGTCGCCAACCACGATGCTCCATGTATCCGATACCAGCGTAATGGGCGGGATATGAAGAGTCCCCAAAGAAGCCTAAAAGCCCCTACTGTGGCCCCAGGTGACGTCATGTGCCACAAGCAGGGGCTTAGGGGAAAATATACGCCCTAAATATCCACGGGTTATTAGCGAGCTGGGAAATGGCATAATTCTATCAGCCACGTGGAGGCCACCTACCCGGAGCTGCTGTTACAAGTCTCTACCTCTTTAGCTCGAGATAGCCAAAGGTTTAGTGAGATTACTAAGGCATCGAATCAGCAGCGTGGACACCACGAGCTGATACTACATCAAGCTCGGGGTACGAGCTTGGGTTGACACCTTCGACCCTTTATAAAGTCAACCACGCAATGTAAACGTGCATATATCAGACATCACGTGTCTACTCCATTCCTGAATTCTCGGACACGCAGCATAAACGTGCATGTTTAGGCACCCCACGACTGGTTTGGGTCATGCAGCCCATTATCCCCCTTACCTATTGATTAGACCACACTTCATTGTCAGGTTTTAGGAATTAATCATGAATGTCGCAGAAGTGACATGATGGGTAAGAAGGTCACGGGATAACCTCATTTGCCAACACCCAGGTGTCATCTCCCTATAAATATAGAGACCCTGGGAGTTGCAAGGGGTTGGCTCCGAATTTGTAAAGAAATACCCTGTAAAGAATATCAGAGATATATCAATAATATTGGCTCGTGGACTAGAAGGATTTTAACATTCGAACCACCTAAAAAAAAGTATTCGAGTTATAATCTTCCTGAAAGATCATTCATCTATTACGATTCATCATTTAGCACTAATCTCTCTTCTTATTCATATAATTATTTGTTGCCGAAGAACCGCATCAACATAAACATATAGTATAATCTACTGTGAATTAGTAACAAATTATTTTAAAAAAAAAACTAGCAAGAAACTTAAATTTAAAATCTACGTATAATATTTAATATTATATTAAACATATAATATATAATCTCTTATTGTCACTCCTAAATTTAAAAACTAGAACAAATATAAACTTAAACAAAAATAAATAAATTATTTAATTAAAATAAGATATTTATTTAAAATTTATATGACATTAATATAAATTTAATAAAAATAATTAATAAATTCTATAAATTAATAAAACTAAACTATTGTGCTAGATATAAGATAAAAGTCGATGTATATAAAAATTATCTTTTAAAAAAAATTGATGTGTGCAACAGCTATAAATCTACGTAAACAACCAAAATTATATTATATTTTATTAAAATTAGACCAAATTACACATAATAATAATAACAACAGATGATTAATTATATTTTCTCAACGAAAAAATAACAACAAACACCATAATTATATGTTTAATCAGATCATCAACACAGAAACAAAATTAAGAATTAAGAGTGTATTTGAAAATAATTGTATAATTATTAAGCCTAATAATTTTATATTTGAGTAATTATAATATTTTTTTAAAATATAAAATTTGTTTAGATATCAAACAGTAATTAACTATGAATTAATATTATTATGTTTTCTAAAATAATTAGTAATTATACATACAAATAATATTATAATAAATATTATTTAAAATTTATAATAAATAATAATTGCACAATATAATTACATAAATATTCAATTACCTCTAATTGAATATCCTCTAATTACATAATATAAAGTAATTACTATCGAATACATTTAATTCTAATTACCCCTAATTTAGTGATTGTCAAAAGAAAATCAAACTGACTCACTACACAAGCACACAAAAAACGAAAATTTGTCGCACTAAAATTATTTTTAATTGCCACAACCTCGCATAAAAGTACATAAAAGCTCCCAGAAAAGTAAAATTAACAAAGATCTCAGATCAATTCAGATCTCATATTGCTTATAGTCACGTGCAAATAATTGTCCAATAAAAAAGAGCCTTATGTGGTGGCAAATGGCACTTTTCCAAATTGGTATGTGGACAGGAATGCATGACGGTGCAAATTCCTAAAATAATACCAAACAAAGTTTTTTTACAGCTCCTTCTAGAAACTACCATGGAAACTTTCAGCTGAGCTGGAACCTCGAGTACTATTCTACTCCCACCGCTTCAATTTTTTTAATTTTACATTTTTTATTAAACAAAAAAAAGTTATGATCAAGTCAAACTTAATCAACGGCCAAGATCTTAAGCCAACCTTGGTACGAAACGCCTTGCTTTTCATTACCTCCGCCCAGAGAAATCATAGCCTTGATTTCTTCATCTCCCGTCGGAAACCCCGCCATCTCCATGTAGCTCTTCAAGTCCTGGTGGCTTAGCCACCCGTCGCCGTCCTTGTCCATAACCTTGAACGCTTCCTCCATCAATCCTCCACCGCGCAGTCGGTTCGTGCACCCGAGGACGCGCTCGAACTCGTCGAACTCGACGAATCCGTCTTGGTTCGAGTCCGCCGCCTTCATCATCGAAATGATTTTGCTCTCGTCAGCGCCGGAGCTCGAGAATCCGGCGTAAAATGCGCGGAGGTCTTCGCGGCTAATCTTTCCGTCGCGGTCGGTGTCGAGTACCTCGAACGCTGAGCGGAAACCTGATACGGTTGTGGTGTTCGCCGTCGCCGCCGTGGCTAGGGTTCTTCCGGAAGGGCACATTGTTACAACCTTTGTCTGTTTGAAAATGAAAAGGTGGGAAGAAGAAACGTGTAAATTGGAATCAAATAGTCTGGCGCTGGAGAATGGTATTTATAGAGTTGTAAATGGGCCTCCAGAGAATTGGGGGCCCACGAGTTTAGCTTGGTCTACAAGGTCCAATACGCACGTAGTGATGCAATTAAATAACAACCGGTCCTTTGTTTGACGATATTTCATTATTGCGGAGACTTTTATTTATTTTATTTTTAATATTATTTTTCGACCGACCTCAAATTAGGGATATTTTGTAAAATGTCTTTTCTGAAAGGCTCTTTGTTTTTTTATTTGTTTTAAAGTTAGTGAATACATGGCCATTAATAATTTATGAATAATATTATTATTATTATTTTAGTGGGCATGAATTTTGCAGTTTATTTCCATTTAAAGAAATAAAAGAGAACATATTCAAGCATAAAAAGTGGCATCTGTCTACAACTAATGATGTGGCTTTCAACTATATGAGCATTTCTAACCATGTAAAAAGTTTGTGCCATTTTATATTTAACACATTTAAAAAAAAAGTATAATTATAATAGTGTTAAAAAATATGTTAAATTCGGCACATATTAAAAATTATGCTAAATTTGACACAAAATATAACATGAGCCAAATTTAATATATCAATAAATGTTATTTTTTTTATTTATCATATTACTACTAATTATTATAATTTAGTAGTAGATAATTAATGATCAACTATATATTTTTATTTATTTTAATGAAAAAAAATGAAATACATAATTTAGATAATAAAAATTAATTTTTGTATATTTTCAATAAATATTAAATAAATTATTAATTTTTTTGTATTAATTTACATATTGTGTATTAAAACATAATTATAAATATTAAATTAAATATAACACTAACTTGTTTTTTTGTGCAGAATTTGTCCTTAAATTTATATTTTAAGTTAGAAATGGTGTAAGTTGACATCTGACACTTACTAGTGGGACCATTTAGCTAAGGGTCTCGTTCAGTGTTCAAATTTAATTTTATGTTTTTAGAATTATAATACAGTGGAACCACATAAAAATCTTGATTGGTTAATTATTTTGAAAAACTCTCATTTCTTAAAGACACTCAAATTTATCAAAGGGCTTGGAATCCACTTGTGCTACATATAACCAATCAATTTTTTTAAAATACTATTTTTAATACATAAATTCAGATTATATATTCCAATACAGCTTTTCGAAAACATAATTTTCTAATCATACACCAACCAGCCCCAAAATTTAATTAATAGTTAATTTGTACCTTTTCGAATCATTGAATGGATTATGCATTTTTTTACTAATGAGAAATATCAACGCCCTTTCCTCTCCAAATATTTATGTATATAATAAATATATCAAAAATCCTTCGTACACCAAATTTTGTTATTAGAGGTACAATAATTAAATAAATAAATCAATAAATTGGGTTACCATCACATTTTGGTCCCGATGGAGTTTGAAATGGAAGAAAAAATATGGATCAAGTATAGGGATGCACATGGGGACGGGGCGGTGCGGGGAATGCATTCCCCGTCCCCAACCCCTATTATTTTCCCCCGTCCCCGCCCCGTCCCCGCACATTCCCCGGCGGGGAATGGGGCGGGGAATCCCCGTCGGTAATGAACACTATAACGGGGACCCGTTTATTAAAAAAGTTAGATAACACAAATAATTTTTTATATTTTCAAAATTAAAAAATATTTGTAAACACCAAATTAAAACAACATAAAATTAAATTCTTCATTCCATAATTGATAGTCATATAGATAAGTTCCAAAATTAAAAACTTTGCAATGATAAACTTAAAATCAATAAACATAAACTTAAAGACCATAAACATAAACTTGAAGTCCAAACAAACACACAAACTAAATAAATTGTAATAACATCTTCATCTTCAACTTTGAAAACTAATAGTCATCACCACCATTCAAGAGCCTTCTTTCTTCAAGAATCAAAATCCACAAAACTTGGACCCTAAAAGAAAATTTTCAATTATAAGTAAAAATATATTTTAAAGAAAAAAAATAATAATATAAACAAAAAAAATAATAATGCTAAACTTACCGCTTCATCATCTTCAACATCATCAAAGAATGTACTATGTGAAATCTCATTTTGTGATGCATCTAAAAAATTCAACAAGAAATCTGATTATAGAAATCTGGATGATTCAAAAAGAATTATATATGTATATTACTAATACTATCCATGTTTCAAAGAGATTATCTCCAATATACAGCTTTCACCAATTCTGTTTTTCTTTTTTGACCAAAGTGGAATTTTACCACGTTTCAATAAAAGGAATGTACATATATATATTTATGGATAAAAAAATTGCATTACTGGTTGTTGTCATCAAAGAAAAAAATAAAATATGTCATTTTATAAGCTCTTTGCTTTGGGTATAAAAGAAAAATAAATAATAAGAGTAATTTATAATAAACATACCTAATTTCTCATCCCATAGCCAATCTTGAGTACATACTAATGCCTCCAACATACTCGGGTGAAGCCTATTACGACAAGGAGTCACATGTCTTCCACTAGTACTGAAAGCAGACTCAGAAGCTACTGTAGACACTGGGATAGCCAAAACATCTCTAGCAACTTGTTGTAATGTTGGATACTTAAGACCATTTGTCTTCCACCAAGCTAAAATATCAAACTCTTCACTCCTAGGCAAAACTACTTCCTCCAAGTAGAACTCTAACTCAGACTTGAAAGTATCCACCTTAGAAGTACTACTAACGAACAAGTCATAACCAGCTAAAGGATCCACACATCCATCACTATCCCCTCCAACTCCAGAAGCATTGGATAAAGGATCAGGAAGATTTTCTTTTCCATCATTTGGTTTGTATTCTTTCACCAAATCATAGCACAACATTCTAATTCGTTCAACTTCATTTTGATATTCACCAACATAAATTTTAGGAAAATAATACTCAATCAATTTCATCTTAAACCTTGGATCCATAACAGTTGCTATGGCTAATATGCCATGAATGGAAGTCCAATACTGCTCAAATTTATCCATCATATTTGATGCCATTATCCTAATCTCATCGTATGAAGACTTAAGACACTCCTCAAGCAACAACCAAATATCACAAATCTTAGAGAAGAATAGATTAGTAGTAGGATATTTGGTCCCAGAAAACATCTCAGTGACATGGTAAAACAACTTCAGTTTCTCACACATAACTTTTGCCAAAAGCCAATCTCGCTCACTAGGTTCTTTTTTGTAATTTTTCTCAGTGTGTATTAAGCGACTGAACACATCTTTATAAACAATGGCACTAGTAAGCATCAAATAAGTAGAATTCCACCTAGTCTTACAATCAAGCACTAGCTTTTTATTGCTTGCACATGATAATCCTTTCTTAGCCTCTTCAAACTTTTCAACTCTTTTTGGAGTACCAGTCCAAAAAACTACACTCTCACGTATAGTTTCTATGGCACCTTGAATTGCTCCTAATCCTTGTTGGACAATCAAGTTCAAGATATGAGCAGAACATTTCATATGAACTAATTCACCTTTCATTAGTAAAGAAGCATTTCTCAATTTTTCTTTCATTTGATCCATCATGGCAATATTCACAGTACAGTTATCTAAAGTAAGAGTAGACAACTTACGTTCAAGAGACCATTCAACCAAACACTCCATCAACACTTTTGCTAATAACTTAGCAGTATGAGGGGCAGGCACATATATAAACCTGAATGCATATAATAAAAAGTAATTAATTAGCACACACTCATATTAAATATACACATAAAATACAAAATATTATACAAATTATCTTATTACCTGATAATTCGATTGTGCAAATTCCATGAATCATCAATATAATGTGCAGTCACCACCATATACCCTCTCTTTTGATTATTTGATGTCCACATGTGAGTTGTGATTGCAACTCTACTACAATTGTCACTAATTGAGTTCTTTGTCTTGGTCTTCTCATTCTCATATATCTTCAATATATCCCTCCTAATAGTACTTCGAGATACATTCTTGAAAAATGGCTGAAGAGAGTTGACAAAATCTCTAAATCCATGATGTTCAACCATATTGAGTGGATACTCATGCAAAACAATCATTTTAGCAAGTTTGTGTCTTGAACACTCTTGATCAAAGTTGTGAGCAGCTAGTGAAGTACTTCCATCCTTCTTCTTACTTGGATTTAAGATTGATTGTTTTATATCTCGATGCTTCCTAAGAGGACATATGTTAAAATGATCACGCAAATGTGTTGTTCCATTTTTGCTTGATCCTCCTAATATTTTTTGACAATAGTTGCAAACAGCTTTGTCAACTCCATTAATTTTTTGCTTCTTGAAATGATTCCAAACAAAGGAAGTCAGTTTTCTCTTTGTCTCAGTTTTCTCGCTATCAACATTTGATTAGGTTGCTGTCATTGATTCATCATTTTTTGGAGATGAAGGAATTGATGAATCAAGGTCAATAGGTCCTGTGGGTATTATTCCTTCATTTTGTCCATATGTTGATGGAGTGTCTTCTTTTGGACTTCCAATCTCAGTCATTTTTTCCTATAAAAATTCAAAGTATACACTTTTAAACATATAAAATTAATTACGAAAACTTAAAAAGATGTACATTTATATTCACATACACTATATTATTTGCATATACAGATAAACTAGAATACTCCAATAAAAAGTGTGTCAAGTGTGTCATATACGTCTATGTAATAATATATATTAGGTTTTGTATAAAAATATAATATACATATATATATCAGGTTTTGCATATCAATTCATTATCTAGTTTATAATATATTTATTAAATAAATTATTTAATAGCAATATGCAATTTTCTAGGCTCATATAGTCATATGACAATCTTTCTAGACTTACCCTCATCCACAAAAGTACAAAACCTATATGAGTATATATAAAAATTCATTCTTTTTGTTGATTATGTATAAAATTACGTGGTCAAAACTTCATGCATACATACATATAAGATGAATAGTAGTTACTTGCCAATAAATAAATAAACAAACAAATCCTTTTTCAAGTATATAATTTATCAATGTCTATATTGAGCATTGTATATTGACCGTAAAAGATAAAAAGCTCTGTTTTTATCATTAAATAATATACATAAACAGAGTACCTTATACAATAATAATACTAATAGTTTAATACTTACCATTCTAGTCAATGAATAATCTCCTTTGTCTACTCCTCCTTATTGATGCAGCCACGAGTTGTTAAGAAATATAGTGCTTCCTACTCTGTTTAAGACTCACGATCACGAGGACTCACAACTCACAAGTTATGAACAGGTTGTTGTTTTACAGAAAAAATATAATGTAGTTGGACTAAAGATTGGAGAGTGGACTAGATAGAAAGGCTAATATCAAATATATATGAAATAATTATTTAGGGTTAGTCTCTGAAGTGCACTCTTCAAAAAGACTTTTCATATTCATATAAAACAGTTAGCAATAGCATAATCGGTGGAGTGGCTGGAGTCCTTCCATATTCTATAACAGCTGGAGTATTTAATATATAGGAAATAGTGTAATTTGAATTAATGCATTAATTGTTATAAAACCAGAAATTTAATGCATTAAACGATATATCAAAGAGGAAATTAGCTTAATTATAATTAATATTATATATATAGAAATAGAGTTATACCGTTATACATACTACATATAATTCCTAATACTATATATATATACATAATCGGGGACGAAATGGGGCGGGGAGTACTATCCCCGACTCCGCCCCGTCCCCGAATCGGGTAAAGAATATTAGTCCCGTCCCCGCCCCGATCCCCGCCAAGCCGGGGAATCCCCGCCCCATTAGGGGCGGATCCCCGCGGGTCCTCGTCCCCGTGGAGCTTTTGTGCATCCCTTTAAGTAGGGGTGGAAATTGGCGGGAAATTGATGAGGAATGCTCCTCATGTTTTCATCCCAACTTCCTATTTAAGTCATCATCCTTGTACCCATCCTAGACTGTCTAATCTTTGACGGGAATGGGAGCGAGCGTTCTTTGTATCTCTGGCTTGAAATCCTTGTAGGTGCTGAAAATAAAAAATATATTATATAGATTCACAATAAATATATATTTGCATATATATGTTTTATATATAAAAAATATGTATCTAACGAATTCTTCATTTAACGATTTTTCTATGTCAAATTTATCGAAATCTTAAAAATATTTAACCAAATATACTTTTAAAATCAATTAAGAAATATGATACACTAGATATTTAATAATTATATGGGAATATAACAATTTGGTACCTTGTGTTTTATCGAAATACAGACTTGGTACATTATGTTTTCAATAATGTTCATCTAGTACCCTATAATTTGAAATTGTACATATTTGGTACCCTAGACTCAAATTTAAACAATAATTTTTACCAATATGACCAAAATGTCATCAATTATATGTAATTAACTAATTAAATTTGAATTTGAAACTCATATAATTGAGAATAATTTGGTTATATTGATAAAATTTAAGTTTAGGGTACCAAATATGTATGATTTCAAATTACAGGGTATCAGATGAGTATTATTGAAAATATAGGGTACCAAGTATGTATTTCAATAAAATACATGATACCAATTGGGTATTTACCCTGTTATCCCCATTTCCTGCCTGGGCCCGAGACGGTGGTCCAGGCCCACAATCTGGGCATTTGTATTTGGGCCCAGCCCAGGCCCGCTTAGCAGGAAATGACCGGGAGCGACGGTCCAAGTGTGGGTCCAGACCCAGACGCTATCCGGGAAAGATGATCCAGGACAATCGTCCGGGAGATGTATAGCCAGTCGGGGTTACAGTCAA
Organism: Humulus lupulus; assembly: GCF_963169125.1. Taxonomy (NCBI): domain Eukaryota; kingdom Viridiplantae; phylum Streptophyta; class Magnoliopsida; order Rosales; family Cannabaceae; genus Humulus; species Humulus lupulus. The sequence continues at coordinate 282,132,023 of NC_084794.1, read as the reverse complement.
GGTGTACGCAACGGTCCTGGAGCCTGGTAAATGGTCCAGGCCTGCGGTAAACGAAGAGGGACAGAGGTAAACGAACCCGGGTCAAGTCCTCCAGGTTGGCAGGAAAAGGCATCCGTGACCCTGAAGCCGCCCCATGACGCGTGGGGGTTGTCCCCACTTTTCACCTGCGGAAAAGGCCACCTCGGGATTGCACACCGCTGGTTCAGACCTGCGGCGCCAGTACACTGGCTGACTTTGTCCCCTGAATCAGCCTCGTAACTCAGAATGCCCAGACCAAAAGCCCCATTTTGTCGGGCGAAATATAGTTCTTGGGCTGCCCCATTGGGCCTTGATAATTCTTAGTCTTTTTATATTTTTATCCTTTATATTGGGCTTCCGACAGAGAAGCCAAGGGTATTTATATCCTTGTTGGGCCCGGGTCAGCCCGGCCCAAGCCCAGCACTCCTGAGAGCCTATAAATACAGGTGACAGAGCATTGAAGAAGAGAGAGCTCTGAGACTTGTATACAGTTACTCTGCTGAAATATAGAGAGAAACTCCATTGTAAAAAGCTTTCCAAGCTCTAATACAACCGACTCGTGGACTAAGGCTCATTAACGCTCCAACCACGTAAAAATCCTGTTTTTATCTCCTAAATTCCATATCATTAATCTCGCCTACTTTTCATTAATATAGTTTCCGAAAATCTCGATAAACATACCCTAATTATATTAATATAAATTCAAATATTATAAAATATCATTATTATATTAATATTTAATACAAAATTCTAATTTTTTATCATATAATCTAATTTATATAAATATATATATGTTCGTATTAAATAATAACAAACAATACATTATATATAGGTGTCGTGTGTGTACAAAGAGTGACTGGGCAACTACATAATACAGTAGAATAATATACATCTTCTATCAAGAATAAAAAAGTTTTTTCTCCAATCACTGAAGTGTTTTTTTGAAGAATATCATGGTCTAATGTTTTGTACTTTGAATAAAGGTAAGTTAGGCAATTTATGGCTTTAAAAGTTATCATATTATAAATTTTTCAAAAATTATAAATAATGTTTTGGTTTTTTATTTTAGGGTAAATACCATTTTGGACCATGTGTTTTGTAAAAGTTGCCGATAAGACTCTTTGTTTTGTTAAATAGCAATTCAGACCCTGTGTTTTATAAAATAGAACAAAATAGTACCTTATACCCAATTTTGGTAAAAAAAAATTCAAATATAATATTTCATTCTCAGCTCATCGATCACTTTCCTTGCTTCTCTGAACCCATCGCATCACTAACGACCCAAGAATTGATCTTATAATTGAATTTTTTTTGACAAATATTAGATATAAGGTACTCTTTTGTTCCATTTTGCAAAACGCAGGATTCGAATTGTCATTTAACAAAACACAATGGTTGATCGGTAACTTTTGCAAAACACAGGGTCCAAATGATATTTACTCTTTCTTTTAATATGTTTATGTCATTCTTTTATAATATATGACAATTAAAAAAAATAAGTTAATACATTTTATAAATATCACTAAGCAAACGTGCATTGCACGTTGCTTTCACCTAGTATATATACATATTTTAATAAATAAAAAAATACGATGTGTATATATATTTCATATCTCTTCAATATAAAAAGTGTATAGATAACCGAAATTATTAGTTTTAACAGTTTCTTTTGTTAACTTTAACAGAATCTTCCAAATATTTAACGGAATATACTTTTAAAATTAAATAAAAATAAAATTTTATTAATTATATTAATATAAATTTAAATATTATAAAATATCATTATTAAATTCAAATATTATAAAATATCATTAATTATAAATTTAAATGTTATAAAATATCATTATTATAATAATATTTAATACAAGACTAGATATATATTAATTATATCTATATACATTGAAATATTATAATAATAATATACAACATATAATATATAATCCTTGTTGACGCTGTTTTTCGTCAACTTAAATTGTAGAGTAATTAAACAATTGAACGAATGAATGATGAAGAGAAACAAGAGAATTTTTACATGGTTCAGCAGTTAATTCTGCCTAGTCCACGAGTCTATGTTATTAAGACTTAGAGTTTTTTGGAAATTCTTCAGAGATGAATTACCCAGAGCTTTCTCTCCAGAAATCAGAAATCCATCATTTACAAGTGGTCATTCCTCTTCTATTTATAGGGAAGGTTACAGAGTTCATTCTCACATATTTCGTGAAGATATTTTGTACATCAATTCAAATAATGACATTAAATGCAATATCTCCTATATACATGGAAACATCCCATAAAAATTGGGAACAGATAACAGATTAAATGGTATCCCTTAAATATTGGGATTAGACAACAATAAATATGTTCACACGTAATAGGCTACCCCAGGTGACTCATCAGGTCTTCAATATCAGCAATCGACATTGTGATTGTCAAGACTTACGGAATCGTTACGAAATTGTCACCCGACTTCAAGACATGCTCGGAGTAGATAGATACTGTCGAAGCTATTACATCCGAGCTTGCACTTCCCAAGCTCGGACTGTCTTATCTGAAGACAATCGGTAACTGATATATCCCAGTGTCGTTCCATTTCGAACTTAGAAAGTATCCTGAAGTTACACATCTTCGAGGTCATTGTTTTACTTCAGAGATTTTACGGCCGGACCATACGATGTTTTCATACATTTCAAGCTCACACTTGACAAGCCCAATTTTCGGGGTCATAACCTCTTATCTCGAAATCTGGGTGTAACAATCCTAATATAAATTCAAATATTATATTTAAAATATGGCACAAAATGACCATTCTACTGCCCATATGAACTACTGTGGGATTTGATCCCATATATAAGGGCTCGTAGGCAACTTGAGAGGGGATTGAACTCTCTACACATGATTTCACCTTAAACTCAAGCTCAATCCCAAACTTCTCACCAACTCTTTGTCGAGACTATGCATTTTCTAACTCTACAACCACCGCGAAAATGTCATTCAAGGCTGTTGGCAGTCCAGTCCCATTTTTACCCTCGCAATATATAATATTTAATGAAAAAATTATAATTAAGAATCGTGTCAGGACAAGGAGTGATGTCCCCTCCCCGCCTCCACCCTGGCCTTAAATCGGGATGGTGAAAACCCTCATCCTCTACCCATTCCTCGTTTAGGCAAGGACTTCTCATCCCTAATAGGGTAGAGCCTTGCATGAAAAATTTACATTCCTAAGTTCAAGACTAAAATTAATTCAACATTTCAAAGTTAACAAAGACAAACAACCCTAATTTGAAGCCAAAATGGATAGGTTTAAAAGTTTGAAGGCTAAATCATTGTTTTGGTGCTAGCAATAATTAAATAGATATACAAAAGAAGATTTTCAAAGTTATTGAAATGGCTACAAATTAAAAACAACAAATTGAACAAAACTAATTTTGTTAATACTAAATGATGTGCCTGTTTTTGGGGCATCTGGATAATTTATGGTTAAATTGAAAATAGAAGCCTACATCATTTCGTTCAAGTGAAGACAGAGTTTCGCGAGCACAGAAATAAATGTTGACCAACTTGTTGGTTGTAAGATTTGCTTGATGAAATTGAGCTCCCGCTGTGCTCTTGATACCATGCTGCACAAATGCCTTACAAGTTTGATTAATGCAACTAACTAATTAACTTTTTAGGGGAAGATTTAGTCAACCATGGTTTTAGAAAATATTTAGTTTAAATTGAAATAATATTCTTATTTTCAATTTGAAAGTATTCAAGAGCTATTAAGTTGCAATAAAGAAAAATATCCCACGAAAAGTGAAAGGTCAACTATGACCTATTTTTCCTATAATTAAATGTTGAATTAGGCTTGTAAATAAGAAAGCAATTTATTAAACTCAAGTTCTAGTGATCTTTATATGCTTTTCAAAAATAATATATAGCCATGGATGTAATTCATTTTTTGAGCCGAACAATGTAAAACTTTGGTGTCATTTATTCAATTTACCATTGTTTATGAGAAACCTTGTCATTGACATTTATTAATGTTAACACTAAATTTTCACTATGATCCTATTTAGAGCGTCGAATTATGATTGGAATTGAGATTAGTTATTCCGGTCTCAAATTTGGAGATAAAATTAGACAAAATAAATGGTCTGCATATTTCAAAATAGTTCATCTTTTATAGGATAAATAATTGTGAAAACTATACTAAGTATGATTTTGTATGATAATTTTAACTTTGTCAATATTTTATCATAAATGCCTTTTGAGTTTTTCATTGTTTAGCAATTTAGTCTCTGATAATTTTTTTTGGCAATCAAGTCCTTAAGTTTAAAAAACAATAGTAATAAGTCTTTTTAGTTAATTTCTTAACAAAATTATGTCAAAATTTTTATATTTTTCTAAATATAATACAACTCCAAATATTTTTACACATCATATTGTATAGAAAGATTGAAAAAAATAAAGAATTTTATGAAAGAAAAAAAATAAACAATAAAGACTAAATTGTCATTATATATAGAACTCAAGGATTTGATTGCCAAAAAAAATTGCTTAAGGACTGAATTGCAAAATACTATAATACCTAGTGTTGACCCTCGTTTTGGTCAACTGACACGGAGTCAAATGCTTGATGTGATAGAAGGTATTAAAGTAGATCTAATGGAAAGAACAGTAAATGACACAACAAATTATAGTGGTTCGGCCCCAAGAATTGGTAATGACCTACGTCCACTTAAGCTATTATTGATATTGATTCTCGAAGGAGTGATCAAAGAATTATGGTTCTTCGAGTTTCACTAGCCTTAGAGGGATGTATAATACAATCGGAAGGTAATAGCTATAATTCTCTTGTAAAGCATAAACTCAAATTAGCCAAAAAGATCCTCTTCCTTGAGCTATTTTTCTTTATTTATAGGCTCAAGGAAGATTACGTAAATTTGTTACAGATATTCTTTCCTAATTAATCGGATACTCAGGAATCATGGGAGATAATCTCGGATATGATTATAATTGCACAAGATCTTCTCAAAATATACGGAGTATACGACCAAGCTGGTTGTATATAAAGTCCAAATGTTACACTAAGGGAATCTCCCTGGTCGATGGTCGAACAGAACCTCTGCCAGGCGTCAACCACGTGTTAAAAATGTTTGCCACGTCATCCACGCCTGCTCTTTGGATAACATTTGCCCCCCAAGTTTATTTATTGCGACCAGCAATAAGTAAACTTAGGAAAATAACCTTTCATATGCCCCACGAAATCTATCAGAGTCCCTCATGCATTCTCGAAAACTGTGAACCAACCACGTCCAATCGTACCTTTTCAGCTTCCAAGAAACTATTCTGATGGCTGTTACACTCCCCCATACCTCGAAAAAGGTAAGTCATGATTGCTCCTTTTTGGCACACCTCGGTTTCTATAAGTAATCCCCACCTTCTTCTTTCAACCTTTTACTCGCCATATTTTTGCTAAGAACTTTCAAGAACCATATTCCAGAGCCCAGAACTTCGAAGTTTTCAGACGCCCTACCGAGGATCTTTCGCCTGCAAACCCAAAGCTTCTATCTTTCAGAATCTCCAACCTTCGTTCAGGTAAATCTTCTTTGACGTTTGACCTTTTGAGATGCCATGTATCATGCCTCTGTGCTCTGAAACTCTTTGCGTTCTTGAGTATAAATTTGTGAGGATTTTGTATATACCGTTTAATGCTTGATAGGGTAGTGTACTTTTGCTATACATAAGTTAGGAATCAGTTCGATAGTCAAGATCATAGGTTTAGGGCGTAAAATCGACGTAAAAATTCGATTTTTAGGCTAGTTGAAAAACTGGGTTTTTCCCGCCCCTTTGGAGTTGAAAAAGCTTATTTTCAGAAAACCTTTTACTTTCCTTTTTGATCCATTTTTCAAACTGCTAGCATAAAACTTAATGTTCGGTTAGAATGCTGCTGGTCGATAGACGCGAGCAACATTATTCCAACTTTCAACATAAGTTCCCAGGCTGTGCGTCTTATCTCCTCCTTTGTCTGTTTGCAGTTCATATGCAAGACCGTGGGGAGGAGAAAGACCCATTGACGACGACCTCCTAGTTCAACTGCTTGAAGACGAAGAACATCCTTCGACATTGATACCAGATATTCATTTTTCTCGAATTAACCTAAACACTTCCCAGTTTCGACTCAAAATATGGTTCTCATCAGCCTACTGCTGATGCTCCCTCAACCAGTGGTCGAGACGAAAATATTCCTGACCCAAACATTCAAGGTCATGCCCGCCCTCGACAGGCTATTCAGCCGGACGTCGAGTGGCATGTAGTCTCCGCAAGTAGGGTGACGGTCAGAATGATCGCCAACTACTTGAAAAAATACAATCTGACAGGGGTGATCCTAGTCAAACCTAACCCAGACCAAAGGGCTAATCTACCTGGAGGTGCTTACAGCGCCCGGTCGCGGTTTCATGTTGAGGCAGGAGCCCCTTTGCCTCTTCATGCATTCTTTTATGGGGTAGCCAACTACTTCGGAGTTTTCCCCTTCCAAATTACCCCTAACGGATATAGAATGCTGGTTGCACTCTATATCCTGTATAGCCAGAAAAAATGGCCCGCGCTGTCGCCACATGAGGTCAACTACCTGTTTGACCTCAAGTCTAACCCCAACCAAGAAGGCACGGGGTTCTTCCATCTTTGTCATCAGGAAATCAGGCGCACTTTCCTGACTGACACAACCCATATCTCTAACGTGGGGAGGTACTACCAGGAGTACTTCCTTACGCCTGAACTAGCGCAGACAACTTGGCTTTCACACGAGGAGGTAAAACTTTCACATCGCTGGCTTCTTCACTTAGTGTTTTTCCACCACAATGTCTTGAACTTTCAATGTGTTTCAGGCCTGTGGCTGCGACCAATCCCAACTCCGGGGATGGAGTCAAGAGTGGCACTCTTAGCCAGCATGTCAGATGCTGAGAAGAGTGTCAAAAATCTAGTTACAGAGGCTAACCTTAGGTTGGCTGGCCTCTGGGACCCTCAACCAACTATGAGTGGGCCTTCGGCAGGGAATGCTCGCGCCGAAGCGAAACCCGAGCAGCAACCCCAAGCGTCTCCTCCGCGGAGGAGACCAACTGGGGTTACGATTAGGGAACCTGCCAATACTGACCGAGCGGAGAGGCCCTTGGCTCCCAAAGGAAAAGGAAAGCAAAAGGCCGCCGAGCCAACCGAACTCTCTGACGACTCGTCGGATGATAACAATATAGTAATTTCACTTTTAAATAATTTGTCAATTCCCTGTCATCTGTTCGCCGGGGATGGCAACTTTAAGAATAATCCCATCTTAAATTCAGATTTCTTCCAGGCAGTAAGTAGTTCAGTAAATAATGTAGCGACCAATAGTTGTAGCGCGGGTACTTTACTTGTAATCTTTTCACTTTCATTTTTTGGCCCTGTGTGACCATCTTATCTCACTACCTGTATTGTTTCCTTTTGTGCAGATATGGACTCCAAGGATGTGTTCGAGCATTACAGGGCTGATATCGCCTCTTCTGGCCAAAAGAAGGCCAGCAAGAGGGCTCGAGGGGAGAGCAGTAAGACTACCTCAAAGAAGGCCCGAACTGACAATCCTCTGGCTACCACCCCTTCGAAGGAGAACTCACCACCTCCATCACCACTCGAGCAGTCGGCCTCAACTCCCGCCGACCAGCAGCCTTCTACTAAGGTTCCTAGCAGCCAAACATTGCACACTCAGCCCGAAGGCTCCCTGCCCAGTCTCGTGGTCAGCTCTGCCAAGGAGAGAATATACAAGCTCTCCAAGCATAAACGCAGCCAGGCAGCTATTACTGAAACTGCCTCTATGGAGGCTGATCAAGTTCTCAATAGAGGGCTGAATGAGATAGTTAGCGTAAGTCAACTCCTGTTGATGTAACATTTATTTTTGATTCCCTGCCTTTACTTTATCTTTTTCTATCTGACTTCAGGGACTGCTGACCATAACCGCTGGCTGGCGCCGTGCTGGGGCGTTGGTGTCTCGGGGCAGGAATTTGGATACCAAGCTTGCCAAAGCTAAGCAAGCACTCGAAGCTAAAAACAACAAGCTTGCTAAACAGAATGGCGAGTTGCTCGGGGATAAAACGAAGCTGTTCAAGCAAAAAGATGAACTGCTCGAGGAAAAAGCTACTCTGACCCAGGAGCTGCTGGAAACCCGGAACACCCTGAAGAAATCCAACAATGCCAGGGAAAAATTCAAGGAAAGCGCCAAGCTCAACCATCAACAAGCTGTACAGCTCGAGCTTGATTTGATCGCCAGTAGGCAGGAGGCGGAGGAACTCGGAAAATGAGTGCAGGAGCTTGAGGAGGTTGAAGCTAAGAACTTGGAGAAATACAAGGAAGCCACTCATCTTTGCTTCTACGAGTTCTGTAAGCACAACCGGGAGGCTAACTTCAGCTATCTGCCAGAACGCTTGAGGAAGATTTTAATGTCGCAGTTTGCCATTCGCCTGGAAGAAGAAGAGAAGGTTGAAGTGCCTGCTTCCCCAGAGATTTCCCTGGCAGCAGGGATAGATGGTGCAGATACTGAAGCTGGCACAGCCGTCGACCAAGGTGTTCCTCAAGACCCTCCAGCTCCTTAATTCTTTTTTTTTCTTCTTTTACATTCCAACTACACGACCCACAGGTCGTGTTGTAAAGACAATTTATTTTTTATTGCTGCAAGGGCAACCATTTTACTTTTATTTGAACAGTTACATCCGAGCAGTACTGCTCGTGGTGTAAAAGGATTCCTTTGACATTATAATATTTTTGCTTTATTATAATATATGTTCGCATGACCGAACCTAGCATAGTACTTTGGCTTGATTTTTCAAAATATAAAATTTGAAAAGTACTCTAAGTACCATAGTATGCTTTCACTTATTTTGTTCATGTGTTTACATACCTCTTGGTATGCTTTGCTATCGATGTACCTTATATGCCCCCCAAGTGACTGGGGAGCTTTAGGTCCTTGGTCACTTGCCTTGACCAAAACCTGTACGAACATTACTGCTTGTTATAAAATGTAGAACTTATAATACAGCAAAACAACACACGTAATGAACAAATACTTGTAAAAAATTACAAAGTTTGGCAAGAATGACTGGTTGCGCACAGTCCCTTATAATTCTCATATTTAAATGGACTAAACATGTCTTTACGAGTGATCTTTGAAAGATCTTACACTTATAAGCGATTAGCCATATAACATGACTAACCCTTATTCAGAACTTGTAAAAAGTAAAAATTAATACAAGCCAGTCCTTTAAGAAGGACTGTTTATTGATAATACTTGCGCAGGTGTTCTCCATTCCAATAACGCGGAACGAGATCTCCATTTAAGTGTGCAAGTTTATAGGTGCCTGGATGAAGGACTTCTTGTTGCCCCTGAGTAGATTAAAGAAAGGGACGCACTTATCTGTCGACTTTGAAATAAATCTACTGAGCGCGGCAATTCTTCCAGTCAAACTTTGCACATCTTTGATCTTTACTGGCGATTTCATATCGATCAGGGCCTTTATCTTTTCGGGATTAGCCTCGATTCCTCTCGAATTAACGATGAACCCCAAGAACTTCCCTGATCCTACTCTGAAGGAACACTTGAGAGGATTTAGTTTCATTTGATATTTATTCAAAACATTGAAACACTCTTGCAAATCCTTTACATGTCCTTCTGCCTTTTTTGACTTTATTAGCATGTCATCAACGTACACCTCCATGTTTACCCAGATTAACTCCTTAAACATGTGGTTAACTGGTCGCTGGTAAGTCGCACCAGCGTTTTTCAATCCGAAGGGCATTACTTTGTAACAATATAGCCCTGTATCGGTCCGAAAGCTAGTGTGATCCTCATCAGGGGGATGCATACTAATTTGATTGTATCCTGAGTATGCATCCATGAAAGATGGGATCTCATGGCCTGCAGTTGCATCGACCAGCTGGTCGATCCTTGGGAGTGGGAAGCAATCTTTAGGGCAGGCTTTATTAAGGTCTGTGAAATCCACACAGGTGCGCCATTTGACATTCGGCTTGAGAACCAGTACTGGATTAGAGACCCACGATGGATAAAACGCCACCCTGATGAACCCATTCTCCTTTAATTTTTCAACTTCCTCTTTTAAGGCTTTTGATATGTCTTTATCGAGCAGCCTTCTTTTCTGTTGCACGGGTGGAAAGATTTTGTCGACGTTCAGGACATGGCTGATGACTGTAGGGTCTATCCCAGCCATGTCTTTATGTGACCAGGCGAAAACTTTGTGGTTCTTCTTAAAAAATTCCACCAGTGCATGTTTTGTTGTTGCTTCTAAATTTTTGCCGACCTTTACAACTCTGGTCGGAAACTCTTCGTCGAGTTGGACCTCCTCAAGGTCCTCGACAGGTCCTACATCTTCTTCAAAATCCCCAAAGCGAGGATCTAAGTCTCTATCCTCACTTTGGGCAACACCCTATTTGGTGACTTCATCACCTGATTGGGCTTGTACATCGATGGCCATCTGCAACTTTTCTGGGGGAGCACTCCTCGACATACCCTTCTTGGCCTTAGTGACTGAGGCATTGTAGCACTCCCTTGCTTCCCTCTGGTTTCCCAATACGCATCCTACCCCTGCGTCTGTTGGGAATTTCATGGCCAGGTGCCATATAGAGGTGACAGCCCAAAGGTCAACTAGTATGGGCCTTCCAATTACAGCATTGTAGGCCAAAGGACAATCAACTACTATGAAAGTAGTGAGTAATGTCCTGGTTTCTAGGGCTGAGCATAAAATCCGAAAAACTGAATAAACCGGATAAACCGACCATCCGAACACCGAAAAAATCGAAACCGATTAAACTGAACATCGAAAAAACCGCCAACGGCGCAAACCGCCACTGTTCGGTCGGTTTGGAAATATTGTCCGGACCGACCGAACGGAACCGAAACCGACCGAGCACTATTATATATAATAATATAATATTATATAATTATTAATTAAAAAATAAATAAAATCTGATATGTTTTTTTACTAGGGCATCTCTTCTCTCGGTCTCTCTATCTCTATTTATCGCATATACTCCTCTCAATAGCTCAGCCCCTACGGTGTCGCCTCCTTCCTTCCTCTCTGTCTCCTCCCTCCGGCAACTGCCCAAACGAACGGAACGGAACGGAACAGCCCAACCTCTTCCTCTCTATCTCTCTCATCATCTCCTCATCTCCTCCTCTTCCTCTCTGTTTCGCTTATCCCTCTGCCAAAATGAAACAAACGGAACGGACCGACACCGAGCAAACGCAACTCGGCGGTAGCACTGCCCAGCCCACTCCGGCGACTGCTTCACTCACGGACACAGTGACTCAAGGTATGTAGCTTCGTTAAAACAGATTGAGACATATATATATATATCATTATGGATATATATTGGAAAACACTATTAATTATCAATTTTATATGCTCTTAAATATATTGACATCTCAATTCAATTGTGTTAAAGGACCAGATTTAAATAATCATAATAAATGATTACGATGTGTACAGTGTAATATGTCTAATTTCTTCAGTATACAAATAGGTTGTCTGTATATATAATAATTAGGTGTAGTTAAATTTTTTTATTCCATATGGATTTATCTTTGTCAATGATACACAATTGTAGTAAAATAAATAGTTGTGAATCTGCTATTCACTTTCATGACTGAACTATTCTGTTTGAAATTTAAAAATGATGATTTTATTATGGAAAACTGAAAAAAGAGAACGTCTTGGAACACAAGTATGAACTTTGTTGAGCATTTTTAGATTGATTCTTATCTTGTTGCATTTGCATGGAGGAGTTGATTTAGTTTGATAATGCAAGTCATTTAAAAAAAAAAAAGACACACATCACATAGTATGAATACATATGTATATGTACGGCCCTAGTTATTTTTTGAATCAGGGGACTTGATGTCTTAGATATCTTTGAATCAGGGGACTTGATGACAAGTATTGTTAATTTCGGTTTGGCTCTAGTTATTTTTTTACTCAATTTTTCCCTAAATTATGGAATACTAAACCCACCATTATTCATACTATGCAAAAGGTGTTTCCAATATGATAATTTTTCTTTAGAGTGATTAAATTAATAATATGATAAGTGTTGTTAGAAGTATTTATATTTATATTGACTAGATAATGATCATAATCATCATGTCTTGTTATTATGTTTTATATTTATTATGTTTTACAAGTTAAACTAGCAAGAAGAAACACAACTTTCATTTATGGGCACATTCATATTATGTTTTATATTTGTTGCTAAAATTGTGTTTATAAATATGTAAATAGATCGTTAATATGGATAACGAGGAAAATTTAGAAGGGATGATGGGGGAGTGGTTGGAGTATGCTGAAACTAACTTGTCAAGTTCTGATGGAGAAGAACAAGCGAAGGAAAGGAAAAAAGAGAACGTACGAAAGAAGAGGAATGATCGACAAAATCAAGATAAGGAAAAAGACAAAGAGACCGAGAAAGAGGATAATGAAAAAGAAAAGGAGAAAGAGGTTGAACGACCAGAAAAGAAGCAAAGGGTTGGAAAGAAAACATCGAGCGTGTGGGATCATTACACTATGTTGCATGATTGTGATCCTAAGAAGCCAAGAGCTGCTTGCAATTATTGTGGCACCGATTATGCGGCTGATACAAAGTTGAATGGGACTAGCACACTATGGGCACATGTGGAGAGAAAATGTAAGAAGTGTCCTTTCAGTGACTGAGTTGAGCAAAGTAAGAAGCAACAATCAACTATGGATAGATTTACTAAAAAGACAACAACTTGCAATGAAGAAGAAGTTGCTTCAAGTGGGCTGCCGCTAAGGTTTAATCAAAATGATGTTAGGAAAGTGATCGCCGAATATATCATTATGGATGAGTTATCCTTTAGGCACGTGGACGGAAAAGGATTTCAAAAGCTCATTAAACATTTCTTTCCCACATTTCAGTTCCCATCAAGATTTACTGTTGCGAGAGATATTTACAATGCGTTTCTAGATCAGAAGAAAGAGTTGAAGTCGATTTTGGTGAAGCACAGAGTGTCGTTGACCACCGATTGTTGGACATCAATCCAGAATATTAGTTATTTGTGTTTGACTGCACATTGGGCTGATGATAATTGGAAAATGCAAAAGAGAATTATCAACTTTATCCAAGTTCCTAGCCATAAAGGGGACTTGGTGAGGAAAGAGTTGATAAATTGTCTTAATGAGTGGGGTATCTCCTCAGTTTTTGCAGTGACGGTTGACAATGCCTCCTCAAATGACATTGCTCTTAGAAAATTGAAGGGGCACTTGTTGGACAAAGACAATACCATTCCATTGAATGGCGAAATGTTTCATATGAGGTGTTCAGCTCATATTTTGAATTTGATAGTAACTGATGGGTTGAAAGAGTTGAATGATGCAATTTCAAGCATTCGAAATGCGGTGAGATATGTTCGGTCATCTCCAGCTAGAATGAAAATATTTAAAGAAAGTTGCAAGGATGCAAACATTGAATCAAAAGCCTTGTTATGCTTGGATGTGGTTACTAGGTGGAACTCCACCTACTTGATGTTAGAATCTGCTATAAAATTCAAGAAGGCTTTTGAGAATTTGGAAGCAGATGCGAACTACATAAAGTACTTTGATGAAGAAAGAATGGATGGCCCACTAACCAACCTAGACTGGGAAAAAGCAGTTGTATTTGTCGACTTTTTGAGGAGATTCTATGATCTTACTAATCGATTTAGTGGGTCATTATATGTCACATCTAATCTATTCCTTCCAGATATTTTGAAGGTTCAAGCTGATTTAACTACTATGGCTTCTAATCCTGATACTTTGTTAGGGGCTATGGCAGTTAGTATGAAACGAAAGTATGACAAGTACTGGGGAAGGATTGAGAAGCTGAATATGTTGACATTTATTGCCAATATCCTTAATCCAAGGTATAAATTAGAGGTTGTGAATCGTGGTTTCAAATTTGTGTACACTTCAAGTGAGGCTGAAAAAATGATAAAGTTGGTGACAAATACTTTGGCACAGCTATATGCTTTTTATAAACAACAACAACCATCTCAGTCATCTCAAGCTCAACCATCTCAATCTCAGTCTCAGCCATCTCAGCCTGTTATCAATTCCACTACAGAATCATTTCTTCAAGGGCAACTACAACTTAGTGATGACATTGAAGAAGATGATCTTGAATACTACTTGAGTGATCGTCATGAGAAACTTGATCCTACCTTTGATATTCTACGATGGTGGAAACAGAATGGATTCAAGTATCCAATAGTTGCGCGCATGGCAAAAGATGTATTGGCTGTTCAGATGTCTACAGTAGCATCTGAATTAGCTTTTTCTACTGGGGGAAGAATCTTAGATTCATTTAGGAGTTCCTTATCCCCGAGGATGGTGGAGGCTTTGATTTGTTCTAAAAATTGGTATACTTGTGAGTCTGAAGAGCCTGTTGTGCTTCGACAATACATGGATGAGATTGATGGTTTAGAGGCATGTGAACAAGTTTTTCCAGGTATTTATTTACTTAATAGCTTATTCTAATTGAAATATTATATATATATATTATAGCTTATTTGTATTAATTGAATATTTGTCAGGTGATGGCTCGTGTATTACCTATGTACCTGAGAATCTTGGCAGTGGGTCTGGGAGTGGGACCGATAAGAACAGTTGAAATCTCAAGGTAACTAGTTGAATTCTAAGATTGTAGTTTAGTAGCTTTATTTCTCTCAAAAGTACCATGTAGCATGTGTTATATATACATTATAATTTTATTCTTTCTTTTGTCTTAGGAGCAGGTGGTCATGGTTGCTTGATGCAGGCCATGAAATGAATGAATGCTGGATTTTGGATTGGACTTTGTTTTCTATCTATTCTTTTGAAATTTGAACTTGATTTGTGTTATTGTAGTCGATTAGACTTAGATTTAATTTGTGTTGTAATGGACTATGGACTATGGACTTTGGACTTTAAGTTTAAACTTTAATCATGTGTTGAGATTTGTGGTTGTAGTCTTTTGGTTTTAAATTTTAATTGGGTTGTGTCTTGGATTGAACTAATAGATATTGGAGTATTAGACTTTTGATGATGTGTTGTGATTTGAGATTATGTTATGCTCTTATGGACTTTTAATTATGTTTCAAACTTTAAAATTTGTAAATGTAATTATGTTCTATATATTTATGTTTTAAAAACGCACAAAAATGGATTCCAACAATCCAAAAATTTTAATTTTTTAACTAAAACTTTCAAAAAAAAAAACAATAATCAATTCGGTTTGGTCGGTTTAACCGACCAAACCGCGGTCCAAAACGGTCGGTTTTTCTTTTAAACTAGTTTGGTTCGGTCGGTTTTCGGATTGCACCAATCCGGACCAAAAACTGAATTCTGGATTTTTTGTTGTGAAAAAACCGCCCAAACCGACCGATGCTCACCCCTACTGGTTGCGGGCGCAGTACATGCTGTTACTGGAAGCCTGATTGACCCTGTTGGAGCGAGTCCCTCACCAGAGAAACCATAAATTGTTTGGTTGCAGGGCTCCAAGTCCTTGACGGACAACTTCATTCGTTCCAGCGAAGATTTATACAGGATATTAACTGAACTTCCTGTATCGACTAGTACTATTTTCACCATCATGTTGGCAATCTGAACATCCACGACCAGCGGATCGGAATATGGGAACCGGACATGCTGGGCATCGCAGTTAGAGAAGGTTATTGCACCGTCCTCTGTCCGAGCCTTCTTTGATGACCGATCCTCCACAGTCATCATCTCGATGTCCTGGTCGTGGCGTAGGGTCCGAGCGTATCGTTCCCTTGCCTTTCCACTATTTCCCGCAAGATGCGGGCCTCCGCAAATGGTGAGTAAGGTGCCAGCCACGGGGTCAGGCTGTAAAGGTGGCGAGCGTTGGCGTGTAGGCGCCTGCTCGTTGCCACCCGGAGCCTCTCGTTGGGAAGCTCCCGAGACCCGCATGTATCTCCTCAAGTGTCCTTGTCTAATAAGGAACTCGATTTCATCCTTCAGCTGGTTACACTCGTTTGTATCGTGTCCGTAGTCATTGTGAAAACGACAGAACTTGGTCATATCTCTTTTTGAAATATCTTTTTGGATGGCAGCGGGTCTTTTGTAAGGCACACTGGATCTTGTGGCCTGATACACCTATGCTCGAGATTCGACAAGGGCAGTGTAGTTGGTGAACCTTGGCTCATAACGATTGCCCTTAGCGCGCTTACTTTCGGAGGTCAAGGGTTCGCCACTCGCCCGCTTTCCACCATTTTTACTGTTGCCATTCCCGTTGCCTTTGCCGTTGCCATTGGGCTTAGACCCATTGGCGGCTTTGGCAGGATCTTCCTTGGGCCCCTTGTCCTTTGCTTGCGACTTGCCTTCATTGGCAATCGCGTCCTCGAGCTTGATGTACCGATCAGCTCGATCTAAAAACTCTTGGGTAGTATTAACCCTGTGCTTTCTGAGGCTACTCCAGAGAGGAGAATGGCGCCTAACCCCAGCGGTTAGGGCCATCATCTTGCCTTCATTGCCCATAGTCTTAGCTCCTGCTGCGGCTCGCATGAAGCACTTAACATACTCCTTCAAAGGCTCCCCCTCTTTCTGGCGTATCTCGATCAGTTGGTTTGCCTCCGTGGGGTGCACACGACCCGCATAGAACTATCCGTAAAAATCCTTCACGAACATTTCCCAAGATACAAATACTTGCAGGAGGGAACTTAAAGAACCACTCCTGTGCAACATCAGAAAGTGTTGCAGGAAAGATCCTGCACCGAGCGTCTTCGGACACCTTCTGGATGTCCATTTGTATCTCAAATTTGTTGTCATGAGATACCGGGTCACCATACCCGTCAAAGTTCAGAAGAGTGGGCATTTTAAACTTACTTGGAGTCTCTGTCACAACAATCCTCTGAACGAAAGGAGTGCCCCTTCTCCTGTCGTACTCAATGTGAGACGTTCTTCCCCCGACCAGCTGTTGCACTGCTTGGTTTAGGGCATCTATCTGGGCCTGAACGACTTCAGGAATTGCCGGGGCCTCTGGTGCTGGGGGAATGTACTCGTCGTGCCGTTCTCGGCGGTCGTTGAGTACATCCCTTAAGTCGTCATCTCTTAGTCGTTGCTCGCTGGCTGCCCCCCAGCATTACGTATTGCTTGTTGGTCTTCTCTAGGTGGTGGGCTTCTGCCTCCACCTCTCTCCTTGTTCCTACGACCAACATTCCCTCTGCCTGAGTCGGCCTCATTGTAGCCATGGCCATCTCTGAACCGTGATTGGCTATGGTGGGACCGACTGTCTCCTCAGTTGCCTCCTTGGGCTGAAACTTCCCGAGTGTTAGGGGGAGGCCTGCGCTGGTCGGTAGGTCCCCGTGCATTATCATGCCGTGGGGGGCCCCTGACTGCAGAGCCTGTTTTTGAGTTCCTTCTGTTGCTAGAAGGACGCTACCCCCTGCTCGGTGGGTGCGACTCCTCTCCCCTTGGGCGTCTATGGCTGCGGGGCTGCTGCCCAGCCCTATTCTTCCTTGGAAGTGGGGGATTGCCTCGACCAGCCTGGGATGGAGGTTGTGTCTCAGGGTCCCTAGGTGGGACATCATCCTAAGGCATTGGTGGCTGCTCCGGCCTTTGAGGGCTCGTTGGCTGAAGTGGAGGGCTAGGATTGGGACCTCTTTGAGGTGGCCCATTCGGGGGTTGGTCAGGCTGCGAGGCAGGCGCAGCCTGACTCCTAGCCAATTAGAGGGCGGCTTCGAGGGCTGCCATGGCTTCCCTTTGACGACGGTCCATCTCTGCCTGTCTTTCACTCAGCTCTTGGCGCTGACGCTCTATTTCTTGCTGCTGCCGCACCATGGTCTCCGCGGCACTTTCTTGACTGGCCCTTAGATTGGCCAATTCATCTTGCAATACTCCCAGAGTATTTCTCAGCGTTTTGGAGTCCAGTTCCTCTTCATCAAACTCCAAGTGTGGCTCATTCTCAGCCATGTTCAGAGGAGGAGGTTGAGATGGTGCAGCGTCAGCAGCCTGCCCAGTTTTCCTTGTTGTTTTTGCCATTAGTGCTTCAACAACCTCGTCTCAAGCTCTCAATGAAAGCACCAGAATGTTGACCCTCGTTTTGGTCAACTGACACGGAGTCAAATGCTTGATGTGATAGAAGGTATTGAAGTAGATATAATGGAAAGAACAGTAAACGACACAACAAATTATAGTGGTTCGGCCCCAAGAATTAGTAATGACCTACGTCCACTTAAGCTATTATTGATATTGATTCTCAAAGGAGTGATCAAAGAACTAGGGTTCTTCGAGTTTCACCAGCCTTAGAGAGATGTATAATACAACCGGAAGGTAATAGCTATAATTCTCTTGTAAAGCATAAACTCAAATTAGCCAAAAAGATCCTCTTCCTTGAGCTATTTTTCTTTTTTTATAGGCTCAAGGAAGATTACATAAATTTGTTACAAATATTCTTTCCTAATTAATCGGATACTCAGGAATCATGGGAGATAATCTCGGATATGATTATAATTGCACAGGATCTTCTCAAAATATACGGAGTATACGACCAAGCTGGTCGTATATAAAGTCCAAATGTTACGCTAGGGGAATCTCCCTAGTCGATGGTCGAACAGAACCTCTGCTAGGTGTCAACCACGTGTTAAAAATGTTTGCCACGTCATCCCCGCCTACTCTTTGGATAACACCTAGCAGGCATTTATGTTGAAACCCCTTAAAAATATGAGATTTATTTTCTCATATATTTGTATGTTTGTGAAGAAAAAAATGATATTGTTGACCAGCGATTTGGTCAACGATACTGTGTCAAGAAAACAATATGAATTATGAGAATTGAATTAAAGTAATAAATGACACTAAAAATCTATAGTGGTTCGACCATAGGTTGGTAATGACCTACGTCCATTTAGATACTTTTATTACGGTAGAAAATCTAAATCCTACAATCAGATGAGCTAGAATCAACTGATTTGTAAGCTTGGGGGGGATACAATGCTCTGTGTATAAAAGTATGCAAATGACAACTTCCAGCTTTTTGTCTAGAGCTTAGAGAATTGCAGCTTAGAAAATAATGATTCGCTAAGCCCTCTATTTATAGGCTTATGAATTTACATAATTGGGTTGTGGCCTTACATGACTTGCACAACAAGCTATAATAAAATAATACGTAAGTAATACATTTTACATTTGAAATGAGAAATATCTAATAAATATCTCTACATTAACTAACTCTAAGCATTCTTTTCGCAACATCCGACCAGCTCTAGTGGAGTATACATCGACCAGCTTGGTAGCGTTTTTCCTGCAACATTAGACCAACCTAGGTCGAGTAAAGATCAACCATCATGGTAGTGTTTTTCCTGTGGCATAAGACCAGTTCTAATCGAGTAAAGATCGACCAGCTCTGGTCAAGTAAAGATCGACTAGCCTGGTAGTGTTTTTCCTGCTGCATTAGACTAGCCCTAGTCAAGTAAAAGATCGACCAGCCTGGTAGCGTTTTTCCCCCAGCATTAGTCCAGCCCTGGTCGAGTAAAGATTGACTAGCTTGGTTAGCAGTGTGTAGTAAACTGTTGAGTGGAGCTTTGACTAAGTCTTGACCAGTTGCATGATAAATCTTCCTGCAATTCTCAGCTACCACGTATAGAATTCATGCCATGTCATGACGCCAATTTTTTGGTAAAACAACTATTTTTTTATATATATTTTACAAATTTAAGTATTAGTTAATTTGTATCATTTTTAAGGTAGTATTGTAAATTTATATGTTTTATTATTTTTTATATTAATATATATATTTTCCCTCTTGTTGTGTACTACTTTTTTTTTGCTAAAAAAAAAGGGATCACGTGATGCAGATCCCACCCCTACCCTTTCGCGTTTCTAGCAATTTTGGAGACCACATACCAACTTTAAGGGATTCATACCTTAATTGTAGTAAGATCGGGCGGTCGATCCACAAGGAGGTAACCTAAAATCAAAAGGTTAGTAGAAAATAACACAAAAAGTTAGTAACAAGAAGTAAATAAAATTGTAAATGGAAAGAGGTTTGAGATTTTGGTATTGTATTTTTGATAAAGTGATGAAATGAGATAAGTGAAATAAAGGTAAGATGTAATCAAGAGTTTGAGAAAATGAAAGGTTTCAAGAATCATCCATATGCTTGTTTAGTTACTTGGTTACTTGATTTACAAAAATACATAAGTAAATAGTTCACATCCCAACATTTACTTGGAAAATCTAACATTAAAGTCCATAGTTTTTCTAACAAAAGTTCATTTGAGTTATAAAATTCTTTACTTTAAAAGCACAATGTTAATCTTATGAAAAATCTAAAAATGACAAAATACCCAAGGGCAATAATGCAATAGAAGATTAGACAGAAGATTAGACATAAAATTATGTATCAATATTACTTTTACTAATTAGAAGCACATAGAAAGAGCATGACTAATCCTATATACTATTAGCATAAGTGAATAAAGATAACAAAATAAAGATAGAGATGAAAGAACATAAATAACTCAAATATATTACATTAAGAACATAGTAAATCAAAGTAGCAAAATAATATCACTTGCATATGGAATCATCCCTAACTTTCCTAGGAAGATTAGGCCATTATGCTCATGATTCTCACAAAATCTTAGAAGAAAATATGAGAAGAAAGTGAGTGAAAATTTTGCTATATTTTCTCTACTCTAAAAATTACATATAATGTGAAGAAAGTGTCCCTATTTATAGATGGAGAAAAAGACTAAAAAGAAATTAAACAACAAAATGGGGTTTACAAAATAAATCTGAAATATTAATAATAAAATATGATTTTGAAAAATCAAATCTTATTATTAATATTACCCTAGCTATTTTTGTGTATAGTCAAAATGCTCATTTTCTAAAATACCACAAAAACATGAGCTTTAAAGCTCAAAATGGCAATTTTACAAGCTCAATACCCACAAAATATGGCTGGTGACACAAGAGGGTTTTGACCAATTTTTAGCCAATGAGGGAGTGCCACGTAGGCAGGCTGCTAGGAAGGTTTCGGAATGGGCTGGACTGCTTTGGGCTGGCTGGAATGAAGGCTGAAGGAGCTAGGTGCCTTGGGCCGAACTGGGCTTTGCTGGGCAATTGGGCCAGCTGGGACACTTGATGGCACTTGCTTTGGAGAAGAGGAGCGGACACGTGGCGCACTGGGAGGCAACAGGCGGCTGGACGCGTGGCGCAATGGAGGTGCGCCACCTGGCACTGGGAGGGGGAAGATTGGGCCTTCAGGACTGGGCCAATTTCCTCAAAAATACCATTTCTTCATTTTCCTTTTCAGACTTAGCTATATTTTTTTCTCTTTTTATTAATGTCCAAGTGTAAATTTTTTCCTGAAAATTAAACATAAATTACATTAAAATTAATATTTTCAATTAAAAAAATATTACAATAAATTCATGAAAATATTAATTAAAATTTAATTTATTTTACACTTTAAAACTAATAAATTTGCATTTTTGAGCACTAATCATGAATCTTCCTGCAATTCTCAGCTACCACGTATAGAATTCATGCCATGTCATGACGCCAATTTTTTGGTAAAACAACTATTTTTTTTATATATATTTTACAAATTTAAGTATTAGTTAATTTGTATCATTTTTAAGGTAGTATTGTAAATTTATATGTTTTATTATTTTTTATATTAATATATATATTTTCCCTCTTGTTGTGTACTACTTTTTTTTTGCTAAAAAAAAAGGGATCACGTGATGCAGATCCCACCCCTACCGTTTTGTGTTTCTAGCAATTTTGGGGACCACATACCAACTTTAAGGGATTCATACCTTAATTAGGTTATCGACAAACATACTTCAAGAGTTCCCATCCCATTAACGATGATACTGCCATAGTGTGGCCTAACTTCAAGGAGCTAGATACATATCTCTCACAATATGATTGAGATTGGATTCGAACTATTGATCCTAAGCAAGGAAGGATTTGCGATTGTCATGTACTACTTCTTTATCTAAATTTATTGCAAAGAAATCTACCACAATAGAGAGATCACAAGGATCTATCATCACAAAGAGTATCAACTTTGTTTTTATTCCTCGACAAGTATGTTCTTCTTCTTATTTAACTTTTCTAAAGGTAATTATAAAATATTTGTATCAATTACCATATAAATTAATTATAAGCATAACCCACTAGTAGTTTATTAATTTATTTAGAATTAGGAAAATTCAAATCTCCCGCTCCTTCTACTAAGTCAAAACATAAAAAAAATTAAGAAATGGCATGACCGTGATGTGAGCTCTGACTTCTTCCAAGGATTGGGCCAACCCATCACATCTAGTGAAACCCGTGGATCAGATTCAATAGGCCCAACATAGAAAACGGGCCGAACCGATGCTAGTTTCGTAATACCATAGATCTTTTAAGGCTATATTCGTACTTGCAAGCACAGAAAAACCCTAATTCTAAAATCACCAGTATATAAATGGCTCCCCCCGCTTCATTTTCTTCAATGGAATTCTTCTCTCTTCCTCGCTATTCTCAAAGCTCTCTTATAGTTGTGTTTATTTAGGGTTGCAGAGGTATTTGATTAGAAATTTGTAAGGGTGCCTCTTGTTAGGACACCTTAGATCTTATTATGGTTGATTTAAGGATTAATTTGGTCCTATATTATCAAAAACACAAGAGGCCCAAAGTTTCGCAGGAAAGTTGAGTCACTTCGCCTTCGAACTTTACCAGGCGCAGTGAATATTTATTCTGCTATATATATATATTTAGCCCTCTAGCCCATTTTTCAATTTATCGAGTTTGATTAGTACTGTGTGTATTTGATTGATTTTGGTAGGGTTCCTATGATGGCATGAAATCTTTGAGACCTGAATCTCTTAATTGATGAAATCTGTAAGCATAATCGCTGAGGATCCTTTCTATATCTAATTTTTCTTAATTTTTTTAAATCTGTGGCTATTGCAATAGAGATGATGAACATGCACTGGGCTCTGAGCAGTTGAATATACTGTTTATATGAAGCACAATGCAGTCTAGAAAACTATATCTGATCTTTGCATTCCACTATTTTGTTCTTATTTTTTTTTAATATAGGGTCCGGTTTGAAAATGTTGGATTGAAGAAAAAGATTTTTTTTTTTTTTTCATTGGATAGTTTTTTTTCCGGGTGTAATAAAAGATAACAGATAAAATTATATATTTTTCAAAAACTATGTTTTTAATTTTTTCTTTTGATTTCAATGTTTTTGGGTTTGTAAAATTATTTTCAGATCCTTTTAGTTGGTCTTAAAACAAATTAAGCTTAGATGTGGTCTATAATGGAGTAGGAGAACACGTATAATAAGAACGACAGTAGGAATAATATTTACAATGACATCATTATAAAGGATGAGAGAATGTAAAGAAAAAACATTAGTAATTAGTAATGAAGGAGTGTTTTTCTACAACAAGGCAAATGGTTACAAATCACAACCTTAATGGACATGATTAAAATCAAGTCAATAGAGGTAGGGCTGAACATAAAATTTGAAAAAATCGAATACTAATTAAACTGCACCCAAAAAATTGTTAATGACGTAAATTGCTACCGTTTGGTCGGTTTAAAAAATTCGTATGGACCAGCCAGTTTGAAGTGAAACCGACCGACCAAAATTATAAATATATGTAGGTTATGTTAGCTTATTGACTTTTAATCATATTTTCAAAATTTTAAATTTGTGAATGTAATTATGTTTTATGTATTTGTGTTTTAAAAAATGCACAAAAATGGATTCTAATAATTTAAATTTTTTAGTTTTTTTTACTAAAACTTTTTCAAAAATTATAGAATTTACAAAAAAAAAAAATGAATTTCGGTTTGGTCGGTTCCAAACCGCGGTTTAAAATGGTCGGTTTTTTTTTTTAATTGGTTTGATCGGATCGATCGGTTTTTGAATTGCAATAATTCGGACCGAAAATCAAATTCTGACTTTAATAATATGAAAAAACTAATGTTCAGCCCTAATTTAGAGGAACAGGACATTTCTATAAATTTTGTGTAACATTGCTCTTCCTTACCATACACGTTGCTCTCATGAAAAAGCATGTTCCAAATTTAAGGGGTGACAAATTTGACATGTTAAAAGTGGTTAAATATAGAATGATACTTATCAATAAATATTAAATTAATTGTTTACTTTTTTTTAGCAAACAATTCTAAATATTGAGCAAAATATTACATGGCAGCTCCTCTAGCATTTCAGTTCGGGAAATATGTTTTAAATTTGAGAAGGGATATGTGTATAATGGCAATTAATTTTCATCTGAAATTTTGGTTAAATTAAGCATGTATCTGTTTTTACATTAAATGGTAAAGTTTCTAAGATACAATAAGGGGCCAAAACAACGAAGAAGAAGAAAAAGTACACAATTTATAGAATCTAAACATGTCGACATTGTTGCTCTCTCTCTCTCTCTCTCTCAATGAGTTGAGAGCATGTTGTGAAAAAAAATTGTGTTGCACATTTCTTCCACCTATGATTCGAGACTAAAAGAGGCATTTCTATCTAGCACCTCCAAAGTTGGTATTATCAGATTAGTATTCTGTTAACGTCAGCGCACAGGAGACGAAAAGAAAATGACAACAAAATATACCACAAATCCTGCTATAAGAATCCCTCCGTAAATGTAAGCCTGAGAAGACTGCGCTGGGTATTTGTACTCTATCTCACAACATTTCATGTTTTCTCTCTCGTTCGCCAATACATGATCTACATACCTGTCATATTCCAGTTCCACCACATAAAAATTACAATCACACACACACATATATATATATATATATTTGTTTTCTACACGAGAGAATGTAACTAAAAGGTTGGACCACTTACTGCTGTGTAAATAAGGTACTCTGGAAAATTTCTGAACTGTTTGCTCGTGCGTCTTGTAAGCGGTGATCATACAACAGTGAAGACAAATCTACTAGCTGCTCCTCAAGATTCTGTTATTAAACCATGAAATAAGATGTATGATGTACAATTCAAGAGTATTGATAAGAATAGGCAAAATACATTACTAGACAGACGTTTGGGAATAACTTACATCTAAGTATTTCTCTAACCGATCAACTAATTCATGGGGAAAAGGCTCAGGCAAGTTAGTCGTCTTTTTGTAGAACTTCTCCAACCAGAGTTCGGTAGTTGTTTTGTTCTTCTTTCCTTTAACTGGTTCCCCAAGTGGGGTTTTCAGACGCTCTGCTGCGAAAGTTTGTAAAACCTACAACAGCATGAATGTTAGAAGATGGAATATAAAAGTAGGAAATTGTTAAAAGGAGGATAATCACCTCTGATGTCTCACGAATTTTGCGTAATGCAGAATCTACTTGTGCATATATTGTGTTCCTCTGCAGATCCAAATATAATCAATGTTAATTACCATGATGAAACAAATAAGTATTAGAGTATTATACTAGTAGTAATTTTGCAACACAGCAAATTATCAATTTGACAGTTCTGCAAAGCTTTCTCAGAGAGATCGGCCTTACCAATGCAACATCTTGCAGCATTTGACTGATTTGAGATGTATTAGAGAATGGTCCAAATGGATGGCAACCAGTTGCCCAGAGCCAATTTACAACCGGTCTTTCATGCACATGAGAAGCCTTCTCATATGGTGCACTTAAACTCCCCAAAGTGGAAGCTAATCCTGCCAATATATGGCGTTGTGCCTGTGATGGATTGGCATACCTTCTCTGTGTTTCTGAAACATAACTGTCAAAAAAGACAAATGAATAGCATAGTAAAGAAGACTGAAAACTGTGATGTCACGGATTTCGCAACACATCCTGAAATGTGGCACACAATATAGAACTCTGAACAAGAGAAAAGGCTAAATAGATGTGTCTCAATTAGCAAAAAGAACTAATGATGTGAGTAACCAATCTAACAAGGCTTTACCAATAAAACAGACTTGACACTGGAAGCTTAAGTATGTGAAACAAGGCAGTATTCCTCACCTTAAAGGTATTTTTTCGTTTTGATGCTCAAGTACAATGACAACATCCTTGCTAGTCCAAACAAAACTCTCATCTTCCATCATAAGATTTGCATCCACGCCAGCCAATGACAGCACAAAGCTGCAAAGAGACATAAATATATATATTTTCATCACTTTAGACTGTCTAATGAAATCATTTTTACATCACATTTTGTAATTAACTCTTTCTCATAGTCTTGAAGAATTGTGATTCACTTTATACTACGTGATAAAATATAGAAAGCATTTTTATATCAATATTATGTGATTTATACTCTTTGACACCTGATGCAAGCAAACAAAACACATTACAAACAACCAAAGTTCAATGACGCACTACAAGCAAACAAGATAGTTGATTTATATCATATTCTGCAAGGCAGGATAAGGTGAAATGCTCACACAGGAATTACTCTGGTTCCATAAGTTCGATATAATCCTCCCTCTTTATTGACTGGTTTTGTTTTCTTCTTTCCACGCTTAGAGTCATATGTAGCCCAAAGAGGCTTATGCTTCAGTATGGAGTCACTAATTCCATCAACATCATCCATCCAATTCTGGAGGAGATAAAATACATAATAGTGCAGTAAAGTCAGGTTGGGGAAGTCACACAAGGCTTATTGAATAACATCAATAAATTTGTAGAGTTCAAAGCAGAAAGAAAAAAAAATCCATTATTCCTTCTGAACACTCTGTAGGGAGGTGTAATGATGTAATGGTCTAATGATAGTATGAGCTGAGCTCCAAACTGACCTGACGAAGAAAGTATTCATTTGAAAGGGATGGGTCCGACATCTCTAGCAAACCCGCAGCAAGAACATCAGCAGAGCGTTCCATTTCCTATAGTTCACATTTTTTAAGAAATAAATAAATAAAATAGCCAATGTATAAGTATCATCGTGATGTCAATAGTATAAAATCCAATTAATATCATAGTGTAATAGTTTGTCTACTATCATCCATAGGGTGAAATACACCTATACAAATTCAATGTTGGGTAGTAACTTAGCATAATAGAGATGATGATATTTTTTTTTGACATTGGGGGAGGGGTATACGAAATTGGGACCGAGGAGAGGTTTAGTATCACTAGGCTATGCCTATGAACACGAGATGATGATATATTTCCCTAATGAACAGAAATGAATTACAAACAAGCAGTGTTTCGCTTCACCAATTACCCAACAAAATTTTAAATAATTAGTCAATTAATAAGTTAAAAAACTAGATCTCCAAAAGAAAGTCCACCTCTTTAAGAAGAGCACCATCCAGGTAGGTTTTGGTATGGACATGGAAACGACCATCATTCTTAGTTTCTTGGAGGGAATGACCTCGCATAGCTTTTGAAACAGCAATAGCCAGCTTCTCATGGCGATGTAATGCATGTGAACCCCCAATAAGTACAACTTGTTGTGAATCATGAACCATCTTCTTCAACTGAACAAGAGATTAATAGTGTATGAAGATTTTCCTCATTTTATATACTATTGCCTTGATGGACAGCATAAAAAATTTAGCTTTATGTCAAGAAAAACAACTCACCTCTGCCTCAATCTCTTCTAGATTTATACTGTAGTTGTGGCCTTTATCCATAATATTGTATCTATTATGATTTTGTAGGACAATTATTGGTACAAGTAATCTTGTCGCAAGATCAACAGTTTCAAATCTGAGTTCCAGAAAAACAAGCATGGTCAGATTCTATCAGAAAAACTAGCAAGGAGTTTTTATCTAGGCATGCTTGACATAAAACTTTGGCCTGATTCTAACAACATTATTGTTTGTAAGTTAGATCAAGGGAAATATTTCAGGGGAAAAGATGACATAGTGGAGGAAAATAGACTTCATACCTAACATCTGGAGCAATAACATGCTCCACTGTGGTAGATATCAAAGAGGCAAGCTGGCCAATGAAGATATCATGAGTAACATGATCAGTAAGCAAAGGCATAGTCAAACCCAGTGGAACCATCAGATTCTGTAAACGAGGCAGTGTCCGAGGACTGACACTACCCTCTTCAGTTTCAATCTTTCCATATGTACAAGGGCCTGCTGAGAGGTCGATCACAACAAATCTAAACAATGTGGGAAGCAAGTTAGGTCCAATAGGTCCCAAAGGAGTGAAACAGAGATTTCTATGTTGTACCCTAACATACTCTTGAACATTTTACATAAACTATGATCACAAGATTTTATCCAATAGATTCGAAAATTTTAAGTATGCTTCAATTATACTTCCATAAAGTATACCTGCCAGAGCCTAGCCATAGTTGAGTTGCTCCACCTCCATTATATCGGTAACGATACATGTAGCCTCCCTCTTGTCCTTTCATTTCTTCCTCAGTTAGCTGGGGAATTTTCCCGCTCATTAAGCTGTCATAATCAGTGTTGTTCCTAGGATCCATCCTTACCTGAAGAAGCAGAACAGCCAAGGAGAGGGCAAAGAACAAGAAAAGTCAGCAAGGATATTATTCTTTTTACAGAACAAATTAGGTAGGAGAAAAAAGTTTGTTAGAGACAGGGAAAAAAAAGGAACTGAATGAAAATAAACACTGGATACCATACCTTATCGAAATTGACAATAAAAATTGCATTAGGCATAGGTTTATCCATCTCTTCTGGTGAAGAAGAGGCCACATCATCCAAATCGAATGTGTACGAATATAAACTCTGAAATACTGACTCCACCGTTGTTGCCTCCACCTCAAACAAAGGAACCTCCTTCCCGAAACCAGCCTAAAAATTGCATATATGCAGAAATTTTTTTATAGCAATAAAATTCAAGGCGCAAAATACAGAAGGAACTATAATGAAGGTTGAAACAACTAAATGAAAGTCACCTCTCTTGCAGTTCCTACTGAAACCATGTTCTCTTTCATTGCCTTCTCAAGAGCTAGCAACTCTAGCTGCCCAGCCTGGAATTTTAACCATAAAAACGAAAAGCTCAAAAACAACAATTGTCATAAATAAGTTAACAAGAAAAGATTACACAGGCATATACATGTAACTATACATGCATATATTCAATTCAATAAGCAAGTAACATAATCTGAAACCATGAAAAAAAAAACAACCCAGGATCAAACAAGCTTACAGGGAATGCATTGAAGACGATATGGTGCTCAACATCAAGAGGTTCGCCGGTTTCGAAACAAGAGGGCCTGTGTGATGGGAAGCTAACCCTTAAAAACTCTTCCAATTTATGTGAATCTAAAGGGTATCTGTAACCCCCATCTCCATTGAAACCTACAAGCACTACATTAACTTCGAGAGGAACCTGGAAAGGAACCTACACAGATATTCCAATTCAATCACTACCACTCCAACATTAACCGGTATTAGTGAACACAAATTAAAATTTCTCAAATTGTATCGATTCAATTCGTAAAATCTCATGTTAGAAACTTAAAATTCGATCAGTTTGGGTAATTCTCCCGCTTAGTTTCACAGTAACTAAACGGATTCATTCAAAATTGAAAAGAAAATTAATACCTCAGCTCGAGAATGCAACATACGACGAACATCGGATCGGACGCTGTCTCGAACGTCATGAAAGGCGCTGTGGTGCCACTGCGAGTGTCCCTGATCTCTCTTGAAAGGTTTAGGCTTCGATTCGGATACTAAGACGAGCAAGGTCAGTACCAGAAAGCTCGTGTAGAAAGCCAATGAGGATGACGGAGACGTTGATGTTGACTTTGAAGCCATAGCTGAGGAAGCTTAAGCTCGAGTTTTCGGATGAGAAAGTAATAACTTTCAAGTCAAAGAGTCTGAAATTTTCATGGCTGAACTGAATTGAGAGGTCTCTGATCGCAAAGCAAATGTTGCCTGAACTCCGACTGTGGTGGTATTTTGGTAAATCTTCGCCAAGATCCTCTCTTGTCGTTTGGGCCTTAACAGGCCCATTAAACGGCCCAGTCCATTAGTACCGGCACAACAGAACTAAAGATAGAATCAGAATCAATACGTTGTCGTTTTGAATGGCAAGTTGGTCGTCGTTTTCAACTAAAACCCTTTCAGAATTGAATCTCCCAATCCCAAAGACCTAAAGAAGAAGAAGTTCAAACCCAACCAATCTCAATGGCGTCCGCGAGAGCTTTGTCTAGGCTCTCATGTCGATTAAAGTCTCTAACTATCAACACCAACAAGAGATCACTGCTCTCCGAGCTCTCTTCCCCCAAATTGACACGCATTCCTCGAATTTCAAGGTTTGAATCATAAACCCAAGCAAAATTTCTCAGCTTTTGAGGATGATTTTAGACTCAATGCATGAAATCTTTTAGTATTAGAATTGGAAAATGAATTCATATTTTTAGTTGCAATAATATAGTGTTGGGTTGTGTATGAGATGGATACATGTGTTTTCGTTTGTTTACTGCAAATTATATTCTTCTAATTTTGGTGATTTTGATTGTGTGGTGTGGTTAGAGTACCATTGGAATTGAGTTCAATGATGCCGTTGCACAGTGCAGTGGCTTCAGCACGATTAATATCAAGCTTATCCATAGATTCTCAGCAATGGGGTTTGGTTCCTCAAGGTTTGTCTATTACTACTTCTCCCTTTGGTTCTTTTTTTTTTTCAAAAGTGAAACGGGTGAATTTCTTCAAGATGATGTTTGATATTCTTTATCCTTCATTGCACTTTTAAAAGCAATAAACAAAGAGAGACTGAAATCTGATTTGCCAGACTTTTTTTAATTTGGTTTCTTCTTAGCTAAGTGAGGATAAATTCTTGGTAGGATGTTTTAGTTAGTGTTGTCAATTTAGTAATGCTTTAGGTAGTTGAAATTAATGGGTAGTTGATCTCCATTCTAATACCAATACTAGCTCAGCTAGTAAAGTTGAGTATTTGAAATGAGTGGGGAGTGGAAAAGACAGAGTATAACTCAAGTATTCACATTGTGGAGTTTATTGTTTTTAGGGCGTCATTTTAATATTTTTAGGTGGTGGAACTTTACTAGCAACACAATAAGCCAATTTCTACCAAATCACAAAACATTGAATCAATTACTTGCTGCTTAATGGTCAAATGTGAAAAGGAGAACACTTTTGTTTTCTCTCTAATCTCCAAGTCAGGTTCATCTTGTACTTCATTTCATCACAACAATTACGAAAGGGTTATTGCTAGTTTTGGTTCCATTTTTCATCACTTACTACAATTACGTTATGAAAAACATTTGTTTAGGCATTTGAATTCGTGTAACATAGGTACCTATAACCTATTTATGTCAAAATTCATATTTTCTGCACGTAATCAAAAGATATTTCAATCGTAAAAAAGTTGGAGGTGTCGATTAAAACCATTTGCTCTTCTTTGACACTTGTATTTGCACCAATGGTTTAGTTCGAGTGTAACATTTCTTTTTTGACTGTTTAGCACTTTAAACAAATTGTGGGAATATAGTTGTCCATAAAAATTCATTTACGGCACGTTTGGTATGTCAGATAAGCTATGTTTGAATTAAATTTTGTATTGTAAATTTTGGTATGTCAGATAATTATTACAATCATAAATTTTAATACAATATGAAGCGTATTATTTAATACATAACAAATAGTACGTGGTAACTTGTAAATTTTTAAATTAGGTTGTATTGTGGTAAGGTCGTGATCGGGACCAGGATCGAGGTTGGGGCTGAGGTCGGGGTTCGGGGTCAGGGGTTGGAGTCAGGGTAGCATCATATATGATATCATTTGAAAATATTTATTTTATTTAGTTTCAATTAATACAATACAATACAATTGCATACCAAAGATACTTTAATACAACATTTTAATACAAATCAATACATCGTTCCCTTAGTCATGTGTTTAAACATTGTACAAACGCTTTTCTGGATCTAACTGTAGTAAGTGTTGTGAAAATCAATATTTGATTTAAATATGCAAGTGCACGTAATCGCACAAATAATAGAGTGATAAGTAGATCGTCTCCACTGGGATTGCAAAATAGAAAAATAGGCAAAACAATTACTAATCAACTTAAAAGCACTAAAAATCAAATGGGTTGTTTTTAGGCTAAACAAAATATTAAAAGATATGTAAATATTGAAATTAAAACTGAACTAAACAAGAAAATTGAAAGAAATATATGGATTGTAAAATGGACTTGAATTATTGATTCCCCCTATGTTAGATATCCTGTACAGATTGCGGCAGCAATATTTTAGCAAATCTTTCAGGTTAACAAGAATTCAATAAACACTCGTAAAATTTTCCCAAATTTTATAATATTAATTTTTTTAACTATTTAAACATATTCCTATGCCAAATTATATTTAAGAATGCAATTCAAGGTTCAATTCTTAAAAGTTACACAAAGCAAATAACTCATCCCTGTGTTACTTACTAACATAATCTAACCTAGACTTGTGTCATTCAAGTTTTTTCCATTACATTTATTTAATCTTTCCAGCATTAAACATAGTTAAATATCTTGTCATTGCTGGCCAAACAACAACAAGAGATTCATAATGAGCACACTTGAATGATCAAGAGAGATTTCACTAAAATAAGATGCAAGAAATTACTACACTATAACATAGGGTTCATCAACAATTCAAATTACACAAAAATTAGTTCATGACTGAGTTAAGAAACATTAATCCACAATCAATACAGTCCATAAATATTCATATTAGAAAATCAACTCAGAAAATATATCATGAAGTTTAGAATTAGGAGAAAGAACAAATCCAAATGATGCTTGAACTCTTTTTTCGTCCTCCTTTCTTGGCTGATTGCTGAGTTTTTCTTCCTTCTTTCTTGTTGTTTTCTTTTCCAAAAATGGCTGTCGTTCCTCCAAATGCGGTTGGCCCTCTCTAAGTATAATCTAGGTTTCTCAATTTGGCCATGTAAGTACAATATTGCCCCTCCTTTTGGTATGTATGTGGGTCTCCTCTTTTCTTTTGACATTTACTCCCAATTTTTTGAGTCATGTTTTCTGTGCTTGCCACCTCAGCCATCATTCTAGCTCACTCATTATCTTTCCAAACACGCCTAGGTGTCCAAAAGTTGCATGAATAAAATGCTTCAGCAAAATCTGCTTTGTTGCTACAAATATGCTAATTCAGCCATCAAAATTCAACTTAGATAGTTTCACATATTAGTTCATTCGTTGTACAAATATCTATTCAAGAAACTATGATCTTCAACCCATCAGCTATTAAAAACTATAAAAATAACTAAACTTAACTAAGATCATAAAAACACCAAAAATAGTTACAAAAGCTAAAAATAAACTAATATCGCGCAGGATTTTTCCACAATTATAAGTTTAAAAGCATATAAAATAACTCTTTATTCATGAGTTATCAGTAAGTTATAAATATATTACCACAACTGAAAATAATCTATCACGAATGAACATGCTATGATGGGTGTGAAGCGATATAGAATTCTTCTATTCTATTTAAAAATTGGTATTTTTTTATTTGACCAGTTCAAATTACGAGTCAAATGTTTCATGTTATGATAAATTTCTAATGGTTCCATTTTCACTGCTTTTCAGGAATTTCAATGCCTTTATGACAATCTTCCTGCTGTGAGTTATCGTCTGATTTGCAGGGCTCAATATTGACAATTTGTTTCAAAATACTCGATACTTAATAGGTTTATCTGGGATCAGTATCTGTTGCTCATCATTTTCATTTCTGAATTTTTGTATTGGCCTCATAATGTGTTTTTTTTTTCTTTCTCTCAATCAATTTTGAGGACCCTTTACCTTTATCATTGATAAAAAAAAGGCCATAAAAAGTGCTCAAAGATGTAGTGTTTACTACTGGTTGTAGCTTTTTTTTTTCTTTCTTTCATATCTCTAGCTATAGTGACCAATATATTTTGTCTACTAATAATGGTGTACACTAATTAGAAAAAAAATTGGTATTGTTCCACTTTCCACGAAAGGTTTTTCAAAAGAATAAAAAAATAAGGTGGGAATGGTTCTGGAACAAATTACAAGAATTTATTTATTTTTTTATTTTTTGAGAGGAAAACAAATTACAAGATTATCACTTGATCATTATTCTTATTCTTATTCTTATTCTTATTATTTTTCTTTCACTTTAATTTGCCCTATTATAGTGATTTATTTCCAGAAAAGTAGCTACCAATCGTTTAAATAACGTTGTATTGGAACATCGCATCAGGGGTGGCATTGGCATGGGTTGTGATTCGTCATTTTATAAGTTTGTAATTTCGTAACATTAACGTAAGAACAAAAAACTCCAAAATTAGTGGCATTAGAATATATATATATATATTTATATATCTCATCTATATAATAATCTATATAATAAGTATTTACATGGAAATTTTTGGTTTTGATGGTTTTTTATACTTTTAATGTTAATTTTAACAGAATATTTTTATATTTGATGGTATTTTGTAAATACTTAAATAAAATAAATAATTAAAAAAATTAAAATGATATATTTTTTTAGATATTTTACAATAATAATTATTTAAAAATAATAAATAATTATACAAATTAAAATAAGATATTTTTGAGATATTTTAGAATGATAATTATTTTAAAATAATTAATAATTAAACAAATTAAAATTTAATATTTTTTAGATATCCTTTTGTTTTTGCAAAGTATCGTTATGCTACCATTTGTTTTCAATAATACTCATACGGTACCACGTATGTTGAAAACATAGATATTTGGCATCATAATTGATAAAATTTTGTCAATATGACCAAACTGTCAGCAATTATATTTAATTTGTAGCTCGTATGATTGAGAGTAATTTGATTAAATTGGTAAATATTACTAATTAAATTTTAGTTTATGATACCAAACATGTATAATTTTAAAGTACAGGGTACCAAATATATACAATTTTAAAATGTAGGATATCAAATATGTATGATTTCAAAATGCAGGGTACCAAATAAACATTATTTGTAAACACAGGACACCTAGATGATAATTTGCAAAAACACGGGTACCAAATGTTTACTTATCCTTTAAAAATAATAAAATCATACGTTTTATAACTTAAATAAAATTTAATTAAACTTAAACTCACTTATTAGAATAATATCATATTAAACATATAGTATAATTTATTGTGAATTAGCAACAAATTATTTTAAAAAAAAATTAGCAAAAAACTTAAATTTAAAATCCACGTATAATATTTAATATTACATTAAATATATAATATATAATCTCTTGTTGTCACTCTCAAATTAAAAAAATTAGAACAAACATAAACTTAAACAAAAGAAAATCAATTATTTAATTAAAATAGAATATTTATTTGAAATTTATATAAGATTAATATAAATTTAATAAAAATAATTAATAAATTTTATAAATAAATTTCACGTAATTTGCATATAATATATATATATATATCTTACCTATTATATAAATGGCTATCTAACGGTGTTTGATATTTAACGAATTTTAGTATGTTTAATAGAATTTTGTACGACTTTAACTGAATATGCTAAAAAAAAAATTATAATTTAACAGTAATGGTAAATAACCTTTCGCACCATTTCAAAAATACACATCCTTTCAAGAGTACCATTTCAAAAATACACATCCTTTCAAGAGTACTTTTCAGGAGTACACAACCTTTCGCATTCAGTACCACATTACAAATATAAATATGTCAACATCAGATTCATAGTGAAGGTCTCCATCATATTTATCATCCCCTCTCTCCATAATATTATTAGCATTCTTAGTTGCACCAAATGACGAATCAGATGTATCGGACTTCAATGAAAATGAAGACCCTGCGCTAGCATACTCGAGCAGGTCAACTTGCCCATCTTCTTCAATCTTTTCATACTTCGGCAAAGGCAGAGATTCTTCAACTGGATCCGACTTCTTCACATCTTTTCTCTTCTCGATGGACAAAAACTCAAGTCTTGCACTCAAGTTGTTCAGGATATCCCTGATTTCATTATCTCCGCCATTTTTATCATTGTCTTTCGGATTCTGTGGTAGAGGTGGGGACTCAAAACCTGTAATAGCAGCAAATGTAGGCTCATCAACCACATTTTCTTTCTCGGAAATATCCTGATCAACCCGAGTCAAAAATTTGCAGAGCCGGCGTCTACCCTGAATCTTTACCTTCGTCAGCTTTTGTTCTAAAATTCATTCAGACACAAAGGGTTAAAAAGTAAACAAAATAGGCGTTTCACAAACGCATTCTTACACACAAACACCAAAAATTAGTGGGTACAAGAGAGGAGCGTGAGTACCAGGAGAAGAATCAAAATCGGTGATGATGGAAAAGTTAGGAACATCGTCATCATCGGCACTCCTATCTCTAGAAGGAACTTTAAAGAGGCATCTCCGGCCTTCCATCTTCACGTTTAATTGACTCTCTTCATCATTTAAATCCTCATTATTCTCCTCTGAAATGAAAAACCAATAAAAACCAACAGAGTCCCAACTCAGATATATAACCAAAATATTAAAATTAGTACTTTTATGTCAATTTTGGTGAATATTTTTTTTTCAATGTCAAGTTTGCCCTCCCTCCATTAATTTGAAAATTAAGTAATAGTAATAATATTATTAAAAAAAGTAATAATAATAATAAATAAAAACTTAATGATATTAAAATAAGGAATTAATATAAACAAGACAAACGTGGTGTATATCATATATGTTCAGATTGTTTGGCTTCTCTTACAAGCTAAGATGAACGTTACCTTACATCCTGTGTGTTTGGAGGAATTTGAAGTGGGAATGAACTATACACATATGCCACAATGTTTACATTTGTTTCATGTCAACTGTATTGTTAACTGGCTTCGTCGAAATCCTTCTTGCCCAATTTGTCGAGCTCAATTATTTCATTTAAGTTGGTTTTAACCAGTTATAGATTTAATATATTATATCGAGAAGGTCCTGGATATAAAATATAACGTGCATTGCACGTATTTTATACCTAGTATATGTATATATATATATATAAACAATGACACGACAACTCCTTGAAGCTCAAGTAATAGCGTATACATCTTGTGTAAATTATTTTTTTTATGTTTGAATAACTATTATATAAATATTTTTTTTATTTATGAAAAGTTATTTTTAAAATGTTTGGATATCTTGACTTTTTTTTATTAGTAAATTTGGAATAACAAAAATTACTTTCTCAAAAAGGAAAGCATTTGGAACTTCTTAAATAAAGACATTTCAAGCCAAATGAGGCCATAAAATATCACTAATTAAGTCTTTATAAATACTTTTTGAGAAATTGGTTAAAATAACTTCTTTTTTTTTAAGTGATTTTATTTTTTGGCCTACTTTTGATATTTATTTTACAAAATAGTATTTGTCTAAAATTTTCGACCGGTTATTTGAATTTTGAGATTTTTACAATTATATACCTATAACATAAAATATTTACAAAATCACCTATAAAATTTTATTTACAAAAATATCTTGTCACGTCATCAAAAAATATTAGATTCTAAAAGTATTATACCTCAATTTGAAACTTTCCTGAAATCTTGATTTTCCTATTTTTCTGGGTTTAAAAAAGTAATATTTTGGTTACTTAAAATGTTAATTAGTTATCAATTAGTTACTTTTTTCAATATTTTTTATACCGTTTTTTCAATTTTTTTTTCTTTATTTTTTTCATCGTATGGGCCCCTCTCTTTCTCCAATATACTCTTTTTTTTATTATTAATTTTTTACATTCTCTCTTATTTTTAATTTCAAAAATATTATAGTTAGTTGGGCTCAAAAGTGGTACCATCATGATGTACTCTTCAAGGTGATCATTTTGATATGTGAGAAGCATATGTTGTTTGGCCGTCGCCGGAGAAGATGACCAGAATAAAAAGTAATATTTTAGTTTCTTTTTTATTTTGTGTTGACCAAAAAGTAACTAAATTTAATATTGATCAAAATTTAATATACTAAAATTTGCATTCTTATTTTACTTTTAAAAGATATTATATTGTATTATAAACAACTTAAATTTATGTAAAAATATTCAAAGTAACTTTTTTAAAGTAAATTATTTAAGAATAGGATATTGTTTGATAACTTTTAAATAGAACATAAAAAAAATTATTGTATAGTATACTAAATCTAAAAGTAACTTTTAATAATAAGTTATATAGTAATTTGTTATATTTTATTGTACCTCATTAGTTTCTAAAAAATGACTAATCAGCAACGTAAAAGTATCTTAAATAATAAGACATCATAATATAACTTCAAAATGACTAATTAGTTTCCTAAGATAAAAAAGTTTCAAAAAATAAGTATTTGAGGTAACCGAAATATATATAAAATAATATACTATAAAAATAATTTTTTTCATGAAAAAGTAACTAATTTGTAACTTATTAATATTTTTTAAAAAAAATGAGAAAATTGAAATTTTGGGAAAATTTTAAATTCAAGTATATTACTTATAAAATCTGGTATTTTTTGATCACGTAGCAATGTAATTTTGTTAATAAAATTTTGTAAGTGAATTTTGTAATTATATTATTAAAGCTAAACTAAAATGTAAAATAACTTTAAAAATGAGGTCATTGATGGAAAAAAAATGATTTAACATAGCTAAAGTGGCAACGTGTAAAAAGAAAAAAAAAATCTAATGTCTCAATTAATTAATATTCATGTCTCCCTCTTCTTTCTCCCTTTAAAAAGCAAATAGTGAAGAAAAAAAAAAGAAAAACTTGAGTATAATCATGGCGTCATGAACAAAATGATGAATTTAAGATCTCCATATCATCATTTCATGAAAGTTTCTCTATCAAAGATTAGATAAAATTATATCATAGGTAAGGACTTAATTGCTGAGCTTTTAAACCAACAACTAGATAAAAAAATTACACATTGGTAAGAATTTGATTGCTCCAATGAGATTAGATACTTAATTATTATATTTTATAATTCAATCCCCAATTTGGTAAATCATCTATAAATTCAAGGGCTATCATGCTAAAAAGAAACAAACATTCATTGTAAGCGTTTTTGGTTTAATTAAATTAAAATTCTAGTAACGTACTATATATGCAATTATTAAAAACAGAGAATCAAACTATCCCGAATCAAAGAAGAAATGAAAACCCCAGAAAATTAAAGAGTTTGACTAAGCTATACCCCTAGAGAGAATAAATTTTTTTTTGCAAATGGGTCCCTCACTCTGTTTCATTCACATTCCACTCACACAGAAACAATATTATTATTGCTAATTTTGCCACTTTTCTTCTTCTCCAATCCAAAAACCCTTTTGATTGTCGTAAAAAGCTTCTCAACGAAGCCGTTCTTCCCTTTCTCCTTATCAAACGACGTCGTTTTCTTCACCAACTTCAACTGATGACCACTACTGCCGCCGACGCCGGAAGCTCCAATCTTTACGAAACCCGTCACGAGCTGCGGATACATCGTCTTCATCGACCCAACGAACTTCTTCGACACGTAGATCTCCTCCTCCTCCGCCGCCGCAGACGACGACGACGACGCGTCGTCGTTTTCGCCATCTCTGTAGTACCCGACTCTGACGCGCCCATTCGCGTACTCCCTACACGCGGCGAGTATGGCTTTGGCTCTGTGCCGATAGTGCGCAGCGACGAAGTCCTCGAAATTCTTCGGCGGATTTCGGATAGAATACAGTGTCGTCTTCAGGCACAAGAGATAGACATCTCTGTTATAAGACCGTGAGTTCTTCTCCCACCTAGCGTGACCGAACAACCCAGTTCCGGGCTCGTTAAAATACGGCCTCTCGTTCAGTACAAGAGCTTGAATCGAAACCAGAACCTGCAACACCGTCGACTCGGCCGGGTTCCACCGCTCGGTCTGCTTCCCTGCCCACGTGTTCAGCAAACTCAGGCAGACCGTACCGTTAGCGTACAGGTTCGGGTTGAGCCTCAGACCATGAGAACGATACAGTACCATGGGAGGCCGAGCAGGGTAATCCGACGGAAAAGCGAGATCGAAGAAGAAGAGTCCATCGTGGTACGGTGTACCCGCGGCGCCGATGATCACAGCCCGGAGTAGATCGATTCGGTTCTCGTAAGCCCGAACATAGATCAAATCAGGAAGATTCTTCTCCAAGATCCTCCACTCCTTCATAATCTTCTTATGTAGCTTACTCCCGGCGGCGCTGTCGATCAAGCTATCATCTTCTCCGGCGTCAGCCGTGGCAACCTCGTTCTTCTTTCCCTTTTTTCGTTTGGCGAAGTAATGGTCCGAATCGTCCGAAACGACGTCGAATCGCTTAAAGGACGGCATCTCAGTGCCGTTTTGAGCCATCACTACAAGAGGCTACAGGAGTATAGTACCGATCAAAGGCTTATTTTTTTAGCAGAAAACACAGCTGCGTTGCTTATAAGAATAATGTTTTTTGGAGTTTCATAATTTGAGGTCCCAATAATACCAATGTCAAAAGATATAATCAGTATTCAGTAGTCTACGTGGATGTGAATCAACGGTGATAAAGGGGGTTATATTATTTCAAAGTATTGTTATCCTAAGCGATGAGTACGTACTAATTTGTTACCTTTTCGTTCAATAATAATAATAAAAGAAAAAAAAAGATAGTAAATTTGTTGAGATATTTGGGTTGTTTAGAGGAAAAGGTAAAGAGTCATTTCTTCATGTATGTTAATTAGTGAGAGAAAATAATTTTGGAGATTTTGTAGTAATGAAATGATCATATTTTTGTACATATTGAAACAGCTCTATTTTAATTCAAGTTTTTTTTTTTTGACCTTTGCGTGAGTTCTACGTAGACTTCCAAATTCTAATTATATTACAATATAATTGTCATTATCTATGGTGTCTATTTTATTCTGAAAATGAAAATATAATACATGCATTTCCTATAAATAAATGAAATTTTTATTCCAAATTTCGGTTGATGCAAGTAAAAAAAATGTTTTTTAAAAAAAATAAAAAAATTATATTGCGTAACGCCAATAGAGTATGTTTGGCTCCATTTAATTCCTTAATTTTGTCTCAATATGAAAAGAGACAGGCTCAGCATATGTATATATATAGAAGAAAACCGAGCTCAAAATCAAAATATGAAGAGAAAAAAGCTTGGATTCAAAGGAGATATAAACCAATTTTGTTAGTGTCTATTTTTATGGAATTACATAGTTCTTTTGAGGGGAATGGGATTACACAGTTCGGATGACTATTCTAATATCATTAGAATTTAAATAGTTAAAAAAATAACCTAAAAATTATTTAAAAATTTTAAACAACTTTTTTAAATAACATTTAACAATATCGAAGTTTGTAGCAAGGGTGACAAATAAAATAAAAAATTATTGGGAAATAGAAAAAAGTTGAGCAATAGTAACACTTGGTGGGGTCTAGGCATGTCTAGTCTACCATACCATTTTATACTTTGTTTTGGCAAAAGGCAAATACCTCCTCTCCCACTTTGGGCTTTCAAATAACGATGTCAAAAACAAGGTGTTATTTCAAAATATTCAAATTAAAATTTTCTTACATATAAACAGCTAGAGTTAAAAGCAAGCGTGCCTATTGGAGCTTTTATGAGAAAGCATCTTCTTTAGCCTTTTACTTTATACTAATTTTACTAGTTCAATTAGCAAAAGATACGAAAGTCGAATCAAACATCATAATTACTAATACTACTGTTAGCATTTTTACGTGATTTGGTGCACAAAATTGAAAAGAATAGTACCACAAATTTAGCTGAGAGTCTCGTTAAATTTAACTAAATAAAGCATTGATATAAAAGATGTAAAATTAAAAATACAAATTTCATACTGGGCTTGGAGGGTTGCGCCAGGCCCATGCTATAGTGCAACGCATGGGCGACGCGCGTGAGACCCAGTAGCAAGCTACTGAGGTGGCCTCTCACCCTTAAAAAATTAATTTAATATCGTGTGGACCATTGGCCCACATATCAGATATTAAACTGATAAGAACAGATACTACACTTGATCTTAGCCAAAAGGCCGAGAAAGGTATGCTTTAGATATTGTATGAGTTTGGCTTTTATAGCTGTTAGGTTCTCCTATTCTAACTACTTAATCGATGTGGGATAGTAGGACTGAAAACATAACGAAACAACCATTGACCAAACCTAAAAAACATTATATTCGCTGATTTTTGTTACTTGGTATATTAAATTTAGATGTGCCAGCTTTTCTATATAATAATAACATAAACTTTAACTCAGCAAACAAATCTTTGGCATGATTTACCCAACTTTCCTTTGCTTCATCTCATATTACTCATCCAAAAAATGTCCATAGCTAGCTTTGGCTTTATGTGCTCCTTCACTTTAAACTTGAATTAGCAGGATTAAAACAATTGCATGAAATTAATTTTTTTAACACATCAATCAAAAACAAAGAATTCTATGGCAAGAGGTTTGATTTCTCTATATACCCTTATAAAATAATGAAAAAAATAATAATAACACTAAGATTGTTGTAATGATTTAATAACAAATCATAAATTTTTAATATTTATGTATTAGAACAAATATTATTTCCACAACACTATTTTTATAATTAAAATCTTAAAATATATTTATATATGAACAATTTGATAAATTTTAACCATTTCCTCCAGTTCCATTCCATTTTCATACATCAAATATACATTTTATTTCCCCTCCATTTATTTCTGATCGACTTGATGAACTGTAAGTACAAACTTTAAGAAAGTTCAAAGAAAGGACTGTATGTATGAGATCCAAGTAAACATATGGATTAGTGCTGCCTAGAAGAAAAGAACAGAGAGAGTCTACAACTTAGAAGAAGGCTTTTTTGAGCTGCGACCTGCTATAAATTCCTGCATCTTCTTGAACTGCTCTTTGGTCATTCCATTGTAATAGTCATGAGCTCTTTCCTGTAACAAAAACATCAGTCATTAAATTGATCAAACAAAAACATAATCATATATAGACAACTGCTCTTGCTTCTACATCTATAGCCAATAAGTATGGATATATAAGATATTAGGTACCAATCAATAAAAATAAACAGTGTTCGAACTTTGAAACATTAAAAATATCTAAATGCTGAACATAGAAGCAAAAGATAAGAACCTTTTCTAATGAAAGAGCATGACCCAGGTCCAGCTTGATGCCATCATTTATCACTGCCTTATACCTCAACACCAAGTCTTGATTATTTTTTACAATAGCCAAAGCAATTTCTCGGGCTTTATTCAATAATTCATTCTCTTCAACAACATGGTTCACAAAGCCTAATCTCTCAGCTACCTCTGCAGTTAGGGGTGTGGCTGCAAGTGATACTTCTCGAGCTTTGTTGGGTCCTATAATGCGAGAAAGCTTTTGAGAAAGTCCCCACGAAGGAAATATCCCGAATCTGCAAGAACAGTAATTTCAAATCACTAAGTTTACCAAAAATGGATTGAAGAATTTCACACTAATGACATATTTTTCTCCAAAGCCTAAATACGTTTTCATTCTAATGAAAACAAATGATGAAGCTATTAAAAGAACACTTACTCATATTGCTCAACAGATGCGTAAAGCTGCCATTATAGCTCTATATAGGTTGATCAAGTACTCAAAACATGGTTCTTAACATCAAATTTCCAACTTGTGCCTACACTTCTCAAGAAAGTATGCAATTTTTTTTAATCACTTATAGTTATAGAGGGATTTTATTTTTTCCTCAATAATCAAAGTGTGGCCCAAAATACCGAATATCTATCTCCAAGAGCACAAATACATACCCAAATTCAAAATTTTGGAGATTCTAAGTAGATTTGACTTAGCCCAACAGCCCACAAATTCAAATCTCAAACTTAAGCTAATCAATTATTCAAAATGACTTTCTTGCATAAAAATTCCTGACCCTTCTCCTAAATCGTCCAGAAAAATTGACTTATTTGTTTGGCAAATTCAAATACTACCAACAACACAAATTTATATCCAAATTCGGATCAAACTTCAAAAGCTAAGTGCATAACAATCACTCGAGCAAGAAAAAAAAAACACAAACCTAGCATGAGTATCCATGAACTTAGCTCCTTTAGTAGCCACCAATAGATCGCAAGCTAGCGCGATCTCGAAACCAGCCGTGACCGCGAATCCATTTATGGCTCCAATAATCGGCTTCTTGCACCGCTCCATCTGCGCCACCGGGTCAGACTCTACGTCCTTGACGTCCCCTTTGAAAACGTCCTCCGCCGCAGTCAAGTCGACTCCGGAGCAAAATGCTCGACCCGACCCGGAAAGAACGATGACCCGGACCGAATCGTCTCGAGCCAAGGCCTTGATGGATTGGGCTAGGTCCGTCATCATGGCCTTCGTCAGTGAGTTTAGAGACTTGGGCCGGTTGATCGTGACGAACCCAATTCCGTTCGACTCGATAGTGACGACTATAAGCTTTTCCGGCGAAGACTGCCCCATGAGAAAATTCGGGTTTTTTCAGAACCGGGATCGGATTGGAATTGGATTTTGGTGGGTTGTGATCGTTTACGGTGGAGTGTTTTATATGGGACTGTTGCGTCTTGAACTGCGTGCAACGTGACAGGCTTATCCAATTAACTTCTAGTTAGCGATGTAATAAATAAGAACTAAATTTGGTTAAACTACAAAACCAAAATCAAGATTTTTAAGCCAACATTAATTTTTTTTTTTACATGTAGCCAATCCATTATTTTTTACCTTACCGGTTTTTATTTTATTTTAATTCATCCTGAGATTCTCTAATCTAATTTTTTTATATGATAATATATATTTTAATTATTTTTTAAAAATTTAAAATAATTTATAATGTCAAAATTAGAATTATTAAATTATTCAAAAATTTTAAAATTTGTAAAATGTTTACTTATAAAACTAACATGTACACTGCTAAATAGAAAAAAAGTTAGATTACAATTACTCGATGTATAAAAAATAGAAACACTATACTGATAGGAGTAAAATTAATGCCCCTGTCATAGAAGTTCCCAAAAAACATATCTCAAACAAATAAAGGAAAAAT
The DNA here is from genome assembly GCF_963169125.1 of Humulus lupulus. NCBI lineage: Eukaryota > Viridiplantae > Streptophyta > Magnoliopsida > Rosales > Cannabaceae > Humulus > Humulus lupulus. The sequence goes on along the minus strand of NC_084794.1, from coordinate 282,087,028 downwards.
AACCTTATTCACTTTATTTCTAAGGGAGGAAGGGATGACTAGGACTTACTCTATGTTTGGTTTAGAGAAGAGAAGATAGGAATGGTGAAAAAAAATAGAGGAAATAGAAAGAGTGAAGGAGTGAAGATAAATGAATTTTATCTCTTATTTGTTTGGTAAAAGGAGATAAAAAAAATTATTATTTTTTCGGTTTGTTATTTGAGTTAAAATTGAGAGAAATAAGTTATTTTTATATTTATATTACTATTTATGTATAGCCCATTATTTAAAAATTATATTTCTCTTAATTATATTTTTATCAAAATTAACATAAATAAAATAAATATGTCACATTTATTATGAAAATATAATAAGTATTTGGTAGTGTATATAAAAGAATTTATGAATAGGTGACAGAGTGCAATTGTGCAAAATTTATATGAATTGAAGGACTTATGTGTTGAGATATTTAATATTTGGGGTAAAAAATATAGTTTTAAAAAGTTTATTTTAATAATAATATATAAAGTATTTTATTTTTATTTTAGGATTTATAATTTTTTGGATCTAGTGTTTTGTCATTGTTTGGACCTTGTGTTTTGACAAATTATTTTTTGAATCATGTGTTTTGTAAAATAGTTCAAATAGATCCCTAAACCTAATTTTGATGAAGAAAAAATTGAATATGACAACATAGTTATTAGGCAAAATGATTGTGTATTTTGTTCTGAATTGTTAATTTTGTGAATTATTTGTGATTTTAGTTCAATTTTTTTTTTACTTATAACGATTTTAAGTATCTATTTGAATCATTTTACAAAACACAAGGTCTAAAAAATAATTTGTTAAAACACATGATCCAAACAGGTAATGAGTCAAAACATAGGGTCCAAAAAGGTATAAAATCTTACTTTATTATATCTCTTCTACATAAAAAGTGTGTACTTATCGGTCTTTCTTGGTTTTAAGAATATTTTTTTGTTAACTTTAATAGAATATTACAAATATTTAACGGAATATACATTTAAAACCAATTAAAAAATATGGTAGAATAAATATTTAGTAATTATACTAATATAAATTCAAATATTATTATTATAATAATATTTAATACAAGACTACATATTTAATAATTATATTAATATATTATTAAAAAATAAAATATATTATTTGAATAATATATAATACATAATCTTAATTTTATTAAAAAAATTATCATTTATTTTTAAAAAGAAAATGTTAATCTAACTTATATAAATATATATTCATATTATATAATAACAAACATCATACATAAATTATATATATGTATCGTGTGTGTATAAATATAATGACTGTGTAACTATATAAGAAAATTAGAATAACATTTATCTTCTATCAAGAATAAACAAGTTTCTTCTCCAGTCATTGAGATGCGCTTTGAATAATATCATGAAGGTTTTGTACCTTGAATATGATAGTTTTGTTGGGAAAACTTATACAAGATCTTAATTATTTTCATGTAAATCTTATATTAAACAAATTAATATAAGATAACCTAGAACATGTTTCTATAATTGAATTTAAATAGAGATAATGATAAGAACACTTACATTATACGCAGCAGAATGTATTAGTCCTTCCTTCAGTTTCTCTAACTCTTGAATCCTTTCTGTCGCACGCTATCACCAAGAAACTGAACCGATCTTCAATTTTCTTCACAACCTTCCAAAGTATCCTTAAAATAACCTAGACTAGAGTGGACAATTCTCAACACACGAGATAAATACAGAGAGAAGAATAAGAGAGGAGAATATGGAGGCTTAGAAAAGAACTTTTGCTAGAGAGAGTTCAAAACCCTAAAGTGTCAAGAATAGATCTTCTGATCATCTATCAGATAGTCTTTCAAAAATATGATTTCAACTCTCACTTAGCATTCCTTTTATAAACTCAATTAGGTCATTTATTTTAATTAAAAAATCAATAAAATAATATATAATATCAGCCATTAGGTCGAAATTCTCATGGGCTTTAGGCCCGTGAAAATTTTCACTTAATTATAAGTCCATTGGACTTAAAATCAAGGCCCGTATTATTTTATATTGATTAATTAATTATATATTTATTTAAATCCTTTATCAAATTAATTATTTATAATTTGAACATTGATTTAAACTTATTTATTAATTCAGACATCAATTTATCTTAATTAATAAATTTGTCCTAAAATCTATTTTCTTCTCTAAATTGTATAACTTTGTGAAACTATCCAAAATTGACCTGGTCAACTTTGATAATTCTAATTGATAATCAATTAATTGAGATTATCTAGATGATTTTATCTAAAGTACACTGGGGACCATGGGCCTATGAAATCAAGCTCCAATAAGTTATCATAAATTTAACAAATAAATTTACTAATTTTTTAATTCTTCATGACTCCACTAAAGACTCAGAATTGCACTCTTGAATTCACAAAATGCTCTATAAGCAATATAGATACGTTATTAGTTATCCATTGTTACAACTATAATTATCACTCAATCATCTATAGACAGTCTACAATGAGATTGGACTAAAATACCGTTTTACCCCTCATTGTATTTTATCCTTAAAACACTTAGTTCCTTGTAAATGATATTTCAGTAAACTAATATTAATTATTGAAATGAGATCTCTATCATTTAGCACCTTGAACCAAACTAAAAGGAAACCATCATTTTACTTCTTCATTAAAAGCTATAGATGTTCATATCTATTATTAACACTCTCACTCAATTATACTACCGAGTTCCCAAGATGTAAGTATGGGCTAGTCCGTAGGGTAAGCTGGTAACGAACAAGTCAAAGAACTCAAATATAATACAATCAGTTAGAATATTAACCACTCAGAATTGAGATTGAATTGACCTATAACTATATGATATGACTAGAATAGATAATAACGGTATGTTTACTTATCTTATCTACTATTAATATCGGTCCAGTCTGATGTAACAAATACATCCGATCTTATCTACTTTCACTACAAGAAAAAGAGCCTATAGCGTCGTCGCTGTAGATCAAGAAATCGTTACTATAGGTATACAGCGATGACATATCGTCGCTAAAACGGCGTCGTTGTAGGTCTGTATGCGTAGCAATCTGATCAGAGGTGAAAATTGTACCTTTATTGATCTTAAATGTCAAAATAAATTAAGTTTTGATTATTATTTTTATTTAATTAATATGATATATTTTATTAATGAAAATATTTGATTATAATTTAATTTATTGTTATTTTGTAAGAATTAAAGTTGCATTTTGGCATAAATAAAAAGAAAGAAAAAAAATGATTTTAAGCTGAAAAAGATTTGGAAAAGATGGTATTTTTTTTTGAAGAAAATGGGCTCACAATTCGGCCAAATAGCCCAAGCCGTGGAGCCCCAGCCTAGGCCCGTCTCCTCCATAGCCCACGCCTGACGCCGAGCCGAGCCGAGCCACGCCCGCCGCCGAGCCGAGCCATGCCTGACGCACCTAGCCTCCTGCCACCTGTCAGCCTCCATAGCCCAACATAATCCTCCTTCAGCCAACATCCTTCCCAGCAGCATCAACTCCCCAACAGCAAACCCAACACTCCCAAGGCCCAAAGAGACCCAGCGACCCATTCGAAGCTTCCTCCAGCAGTTGACCCGTGAGCCCAGTTTCCTCAGCATCCCCAAAGAGACCCAGTGGCCCAATGAAACCCAGCAACCATCCGACCCTTTTCCTCTCCCAGCCAGCACCACGTGGCGCCTCCCCATTGGCTAGGAATGGGTCAAAACCCTCCTCTGCCACCAGCCACTTTCAACCCATGTGTTTGTGGGTATTGGGCCTTGCAAAATTGCTATTTTGAGCTTTAAAGTTCACACTTTATGGTATTTTAGAAAAATGGCATATTGACCATACACCAAAATAACTAGGTTAATATTTATAATAAGATTTGATTTTTAAAATCATATTTTATTATTAATATTTCATATTTATTTTGTAAACCTCATTTTGTTGTTTAATTTATTTTTAGTCATTTTCTCCCTCTATAAATAGGGACTCTCATTTCACATTTTGTATGTAACTTTTAGGTAGCAAAACTCTACCAAATTTTAGTCTCATTTTTCATATTTTCTCTCTAGAATTTCATGAGAATGTCTAGCATAATAGGCTAACCTTCTTAGAAAGGTTAGGATGAACCTATATGCACTATGATTTTGTTTGATATTTTTGATTCACCTTGTGCTTAAAGTTTATATATTTGAGTGATTTATTTTCTTTCATCTCTATTCCTTCATCTTGTTATTTATATTTATATTTACTAATAGTATGTAGATTTTGTCAAGCACTTTCTATGTATTATCAAATTAGTAAAAATAATAAAGATAATAGCTTTATCATTTTCTCCATCTCATTCATATATATTTACTTTTGCTAAATCTATATAGAATTATTCATGCTCTTTCTATGTATTTTATAAATAGTAAAAGTAATATTTATGGTAGGTTTTATGTCCAATCTGTTATTGCATTATGGCCAATGGTATAATGTCATTTTTAGATTTCCCATAAGATTTATCTTATCTTTCCATGGTAAAGAATAGTAATCACTTGAATACATTTTTGTGAAATATATTTGTGCTTTAATGTTAAATCTTCCAAATGAATAGTTGGGATGTGAACTATCCATTTGTGTAATTTATGTGAATCAAAGATTCAAATAAATAAGTATGCATATTGGTGACTCTTGATCCTTCCTACTTGTTACCTATTGTTACATCACACTTTAGTCTATCTCTATTTCTAATATTTAAATCTAAAAAACAACAAAAATATCACTTGTTCTATTTTCCTCACATTATTTATCTCTTAACTTTATTTATTGATTAACTTTATTTCTTTGCCTCCTTGTGGAATCGACCGCCCGATCTATACTACAACCACCGCTTAGTGGATGCACGTTTTGGGCGTTAAACACAATCTACAGCGACGACAAAACGTAATCGTCGCAGTAGTGTTTTACTACAGCGACAACATATTGGTCGCAGTAGGAAATCCTTTTTTTCGGTTAGACTGGGATATTGCGACGACATGTCATCGCTGTTGGTGATTGCAAAATTTGAATTTCAAAAACTTCTATAGCGACGACATGTGGTCGCTGTAGATCCGTCGACCGCTCTATCAACAGCGACGACATGTCGTCGCGGAAGAGCGTGTTGGTTTATATGCCTTCAGCGACGACATGGCGTCACTGTAGTGTCACGGAAACTCATATTTTTGTATCCAGCGTTCACCCTACGGGGACGACGAGGTCGTCGCTGTAGGTATACAATTTAAAAAAATATATATTTAATTAATTATATTGATTAAAATTTATTTAATAAAATATTAAATAAATAAATAAATAAAACAAACTTATTTAATTAAATAATAAAACCAATTTAACAATATCCATAGTCTCCAAAATGTAAGATAACAAAACATAAGTAGTATTAGAGCTGTAAATGTGGGCCGCCCGGCCCGGCCCACATTTTTCGTGCCTCCGGTAAATTCGGGCCGGGCCGGGCTCGGCCCATATTCAATTCGTGCCGTGCTCGTGCCGGTCCATTTTTGAAAGAGTAGGCCCAGCACGGCCCATGGGCCCGGCCCATGTCGTGCCGTGCTCGTGCTCGTGCCGGGCCCAAGTCGGGCCGGCCCACTTTCTATATTCGGGCCCACTTTTAGGCCCACTTTCTATATTCGGGCCCAAATTTGGGCCCACTTTTTTTTTGCCAAAAAATGTGAGGATGGAGAATTGAACCCTCCACCTCCTCTTTCACCATCAATGGACTTACCACCAAACCAAATACATTTCTTTGTTTAAATTATAATTTTAGATATTTTTATATACTTTTTAACAATATTTTACACAAAATTATATCAAAGATAATTATTAGAATTTTAATACCTCGTAATAAATGCTAAAAATTTATCTAACAAATCTTAAAATAAATTAATATAATTATAAAAATATAAACATTGAAAAAAATAAGACATATATTATCATTTTAATTTATTAATTATTGACAAATAAAAATTTATTATGATTATTAATGTCAAAATATCGGGTTTTTTATCGTGTCGTGCTTTCGGGCTAGTTTGTTCGTGCTTTCGTGTCGTGCCTTCGGGCTTGTCGTGCCGTGCCGTGCTAAGCCCGTGTCGTGCCGTGCCTGGCCCGAGCCCATATTTTTTCGTGCCGTGCCTGGCCCAAGCCCATATTTTTTCGTGCCGTGTTGTGCTCGTGCCTCCCGGGCTCGTGCCGGTTTCGTGCCGTGCTCAAAAGCCCGGCCCGTATTTACAGCTCTAAGTAGTATTGTCTCCAAAATAAAAAAAACCCAAAATATTAATAATTTAAAAATAGTAATATAACAAAACTAAATGTCATCAAAATCAATTCCAAAGTCATTATCTTTAGGCTGTTGTGGTGGCTATGGTGGTTGTGGCTGCTGTGGTTGTTGTAGTTAAAAGCTTACCATCATGGACTGTATCATGTTCATGTCAAAGTTGACAGGCTGAAATTGTGGAGGTTGGATGCTCGGATTTGTTGTTTGCAAATATTGTTGCATTTGCTGGAAGTTGTTGTTCTAGGTCATAAAGGCTTGACTGAAGTGTTGAATCATGGACTGGAAAGCCTCAGATGGTATCGTTGGAGGGCCAACTGTGGTGGACGAAAACGGTGATGCCTCTAATTATGAAGAGGATCCAGTGGCGCTTGAGGCAAAGGTACTAGTGCCCTTCAACTTTCGTCCAATACCTCAATTGGGGCCACGACGTTGACCAAGTACCTTTGAGACGACTTGTGTCTCATTGACAATGGCACTTCCTGCTTCAGATTCAGATTGAGATTGAGATTGGGATTGTGTCTGGACTTCTTGCTGCAAGACATTCTGCAGTTTAGAAACAAGACAATTAATACATAATATAATTGAATAATATACATAGATACAAAACTTAGAAAGTTACTTACATATGCATCTTTAGCATTCGTGTCCACCCATCCTCGTGTCGGATGATTGTGCATGTCATGGAACATATCGATAATGATGGGTAGTTCCTTGGTCTGAAGATTCATTTTTAGAAAACAAAATTTAACAAAATCTCAGTTAAATATTGAAATTATTATTAAGATAACTTAAAATATTTCAAATTATCTATATATTTTTATTTACCTTCTTAAATCGAGCAGAAGCATAAGAAGTCGATCCATGGAGACTTGGATACTTCTGTTTTGCTCTATTGGTAGCATTTGCCTTTGAGCATGCCATGAACTGTGGAGTGGTGAAAAGGTCAACCAACTTCTGCCAATTCTCATTGTCAATGTCCTCCAGTGGATTCTTTCTGGCTGTCTCGATATCATCATACCCTCCATGTTCATCGAAGTGTCTTTTCTTGCAACATTTTCTATCCTTGTAGCGATCCTGAAACTCTTGCTCAATCCCAGTCTATATCAGTCGCCGCTCAAGGAGAGCTCGGGGAAGAATGAAAAATTTCTTAAAAAAATGGTAAGATTTTTTAAATTATAAAAAAAACATTACATGTGAATAAGTAGATAAATTTACCTCAAGTTTTTGCATCAATCCAATCTTGTGCTCATCCTGATCACTCTGCCACAAGTCATAATATAACGGGACATGGTGACCAATAAGGTTGCCAATAAGTCTCGTGAACAACGTCCCAAAATCACCAACTGTTTTGTAGGTTCCCTCCTTTAGATCAAATTGTAGAGTCAACAGACCTTTATTGTCGTTGACGAGCTACATCAAAATTTTGGATCGAGACCTACCTCTTCTTTTTGCGGCAGCCACTGCATATGTTAATTAACAATAGAATTAAATTGAATAAAATAATAACAATTTGTCATTTATTGATAAAAGATAGACTAATTTTATTATATTACCTATCTCACAGGAAGTAGGAACTTGCGTGGGATTTGGAGGAGGAGGAGGATCCGCTCCATCACCGCCATGAGAACGAGCAATAGTAGCAGACATATCTTTGCAGTTTAAATAATTATTAACTTAAACTCAGTTATAGTTGGAGGTTAATTACATAACTTAAATAATTTCGGTAATGCAGTTGAAACTATTGAAAAACAAACATTGCATGTCAAAAGTCATATATTGATTAAAAAGTCTTCAAATTAAAACATACACATTAAATATATAAATATGAATATGCATAAGAAAATATTATTCCTCATCAATATCGATTCCTACATCATCATCTGTACTTTCTAAATCATCTTCACTAATTTCATCATCATCATCATCATCGTCATTGATGAAATCATCATTGTTTAACGCCCAAAATGTGACTACACTTTAGTAAGATCGGGCGGTCGATCCACAAGGAGGTAACCTAAAATTAAAAGGTTAGTAGAAAATAACACAAAAAGTTAGTAACAAGAAGTAAATAAAATTGTAAATGGAAAGAGGTTTGAGATTTTGGTATTATGTTTTTGATAAAGTGATGAAATGAGAGAAATGAAATAAATGTAAGATGTAATCAAGAGTTTGAGAAAATGAAAGGTTTCAAGAATCATCCATATGCTTGTTTAGTTACTTGGTTACTTGATTTACAAAAATACACAAGTAAATAGTTCACATCCCAACATTTACTTGGAAAATCTAACATTAAAGTCCATAGCTTTTCTAACAAAAGTTCATTTGAGTTATAAAGTTCTTTACTTTAAAAGCACAATGTTAATCTTATGAAAAATCTAAAAATGACAAAATACCCAAGGGCAATAATGCAATAGAAGATTAGACATAAAATTATGTATCAATATTACTTTTACTAATTAGAAGCACATAGAAAGATCATGACTAATCCTATATACTATTAGCATAAGTAAATAAAGATAACAAAATAAAGATAGAGATGAAAGAACATAAATAACTCAAATATATTACATTAAGAATACAGTAAATCAAAGTAGCAAAATAATATCACTTGCATATGGAATCATCCCTAACCTTCTTAGGAAGATTAGGCCATTATGCTCATGATTCTCACAAAATTCTAAGAAGAAAATATGAGAAGAAAGTGAGTGGAAATTTTGCTATAGTTTCTCTACTCTAAAAATTACATACCAAATGTGAAGAAAGTGTCCCTAGTTATAGATGGAGAAAAGGACTAAAAAGAAATTAAACAACAAAATGGGGTTTACAAAATAAATCTGAAATATTAATAATAAAATATGATTTTGAAAAATCAAATCTTATTATTAATATTACCCTAGCTATTTTTGTGTATAGTCAAAATGATCCTTTTCTAAAATACCACAAAAACATGATCTTTAAAGTTCAAAATAGCAATTTACAAAGCCCAATACCCACAAAACATGGCTGGTGACACAAGAGGGTTTTGAACCATTTTCAGCCAATGAGAGAGTGCCACGTGGCAGTGGCTGGGAGAGGAGAAGACAGATGGGCTGGAGGTGCTTTGGATTGGGCTGTTGGGCAGTTGGGCCTTCGTTGGGAGCTTGCTGAAGGAGCTTGGTGTGTTGGGCTTTCATATGCATTTGGGCAGTTGGGTCACGTTGGGCTTGGTGAAACAATGCATGCTGGGTCAATGCATTTGGGTCAATGCATTTGGGAAGGAGGCTGAAGGAGGATTGATGGAGGCTGCTGAAGGGAATTGGCACATGCAGACAAAATGGCTGAGTTGAAGGAGCTGCTTGGGACGCGTGGCAGGCGGTGGCGGTGACACATGGCGGCTGGGCAAAGAGAAGAGAAAGCTTGTGCTGGGCTTGGGCTGAAAAAATGGGCTCATTCACTTCAAAAATGCCACATTCCCTTCTTTTTTTTTTCTTTTTTTTTTTCAGATTTAACTCTTTCTTTATTCTTTCTTTTTCTTTATGCCAAAATACCAATTAATTCCTACAAAATAACAATAAATTAAATCATGATCAAATATTTTCATCCATAAAATATGTAACGCCCCAAACTCCAGGGACCGTTACGGTGTGCCTTGTAAACAGTGTTAAACTCGCTCATCGAGTCATTTGGCCAAAAACGTGTAACTAAGTATGATTAGCAGTTTAGGGATTAAACTTTTGGTTAAGATGTAACGTTTCACTAGAACGTTTAATTTATACATTGGGATCCCGAAAATAAAGTTTCAGAGTCTATTACAGAAAATATTTACAACAGCCGTTCTAAGCGGCAAAACAGGGTTCAACCCTAGTTCCACTTTAAACCTCGGCCGTGACGGACGAGCAGCTGCATATGTACACATCATCACCTAAGCTCTTCAACTCAAGGATGGTCCAGCTTCCTCTTGCCTTTACCTGCACCACGTAGCACCCGTGAGCCAAAGCCCAGCAAGAAAACACAATAAAGCATGATATAATATCAACAACGGTCATAATAACCATTCAGGACTATCAGTCCAAGCAAATATGTGCCAATAGCCAAAAGTCACAATAATGAGCTTAGCTCCCTCTAGCCATGTGACGATAGGGTCACCAGGGCTTAACTGATAAATGATTCTTTCATAAGTTTGATTAGGACAGGTGCATGATGAATGGTCACCAACATAACCTTCCTCCCGACTCTAGAGTCGTGCTATGGATAGTGTCCCCTAGCCATGTGACAAACAGTCACCGGGGTCATATACCTTGGCTTTAAACATCTGGTCATAGACCAGGCAAGCGCTTATAAGTTCTTCGACCTTAGGGTCGGTCCCGCACTAATGCCATGGAGCTATTCAATGCGTGATCATCGACCTTAGGGTCGGTCTAGCATTAGTGCCATAGAGCCACTCAATGCATGATTCTCGACCTTAGAGTCGGTCCAGCATTAATGCCATGGGACCATTCAATGCATGATTCATCGACCTTAGGGTCGGTCTAGCATTAATGTCATAGAGCCATTCAATGCGTGATTCTCGACCTTAGGGTCGTCTAGCATTAATGCCATAGAGCCATTCAATGCGTGATTCTTGAATTCAGAGTCGGTCCCTGACTAGTCAGTGTCATACACAAGTAAGTCATGCCATCAATCATATATCACATGTTCCATATCCATAAACAAGGTATTCAGCATGCTTACCGAACAGGTATTAGTACAATTAGGACCATGCGTAAACACAGAGGCTCAAGCTCTGAACGATATCATACTCAGTATACAAAGCATGTCCTAATCACATGTTTCTCATGCATCATATGCATAATATTCAACAATCCAACATGCATCAATAACCGCCATGCATGTCACGTTCAATAGTCAACCAACACGCATCAAGAATAGCCATGCATGTCATACTTTATAATCAACCCACATGCATCAAGAATAGCCATGCATGTCATGCTTAATAATCAACCCACATGCATCATGAATAGCCATGCATGTCACATATACACAGGGTGCAGTTTTCTTACCTCAGATTCGAGCTAGAACCAATATAAGAACGATCCTTGAGAACGATCAACCTTCAAGCCCTTAGCGGTCACCTAATCATAACCATATATGGAACACCATTAATAACATGATAATCAAAGGTTCCACACCAATATCTAGCCCCCAAGAGATCAATCCAAACTAATCCAAGTAGTAGGGACACTCCCGAGGCCCATAACTAAGTTCCCGGGGTCAAAACGAGCAAACGGGGTGAAAACAGGGCAAGGGCTGCGGCCCTAGCACCTTGGGCCACGGCCCCCAGGGATCTCTGAGGCTAGGGCTGCGGCCCAGGCCGCGGCGCCCAGCAAGGCCAATTTCCTGACACCTGCTTCTTCGAACTAGGGCTGCGGCGCTCAAGAACAGGGCCGCGGCCCCCAACCCTGGGCCATTCCCAAACGCGTTTTAAACACTCCAAATCTTACAAAAACATACCCAAACATTCCCCAATCATCAAATCAAAGTTCCCAAGCTTCCCAATACTCCAAAATCCTCAAAACCCAAAGCTCAAACCAACCAAAAACTCAACAATTAACAAAGTCCAATTCTAAGCTTAAAAACTTTAAAAACTTAAAACTTCAAACTTAGATTACCTTCGATTAGATTGTTTTCTGTCAAATCCTTCGGTTAAGAAGCTTCTAATCTTTCCTAGGATTGCTATGCCTCGACCCTCGCTTGATTCCGACTCCTAGAACTCAAGATTTCCTCAAAAATGCTCAAACGGTAAAACGGATCGTCAGAGAGAGAACGAAAGGTTTTCTAACGTACGTTCTTATCTGACAAGCTACTTCAAGCTTAAGTAACCTCAAATAAAACCTAGTGCTCGGGGTCCCGAAAACACCCCCAGGGACACTATAGTCAAAACTTCCAGAATTTCACCCTGATCTCAAATATTCCCAATCTATCACCAAATAAACATTTCTATTACCCAAAAAATTGACCCCGTTATGACAAAACCGCTAATCCATTATATATGACCGTCTTATGCCGAATAGCTCGAATATATCTCCATAATAATGAAATCTCATTCACAAATTACAATATGCACCCAATGGGCCAAATTACCAAAATGCCCTTATAATTATAAATACACCCGTATGCATGCATTTATCATCATATAATAATATAATTCACATTAACATGCATATATTCATTTTATAACATATTAAATCAATTATGGCCCTCTCGGCCTCCTAATCAAGGTCTTAATCCTTATTAGGAAATTCGGGGCATTACAAAATATATCATATTAATTAAATGAAAATAATAATCAAAACTTAATTTATTTTGTCATTTAAGATCAATAAAAGTGCACTTTTCACCTCTAATCAATCATCCACATCCGGAACAGATCGAGACGTTTCCCCAATTATGCTGGTGTGACCAGGTCGATCCAAATGCATAATCTCTAACTTTCATAATTCCACAGTGAGTACAAAATTTGATGAAATGCTATCGTGTATGACATCAACCTCGTTATCATCATCTATACTTGGATGATCCCAGATCTTTTGATGATTGACTTCTTCTACTACCTTACAATTTTTGTTTCTTGAAGGATCTTGCAAGTTGAAACTTGTTTTGCTTGAGTGGCGAGAATAAACTGATCGTTCTTGTACAATTTAAATTAATCATGATACTAGTTATGTTATTCTCAGTCACATTTCGACCCTTGCTTGCATCCGTGTTGAACCATTTGCATCGAAACAATACTACCGAGTAACCATGGGAATAACATAACTCTAAAATCTCCTCAAGTTGGCCATAGAAAGTGAAACCATCGGTTCCTGGCACCGAAACTCCACTATTTTGAGTGGTACGTCTTTCGTCATGACTATGGACCAAAAACTTCACACTGTTAACAATGCAAGCCGTGTAGGAGTATGCATTCTGATTGGACCCGTTTGCTAAAGTAAATAATTCACCAGTACACTCAATTGAATGTACTTGTCGCAAACGAACCATCTATAGAGTATGCCACAAAAAAAGAAAACACAACGAGATAATATTAATCGATACGAATTTCGTAAGAATTCTATAGTTTCGATAATTTACCTTCAATTTAAACCAGATAGGGAAATATTTTTGAAGATTTATGTTTAAATTTTCTCGAAGGTATTCACTGTATAACACAAGGATTAAGGTAAGATAACAGTTTGCTATGAATTAAATTTAATGAATTCATATATGTGTTGAGCTACTTACTCCATATATGGTTGGATTTCAAGGCAAATATTGAGTACAAACCACCCTGCTTCTTTCCGATGAAGATAGTCAAGTGGGAATGAATTTGGAACGTTTTGGCAAATTTGAAAAATTGGTTGCTGAAAAAACGTCTTGTGCCGCGGCCTGAAAAACTCAAGCCGCGACCAAAGAGGCATAAAAACATCGTGGGCCGCGGCCTGAGCGGCTGACAGCATTTCCAAACTTCAGTCTTATCCAATTTTGAATGTTTCCAACAGCGAAGTAGTTCCCAAATCTCTATTTTAATTCCATAAACATCCAATTAATCATTGGTAACAACCATGGGGGTTGGTAATTTGAAATTCAAGGGGTGTCTCAAAACTCTATAAATAGGAGTTTAATGCTCACTTGTAAGACACACCATTTTCCATCCACAAAGCACTTGCCTAGAAAATACACCATAGAGGCTTGATAATTCCAGAGAGCTATTTCCTAGAGAGATCCCTTAGTGCTTAGAGAATAGGGGAAATAAGCTTTTGGACAAAGGTTTTGAACCTTGTTCAAGTTGGTGATCCCCACTACTCTACACTTTGGTTGTGTGAGAGTTTGTTTTTTTTTATTGATTTTATTTTCATTCTTTTGATCTTGTTGATCTTTTTACTTGTATTATTATTGTTTTGAGTTTGTAATCTTTTTCTTCTACCTCTTTATATTTACTTGTATTTTGAGCAATTAAGTTGTAATGTTTATTTAATCAATTACCTTGTCTATTGTATTTTTTGCATAGAGTTGTATTTTGGTTTTTCCACATTTCCATTGAGTATAAAAATATATTCTCTAACATTTAGTCTGTACGCCCTAAAGATATTGCGAACAAAAATTCAAAGTTTCATCGGCAACATAACCCTCCGCTATAGAACCTTCAGGGCGCGCCTTATTCCTGACATAATTTTTCAACTTCTTCATATATCGCTCAAACGGATACATTCACCTCATGTAAAATCGTCCTCAGAGGATAGCTTCTTGCGGTAAATGAAGAATTGAATGAATCATTATGTCAAAAAAGGCTGGAGGAAAAATTAACTCCAACTTGCACAAAATTTGTATCACTTGATCTTCTGTATTCTCCATGTCCTTAACAACCAATGTACGAGCACAAATTTGCTTAAAGAAATTCCAAAGCGCAATGATTGTTTTCAAAATATACTTATCCAAGTAGCCTCGAACTCCTACCGACGACAAACATTGCATAAGAATGTGACAATCATGAGATTTCAACCCAACAATGTTGCCATCATTGTCAGTTACTTTCTTAGAGAAATTTGAATCGAAGCCATCAGGAAGTCTAACTCCTTTTACGAACTGACAAAAAAATCGTCTATCATCCAGTGTGAAAGAGTACATAGGATATGGTTTGATCAACTTCGTACCATCTTCCTTGAGGTGAAACTCTTCTCAGACACCCCAATTCTTCAAGTCTACTCGTGCGTTGGTGGTGTCTTTAGATTTCTCATTCATAAGAAAAGTACCGAGTAAACTGTCGCAAATATTTTTCTCTACATGCATCACATCTAAATTGTGCTTCAGTTCAAGTTTAGACCAGTAATCAAGTTCAAAGAAAATACTATTTTTACTCCAATTAAGCTCTTTTAGATCTCTCTTTCTTTTTACACCCCCGAAACTGCACATGTTTACTCGGCAAATGATTTGGAACATGCGCTAATTGTTCGAGTGTGTCTTGACTACTGAATTTTCTTGGAGGACGTCATTTTTCATAATTCCCATCAAACAAGCGACTCTTCCTCCACTTATGCGTAAAAGATAAGAATATTCTATGACCAACATAAGCCATCTTCCCAATTACTCGACATGAAGGAGTGTCTTCGTTGCATGAAGGATATGCCATATATCCTTGGCTACTCCAACCAGAAAAACTACTACGGGCTGGAAAATCATTGATAGTCCATAATAGTACTGCACGCATTCTGAATACACTGTTCGTAGCAGCGTCTCTGGTTTGAACTCCTTCATCCCACAACTCCTTCAATTCGTCTACCAGAGGCCTCAAAAAGACATCCGTGTCCTTCCCAGGTGATTTCGAATTGGAATTAGGTCAGCATGAATGATGACTCTTTCATGCACAACTAATGATGCATATTGTACGTGCATAATATTATTGGCCACATGCTGTAAGATAGACTCATGTTACCAAATGGATTAAAACCATCATCATCCAAACCCAATCGAACGTTTCTGGGTTCTTTGGAAAAATCAAGATATCTGGAATCAAATTATTTCCAAGCACCCCCATCAACAGGATGGTGCATCACACCATCTTCTTTCGACCATCCCGTACAATGCCAGGTCATATCATTTGTTGTATGCCTTGAACCATAAAGACTCTTCAGCCTAGGAGACAAAGGGAAGTACCGCAACACTTTGTGGGTGACTTTTTCCCCTTTGTGTCTTTGTCAACCCATCGACTCTCACCACATACAGGACAACTCTGTTTTTGGGAATTCTCCTTCTAGAACAAACAATAGTCGTACTTGTAAGCATGGATTGATTGATAACCTAACCCTAACTTCCTCATTTTTTTCTTAAACTCATAGAATGAAGTCGGAATCTTATTCTCCTTCGGGAAGAAAAATTTCATAAACTTCAAAAGTTCATCAAATGAACTATTTGTCCATTTATTTATAACCTTCATGTGCATCATCTTCGCCAAGAAGTTCAAGGAAGACAACCATGTACAACTAGGGTATAACTTAGCTTCAACCTCTCGATTAAGGTCATCAAATTGATTCTCCGCACTATTGTCACCACCATATGAAATTCCTTAATTTACTCCTTCTTCGTTAGTGTCTTGTTCACCAATAACATCATTGATGATGTCAATCATCTCATCAGTCACTGGAGCCCCATCGTCCACTGCTGGAGGCATATCAACTTCACCGTGGTAGGTCCACTTCACGTATCGCTGCTGTTGACCGCGTTTTTGGCCAACAATGTGAGAACGTAAAAAACGATAAACCTTCAAGAGAAAATAAACGACACAGAGGATTTTATAGTGGTTCAGCCCCAATGTGATAGTAATAGCCTAATCCACTTAGAGTTATGATTATATATCTACACTCAAGATCAGATGAACCTGAGTCAACTGAGTTTCTTCAGTGTAGATTACAAGAATACAGGAATTCTCTCAAATACAAATACTTTCTCTCTCTAGAAAATTCAGATCAAAAGTTCAAAATTCCAAAAAGTCCCCTTTATGATGTCATAAGCCTTGTATTTATAGGCTTAGGATCGCACAGATGATATCCCACATAATTGGGATATTTTATTATTCACATTTTATTTAAATTACAACAATATTCAAAATGTAACAATACACTAAATTTGTGGGATAAATGAGAGATTCCCGCGCATGCCAAGACCGATTCTTGTTGAAGCCGTTTCTGGGAATCTTGACGTAGTCCTGCTCTATCTAGTTGATCCATATCACCTTCAGTCTGGTCGGCCACACCTTTACTGGGCAGTCATGCACTTAGCTGGGCAGACATGCACTTAGCTGGTCGGACATGGTCATGACCGATCGGCCAAGTTCATGCCTGGTCGGACAAAGTCATGCCTGGGCAGGCAAGGTCATGCCTGGGCAGCCAAGGCCATTCCTGGGCAGACAAGGTCATTCCTGGTCAGACAAAGTCATGCTGGGCAGGTAAGGTCATTCCTGGGCAGACAAGGTCATTCCTGGGCAGACAAGGTCATGCCTGGGCAGACAAACACGTGACTGGTCGGACAAGGTCATGCCTGGTGGTCATGACACTTCTCAAGCTAGTCAAAATTCTTCGTCGGTCTACTGGGTTACTCCTAAGCCAGGTCACCAAACCATTTCTTGCCACTTGTCATTTCTATTGCCACATCATCATTTTCAAAATTTGGGGATAACATTTGCCCCCCAATTTTATTATATGATATCTCACATAATAAACTTTTTTCTCCACAACTGATGGCACTATAAAAAAAATAACTGTTCACCTTCCCGCCATGCAGCAGACCACAACTCCACAGACCGCGATCACTGCAAATAATTGCTCATAATCGTGGGGAGAAAAAATATCCCAGGAATTCCAAGGGTCCAAAAATAAGTGGTAACTCCCATTTTTTTCCTTTAAATAGGTCCCTACACTTACACATTCCCACACACACAAGAAAGTTAGAGCTCAAAAACCCTCTCATCTTTTTCCCTTCTTTCTTTGGCCGAAACCCATTTTTCCCTCTCTTGGCCGAAAGTGCAACTATCTTCAAGGTGAATCCCTCCATTTCTTCAAGCACCCTCCAAGCAAATCAAGGGCTCTCCAAAGTTGGGTAAGTCTTCTCTTTCATCTTCACTTGTGTTGTTTTTTTTCCTTTAAAAAATTCCATGAAAAATACATGTAGTGGCCGAAACTCCATGGGGCATTTTTCCTTGAATTTACCTTTGAATCTTAGAGATATAATGTGTGTGGTGGCTGTTTTGATGTTGTTTGGAATATTGGTAACCCAATATTATCTTCGATTTCATAGGAATTTAGAGAAAAATAGGTCATTTTAACCTAAATCATGAATATGAATTTTTGGGTTTTTGATGGTATATTTGGTCCCAAGAACATTGGAAAACCTTTCAATTTCCCCATTTTGATCTTGTGATTGTGTGTTTTGGGTGAAAAAATGTGTTTGTGTTAGGGATTTTAGGGCTTATGTTTTCGGCTCAAGGAATATAGTGAATTTTGGGTAAGAGATATGGAATATGGTCGTTTGGCCACTATCTTTTTTTTTCTTTGTAAAAGTGTGGTCCGATCGGACCACACATGTGCTCCTCTGACTCAAGAAGCATCCGACCGGATGCTAGCTTTGGCTTGGACTAGGCCTCTCGGACATCAAGTGTCCGATCGGATCTGGCGCACCACTCGGACATCCTCGACCAGCCCTTCGGACATCAGGCGCAACGCTTGGCTTGGACATAGGCATCCGCTTGGACGCACACAGGCAGCTCCTCTGACATGGGTGTCTAGGCGCAGCCCCTCGGCCTCCTTCAGCTCCTCGGACAGCAGCTGCCTAGACGTACCCGATCGGACCAGGCGTGATGCTTGGCTCCTCGGATTGGGGGTTCGCTCGGCCACAACATGGGCTCCTCGGACAGCCCCTTAGGCACGCACACACTGACACTTTTTAGGCACTCTTAGGTACTTTTAGGCACAAAATTTATTTTTTCCCATGCATGCTATATTTTCACTACTTAGATAAATTTTTCTAAGTAAAATCAATAAATTTTGTTCTTGTTGAATTTTATCTATATGGTTACTCACCTCCCCATTTTTTAATTTTTGTAGATGAATCGCTTTGACTATAGGGGAGGTGACAACCACACGAACTCTGATACATCTATCCCGCAGTCAATCGAGACCCCTCAAAGCAGCGACTCCTCATCAAAGTCTTTCACCAGTCGCACTCCTGAGGATCGCCTCCGCTGCTTCAAGCAGATCCTTCCCCGTTCAGCTTTGTACTTCCTCCACGAAGAGCAGTTTCTTCAACAAGCTGCACAGTCGACCATGAGGGTGAAGAAGTCCAATAGACTCCCTGTAACGCCCCAAACTCCAGGGACCGTTACGGTGTGCCTTGTAAACAGTGCTAAACTCGCTAATCGAGTCATTTGGCCAAAATCGTGAACTAAGTATGATTAGCGGTTTAGGGATTAAAAACTTTGGTTAAGATGTAACGTTTCACTAGAACGTTTAACATATACATTGGGATCCCGAAAATATAATTTCAGAGTTTATTACAGAAAATATTTACAACAGGCCGTTCTAAGCGGCAAAACAGGGTTCAACCCTAGTTCCACTTTAAACCTCGGCCGTGGCGGTCGAGCAGCTGCATATGTACACGTCATCACCTAAGCTCTCCAACTCAAGGATGGTCCAGCTTCCTCTTGCCTTTACCTGCACCACGTAGCACCCGTGAGCCAAAGCCCAGCAAGAAAACACAATAAAACATGATATAATATCAACAACGATCATAATAACCATTCAGGACTATCAGTCCAAGCAAATAGGTGACAATAGCCAAAAGTCACAATAATGAGCATCGCTCCTTCTAGCCATGTGACGATAGGGTCACCAGGGCTTAACCGATAAGTGATTCTTTCTTAAGTTTGATTAGGACAGGTGCAAGGTGATTAGTCACCAACATAACCTTCCTCACGACTCTAGAGTCGAAACTATGGACAACGTCCCTTAGCCATGTGACAAACGGTCACCGGGGTCATATACCTTGGCTATAGTCATCTGGTCGTAGACCAGGCAAGCGCTTATAAGTTCTTCGACTTTAGGGTCGGTCTAGCATTAATGCCATAGAGCCATTCAATGCATGATTCTCGACTTTAGAGTCGGTCCCTGACTAGTCAGTGTCTTTCACTAGTAAGACATGCCACCAATCACATATCACATATTCCATATCCATAAACGAGGTATTTAGCATGCTTACCAAACAGGTATTAGTACTATTAGGGCCATGCATCAACACAGAGACTCAAGCTCTGAACGATATCATACTTAATATATAAGGCATGTCCCAATCACATGTTTCTCATGCATCATATGCAATAAATCCAGCAATCTAACATGCACCAATAACAGCCATGCATGTCACGTTTAATAGTCAACCAGCATGCGTCAAGAATAGCCATGCATGTCATACATAGTAATCAACCGACATGCTTCCATAATAACCACGCATGTCATACTCATTAATCAACCAACATGCATCATAATAACCACGCACGTCATACATAACAATCAACCGACATGCATCAATAATAACCATGCATGTCTCATACATAATAACCAACCGACATGCATCAATAATAACCATGCATGTCTCATACATGATAATTAACCGACATGCATCAATAATAACCATGCATGTCTCATATACACAGGGAGCAGTTTTCTTACCTCAGATTCGAGCTAGTACCGATATAAGAACGACCCTTGAGAACGATCAACCTTTAAGCCCTTAGCGGTCACCTAATCATAACCAAGTATGGAACACCATCAATAACATGATAATCAAAGGTTTCACACCAATATCTAGCCCCCAAGAGGTCAATCCAAACTAATCCAAGTAGTAGGGACACTCCCGAGGCCCATAACTAAGTTCCCGGGGTCAAAACGAGCAAACGGGGTGAAAACAGGGCAAGGGCTGCGGCCCTAGCACCTTGGGCCGCGGCCCCCAGGGTTCTCTGAGGCAAGGGCTGCGGCGCCCTCCATCAAGGGCCGCGGCGCCCAGCGAAGACAAATTCCTGACACCTGCTTCTTCGAAACTAGGGCCGTGGCGCACAAGAACAGGGCCGCGGCCCCCAACCCTGGGCCATTCCCAAACGCGTTTTAAACACTCCAAATCCTCCAAAAATATACCCAAACATTCCCCAATCATCAAATCAAAGTTCCCAAGCTTCCCAATACTCCAAAACCCTCAAAACCCAAGGCTCAAACCGACCAAAAACTCAACAATTAACAAAGTCCAATTCTAAGCTTTAAAACTTTAAAAACTTAAAACTTCAAACTTAGATTACCTTTTGATTGGGTTGTTCTCCGTCAAATCCTTCGGTTAAGAAGCTTCTAATCTTTCCTAGGATCGCTATGCCTCGACCCTCGCTTGATTCTGACTCCCAGAACTCAAGATTTACTCAAAAAGGCTCAAACGGTAAAATGGACTGTTTTGAGAGGGAACGAGAAGTTTCTAACGTACGTTCTTATCTGTCAAGCTACTTCAAGCTTAAGTAACCTCAAATAAAACCTAGTGCTCGGGGTCCCGAAAACACCCCCGGGGACACTATAGTCGAAACTTCCAGAATTTTACCCTGATCTCAAATATTCCCAATCTATCACCAAATAAACATTTCTATTACCCCAAAATTGACCCCGTTATGACAAAACCGCTAATCCATTATATATGATCGTCTCATGTCGAATAGCTCGAATATATCTCCATAATAATTAAATCTCATTCACAAATTACAATATGCACCCAATTTACAAATATGCCCTCAACAGGCCAAATTACCAAAATGCCCTTATAATTATAAATACACCCATATGCATGCATCTATCATCATATAATAATATAATTCACATTAATACGCATATGATCATTAAATATCATAATAAATCAATTATGGCCCTCCCGGCCTCCTAATCAAGGTCCTAAACCTTATTAGGAAATTTGGGGCATTACACTCCCCCAGGACCACGATCCACAAGTTGCCCGTAGAGCGGTGCAAAAGGTGGTGGAACGCAGTGAGGCCCACACTGCAGCTTCTTCGAGACCACCTCTTCAGGTGTCAAAATCAAGCAAGACTCGGAGACGAATCACCCAGGAGTTTGCCACCGAGGTCCAGCACTTGGCCGTCCAAAAACCACGGAAGGCAGGAGAAGAAACACCCTCCTGGTTCACTGCCCAGCCTACAATACTTAATCCTGGGATGTTCGACAAACACATCCAAGCTTTGGGTTTGAGTGGGGTGAACGTGATATGTTCGCGCCCTCACCAGAGAGCCAACAAGCCCGGCGGACCATACTGTGCCTGGTCCAGGTACCATATCTACGCAGGAGCAACAATCCCACTACACTCTTTTTTCCGGTCTGTAGCGGATTACTTCAACATCTCCCCTTTCCAGATCGCTCCGAACGGGATTCAGGTGTTGTCTGCGCTATACATTCTCTACTATCTGCAAGGCTGGGATGAGCCTACTCCTCATGCGGTACATTACCTATTCGACTTCAGGACTAACCCAAGCCATAAGAACACGGGCTTTTTCCACCTCTTTCATAGGCAAAAGGGGGTTAAATACCTTTGTGGTATC
The DNA here is from genome assembly GCF_963169125.1 of Humulus lupulus. Taxonomy (NCBI): domain Eukaryota; kingdom Viridiplantae; phylum Streptophyta; class Magnoliopsida; order Rosales; family Cannabaceae; genus Humulus; species Humulus lupulus. The sequence continues at coordinate 282,064,538 of NC_084794.1, read as the reverse complement.
GCACACAAGTCGAACCCCGGGAAATACTACACAGAGTATTTCCTCACATCAGACATCAAAGCCAATAATTTGGCTTTTACACATGCGGGTCCGTTCACACAACCCTTGCCTACTCAAGAGATGTTCAAGCGAGCAAAGGAGTTGGCTAACATGTGTATTGAGGAGAAGGATGTGAAAATTTTGGTTACCGTGGACAACCTTTAGCTGGTGGGCCTGATTCCATGTAACCAAAATATTACAGCGGAGAGTACCACTGAGGAGAATAATGCCACCGATCAGTCCAACGCCGGGACTGAGGTGGTGACTGACCAGTTTTCTCCTGGGCCGTCTCCGCACTCCCGTAGACCAGGCGATCTTGTCATTAGGGAGCCTCAGCCTGAGTATCAGCGCAGTCCTGCTATTCCCGCCCAGCCTGGGAAGGGAAAAGCCATCCAGCCTGAGAGGGACCTCAGCTCATCATCTGACGACGAGGAAGACTTCCTCGATCAGATCCTCAACTCAGGTCTAGTAGTCATAGCAATATGTTTGATAACTTGGTGATTTGAGACTAATAAAACTGTAGTAGTAATATACTTATCTACATTTTATTATATTTTTTTTTCTAACGAATCTAGTGTTTTCCTCTTTTGCAGATGCAGAGATGTTCAGGCACTGCATCGCTCCTCCTGCCCCGAAGAGGAAGTCTGGCGAAGGAAGTGGCTCCACTCCCCCGAGCAAGGTCCCGAGGAAAGTGCTACCGAGCCAAGGGAGACAACCTGAGGGGTTAGCTACGATCCCGTAGTTGACCCCTTCCTCGCTTCCTCCATCAGCGAGCCTAACTCCCCCTCGTCCGTCCGGCCCGAGCGAGGCACTACGTACTGCTAGTACCATTGGGAGGGGGGAAGTTGATCAGACCGTCCACGACGCTTCAATGATTCAAGGCTTTGAATCCTTCCCTCGACTCATTGTTGATGTTGTCTTAGAGAGAGGGATTGCTCAGTTGGCGAATGTAAGTGCTCTACCACAAGATAGTTTGTTACTTATGTTCATACTTTGTAGTAAGCTTTTGTTTTTCATGTAGACGCTCATGACCATCTGTCATGCCCAACACCGATCAATCGACTACAAGGAGTTAATCAAGGTCTTAAATGATCAACTGGTGGAGGCTCGAGCTAAGGTGGATGATTTTCAATCCAAGTTGGAGCGGTCAGAGAAGACTGTGGCTGAGCAAAATAAGTCTCTTAAGGGGTTGGCTAATGGGAATGATCAACTAACCCAAGCCAACAAGTCACTAACTGATCGGCTAGACAGACTGACTCGTGAGAATGAGGGGTTAGCTCGCGAGAACGAGGGACTAATTCGCGAGAATGAGGAGCTGAAGCAGGAGAAGGAAGCTGATCTGACTCGCTACGAGGAGACCTGCTTCAACTGTTTTTATCAGGTGTGGAAGCTAAACAAGCCTCTCAACCTCGACTTTCTCACCGAGGAGATTAAGGCAGAGGAGCTCGCCAAATGTGAAGCCAGGGCTGCTGAGGAAGCTGCTAATCCTACCGGCACTACATCTGCTTCCCCTACGCTATCATTCCGACCGGAAGGAGCAGTTGATGCCGAGGAGGGGGTTGATCAACCTACTAGAGCCGACCAGTGATCCCTCATCCTACCAGAGAAGCTTCTGCCCGACCAGACAAGTTGTTGTCCTACCAGCCTTCTATCATACTTTGTTTTGTGTCTTGTTATATACTTTTGCTCGTATGATCGAGCTGTTTGGCACTTGCACTTTACTTTTCTTTTTTAACTAGCTTGAAACATTTAAGTCTTTTTACACTTAAAACATTACAAGTTTATTGTGAATAGTAAAGTCTCTATATGCCCTTTATTTTCACATGAGTGCTTAGTTTTCTAACTTAGAAATTCTAAACATTTCATAAGTCCATACTAAATATACTTTCTCATGCTCTTATTGCTCTAACATTTTATGAGCATAACGTTTATTATTACACGAATATCTGCTTCTAACTTAAAATTTTAAAAATTCCAAGTTACTTAAGCTTTGTCAAACAAGTTAGCTTAATGGCCTTTTTATACTTCAAAAATTTACAAGTCAGCCTAAAAACAGATATCTTTGCTCGTGCTCTTATTGTCTGTGTTGAAGTGCACGCCAGTATACCCTATGTGCCCCCCAAGTGATTGAGGGTTGAAAAATCCTTGATCACTTGCTACCCGACCAAATTTTTCCGAGCAGTTACTACTCGTGAAACACATAGAATATACAAACATATTTCAGCAGTTAACCACTGCAAAAACATGCAACTATTTAAACGTTGGTCATTCATCTGATGAATACCGACCAGTTGAACACTGCCCGGTATATATGTATATTTATTTTTAAAAGACATGTTTTGTTTAAATTGTAATGACAGTTGAACACTGCCAAGCAAGAATAATCAACACATATGCAAAATTTGTAGCAAGATACGACCACGCTGCGCGTGATCTCTTTTATTACTCGTAATAAATAAATGACAAAACGTGTCTAATAACGAGTCTCAAACAATACAAACTTAAATAACAAGTTAAGCACTTGATACAAAGCTACTACTCTGTAAGCAGTATTTATTGATAATATTTCCTCAAGTGCTCGCCATTCCAGTAGTTCCTGATCAGCTCTCCATTTAACCGAGAAAGCTTGTAGGTGCCGGGTGGCAAGACTTGCTCAATTTGATACGGTCCTTCCCAGTTTGGTCCTAGTACGCCAGCTGTCGGGTCTCTGACAAACACCTTTCTAAGGACCAAATCTCCGACCTGAAACTTTCGATCTCGGACTTTGGAATTGAAGTAGTGCGCCACTTTTTGCTGATGAGCAGCAACTCTCAGGCTTGCCTTCTCTCGTCTCTCCTCGAGGAAATCCAAAGATTCTGCTAGCAATTGATGATTCTCCTCGTTAAGAGCCTTTGCTCGATTAGCAATCTCCTCTTCTGCTGCACCGCTGGATAGCTTTCATCCACGTTGAGCACGTGGCTGATCACAGTTGGTGAGATACCCACCATATCCTTGTGAGACCAGGCGAAGACATCTTGATTCCTTCGCAAGAATTCTATCAGATGTGCTCTCACCTCTGCTTCCAACTTTTTTCCAATTTTGACCCCTCTGGTCGGGTCATTCTCATCTATCAGGACCTCCTCTAACTCCTCGGACGGTCCCACATCACTTTCATAATCCCCAAAGCGAGGATCAAAGTCCCTTCCCTCGCTTTGGGCAATGCCCTATTAGGTGACTTCATCACCGGATGGGGTTTTCTGTTCTTTTAAACCAAGAGTGCTTTCTTGGCCAAACTCCTCTAACATCTCTTCCTGATCGGTTACCACTGCAAAACTCAGGTCGACATCCATCTCGTCCACCTCCTCTCTCTCTGCACATACAATCATGTTGCTCTCCTTGGCCCCCCTTCCTTGCTTTAGCTATTGAGGCATTATAGCACTCCCTAGCCTCCCTCTGGTCTCCTTGGACGCAGCCTATGCCCGCACTGGTCAGGAACTTCATGGAAAGGTGCCAGATTGAAACCACCACATGTAAGTTTGTGAGCAGTGGTCGACCAATAACCACATTGTAGGCGGACGGGCAGTCAACAATCAAAAACTCGGTCATTACTGTCTCATGCTTGGGAGCCTCCCCCGTCGTAACTGGCACCTTGATAGTTTCAGCTGGTGACAATCCTTCTCCAGTGAACCCATAAATGACTTGAGAGCACGGCTTCAAGTCATTGATAGATAGCTTCATCCTCTCGAAGGATGACTTATAAATAATGTTCACATAACTCCCTGTATCGACCAGACATCTCTTCACCTTCATATTGGCAATTTGGACTGTCACAACAAGAGGGTCATTGTGAGGATACCTCACATGTCGAGCATCTTCTTCAGTGAAAGTGAGGGACTCACTTTCGTATCTTGGGTTCTTCGGTGGTCGCTCCTCCACTGTCATAACTTCGGAGGTTGATGCTGCATCCAACTCATGACGAAGGGTGCGAGCTTACCTCTCCCTCGCCTTATTGATATCTCTAGCAAGATGTGGACCTCCACATATGGTATCTAGTGTGAAGTCCACAGGTTCAGGTTGCAAAGGTGTTGATCCCAAAAGAAGGTGTTTTAATAATTAAACTCGCAAGTGCACGAATCGTTTCGGAATATAATGTTCATGTAAGTACGAGGTCGAACCCATGGGAGTTGACTAACATCAAAAGAAACTATTTCAAACAAAGCAATAATATTCTAACCTAGTTCCAAATATTTGATGAGATTTTGTTTTAGAAAAATAAAAGACAAGTAATAAAAAGATTTAATATTAAATAGAAAAATGATTTTCAAATGAGATATGTAAAATAAGATTATTAAGATATTAGAATCCACAAAATGCAAGTTCAATAGTATTTATAAGTATATTGATTCCCAAGTTTTAATATAGTTGAAATAAATCACACTATATATTTTTTCAAATCATATTTTCTATTCAAGCACAAGTTACTCTTTCAAAAAGGTAGGATTTTTCTTCACTTATATAAGATATAATTTCTAAGCATTAGTTGTGTTACAACCTAGTGAAACTACAAAAAATCAAAGAGATTATGTTTAGGCAAAATATGATACTTATGCTCTAAGAATTAGATGTGAACAATTTAATGAAAAACATTTAATCAAAGAATATCATATTTTTGCATAATGAAGAACTAAGTGTAATATGCTTTAACAATCAATAATAGATGGAAAATGCATATCTTTGATAGAAAAAATCCATAAACAATGTTGCACAAATGGGAAATCAACATACAACAAAAAATACTATCTAGTTACATTTTGCTTCATCATCATCTTAATAACCTTTGAAAAAGATTAGAAGCTCATAACTAGATAAAAATTACAAAATAACATACTTGACATGCTCTTCAAAAGATGAAAATGGTAGAGAGAAACTAGTGAAAAGAAGAGAGAAAAATGTGTAGAAGATGTGGAAAAAAAAGATGATGAAGAAGAGCCCTCCAAATGGTCTTACAAGACTCTATTTATAGGTAAAATGTGGATATTAAATTAATCAAATTAAAATAAATAAATTGATTAATTTAATTGTGTTGGGAAGTGGCAGGATAAATAGAGTAAGTGTAAGAGTATTGGAAAAATGAAATGTTTGGTTGGGTAAAAGATTAGTGAAAAGCTAGGGTAAAAAAATAAATTAGGAATGTTTATTTAGGTAAGAAAAATAGGGAAAAGTGAATTGATATTTGAGTGAAAAATATTGGGAATGAAAATGTGATTTTTGGGTCTTTTTGGTGGTTGTTTGGTGCTTGGTCTAGGCTGGCCGAAATGGGCTTTGGTGGAGGAAAGCATCACTTGGGCCTTGCGGACTGGGCTGGGCCAGGCGTTAGGTTCATTGATGGGAGCTGGTGGTGTGGAGGAAGGCTTCATTATTGGGCCTTGGATGTAAGGCTGGCCCGTACGTTGGTGATATATGCTGAAAAAGCTGGGAGGCAACTTCGTACGGACGTTGATGGCTTTGATGGAGCTGATGCTGAGGAAACACATGAAGGCTGATGGTGTGACAGCTGGCGTGGTGCATCAGGCAGGGAAGAGGCGTTGGTGCATATGTGATGGCTGGGTGCTGGTGGAGTTTGGAGGCAACCGGGCCTTGGCTGGTGAGGAGCGGTACTGTAGCAGCGGGCCTGGGCTGGTGGCAGGCGTGGGCCTAGCTTGGGCCTGGGCATATGTTGACAAATATCACTTTTCATGCTATTTTCTTTCAAATTTGCCATTCTTTCTTTTCTTTTCAAAGCCAAAAAAAATACAACTTACTCCCTACAAAATAAGTAAATAATAAATTAGAATAAAATATTTTCAATTATAAAATAACTCAAATTAAGTCCAAGAAAATACTAATTGAAATTTAATTTACTTTGGGAATTAAGTTCAATAAAATCACATTTTTTAACTTATAATCTATCAACACAAATTTCAAATAATTAAACTACAACATATTATAATAAAATATCTATAAAACATATAAAAATCTAGAAAACAACAATAAGACTAACAAATTAAAAATTACATAAAAACTTAATAAGTTAATTAAAAACTCAAGAACTAAGCAACAATTAGCATATAAAAAGTGGTAAAATAACTCTATTTTGTAGAGTTATCAAAAGGTGGGGATCGTTGCCGCTTGAACCCAGGATTGTTGTTACTTCCCACTCCCTGGGTCTTCTCTGCTCGATACTTCTTCAGCTTCCCCGACCAGAGGAGAAACTCTATCTCATCTTTGAGATGATTGCACTCATTCGTGTCGTGACCATAGTCTCCATGGAAGCGATAGAACTTGTTCATATCTCTTTTACTCATCTCCTTCTTGATAGGTGGGGGTTTCCGGTAAGGGACCTCTTGATGACTGGCCAAATAGATCTCCGCTCGGCTCGCTGAAAGAGTGGTGTAGTTGGTGAATCGAGGTTCATACTTCGTTGGCTTGTCATTTGGTCTTGACTTAGCCTTCTTCTCATTGTGGCGGTCAGACCCGTTATTCCCACGTTTCTTACCACCATTTTGATTATTTCCACCATTCTTGGGAGGATCATTCGATCCACTTGGGTTGTTCAGGCCCTTCTCTCCCTTCTCAATCGCATCATCCAACTTCATGTATTTGTCCGCCCGGTCCAAAAATTGTTGTAATGTTGAAATTGGATTGCGATGAATGCTGTCCCACAAAGGACTTCGATAGATAATGCCGGAAGAAATTGCCACCATCTTCCCCTCATCTCCAACTGCAGTAGCTCAGTTAGCTTCTCTCATGAACCTTTCTATGTAGTTCTTGAGAGACTCATCCTTTCCTTGCTTAATATCTGCTAAGTGATTGGCTTAAACAGGAGGGGTCCGAGCAGCACTAAACTGTTAGGAACGAGTTTCCTAATACGCAGCGGAAAGGTGGTGTGGTTGGCCCAGTGTACAACAAAATTTTTGTAACATATTTAAACTACCTTTAAATATGCGGATCCATTAATATACATACATTAATCATAAGCAAGATAGTGATAGAAATCATACCTCTAGAAGCCTATCAAGTGTCCTTGCTATCTTTTCGTATTTAGAACGATCTTCCTATCCAAGCCGCTCCCACGTACTCACACCAAGATCTTCCAAAGCGTTCTCTGCACCTCAAGAAATGTGTGGGCACTTAGAGAATGAAGGATAGTTTATTTGTGATTCCTCTTGATGTACTCAACTCATGAGATCAAGAGAATAGGCCTGAGAATTGGTTCTTTATTTTCAGGAAGAGAGAAAACTATCGTTCTATTTTTCACAGAGCGAATTTTTTGTCAGAGTAGTCTCACTCTCTTTTCTTTTTCTTATCTGAATAATTTTCTGATCAGTCATACTTAACAAAAAAAAATTCAAAATTTAAAAATTAAATCTGTAACAATTTTACAATTTAATTTTTAATTAATTAATTATTCCATTAATGAAAAAAATCCAAAAATCAACTCTTACCTTGAAAAGTGTTGATAGAGCCGCTATAGGGACCTATGGACCTATAATTCCAAGCTCCAATAAATTTGAGATTATTAATTAAACTCTTTAATTAAATAATCTTAATTTATTAATCTCATGATTATTCCACTATAAATATGAGATTGAACTCTTGTAATTATAGACATTTCATTTACTGAGTACTTTATAATCATAAAGCGTCCATTGATTTAATCATTGCATACAACTTGACTCTCTAATAATGGTTCATAATTAATCGGGAATAAAATTACCGTTTTACCCTTTTAATTATGTCTTGTTTCCTTAAGTACCATTGACTCTACTAGTGAGGGTTAATTCATAACTAAATTATGAATTTGAGCTCAATAACCTTTCAGTCCCAAAAGTCAACCCTTAAGAGAACCATCATTCAATCTCTTGCGAGAAGGTATAGATTCCATATCTGTATACTATGTCCCCAGCCATCTATATTAATGAGTTCCCAAAACAAAAGTTTTTAGCCTGATCATTCTGACAGACCCTAACAAGTGAATCAAAGAACTCATATAACATAAACAGGAGTTCATAGTAACCTCAGGATTAAGATCTATTTGTATATGATCATCAGTTGATATATTTAATTAATACTTCGAAACGGTATTTAACTAAGTATTAATAAACATATCTGGTCCAGTTCTATATATTCTCTAATATATAAAGCACCTCCACTAAAGTGTCCTACCACACTAGTGATCCGGATCTAGATCACATGTATTCATAATACTAGTGGACCGTACTTGCAGTAATTAATCTAAAGATTCCATAACTTTATTTTACTGCGAACTATTCAAGTTCATTTATCTCAAACACAATCCTCTCGTACTAATACGTGTTTGAGATTACATTCATGAACTTAGGAATTTTCCTGATATTTACATAATATTATCATAGAATAATATAGTCCATAAAATATATGCATAACAAATTCAATTTATTTATTTATTTCATAAAACAATGTCTACTACATATGCTTTCAGGGCACATTTCCAACATAAACTGCCTGCAAAACTCCTTTCTAAAACTCTCCCAAGAAGTGATGGAGTTAGGCTTAAACTTCCAATACCACTCCTGGGCAGTGTCGGACAATGTGGTGGGGAAGACTCTGCAGCGATAGTCATCACTCACCCCGAGCAGCTACATTTGATCTTCGAACATCCCAACATGCCTTATCGGGTCTGCCTTTTCTGTATAAACTGGCAGTACCGGTTCTTTGTATTTCGCTGGTGGTTGAGCTGCTCTAATTCGAGCACAGAAAGGGCTGCCACTCCTGTGGTCTACCGGATCAATCGCAGATGGTCATTTTGACAGACTCTGAACTGCTGCTGTCAAAGCATCAAGCTGGGCTTGGATGCTTGGGGCCACTGCTAGGGACTCATTTTCGGGACCGCCTGGTCGGGCGCTCCTATTCGGCAAACCATCATCGAGTATTTCTACTTGACTGGTAGGTCGGATTGGCTCTTGCCCTTCGACCAGGACGGTCCTTCTTCTATCAGCTATGACGTCCCTTAGATCCTTCTGAGTAGTGTGCTTTCCCAATCGATAGAACAATGTACTCCGAGTCTTCTTGGAAGGTTTGCTGGGTGGAACATGCTCCTTGCCACTGCGCTGGTTGGGATGCAGTGGTGGCCTTCCTATCTGAGCGATCTTTTCCTCCCTGATGGTTGTCATTATTCTTCTCCTTCGACTGGTCAGTGTGATGACTGTCATCTTCATCACACCCATGCCCATCTTTGAAGTGGGAAGTTTCTTTACCTCGAGGAGCTCTATTGTGCTCCTGCTCAGAAGGTGTTTTCTTGCTACCCGACTTATAACTTCCTGACCTGGAAGTCTCTGATCGGTGGCTCCTTGAGGGGGTTCTGGAGTTCCCCCTTTGAGTTGAGGCAGTGTTCGACCGAACTCCATCTTCCTCACGACCAGGTGGGTTACTACCACCCCTACTTGGTCCGCGAGAGTGGGGTCTATCAATGTTCTTACGACCAACTTCTGTGGTCCTTGCTCCTAGGGTGGCTGCCACTCTAGGTGCAGCTTGGGCATTGGCCCGGGTCAGCTGTGTAGCTGCCTCCAGAGTGAGTGCAGCCTTGCGATGTCGCCTATCGGCCTCCTCTTGCTGTCGCTTGATCTCCTCGCTCCTGGCCTCCATCTCTTGTCTCTGCTGCTCTAACGCGGCTTTCTGCCTGGCCATCTCTTCAGCGAACGCCTCCTGTCTGGCGTGGAATTGTGCCATCTCCTCCTGGAAGGCCCCCATGGCCTCCTGAAGTTCTTCGACTTCTAGAGTCACGTCCTCGCATGACCCTAGGCTCAGTTTCACGATCTTGAAGGCTAGGACCTTTTGATCTGGCAGGCTCTTTAGAGGAGCCTGTCTTCTTGGAGGCCGCATTGGTGTCCTTAGGCGCCATAATAATTCAGGGACCATCTGTCTTTCTCTTCAGGCTCTCAATGAAAGCACCAAAATGTTGACCGCGTTTTTGGCCAACGACGTGAGAACGTCAAAAACGATAAACCTTCAAGAGAAAATAAACGACACAGACGATTTTATAGTGGTTCAGCACCAATGTGATGGTAATAGCCTAATCCACTTAGAGTTATGATTATATATCTACACTCAAGATCAGTATAATGTCCCAAAGGTAGGGTACGTCTGCCACATACTCGTAATTCTAGGGTTTACGAGTATGTAAGGCACTTGACCAAAAGAATTAAATAAAATGATACGAAGAAATACAGAAAAATTTAAAACTTTTATATAAACTTATTAGAAGAAATTATTACACGTATGAATACTTTAAATTTAAGGCAGCCATATGAAAACTCTAATCCATTATTGCATTGCTACTGAGTCCGTGCTCCACAAGTTGCTCAACAGCTAAAGCCACACCTGGAAAAATGTTGGAAAATAACATAATGAGCTAACGCTCAGTAAGAAAATCTCATGCATACACATACACATGAATGTCGTGAGTTTGTAGTGCACATATACTAATATGCTGACTTATATACTTATGCATTTCATTTATTGCTCATGCACTTTCAAACTTTACTTTTATGCTCTTTCTTTTAGTTTCACATTTTTATGGGCCCAATATCACTTGTGCACACTGTTTGATTCGGCCAATGCCTGCAGGGCTTGTTACACATATCATATAGAATCCCATGGGTTCTCCTCCGGCTAGCCATCATCTCAGCTAGGCTCATCATAACACTCATTTCATCGTCGCCATAGCTGCCATACTTATTACACATATGGAGGAGAAAGACGGGAACATGGCAAGCATGTTTGAATGGTCAACTCTGACCTAGCCCATACTAGTGGGCAGCCACTATTAGTCTTATAGACCTCCGTCTTCTTTGCTGAACTTACTTAATTGCTTCATCAAAACAGTGGCACCCTTTTTAAACATATTATTATCACTTTGCTTAAGTCTTGTGTCATTAAAATGTTAAATTTTACATAAGACTTTTCAAGGCATTTCATAACTTTTCTCATATTCATATGCATGGTCTTATATCACATAATAATGTATCACATAGCTGTACATGCCATGCATACATGCTGATGCTGAAATGCCAATGTTCATGTTCATGATTCATGTTGATGGTATTCAATCAAGGCATTGTATCACATCTCATATAACTCAAAACATCTTTAGTCATAATACATGAAGCTTCGGGTTGGTGGGGCGTTGTTATACCTTAACGTAGAGCTATGGCTCAGGTCTAAGGTTTCCAGCCTAAAAACTTAAACGCTTCATATATCATAACATATAACAAATCATGAACATAAAGTAATCCACATATCCATCAACATAAGAATACATACTTGCACATAATTCATATCATTCTTAACCAAGTAAGACATCTTTCACATATCACGGAATTCATCAATTACATATCACACAACACCCTTATGGTGTTCATATAACCATTCTTCACATACTTATCATATGCATCATCATCATACCATACTTAACTCATCAGATGTACACAATCAATGTAGTCATGCATCTTACACTTAAGCACAAAATGTGAGATTTACTTACCTTAGGTCCTTAGCTTATTTTAAAATTTCTCAGCAAGAGTCAATCAATCAAATCCATACAAATCCTATTCCAGGCACATCATTTATTAAATTCTATCAAAATCGTAAATATACACTATTGATAGTGTATATTAACAATACCATAAACTATATGAATGATAATAATAATTATTATCAACGTAATACAAATAACTCTTCATATAAAACCATGCTTTAAACCTTGCTCATAAGATAATGTACTCTTATGATAATAATAACAAGAATAATAATTATCGTCTATAAATAAACTTACTTCAATATTAATAACAAAAATACTTCAATAACAATACATATATGGATGTATATATATTCAAATAGTCATTTTATAAAAGAAATCATATTTTTAACATAAAGTTGTAATAATCGATATAATGATAATAATATAAATATAAATATTTATATTATTATTAATTACTCATAATATCAATTCCAGTGATATAATAAATATACTTTATCCAAAATTTACTGGTCTTACAAATATCAATAACTGTAAGAAACTAATACTGATATTATTTTGATATTCAAATATTAACAAAATATTAATATATAAGAATAATTGTTAAATAATAGGTTTACTATAAATCACACTTTTCATATCTATATATATACATATGAAACTATATTATTGATTTACTTAACAAAATAATAACAATAATAATTAAAATTACTTAATCATAAAAATTTCCATATTAATATAAAATCAATTAAATATGTATTTTTATACTTTATTTAATATCTAATATTTTCTATAAAATTGGACAGCACAACGGCTATAAAGTGGACAATCCCAAAATCAAAACCTGTATAAAAATACATATAATCCCAGACAGCCAGTAAATTACAGAAAATATTCCATATATCAATAATATATAATTATATACTATAAATACACATAATAACAATTACTCTAATCAATCACAATTAAATCACAATATAGGTCAAAGAAATTATACCACAATGATCGGGTTCCACAACAAGTCAAACGGTGATTTTCTGAAACTCAAAACGTACTTCGGAACCTCGAACACTAAGTTTCGATCGTCGGTCTACGGTGGATCGCGGTGGCTCATGGTGGGCCCACCACCCAACTATGGTAGATGTAGGAACAAGTTATTGGGTTTTGAAGCCCACAACACGAGGAGCACGATGGTGGTGACGGATCGGCAAACAGATGCCCGAGGTGGCCGAATCGCAACTTTGAAGTCGCGGGGGGCCGAACTTAAATCGAGTGGTTGAGGCGTTTAATCGGCGAGTGAGCTCTAGATTCCCGCGTGGGACGATAGTTCGGAGGCCTCTGAATCCAACGGTCCGGCGCGTGGCTAAAAGTGGTGGCCGGAAAGTACTCCTGCGTCGTCGGCAACAGTAGCACGCAGAGAGAGAGAAAGATAGAGAGAGAGAGAGAGAGAGAGAGAGAGAGAGAGAGAGAGAGAGAGTTTCTGAGGAGAGAGAGAGGGGCTCGGGTAAAAAGAAAGACTGAAGCCTTTTCTTTTCTTTTTTTTTATTTATATATATATTTTTTAAAATTACACTTGGACCCAAAATACTAAAATTATTTTCAAATAAGCCCTTTAGCAAAACTTTCTTAATTTTATAAAAATCCCCAATTAAAATTATATGACATTTGGGTCCAATACTTGACTACTCAAGTTTCTCTCTCTTTAATCTCATTAAAACATAAAATGATATTTTAAACACTATTTTTCCATTACTATTTCTTAAATTTGTAAACTTGTACATTTTATGTATTAAAACTCTGATTTATAATAAAAAAATGTATAATGAAAATGTTGGATATTACAATCAGATGAACCTGAGTCAACTGAGTTTCTTCAGTGTAGATTACAATAATACAGGAATTCTCTCAAATACAAATACTTTCTCTCTCTAGAAAATTCAGATCAAAAGTTCAAAATTCCAAAAAGTCCCCTTTATGATGCCATAAGCCTTGTATTTCTAGGCTTACGATTGCACAGATGATATCCCCCATAATCGGGATATTTTATTATTCACATTTTATTTAAATTACAACAATATTCAAAATGTAACAGTACACTAAATTTGTGGGATAAATGAGAGATTCCCGCGCACGCCAAGACCGATTCTTGTTGAAGCAGTTTCTGGGTATCTTGACGTAGTCCTGCTCTATCTAGTTGATCCATATCACCTTCAGTCTGGTCGGCCACACCTTTACTGGGCAGTCATGCACTTGACTGGGCAGTCATGCACTTAACTAGGTAGACATGCACTTAGCTGGGCAAACATGCACTTAGCTGGTCGGACAAAGTCATGCTTGGGCAGGCAAGGTCATGCCTTGGCAGCCAAGGTCATTCCTGGGTAGACAAGGTCATTCCTGGTCGGACAAAGTCATGCCTGGGCAGGTAAGGTCATTCATGGGCAGACAAACACGTGACTGGTCGGACAAGGTCATGCCTGGTGGTCATGACACTTCTCAAGCCAGTCAAAATTCTTCGTCAGTCTACTGGGTTACTCCTAAGCCAGGTCACCCAACCATTCCTTGCCACTTGTCATTTCTATTGCCACATCATCATTTTCAAATTTTGGGGATAACAGCTGCAGAAACCCATATCTATGTATGTGAGTCTCCACCACATCCAGTTTTTGATTCAACATATTGACACACTGAACGAATGGGCATCTGACTTCTCTCGAAGTATTCACATGATTCTTGGCCATTTGTATAAATGCTTGAAGACCATTCCAAAACTCATCAGAGTTACGTCGTCTCTTAGTTATCCAACTATTTTCAATCGTCATAAATGATTCAAGTGGAAAATAAATTATCACAATGTGATAATCATAAAAAACTACATTTATTTGCTGATAATTTTATGAAATCTTATGAATAAATTATTAAATTGTATGAATATATATTATCAAATTTTATGAATATATATTATTGTTAATTATGAATGCATTATAAAGTTTTATTATATAATCAAATATTTAATTATAAATATTATTATGTTATTTAATAATTATCAAATTTTTAATATAATTTTCACTTTTTATTTTTTTTAAAATAACAATAAAGTTTTATTATTTTAATTTTAAGGGTATAGTTAACTTAATTACCTATTATTAATTTACCATTAAATATTATTATTTTAATTTCTACTTATTTTATTAAAAAATATTAATAAAGTTTTATACTTGTAAAATTATTATTTTAATTTACACTTTATAATTTTTTTAATTGCTTTAAAATTTATTAATTAAAAATTTTAATCACATTACTTTGTAATACTTAGTTTTTCTAAATCTACAAAAATTTCGGCAATATAATGACTGTAATCTAGCCTATCCTAAAATTTAAAATCTGCATAAAAACATATAAACCAATCCTAGAACATACATAAAATTTAATAAAATCATTTGAATTCACAAATAAACAACAAAAACATATTATAAACATATTCACAAATCAACATATTATTTATATAACCTAACTTATATATAATTCAAAACAAAAATTTTATTTAACCCAACATATATATAATTGAAAACAAAAAATTATAATAAATACATCTAATCATATTAATCTAACCTACCACACAGTTTAAAAATATATTTCACATTCACATTTATATACATATAAACATATTCACATTTATATACATATACTTATATATATATATATATTTAACCTATCATACATTTTTTTATTACATAACATTTAATTAAATTAAATTAACATAAAACAAAATTAAAAATCACAAATATAATTAAATTAACAATACAAATTCCTAAAATGAAAAACAAAATTTAACACTATCTAAAATAACCAATTACACAATTAAGAACATAATTTAACCATTAATCAATCACAAAATATTTTTAAAAAAAAATTACCCAAGACTCGGGCTAGGGGATTATCCAAAGGCAAAGGCTCAAGATGATGATCCAATACCCAAATTTGAAAAAGAAAACAAAAAAAAATGTCAAAACTCATTTCTACCAAATACACAATATACACACATAAATTAAGAAAAAAAATACATATTAAGGGATATAATAGCAAGATAATGGGTTTAGACTACCGAAACATGGGAGAAATTTGCCAAAACAGGGTTGGGCGGTGCTGGGAGGCGGAGAAAACCAGATGACTCTCTGTTTTTTTTTTAAGAAAACAGAGCACAAATGAGGAAGAAAGCCTCTGCCTAAGGGTTATATCGTTGTGACCTATAGCGACGACAGGTTGTTGACTGCGTTTTTGGCCAACGACGTGAGAACGTCAAAAACGATAAAGCCTTCAAGAGAAATAAAACGACACAGACGGTTTTTGAACAGAAAGTAAATAACACAGCAATTTTTATAGTGGTTCAGCCCCAATATGTTGGTAATAGCCTAATCCACTTAGAGTTGTGATTATAGATCTGTACTCAAGATCAGATGAACTGAGCCAACTGAGTTTCTTTAGTACAGATTACAAGAATACAAGAATTCTATATGATACCAGCACTTTCTCTCTCTAGAAAACTCAGACCCAAAATTTCCCAAAAGTCTCAAAAGAAGAAGAAGCCCCCTCCTGATCTCATAAGCCATGTATTTATAGGCTTAAGATCATACCTCTGATATCCCCTAGAATCGAGATATTTTATTATTCTTATTATATTTAAATTACAAAAATATTCAAAATTTAACAGAACACCAAATTTGTGGGAAGAATGAGAGATTCCCGCGTGTGCCAAGACCGGTTCTTGTTGAAGCCGTTTCTGGGAATCTTGACTTAGTCCTCCTTTATCTGGTCGACCCATATCTTCTACTGACCATTCATGCAAGTGCTGGTCGGACACATGTGTAACGCCCCAAACTCCAGGGACCGTTACGGTGTGCCTTGTAAACAGTGCTAAACTCGCTCATCGAGTCATTTGGCCAAAAACGTGTAACTAAGTATGATTAGCAGTTTAGGGATTAAACATTTTGGTTAAGATGTAACATTTCACTAGAACGTTTAATTTATACATTGGGATCCCAAAAATAAAGTTTCACAGTCTATTACAGAAAATATTTACAACAGCCGTTCTAAGCGGCAAAACAGGGTTCAACCCTAGTTCCACTTTAAACCTCGGCCGTGGCGGACGAGCAGCTGCATATGTACACGTCATCACCTAAGCTCTTCAACTCAAGGATGGTCCAGCTTCCTCTTGCCTTTACCTGCACCACGTAGCACCCGTGAGCCAAAGCCCAGCAAGAAAACACAATAAAGCATGATATAATATCAACAACGGTCATAATAACCATTCAGGACTATCAGTCCAAGCAAATAGGTGACAATAGCCAAAAGTCACAATAATGAGCTTAGCTCCCTCTAGCCATGTGACGATAGGGTCACCAGGGCTTAACTGATAAATGATTCTTCATAAGTTTGATCAGGACAGGTGCATGGTGAATGGTCACCAACATAACCTTCCTCCCGACTCTAGAGTCGTGCTATGGACAGTGTCCCCTAGCCATGTGACAAACAGTCACCGGGGTCATATACCTTGGCTTTAAACATCTGGTCATAGACCAGGCAAGCGCTTATAAGTTCTTCGACCTTAGGGTCGGTCCCGCACTAATGCCATGGAGCTATTCAATGCTTGATCATCGACCTTAGGGTCGGTCTAGCATTAGTGCCATAGAGCCACTCAATGCATGATTCTCGACCTTAGAGTCGGTCCAGCATTAATGCCATGGGGCCATTCAATGCATGATTCATCGACCTTAGGGTCGGTCTAGCATTAATGCCATAGAGCCATTCAATGCGTGATTCTCGACCTTAGGGTCGGTCTAGCATTAATGCCATAGAGCCATTCAATGTGTGATTCTCGACCTTAGGGTCGGTCTAGCATTAATGCCATAGAGTCATTCAATGCGTGATTCTCGACTTTAGAGTCGGTCCCTGACTAGTCAGTGTCATACACAAGTAAGTCATGCCATCAATCATATATCACATGTTCCATATCCATAAACAAGGTATTCAGCATGCTTACCGAATAGGTATTAGTACAATTAGGACCATGCGTAAACACAGAGGCTCAAGCTCTGAACGATATCATACTCAGTATACAAAGCATGTCCTAATCACATGTTTCTCATGCATCATATGCATAATATTCAACAATCCAACATGCATCAATAACCGCCATGCATGTCACGTTCAATAGTCAACCAACATGCATCAAGAATAGCCATGCATGTCATACTCAATAATCAACCCACATGCATCAAGAATAGCCATGCATGTCATGATTAATAATCAACCCACATGCATCATGAATAGCCATGCATGTCACATATACACAGGGTGCAGTTTTCTTACCTCAGATTCGAGCTAGAACCAATATAAGAACGATCCTTGAGAACGATCAACCTTTAAGCCCTTAGCGGTCACCTAATCATAACCATATATGGAACACCATTAATAACATGATAATCAAAGGTTCCACACCAATATCTAGCCCCCAAGAGATCAATCCAAACTAATCCAAGTAGTAGGGACACTCCCGAGGCCCATAACTAAGTTCCCGGGGTCAAAACGAGCAAACGGGGTGAAAACAGGGCAAGGGCTGCGGCCCTAGCACCTTGGGCCACGGCCCCCAGGGTTCTCTGAGGCTAGGGCTGCGGCCTAGGCCGCGGCGCCCAGCAAGGCCAATTTCCTGACACCTGCTTCTTCGAACTAGGGCCGCGGCGCTCAAGAACAGGGCCGCGACCCCCAACCCTGGGCCATTCCCAAATGCGTTTTAAACACTCCAAATCTTACAAAAACATACCCAAACATTCCTCAATCATCAAATCAAAGTTCCCAAGCTTCCCAATACTCCAAAACCCTCAAAACCCAAAGCTCAAACCAACCAAAAACTCAACAATTAACAAAGTCCAATTCTAAGCTTAAAAACTTTAAAAACTTAAAACTTCAAACTTAGATTACCTTCGATTGGGTTGTTTTCCATCAAATCCTTCAGTTAAGAAGATTCTAATCTTTCCTAGGATCGCTATGCCTCGACCCTCGCTTGATTCCGACTCCTAGAACTCAAGATTTCCTAAAAAATGCTCAAACGGTAAAACGGATCGTCAGAGAGAGAACGAAAGGTTTTCTAACGTACGTTCTTATCTGACAAGCTACTTCAAGCTTAAGTAACCTCAAATAAAACCTAGTGCTCGGGGTCCCGAAAACACTCCCAGGGACATTATAGTCAAAACTTCCAGAATTTCACCATGATCTCAAATATTCCCAATCTATCACCAAATAAACATTTCTATTACCCAAAAAATTGACCTCGTTATGACAAAACCGCTAATCCATTATATATGACCATCTCATGCCTAATAGCTCGAATATATCTCCATAATAATGAAATCTCATTCACAGATTACAATATGCACCCAATGGGCCAAATTACCAAAATGCCCTTATAATTATAAATACACCCGTATGCATGCATTTATCATCATATAATAATATAATTCACATTAACTTGCATATATTCATTTTATAACATATTAAATCAATTATGGCCCTCTCGGTCTCCTAATCAAGGTCTTAATCCTTATTAGGAAATTCGGGGCATTACAACATGCATGCTGGACATATGCAAGTGCTGGTAGGACATGTACTTGCTGGTAGGACATGCATTTGCTGGTCGGACATGTGCATGGTGGTAGGACATGCACCCCTCTCCTCTAACATGGCACTCTCCTCTAGCATGCCATGTCTCTCGTCTAACATGGCACTCTCCTCTAGCATGCCATGCTGGTAGGACAATGTCACTCCTGGGCAGCAATGTCACTCCTGGGCAGTAATGTCACTCCTGGGCAGACAAACACGTGACTGGTCGGACAAGGTCATGCCTGGTCAGTCATGACACTTCTTAAGTAGTCAAAACTCTTCATCAGTCTACCGGGTCACTTTATCACAACTCTGAGGAGTCAATGTATTTATTGACTATTTAATGTGTCTTTTACGGAGCATGTACTGCCACTTGTCACCTCTATTGCCACGTCATCGATCTCCATTTTTTTGGGGATAACACAGGTAATAGAAAGTCGTCGCTGATATCAAACGCACAGTTTTACTCAAACGATGAGACCCTACAGCGACGACTAGTGAATAGTACACGAATACTCTCTTGTGCTACGCGTCTACTCTACTTAAATTTTTTGGCGGTTCACGTTCCCACATTTTATTTTGGACCCTACTATGACGACATGTCGTCACTGTAGAGTACAAAATAACAGATTAGTGGGTTATATTGGACTCTACAGCGACGACATGTCGTCTCTATAGGGTGTGCAAAATAGGCAACCAACTCTGGGCGGTTGAGTTCCCTGTGCATCCTACAGCGATGGCAGGTCGTCGCTATAGACAAACATATTTCCCTATTTTTTTCTTACGAATACCCTACGCGACGACATGTCATCGCCGTATAGTCAGTTCCCGCCTTGTGTTCCCTCCAAATTTCTGATACCCTACAGCGACAACATGTCATCACTGTAGGGTATCGGGAATTTGGAGGGCCAGATCGTGTGTTGTTGATGACCCAACAGCGACGACATGTCGTCGTTGTAGCTTATTTTTTTAATAAATTAAGAAAAAATAATTTTTCGTGGATTTTGCCTACATACAGCGACGACTTTGGAGTCATCGCAATAGATGTCGTCGCTGTAGAGTCTTTTTCTTGTAGTGTTTGCTAATATTCTAGAAAGAACATAATACTACAATGTATAAGTAGATCATATCGTAGATTGAAAAGTGAGTATAAATCCTGTGCACTGACTAATCTTAGGACTAACTTATGTTTGAAATTTATATTCCACTGTGATTACGTCATTATAGATACGATTAGCTATATGCTCGGGATTTAATAGAAGTTTATATTAAACAAATAATCATGAAAATAAAACATGTGAGCAAAGTGATTGACCAAGTCAAAAATTGATTTTTATTCTTTTATTGATAATAAATGAGATCACAAAGAAATTAAGTTTTAATTAGGGCATAAAACCCCCAACAAGTTTGTGATCTAAAAGATTATCATATTATTTTATTTTAAAAAAAAAACCATAGCCAATGCTTTGGTTTAATTTTTCTTTTAATATGTTTATGTCATTCTTCTATATATAATATTGTTTATTTTTTTAAAAATTATATGGCAATCATTACAATATAATAGAAATAATTAATAAATTTTATAAATAAAATTAAGCAAACGTACATTGAATGTTTCTTGTGCCTAGTATTGTAAAAGTGGTTTGAAGATGTATAATTTTATTATTTTTAATATAATAAATAATAAGGATAAAATATCAAATTAATTGTGAAAATATACAATTTTATATTGGCCTCAAAGCTTTATAAAATTAGCCCACCTATTAGTAACAATAAAAATGATTGATTTTAGCATAAACAAATTAAGAAAAAAAGAAAGAAAGAAAAAGTATTGAGAAGAAATTAAAAAATAAATATTATAAATAGAATGTTTCTATTAATAATAATGATATTTATTATTATTATTTTAAAATTTTATATACATCTAATAAAAGAAATCACATACTGGATTAGGAAAAAAAAGAGTAAGAAAAAATTAATATTTTATCTTGGTTTTTAACCATTTGACTTGTTGAAATTATATACCACATCAAATTAATGTCTATAAATCTATATAAAAAATAAATCAAACTAACAAAAAAAAAATGAACCAAACCAAGCTTATTGCACCAGTTTGGCTACTTTAATAATATATGTAGCTATGATCTCAAAGTCAAATATATCTCTCGTAAAATGGAAAGGAAAGGTAGCTCTACCATCACTCACTCATTCTCTCAATAAAATGTCATTAGAAAAAAAAATGATAATTGTAACCTACTTTATTTAAAATTTAACTATAACATCTAATTATTTTTCATTTAAAATTTTAAAAAAGTGCACCATCTATTCATTAATTAAATATGAATCTACAAACAAAAATTAAGCAAATATAAATACAAAGATAAAAAAACATTGACAAATATATAACACAAAAATCTTTATGTAGTTTTCACGTCTTATATTGCATAATACATTATCTACTTAGACGTTGATTTTTAACCGACGTCTTAGTAATTGTAAGCGGTTAAAAACCGAAATCCCAAATTATTTTTCTAGTAAGAAATAAAGAGAGAATATTTTGAAAATTGGTGTTAAAACCCTTTTGTGGAGTTAGATTGGATGGTCAAGATTGAAAAAGTTGCCTAACATTGATGGGTGAAATAATGTTAGTGTCACCATCCAGAAGAGACTTTGCTATGATATCATTAGCAGCTTGAGAAGGATTATATGGATCCCAATACACATACTTGGATCTCTCCAAACACAATTTTGATTTAAGTCCACATGGGATTAGACCTCCAAACCTTCCAGCAACATAGCAGCATGAAGAATCTGAATTTTCAAAACCTGTTCATTCATCCACTAATTAATATACATATTATATAGAATAAAATGAGTTATAAATTAACCAAATATATAAGTTATACCATATTTTGAGTAATTGTCAATAATATCTTTCATAACATTGTAAAAATCAGCATAAACAAGCTTTGAGCCTTCAAGAGTGGTGGTGAGCTCTGTGATAAGGCTTTTCAATTGGGTGTTAAATAATTGAGCAAGCCAATTTGGGAATACAACACATTTGTCCAATAATATATTAGGATTTGTATCTCTCTGATTTGGTGTACATCCAATAGGACCCACATTTAACACAACAATTTTCCTAGCACCCAAGTTGTGAAGTCTCTGCAATAATGTAAAAATGATAAGAAAGTAGTATATACATGGTTTATGTATGCTTATCTATAATGGAAATGTGAGAAAAAGAGGGAATTTTACAGTAAGTTGAAGACTGAATTTTGACATGAGAGTTGCCACAAACTCTTGAGGAGGAACCAAGTCGTTGTAAGCAGTGGAAAGAATAGATGGTATCAAGTAGTTATGAAGAAGATCATTTGAGCCAATTGAAGTGAAAAAGAGAGCCTTTTTGAATAGTTGCATAGTAGCTGTGAGACCAATGCTTGAGATTATGTTTTGCCTCGTACTTTCAAAGTTATCTATCTGGGCATCCATGTTTATTCTTCCAACCTATAATTACATGTATATAATTATTACTCTCACTATTACAAAAAAAAAAAAAAAAAAAAACTTGTTAAGTTGCATAAAATGCAGCTTAATAAGCCTTATAGGCTGCACTACTGGCATAAAAGTCAAGGCTATTATGCTGCACAAAGTTGAGTGGTCTGTGCATGCACACGCCCTAAGGCCATCTACAACTTATAACATCATATATGGTGTTGCACCAATACTAAAACTAAGAAATCTTAGTACCATAGTTTTTTTCATTCCAACCACAACACCAAAAATTACACCAAAAAATATATTCTTTATTAATTTATTATTTTATCTTATATATAAAATAGTATACATATATATTTATTATTAAATACTTATATAAAAATCAAAATAATATTGTCTTTTGTTTTGGCCGTTGCTACAGTACTCTACCATATTTAATAGGGTGATAAATGGAGCTGTGTTGAATTTGATTTTGTGTCTTTTTAGCACTATTTTTACTGATTTGCAGTCCGATTGGAGCTGCGCTAACAAGGGACCATAAAAAGTATTCTATAATAGTGCGAGTACATACATATAAAGCAGCAATACATAAAGATATATATATATATATATATATGTGTCTTACAAATATTTTGCCTGTTTCATTGAGAATTCCAGCTCCCCCAGAAGCATAATTGACACCCTCAAGAACTCCTGGTCCATTAGTCAAGGGAGATAAGTAAGGAGGAGTGAAATGATTGTAACCCAATTCTTGACCTGTTAATTATTAAGATATGCGATCAGAAAAAGCATAATGTATATATGATAAAGAATAATAATAATAATTATGCAACAAATAAATTTACTATTGAAAATATATAGTCTTGCCTAAAATGTCAACGAGTGTTTTTCCATTAGTGAATCGACCAGTTGGTCCACCAAAATCGATTCCATTGGGATAAAAATCTGACTTGCGGAGAGTTGCTATGAAGTTGTTGTTTCCGGCATCAAACAAACCATCTCCAAAAACAAAGCTACCACTAAAATTACTACTTTCTCCCAAGCACAATATTCCAAACAAAGCAGTGATCAATGTTATGATTTTGAAGGAAAAAAAACTATAGATAGCCATTCATATATATAAAACAACGAATTAAACAAAAAGAAACTACAAAAAATAACAATAGGAAGAAATTTTTATTTGACAGCCATTGCAACATGAAGACTATTATATATTAACCCCTTGTAATATAAGAAAATAAAACTAGTGCTTTTAACCCCTAAAGGATACGTAACATTAATTAATTGGCCTTGAAGATCAAGTAATGCTATACTCTACACACCAACCCTATATATCAATATATATGCACTACAAGAAAAGTTAGTTTCCATAAAAATGCGAATTTCATGGAAAATACTTTTTTTTTTTTAGCGAAATCCACTAACAAAAGATTTATATAAAAGATTTTTATCAACGCATTACACGAAAAGTACCATAAAATTTTTTGTTAATTAAACAAAAAATGAAACGTGAAATGAGCTCATCTAAGTGTTGAGTAATTTCAATTAATTAAAATAGCTCTATGTACGCCCTGATTTTCCAACGGGCTATTAGCGAGCTGAGATATGACATAATTATATTAGCTACGTGGATACCCCATGACTAGAGCTGCTGTCGTCAGGTCTTACCTCTTTAGCTCGAGGTAGCTAGGGGTTCGCTAAGATTACTCAAAGGCCGAGTCAGGACTATGAAGGCCGCCGATCGAGAAGGCATCCAGCTCGGGATACGAGCTGGATGTGGAAGCTATGACCTTTTATAAAGTCAACCACGCAATGTAAACGTGCATATATCAGACATCACGTGTCTGATATATCCCTGAATTCTCGGACACATAGCATGAACGTGCGTATTCAGGCACCCACGACTGGGTTGGGCCGTGCGGCCCATTATCCCCCTTACCAATTGATTAGACCACACTTCATTTGTCAGGTTTTAGGAATTAATCATGAATGTCACAGAAGTGACATGACAGGTAAGAAGGTCACTGGATGACCTCCCTTACCAACTCTCAGGTGCTCTCTCCTATAAATATGGAGACCCTGGGAGTTGCACAGAGTTGGATTCGATTATGTAACGAAATATCCTATAAAGAATATCAGAAATATAGCAATAATATTGGCTGGTGGAGTAGAAGGATTTTAACCTTTGAACTACCTAAAAACGTAGTTGTGTCATCAGTCAACTAAAAGATCATTTATCTATTTCGGTTCATTATTAAGCACTAATCCCTTCTTCTTATTTTCTTAATTACTTGTTGGCAAAAAACCGCATCAACACTCTGGCTACTTGATCTCAGTCAATAAATTAATTAAAGAGAAAAACACTCAAGTGTCAAGTGTGTTTTTAGAAGTTTAAATATCTTTATTATTATGGAGCACTATAGAAAGTAGTTTTTGGATTTTTTTAATATCTTTTAATTTTATTTTTACTTGTACCCTTTTAATTTTTTTTTATAACATCATCATTATTATATTTTATCTGAAGCTATTTTTTGTATATATTTTCCCTGCCAAAGTTATTTATATATATTTTGCATCATAAAAAGAATCCTAACATAATTTTAAATGCAATTATTTATTAATTTACATTATTTTTAAGTAGTCGAATCTCATCATTCGGCTATAGTCGATTATTTTTATTTTGGTATATATTTTTGTCATTTAGTAATCAATCTTTATTTTATTTTTAGGTCATTTTTAGCTACAATAGACAGCGTTCAGTTAATGAAACTTTTTTAGGCTCTAGTTCTTGAATATTGTTGGGATGTATTTTTTGTTTTTGAAATTTTTTAGATACAGCTCTTTCTCATCTAAAAAATATAGACATAACTGATCAACTATATGTGTAGCCAATACTCATAAAAAAATTAAGGAATTTTACATTTATATACTTAAAATCCAAAGTATTTACACAAATACTAGTACCACGTCAACATAGCATACTAGATTTTGAAAAAAATTGGGAAATCTCGTTTCCTGAATTTTTTTATTTTTTTTGTTGTTGTAAAAATTTACTTTTTGGTTGCTTACGATACCGATAAGACCAATTAGTCACTGGTTATCTCTAAAATTTATTTGTAGACATCTTAATATACCAATTAGTTATTTTTATGTTATATTATGATATCTTAATTAAGATATAATTTGGTAACCTTCAAGCTTATTTAAAAAACTAAAGAATTGTTATATAGTATAATAAGTTACCATATAGTTTATTAATAAAAATTAATTTAGTATACTATAAGGTAACTTTTAAATTGAAACTTTTAATAGACTTTTTTAGTCACTCATATAATTTACATGTCTTATTATTTAAGATACTTTTCTGTTACCATCAAGTCTATTTTATAAACTAATTAGTTATCATATAATATAAAAAGTTACTCCTATAATTCCAAGTTACCATGAATACCTTATTAGAAAATGATATTATTTAGGATACTGCATAATTACTTTTAAAATTTACATTTTCGTTGCTTTTAAAATCATTTAAGATATACCAATTAGTTACATTTTGATATATGATTAAATATGTGGGTATGCTACAAATTTAAAACAACTAACAAACTTAGTGAGTTACCAAAAAATATATTCTTATGTTCTATTTAAAAGTTACCAAACAATATTATAAATAATTTATTTTAAAAAAATTACTTGAAATGTTTATAAAATAGTTTTAAAGTTGTTTAGAATATTATATGGTATCTTTTAAATGTAAAATAAGAATACAAATTTTGATATATTAAATTTTGTTTAAGTTTCAACTTTAGTTACTTTTTTGTTAACAAAATATAAAAAAGAAATTAAAATGTTGTTTTTTATAATGATCATCTTCTTCGGCGACGATGAAAAAACATAAATGTTTTCATATATCAAAATGATCACCTTGAAGAGTAGGTCGCGATGTTACCACTCTTGAGTCCAACCGACTAGTAGTGTGATAAAATTTTTTTTTTGAAGTTAAGAAGAATGGAGAGAATGTAAGAAACTTACAAAAAAAGTTTAAGAAAATGTAGAGAGAGAAGGAGAGATATCAGACAAAAGAGAAAGCGGTAACAATATATTTTTTTCTTTTAAATTTTAAAACGTAATAATATAAACAGCATATAAAAAACAATAAAAATGTATTTTTAATAAGATATGACATTTTTGTAATTAAGTTAGAAAAAACTTGTTACATGTAAATTTTCCAAAAACCTAACTATATGGTTAGTAAATACGTAGCAAACATACCGATTTTTAAATTTTTTTTTAAAACCATAAGATAAAGAAATAAAATACAGAATTATTATAAGAAAACATATTCGAATTAACTCAATTTGGAGGGAAAAAACATTTTTTTATTACTCATTATTAATATCGTGCAGAAAAGAAAATAACAGCACCAATATATATTTATTAATCAGTTGTGAATTATTTCTCATCCATGTGATTTAATAAACAGTACTCATGTCAACATAATTTTTTTTAGAAAATTTAATGCAATAAATCTAAACTATCATTACACTAAAAATATTTTTAATTGGTTTGATTTACCCTGTAATTCTCAATATCAGTAAGTGGGGTAAATCTAAATGAGACATGCCAAACCTAGTACATGTATTCTGAATTTTTATTTATCTATTATATATCTCTTCTATATAAAAAGTGTGTTGACGAAATTTTTTAGTTTTAACGTTTTTTTATTTTTTTTCGTTAACTTTAATGGAATATTCTTATATTTAACAGAATATTCTTATATTTGACGGTAGATTGTAAACATGATTTAAACTTAAATAAAATTAATTAAATAATTTAAAATAAAATATTTTACGATGATAATTATTTAAAAATTATAAAACCATATATTTAATAACATAAATAAAATTTATTTCAACTTAAACTTAATATTATATTAAACATATAATATATAATCTTTTATTGATACTGCCAAATTAAAAAACTAAAACAAACATAAACTTATTAAACAAAAATTAATTAATTAATTAATTAAAAAATAGAATATTTTTAAGATATTTTATGATAATTTAAATAATTAAATCATATTTATTTAAAAATAATAAAAATATACATATCATTTTTTTTATCTTATAAATTTGTGTGATAGTTTATTTTTTATCAAGTGATTATAACTTTTTTTCCTTCATCAAATGACATTGTGAGATACATTAAAAACTAAAAATAGTTGATGTATATATATTATTGTCTACACTGTGACTTTTTCTATTCTTATTTTATTTTTATTATTAATTTCTTTTTAAATATTATTGTATGATATATATATATATATTGTAGTGGACAAAATTTGTCTACAAATTAAAGGCCGAGTCAGCCAAACTATTTCACAAGGCCCAAACCAATGCAAATGGGCTCACACATATTGGATAAACCATCCAACGAGCCAGCTGGTACCCAAACCCGAGTCCGGATGCATTCAGTCAGCTAGGGACATTGAAGCAGTCAAAGTATACGTTCTTTTTCCCATAAAGTAGGGGTGTTCATAAAACCGCCCACACCACACAAACCGCCTACACCGCACCACACCGCACAAACTGCCTACACCGCACCACAATTTGCGGTTTAGAACCCTTCGCGGTACAGTTGTGGTTTGTATTTTTCCCAAACCATGCGGTGCGGTGTGGTTTGCGGTTTTAAATTTTATAAATGAGGTTCAAACCACACCGCACCGCATCATTATATATATTAACTTTTTTTATATATATATATTTTTTTTCAATTTTACTACATTTAAAGTTAATGCATAAATATTTATATAGTATAATATAATATACACAATATCTAGAAAGAAATATAATGTTTCATAGGATGCTAACACATATTCTACTTTAATCTAAAGAAGATATTCCTCCTTAGTTAAAATAATATTTACTTTTATATGATATTTTTTATTTGTTATTAGTTTGTTATATTTTTATTGTTTTGCTTAAAGTTTATTAACTTGTTGTACATTTAATTATTTTGTTAAACACTCTATGGTTATGAGATTTATCATGGATCTTTCTTAATTATAATATTTAATTGTTAAATTATTTGGCGATAGGTATAAACCGCCAAAACCGCACCACACCACACCGCATTTTTGCGGTGCGGTTTATGCGGTTTGAGGTGTATGCGGTGCGGGTTGCGGTTTGGAAAATTGTTCAAACCGCATATGCGGTGCGGTCCAAAAAATTAGAGAAAAACCGCACCAACCGCACAACGAACACCCTTACCATACAGATCGGAGAAGAACCACTAAGAACGGGTCAGACGGGCAGATAAGAAGGAGGAGAACGGAACGAACAGAAGGATAATAAATAAGACCCTCAAGGGTTGAGAAGATGACATCTAAGAATCACTTGACTCTCTTTACTCTCTAATTGAAACAAAGGCTATTCTCTTTCTTAGCGATCCAGTCAAGCAAGACGAGTCAGTCAGTCTGATCTGACTGGACATGACCTAGTCGTTCAATCCCTCCGTCGTCACCACCGTCACTCTGACCATTCTACTACTCATCCATCCATCACTATTTCGTTATTTACATCATAGTTTTATTATTTTCGATTAGATCTCATTACAACCCGACTAACTTGACTGTCAGAGTCCATTTGGCTGACACCCCACCGGTTCTCCCAATTGAACTCTCGTCTCTCTTGCTTTCTTTGTTCTTGACAGGTTGTTGGTGCCCATCTAATTAATTGTAGGAAATCACATCTACAATTTGGCGCCCATTGTGGGGCCCTAGTAATCAGACGATCGACAAAGAGATCAAGGAGTTCACTTGAGAGCCATGTCAGACGTGACTGAGACACCTGATCTATCTGCTCAACTCACTACTCTTACTGCCCAGATGAATGAAGAAAGCGAGAAAATGAGGAGGCTCGAAGCTGAGAATGTTGATCTGCTCGTACAAATGGAGGCCATGTCCTCTCAAGCCACCGAGGTTTAGCCATCCCTCTTCCGAGGCCCAGTTAGCCCTATGCAACCTTTGGGTGACCTCACCCCTATCTCTAATAGTGATGGACCCAGTCAGACAGTTCCATCACCCTCGGTAAGGAATTATCAAACTCCACCCACCATGTTTAGCATTCAAAATTCTGTTGTCAATACAGGTGAACAGGTAACCATGACTGAACATGGACATCATCTGTGCCTAAATCACAACAGATTCCAAGAATCAGCCAGCCAGCCGGTGCAGCTGGACAACAATAGATTCCAGGAGCTAGTCAGCCAACCATTGGACCCAGACAGTAGCAGGTTCCAAGTGTTAGTCAGCCTACCGTTGGAGCCAGCCAGACCATCATTGGAGCTGGTCAGAATGTACCTGAGCAGCAGACAATCGGATTGAATCACCCAGTCATGAGCGAGCCAGTCCGCCAAGCAACCACAAGCTCCTTTCCAATCCAAGATCCTGAGTTGGCTCGAAAGTTGGCTGAGATGGAGGCGCTCATCCAACGGATTCCTGGGATGCCGACTCCAATTAAGAAGAGTGCAGCAAGCTATTATGTAGACTCTCCATTCGTAGATGACATTGCACTAGTGGAAATGCCAAAGAAGTTCAACTTCCCGAATATGAAGATGTTTGACGGGACGTCTGACTCGAATGATCACATCGTACAATACAGGCAGAGAATGTTCACCGTTGCCATCCCACGCGACATGAGGGAAGCATGCATGCGTAAGGGGTTTGGTTCTAGACTGATTGGATCAGCCCTCCAGTGGTAAACTAATTTACCTAATAATTCTATTTCTACTTTTGCACAATTGACTGACACTTTTGTTGAGTAGTTTGCTAGTAACAGGAAACTTGAAAAGTTTGCAAAAGACCTCTACATCACAGTTCAACGACGGGGTGAGCCCTTATGAGAGTACGCAGGTCGCTTCAACAAAGAGAAGGCTTCTATAACCCATTGTAATCAGGACACATCCATCTCAGCCTTCCGCAAAGGACTCCACTACGACTCAGACCTATACAAAGAACTTACCAAGTATCCTTACAAGAAGATGGAAGACGTTCTCGCCAAAGCCTGGGCACAGATCAAATGAGAGGAGGATGAAGCTAACTATTATCACTCTTCTCCAAGGAAAGACACTCGAAGAGACTTAAGGGCAGGCAGACGACAGAGTGATAAACAATCTGAGCCACACTCGTATCCCAGCAGATCAGAGAACAGAAGGAGGGAGTACAACCGGTCGTCCGAGACACGTCTCTGAGATGGACCAAAGATACCAAAATACAATCTTTCAATCTCACCAGCCGAAGTCGTTAGCGTACTGAAAGGACTCGGAGATAAAGTGAAATGGCCAGAAAGGATGAGGACTCCATCTGACCAGCGTGACAAGGCAAAATGGTGTGAATTCCACAATGACCATGGTCACCGAACAGATGAGTGCATTGCCTTAAAACTTGAAGTATCAAACCTATTAAGGCGTGGTCACCTGACTGACCTGCTCACAAACAAAGGTAAACGAACATTTCAGCAAGAAGCAGACAGGTCAGTCGTCCGAAGAGAAGTAACCCCGCCGAAACCGCCTACTCATGAACGAACAGTGAACATAATAATTGGTGGCTCTGAGGTAAGCAAAGTCACCCATTCAGCAGCCAAAAGACATGCCAGGCAGACCAACTGGGTCCAGGGAGAATCCAGCGGGACAGAGAATCATCAACCAATCAGCTCAAACCATTAGTTCCTCGACAACAGAATCAACTAGACTCCTTAACCCGCATCACGATGCTCTTGTTGTTGCACTTTACATTGCTAACTGTCTTACTAAACATATACTTATTGATAATGGCAGTTCAGCTAACATTTTGTTTTTAAGTGCTCTCAGGGAAATGGGGATAGATGGATCAAAGATCATAAAGAAGACTACAATCCTCATCGATTTCAGTGGAGAACAAAAGAACACACTAGGAGAGATCGAGCTACCTGTATATGCCGAAGGAGTCAATCTGTGCACAAGATTCCTGGTAGTAGACTCTTCGTCTGCTTAAAACATGATACTAGGACGACCATGGATACATGAAATGGAGGCAGTCCCTTCAACATACCACCAAGTCCTAAGGTTCCCGACTAAATGGGGAATAAAAGAAATCAAAGGCCAGTAGAAAAACTCAAGAGCATGTACTAGATTACCATGAAGGCCAAACCTGCTCAGTTATAGCAATTACAGCAAGATAGACTGACTGACTCCCAGATGGACCAACCAGACGTGGAGGAGTTGGACGAAGTTCAGATACATCCAGATTTCCCAAACCACAAAGTCTAAATCAGATCACGATTGGACCCTGACATCAGAACTAAACTCATTGATTTTTTATCTGCCCATTATGATTGTTTTGCTTGGTCCCATGCGGACATGACTGGAATTGACCCTGAAGTAATTGTCCATAAATTACAGGTTGATCTAGACTACCCACCAAGGAAGCAAAAAAGAAGAAAAATTTCTCCTGAAAGGAACAAAGCCATTAACGAAGAAATTTAAAAGCTCATTGATAATGGGTTCGTGAGGGAATTGCATTATCCCGACTGGTTGGCCAACGTAGTCATCGTGAAGAAGAAGAATGGCAAATGGCGAGTCTGCATCGACTTCACAGACCTCAACAAGGCGTGTCCAAAAGACTCATTCCCATTACCACACATAGACATGCTGGTAGACGCCACAGCCGGTCATGAACTCCTAAGCTTCATGGATGCATACTCAGGATACAACCAGATCCTGATGCATCCACATGACCAGGAAAAGACAACCTTCATGACCAACTTGGGCATATTCTGCTACAAGGTCATGTCATTCGGATTGAAGAACGCAGGAGCAACTTACTAGAGATTAGTCAACAAGATGTTTGTCGACTTGCTGGGGAAGACGATGGAAGTCTACATTGATGACATGCTCGTCAAATCCCTCATTGCAGAGGACCATATCAGCCATTTAAAATAATCTTTTGACATTCTTAGGAAATATAACATGAAACTGAATCCAACTAAATGTTCTTTTGGTGTGACTGCAAGAAAGTTCCTTGGGTACCTAGTAACTCAAAGGGGAATCGAGGCTAACCCAGCACAGATAGAGTCAATCCAAAGGATTCCTTCCCAAACGTGCATAAAAGACGTACAGAAGTTAACTGGACGCATCGCAGCACTCAGGCTATTCATCTCAAAGTCATCAGAACGATGTCACCTCTTCTTTAGCACACTAAGGAAATAAAAAACCTTTGAGTGGACATCTGAATGTGAAGAGGCACTAGCCCAACTAAAACAATACCTGACTAGCCTGCCTCTCCTCTCAAAGCCAAAAGACAATGAGACATTATTCATCTACCTAGCAGTATCCAAGACTGCAGTTAGCGCAGTCCTAGTTTGAGAAGAGGAAGGCAAGCAATCTCCAGTCAACTATGTAAGCAAAACCTTGCTCGATGCAGAAACCTGAAATAGCCAGTTGGAGAAGCTTGCACTAGCACTCATCCACGTAGCAAGGAAGCTGCGGCCATACTTCCAGTGCCATCTGTTGAGTCTAGTTTTTATCATGTTTTGGTGATGTTTTTAGTAGTCTTTTATTTCGTTTTTCTTTCATTTAGTGCGGGTTTATGCTTTGTTTATCTGTCTTTGTGAATATCAGGAAGAATTGAGCATGTGGAAGAAAATGCCAAAGAAAGGGAAGAAATAACCAAGTTTTTCATCATATTTTGATAAAGAATGGTTCTCAACACAATTTGGAAGTGTTGGTGAAATTTTGGGATGAAAACTTGAAGAATTGAGAAATCCCTTAAGAGTCACGGCATGAGCAAAGTGGAGCCGCGGCTAGGGGGAAACAGAAGCATTATTTTTTAAGGAAGTCCTCGGGCCGCGGCATGGCTATAGAGAGCCGCGGCATAGATGGGCATTTTGCCCAGAACTCGTCAATGCGGGCCGCGGCATGGCTTTAGAGGGCCGCGGCATGGAAAGGGATTTTTGCCCAGGAATTTGGACACGGGCCGCGGCATAGTGTATGTAGAGCCGCGACCCGCCTCTTTAAAATTTGAAATTTTAGGTTTTAACTTGGCGAAAAAGAAGAGAGAAGGACGTACGGAGACAGAGGAGATTCTTGGTTTTGGAGGCTGAAGTTTAGAGTATTTTTACATGTTTTTCTTCTTCTTCTTGATGTTATCTTTAATTTTTGTTGTGATTAGCATTATGATTATGAACTAATTTTCTGTTTAGGATGTTTGATTGAGTCACTTGAATCCCTGTTATGAACTAATGCAATTTTTAATATTCTTCTTCTTCAATCTTCTTCAATTCCATATAATCTGTTCTTATAGATTGATTATTGATTGGCCATCTTTAGTCATTTACATATGTTTTTAAGTCAAAATTTGAGAAGTGAGATTTAATTCTGCTGTGGTTATATTGGACATAATTCTAATTTAGAACGAAAGTATCTGAATTAATTGTGTAACTGTTATTAAGTTGTGAGATTAATGCTATCTGTGTGGTTCAATTTACCATAGAAATATAGGAAATTGTCACCTAGGTTGAGTTTATAATTCATAGTATGATTATAGGCTGCTATATCAACTTGTTAATTGAATTAGGTCAAAAGAAGAAGAATTCGCACTTTGCATTAGAGAATAATAGGGAGGATAGTTGATGAGATTAAATATCCTAATTGTTTCTCAGTGATTAACTTAAAAGTTTTTCTATTAGTTGTTATTCAATTCAATTTTTAATTATTGTTTCTGCAATTTATCGTTTCTTTTGGTGTATTTACAAAAATCAAGAATTTCAATTCATCAAATAGAACAAGAAATTAATTGACTGGTAATTGATAAATCAGTCCTTGAGGACGATACTTGGTTTTACCATTTTATTACGAGTTTGCGACTGTGTGCACTTGCATAGCTATAAATTTCAGAACAAGTTTTTGGCGCCGTTGCCGGGGACTGAAATTAATTATCAATATCAGTCTAATTAATTTTTATTCTAATTTGATTTTAATTTCTCTTGTTTCTAATCTGTTTAGTTGCTTAATTTGTATATCTCAGGTGAATTTTGGTATATGCATGGCAGAAAAGGAAAAGACACTTGTTCCTCTGAATCCCGAGATTGAAAAGTCTTGCAATCAAATCAGAAAGAACAAGAGAGAGGCCCAGAATTCTGTGAAGATGGCACAGAATGACGGGGATGGCAGGAATGTCCTAAATCCAGGAGTTGTACAAGGGGTTCAGGCTCAGACCAATGCTGAGAGGAGCCTGAGAGATTATGTGCTACCCACTCTGACGGGAGTACAAAATAGTATACGCCCACTAGCTGTAGAGGCCAACAACTTCGAAATCAAGCCTGGTATTTTACAAATGGTGCAGTCCTCTGTGCAATTCAATGGGTTGCCCTCTGAAGATCCTCACACCCATTTGTCTAACTTTCTGGAGTTGTGTGGAACCTTCAAATATAATGGGGTGAGTGATGACGCAATCAAGCTTAGGCTCTTCCCATTTTCTCTAAGGGACAGAGCTAAAAGTTGCCTGAACTCTCTGCAGCCAAACTCTATTGTCACCTGGCAAGATCTAGCTCAGAAATTTTTGTCTAAATTCTTCCCTCCGTCCAAGGCTGCTAAATTGAGGGGAGAGAAAAATAACTTTTGCCAGAATGACGGAGAGTCACTGTATGAAGCTTGGGAACGGTTTAAGGAACTCCTGAGAAGATGTCCTCATCATGGCATTGAACAGTGGATGCTAGTACAGAATTTCTACAATGGTTTATGTCCGACAACCAGAACTATTATTGATGCTGCAGCGGGTGGCACTTTATGAGCAAGAGCGCAACTGGCGCTTATGAGCTGCTGGAGGACATGGCTACAAACAACCATCAGTGGTCTGAGGAAAGATCATCAGGAGTTAGAAAGGTAGCTGGGGGGCATTCACTGCTCTAACAACGCAAGTAGCCTCTCTGACAAAGCAGTTACAACAGAGCAATGTATCTGCTAATGCGGTTCAGATGGCAGTGAGGTGTGAAATGTGTGGTGGTGCTCATTCTGTCGATCAGTGCCCTATCTGTATGAATAATAACACCCCAATGGATCATGCCCAAGTTCAAGCGGTGGGAAATTTTCAAAGGCCACTCAATAATCCATTCTCCAACAACTACAATCCTGGGTGGCGAAATCATCCCAATTTTTCGTGGAAGAATAATCAAGGCCAACAACCTCAGTTTCAGGGCCAATTTCAGAATAACATGCCTCATCCACCTATGAATCAAGCTTCATCATCACAACAGCTTAGGCCTCAACAATCAATGCCTCAACCTGAGAGGCCTAATGAACTGCAAGCTGCCTTGTTGACTCTCACTAATACTCAGACTCAATTTATGACTGAGACCAGATCCTCTATTCGAAACCTTGAGACACAGGTTGGGCAGTTGGCCAATATGCTCAATAACAGACCCCAGGGAAATTTGCCCAGTAACACTGAAGTCAACCCCAAGGAGCAAGTTCAGGCAATTACTCTGAGGAGTGGGAAGCAAACTGAGCAGCCTAGATCTCCACAGGCAGTGGTTCAGAATAAAGAGATGGGTGAACAGTCTGGTTCAGAAAGGGTTACTAAAGACCATCAACAGTCAGAATAGAGTCCGCCAGTTGTTATTGAGCAGCCAGTTAGAGTTCCATACCCTCAGAGGCTTAGAAAGACTACACTTGATAAACAATTTTCTAAGTTTCTTGAGGTGTTTAAAAAGCTGCACATAAACATTCCTTTTGCTGAGGCCTTGGAGCAGATGCCCAGTTATGTTAAGTTCATGAAGGAGATTCTGTCAAAGAAAAGAAGAATGGAGGACTATGAGACTGTAGCACTCACTGAAGAGTGCAGCGCGATTTTACAAAGGAAATTACCCCAAAAGCTGAGAGATCCGGGGAGTTTCACCATACCTTGCACCATTGGCAAGTTTGAATGTAAGCACGCCTTATGTGATCTGGGGGCAAGTATCAATCTGATGCCCTTATCTGTGTTTAAAAGACTTGGTTTGGGGGAGGCAAAACCAACAACTGTCACTTTACAGCTCGCAGACCGATCGTTAACACATCCACGAGGTATTATTGAGGATGTTCTTGTGAAGGTGGATAAGTTCATATTTCCAGCTGACTTTATTGTTCTGGACATGGAGGAGGAGACTGATGTCCCAATTATTCTCGGTAGGCCATTTCTAGCCACAGGCCAAGCTCTTATTGATGTTCACAAAGGAGAGCTTAAGCTTAGAGTTCAAGGAGATGAGGTGGTCTTTAATGTCTTCAAGTCTATGAAGTATCCGGTGGTGAGTGACAGTTGCTTTAGTGTGGATGTGATAGAAAAGGCAGTCTCCAAGAGAAGGATGAGCAGTGATGCCTTAGAGGTAGTATTATTGGGTGATGAGGGCGATGATGGTGATGATGCTGAGATCAGAGAATGTGTAAACTGGATAAACTCCTTCTTACCATATTGGAAGAAGTTTCAAGAATTAGCAGATGCGACTGATAAACCGCTAACCTCCATTCAGCAGCCACCGCAGTTGGAATTAAAGGTCCTCCCAGATCACTTGTGTTATGCTTATCTGGGAGAGAATAAAACTTTACCTGTCATTGTGTCAGCTGACCTGTCAAAGGTAGAATTGGAGAAACTGTTGAGGGTTCTAAGGGAGCATAAATTGGCCATTGGGTGGACCTTGGCAGATATTAGAGGAATCAGCCCATCGACAGTGATGCATAAAATTTTGTTGGAGGAGAATAGCAAGCCATCCATAGAGGCCCAGAGAAGACTCAATCCAGCTATGAAGGAAGTAGTGTTGGAGCAAATTCTTAAATGGTTGGATGTTGGGGTAATCTACCCAATTTCAGATAGCGCATGGGTGAGCCCTGTGCAAGTAGTACCTAAGAAGGGTGGAATGACTGTGGTGAAGAATGAGAACAATGAACTCATTCCAACAAGGACTGTAACGGGGTGGCAGATTTGTATAGACTACCGCAAGCTCAATAAGGCCACAAGAAAGGATCATTTTCCTTTGCCTTTCCTTGATCAGATGCTTGATAGATTGGCAGGCCATAGCTACTACTATTTTTTGGATGGGTATTCTGGGTATCATCAGATCGCTATTGCACTAGAGGATCAAGAGAAAACAACCTTCACTTGTCCTTATGGCACATTTGCTTTCAGGAGAATGCCATTTGGACTATGCAATGCCCCTGCAACATTTCAACGGTGCATGATGGCCATATTTTCAGACATGGTAGACCGGTGTATTGAGATTTTCATGGATGATTTCTCTGTTTTTGGTTCATCATTCGACCTCTGTTTGGGTAACTTGGAGAACGTGTTGCGTCGTTGTGAGAAGGCAAATCTGGTGCTGAATTGGGAGAAATGCCATTTTATGGTGAAAGAAGGGATTGTTCTTGGCCATAAAATTTTAAGTGAGGGAATTAAGGTAGATAGAGCAAAAATTTCTACCATTGAAAAGCTGCCTCCACCAGTTTCAGTCAAAGGAGTTAGAAGTTTTCTTGGTCACGCAGGGTTCTATCGGAGATTCATAAAAGATTTCTCTAAAGTGTCCAAGCCCCTCTCAAATCTGCTTATGAACGGAGTTGTCTTTGATTTTAATGATGAATGTTTGAGGGCGTTCAATTTCTTGAAAGAAAAGCTTATTTCTGCTCCAATTGTGATAGCTCCGAATTGGGAATTTCCTTTTGAGTTGATGTGTGATGCCAGTGATTACGCAGTGGGGGCAGTTCTGGGACAGCGGATTGACAAGGTATTCAGGTCTATTTACTATGCTAGTCAGACTCTAAATGATGCTCAGCTGAATTATGCCACTACAGAAAAAGAGTTACTAGCTATCGTGTTTGCTTGTGATAAATTCAGACCATATCTGATTGGTAACAAAGTGATTGTCTACACTGATCACTCTGCCATTAAATACTTGATGTCAAAGAAAGATGCCAAGCCCCGCCTGATTAGATGGATTCTTTTGCTTCAAGAATTTGACTTGGAGATTCGTGACAAGAAGGGCAGCGAGAATGTGGTGGCTGATCATCTCTCTAGACTTGAGTTGGAGGAGACTAAAAATAAGAAGGCAGTGCAAATCAATGATCACTTTCCTGATGAGCAGTTGTTTGGGGTAAGTGAGACTTTAGCTGTCCCTTGGTTTGCTGACATAGTGAATTTCTTGGTCGCCAAGATTGTGCCGCCTGAGATGGCAAAGCAGCAATTAAAGAAATTCTTTTCTGAGGTGAAACACTACTATTAGGAGGAACCTATTCTCTATAGGCACTGTGTTGACCAGATTATCAGAAGGTGTGTTCTTGAAGAAGAGATGCAGTCCATTCTTAATCACTGTCATACTCAACAATGTGGAGGGCACTTTGGAGCATCAAGAACGGCGACTAAGGTATTACAAAGTGGTTTTTATTGGCCTTCATTATTTAAGGATGCCAATGTTTTTGTCAAGGCTTGTGATAGGTGTCAGCGAACTGGTAACATCTCAAGGAGAAATGAAATGCCTCTACAGGGGATTCTTGAAGTGGAACTGTTTGATGTATGGGGCATCGATTTCATGGGGCCTTTTCCACCATCTTACAACAATGAATATATTCTATTGGCAGTGGATTATGTATCCAAATGGGTGGAGGCTGCAGCAACTAGAGCCAATGACGGTAAAACTGTGCTTAATTTTCTGCATAAACATATTTTTACTAGATTTGGCACTCCCCGAGTTCTGGTTAGCGATGAAGGGAAACACTTTGTGAATAAGCAACTGGATGCATTGTTGGCTCGTTATGGAGTTTATCACCGAAAAGCTTTGCCTTACCATCCTCAATCAAATGGGCAAGCTGAAGTTTCAAACAGAGAAATAAAAAGCATCCTTGAGAAGACCGTTGACAGTTCAAGGAAAAATTGGTCGAAAAAGTTAGATGATGCGATTTGGGCTTACAGAACTGCATTCAAAACACCAATAGGCATGTCTCCTTACAGGTTGGTGTTTGGTAAAGCATGTCATCTACCAGTTGAATTGGAACATAGGGCATTCTGGGCTATGAAAAAGTTGAATTTTGATTGGAGTGCCGCTAGTGAACGAAGGCTGTTGCAACTGAATGAACTTGACAAGTTCAGAAATGAGGCCTATGAGAACGCCAAGATTTATAAAGAAAGAACAAAGGCTTGGCATGCCAAGAACTTAATCAGAAAAGAGTTCCAACCAGGGCAGCAGGTACTTCTGTTCAATTCAAGACTGCGACTGTTTCCTGGCAAATTGAAGTCAAGATGGTCAGGGCCATTCACTGTTGTTCAAGTTTTTCCATATGGTTTTGTGGAAGTTCGGGGCAATTCAGGTGATTCCTTTAAAGTCAATGGTCAGAGATTGAAGCCATACTTGGGTGGTAGTTTTGATCAAGCGAAGTCTATCCTCCTTCTGAAGCCTCTCTGAAGAGGGGTTCAGCGTCCGGCTAAATGACGTTAACGACAACGCTTGTAGGAGGCACCCTATGTTTTACTTGTTATTTATTTTACTTTTGTATTTGTAAACAATGGATATTTGGTTTATTTTTAGACTTTTAGAATCGTGAAAAACGTGAAAAATAAAAAAAATTTTAAAAAAAATCAAAATAATCAAAAAAATAGAAAATCCTTAAGGGCCGCGGCATAGCCATATGATGCCGCGGCATTGGGGGTTCCAGAGGCCCACAGATTTTTGAAGTATAGGGGCGGGCCGCGACATGGATGAGGAGGGCCGCGGCATTGAACCCCAGTTTTCCCAGAATATCGAGGCGGGCCGCGGCATAGGTATCAGAGGGCCGCGGCATTATACCCTGGAGATTTTATGCGGGCCGTGGCATGGTCAAGGTAATGCCGCGACCCGAGTCCGAAATTTGGGATAAAAATCCCTAATTTGGCCACATTCTCACTCATTATCACTTTCAGAAACTATTCTCCTACTCAAAACATCTTTTTCTCTCTATTTCTTGAGACTTCCATCAGCCAAGGAGACAAAAAGAAGAACTTTTTTGCCATTCAAGTAAGTGTCTCCTACTTATTCTAGTGCTTTTGATTGGAGAATAGTTTGCATTGTGGTATTGTGGATTGCTCTGTATTTTTCTTGTGCGACGTTTAAGGGGTTTGTCGATTGTTTATCTGGGAATTAGTGTTTGTGCTGTTGATTGTGTTAATCATAAGTTTTGGGGGAGTGACACCTAAGGAAAATTGTACTCAAAGTCTTGAAAACCTATTTGGGGGTTTTGTTTATTCTTGTTTGAAAGAAACTATGGGTCCGAAGAGAAATCTCCCTAGAGGTACCTCCTCAAAGAAAGCCTCCACATCGCGCACTCACCCACCACCAACACCACCTGCCCCAGCTGATTATGACACGAATTTATTTGTCAATAAGGACGCAGCTGATTTATTTAAAAAGATTCATAAGAGATCGGTGGTAAGGGAAAGGGGGTTCGAGCTTAATGAGGCCACTGTTGTACAAAACCCTGCTTATGACATTATCAAAGCTGAAATAGTGCGCCGTAATTGGGGTTTCCTATGTGACTCTACTTATGTGGGCTCAGCCAACTGTTCTCAGATATATGAATTTTTTGCCAACTTCTCATATCAAGATGCAGATCAGAACAATTTTATCAGGGGTAAATTAGTGCCTACAACATCTTATGCATTTAACCAATTGCTGGGCCTCCCCTCATTGTTGGCACAAGAGGATGAACATTGGCAGTTGGCCCACTTTGAGGAGCCAGACTATGACGCCGTGGCTACAGTTTTGAGTATGGAAGGGGCACGTTTCAATTATCATAATGGAAAGCCCAAAGAGTTGTACAGGTGGCAGCTAAACCCAATTGCGAAGGCGTGGGTTTATTTTGTGAGTGCACGTTTACTGCCGACTTCTCATCTGTCTTCTATTGATAGAGAGCGCTGTTTGTCGGTGTATGCTATCATGACTCAAATGAAAGTTGATGTGGGCCGCATGATTCGCTATAGCATTCGCAACATCAGCAGATTCAATACTACAGCTGGTGTCGCCCATGGTACCTTCCTCTCGACCCTATGCAACACTTATGAGGTACCAGTATACAACAGCGATCTAGTCCGGAGGCCAATGGGGGCAATCAATCAGACTATGTTTATGGCATTCCCTTCGGCCTCTCTAACGCCACCTGCTTCTAGCCAGCAAAACAAGCGTAGCCGGGCTGATGAACCAGTGGACATTGATCCAGCTGAGGAGGAGGAAGCAGATGAAGCAGGTCCCAGTAACCCACCTTCGAATTTGGCAATTGGTGGACCGATTGATGAGCACACGCAACGCACACATGATCGATTGGATTACCTTATTCAGCAAAATCAATACTTAATCCAATTGCATCATGCGCAGAATGAGCACTATAATGACTTCATGGTCCAGCAAAATGAGTACGGGCGGGTTCACATTGAGGAGTTGAATGCTTTAGTAACGAGGTGGACTATGAGCTCCGCTGATGAGAATTACTTCACTCCTCCGCCCCAGTACACTCCATACCAGTGGCCACCTCCACCACCTCCTCCGCCATACTAATGTGGCGTCAGGTAAGTTCTCTTCCCTTGTTCTTTTCTTTATCACATTGGGGACAATGTGCATTTTAAGTTTGGGGGGGAGCTTATTTTGTTTTGTTTTGTTTTGTGCGTTGTTTAGTTTAGTTTTTAGTCTGTTGTGTTATTTTCTGTGTTGTTTAGTGTAACTGTTAAGCCATCATTCTTTTCTGTTGTTGCTTTGTCTTTGCTCGTGAAAAGGAAATTGAATTCAACTGTGTGCTTGGTTCAATTGTTTTAGAGTTTAATCTAAAATTTTTGTGAGAAATTTGTAATATGTTTTGAAAATGCAACATTTTGGATTTTATTATATGAGTTTGACTAGGGTTGGTGGAATGACAATTTGACTTTGATAGAACTTGCATTATTTGGCCTTTGAGGCGAAATCCTTGATGACATGTGTTTAGAAAAGTGATTTAGGCAATTTTATTGGATCGATTGTGCCTTTCAAGCCAACCTTGATTTAATTATCCTTCATTACCCTTTTTGAGCCTTAAACTTGGTTTTTGTTCTTGATTATACCATTTGAGCCTAAAATTCCTAACTTCATTATTTTTGTTTTCCTTTTCCTTTGTTATCATAAGCATATAATTTGTGGGAAAGAAGAATGAAAAATAGTAAGGAATTGGTATGATTGGAATGTAGTATGATTGTACAAAAAGAAGAGAGAGAGAAGTCTTTGAGAAAAAAAAAATCACTTTGTCACACTCCTCGATTATATAGATATAGCAAATCTTAAGTTTGGGGGAGTGTGATTCAAAAAAAATAAAAATAAAATAATAATAATAAATAAATAAATAAAAAAGAAGAAAATGATGAAAAGTGTTGTACTCTCTCTCTCTAATTGTATAAAAAGGTAATTTTTGGTGTGGTGAAGAGAAATTTGGTTGGTTTCAAGGTTTTTATGCTTATGGTAATGATTGAGCCTAAATGACAATTTTATCTACCCTTGCCTGAGCCTAACGCTATAACCTGTGAAAGTCCTTTTGATTTCGAAACACGTGTTGTTGACATTAGTGGAGAAGGTCAAGTAATGCAAGCATATTGTAGAGTTGGTTTGTGGAATTGTCTGGAATGAGTTGAGCATATATGATAGAATCCGAGTGTTGTAGTCATTTTCGTGATATATTATTGATTTCCCTAATTGAACTGTACAAATTGGACTTTAAGGCAATTGATCTGAAATTCTGGTTATATATATTGCAATTGAGATTTCATGAGTTTTGGCAAAGCAGTGTAGATGATAATGATGGTTTAGCTTGTTCGTTTTATGTTTGTTTCTTTTTGATAGTTTAACTTGGTCTTTACTCGAGGGCGAGTAAAGGTTAAGTTTGGGGGAGTTTGTTGAGTCTAGTTTTTATCATGTTTTGGTGATGTTTTTAGTAGTCTTTTCTTTCGTTTTTCTTTCATTTAGTGCGGGTTTATGCTTTGTTTGTCTGTCTTTGTGAATATCAGGAAGAATTGAGCATGTGGAAGAAAATGCCAAAGAAAGGGAAGAAATAACCAAGTTTTTCATCATATTTTGATAAAGAATGGTTCTCAACACAATTTGGAAGTGTTGGTGAAATTTTGGGATGAAAACTTGAAGAATTGAGAAATCCCTTAAGAGCCACGGCATGAGCAAAGTGGAGCCGCGGCTAGGGGGGAAACAGAAGCATTGTTTTTTAAGGAAGTCCTCGGGCCGCGGCATGGCTATAGAGAGCCGCGGCATAGATGGGCATTTTGCCCAGAACTCGTCAATGCGGGCCGCGGCATGGCTTCAGAGGGCCACGGCATGGAAAGGGCTTTTTGCCCAGGAATTTGGACACGGGCCGCGGCATAGTGTATGTAGAGCCGCGGCCCGCCTCTTTAAAATTTGAAATTTTAGGTTTTAACTTGGCGAAAAAGAAGAGAGAAGGACGTACAGAGACAGAGGATATTCTTGGTTTTGGAGGCTGAAGTTTAGAGTATTTTTACAAGTTTTTCTTCTTCTTCCTGATGCTATCTTTAATTTTTGTTGTGATTAGCATTATGATTATGAACTAATTTTCTGTTTAGGATGTTTAATTGAATCACTTGAATCCCTGTTATGAACTAATGCAATTTTTAATATTCTTCTTCTTCAATCTTCTTCAATTCCATA
This sequence comes from Humulus lupulus, assembly GCF_963169125.1. NCBI lineage: Eukaryota > Viridiplantae > Streptophyta > Magnoliopsida > Rosales > Cannabaceae > Humulus > Humulus lupulus. Next base: position 282,020,099 of record NC_084794.1, on the reverse strand, counting down.
TAATCTGTTCTTATAGATTGATTATTGATTGGCCATCTTTAGTCATTTACATATGTTTTTAAGTCAAAATCTGAGAAGTGAGATTTAATTCTGCTGTGGTTATATTGGACATAATTCTAATTTAGAACGAAAGTATCTGAATTAATTGTGTAACTGTTATTAAGTTGTGAGATTAATGCTATCTGTGTGGTTCAATTTACCATAGAAATATAGGAAATTGTCACCTAGGTTGAGTTTATAATTCATAGTATGTTTATAGGCTGCTATATCAACTTGTTAATTGAATTAGGTCAAAAGAAGAAGAATTCACACTTTGCATTAGAGAATAATAGGGAGGATAGTTGATGAGATTAAATATCCTAATTGTTTCTCAGTGATTAACTTAAAAGTTTTTCTATTAGTTGTTATTCAATTCAATTTTTAATTATTGTTTCTGCAATTTATCGTTTCTTTTGGTGTATTTACAAAAATCAAGAATTTCAATTCATCAAATAGAACAAGAAATTAATTGATTGGTAATTGATAAATCAGTCCTTGAGGACGATACTTGGTTTTACCATTTTATTACGAGTTTACGACTGTGTGCACTTGCATAGCTATAAATTTCGCAACACCATCCAATAACGGTCCTAACCACCTTCCCACTCAAAACAATCCTCCATAAACCGGAACTATCAGGTAGACTTACCAAGTGGGCGGTAGAGCTCAGCGAGTACAAAGTAACATACAAGCCACAAACTTCCCTCAAATCTCAGGTATTAGCTGACTTCATTGCAAATTTTACACCTAACATGCATGTGCAGGTAGAAAAAGAACTTTGCTGTTTGACCGAGGGACAGTCAGCCAGAATCTGGAAGTTGCAAGTAGATGGCTCAAGTAACACTAAAGGAAGTGGACTTGGACTCGTCCTGACTTCACCCCAAGGTGACGTAATCGAACAAGTAGTTTGATGCGGGTTCAAAGCTACCAACAATGAAGCCGAATACGAAGCAATGATAGCTGGACTCCGACTAGCCAAAGACATGGGAGTAAAAAAGATTGTGGTCTTCAGTGATTCTCAGTTGGTAGTCAACCAAATGCAAGGTAGCTATCAGGCCCGGGATAACAAGATGACAACCTACCTCAACAAGACTAAAGACTTGCAGTCGGTCTTTGACGAGTTCACTATCAACCAAGTACCAAGAGGGGAGAACAACCATGCAGATGCATTAGCAAACCTTGGATCCTCCATCCAGACAATCGACCCCAAGACAATACTTGTAGTATATCTCCAATGGCCAGCTCTCTGGAAAGATGAAGAAGAGCAAGTTAGTGACATCTCCAACAACTGAACATGGATGACTCCAATAGTCGAGTACTTGGAGCAAGACATACTTCCCGAAGATAAGAACGAAGCACGTCGGGTCAAGGGTCAATTAGCCCGCTTCACTATTATACGAGGTAAACTCTATAAACGTTCCTTTTCTGGTCCATATTTGAAATGCATTAACCCTGCAGAGGTCAAATACGTACTGGCTGAGTTGCATGAAGGAGAGTGCAGCAACCACTCTGGAGGACGAAGCTTGGCGCACCGTACCCTAACACAAGGCTACTACTGGCCAACTACGCGAGCCTACTCCTCTAACTATGCAAGACAATGCGACAAATGCCAACAGTTCGCTCAAATATCCCACCAACCTCCGGAGTGTCTCATCTCAATCACATCCCCTTGCCCATTCATGAAATGGGGGATGGACATAGTAGGAAAGCTTCCAACCGCACCAAGACAGAAGGTGTACATGCTTGCAGTAACCGACTACTTCAGCAAGTGGATCGAAGCAAACTCGTTCCACCAAGTTAGAGACAAAAAAGTAAAGGGCTTCATTTGGAAGAATGTAATCTGCAGGTATGGAGAATCGAAAGAGATCGTAACGGACAATGGCTCTTAATTCATCAGTTTCGACTTCCAAGACTTCTGCAGATTTTGGAATATCAAGCTCAACTTCTCCACGCCAAGGTATCCCCAAGCAAATGGACAAGCAGAGTCATCCAACAAGACTATCATGAACAACATCAAGAAGTGCCTTGAAAAATCTAGGGAAGATGGGCTGACGAGTTACCAGGAGTCCTTCAGTCCTACCGAACCACAACCAGGACTTCGACGGGAGAAACACCTTTCTCATTAGCTTACGGGATGGAGGCAGTCATCCCTACCGAGAGTGAAGTTTCGACAGCCAGATATGAGTTGACGATAGACAAAGTAAATTGGGAAAACATGTGCCATGAACTCGACACCATCGATGTTGATCCCAAAAGAGGGTGTTTTAAAATTTAAACTCGCAAGTGCATGAATCGTTTCGGAATATAATGTTCATGTAAGTACGAGGTCGAACCCATGGGAGTTGACTAACATCAAAAGAAACTATTTCAAACAAAGCAAGAATATTCTAACCTAGTTCCAAATATTTGATGAGATTTTGTTTTAGAAAAATAAAAGACAAGTAATAAAAAGATTAATGATTAAATAGAAAAATGGTTTTCAAATGAGATAAGTAAAATAAGATTATTAAGATGTTAGAATCCACAAAATGCAAGTTCAATAGTATTTATAAGTATATTGATTCCCAAGTTTAGATATAGTTGAAATAAATCACACTATACTTTTTTTTTCAAAATATATTTTCTTATTCAAGCACAAGTTACTTTAAAAAAGGTAGGATTTTTCTTCACTTATAAAATATATAATTTCTAAGCATTAGTTGTGTTACAACCTAATAAAACTACAAAAAATCAAAGAGATTATGTTTAGGCAAAATATGATACTTATGCTCTAAGAATTAGATGTGAACAATTTAATGAAAAACATTTAATCAAAGAATATCATATTTTTGCATAATGAAGAACTAAGTGTAATATGCTTTAACAATCAATAATAGATGAAAAATGCATATCTTTGATAGAAAAATCCATAAACAATGTTGTACAAATGGGAAATCAACATACAACAAAAAATACTATCTAGTTACATTTTGCTTCATCATCATCTTAATAACCTTTGAAAAAGATTAGAAGCTCATAACTAGATAAAAATTACAAAATAACGTACTTGACATGCTCTTCAAAAGATGAAAATGGTAGATAGAAAATAGTGAAAAGAAGAGAGAAAAATATGTGTAGAGATGTTGAAAAGATGAAGAAGAAGAGCTTCCCAAATGGTCTTACAAGACTCTATTTATAGGCAAAATGTGGAGATTAAATTAATCAAATTAAAATAAATAAATTGATTAATTTAATTGTGTTGGGAAGTGGTAGAATAAATAGAGTAAGTGTAAGAGTATTGGAAAGATGGAATGTTTGGTTGGGTAAAAGATTAGTGAAAAGCTAAGGTAAAAAAATAAATTAGGAATGTTTATTTAGGTAAGAAAAATAGGGAAGAGTGAATTGATATTTGAGTGAAAAATATTGGGAATAAAAATGTGAGTTTTGGTCTTATTTTTATGGCTGTGGCAGAGTTGACTTGGGCTGTTTGGGCTATGGTGGAATTGGGTAGCAGCTGAATGGAGTGGCCCTTCGGGTGGCAGCTGGTAGTATTGGGCTTAATTGTGTTGGCAGCTGGAACTTGGGCCGGCCCAGGCGTGAAGGAGCTGCATGCATTTGACGTGAGGTGGCTGCTGAGATCTAAGTTGATGCATCTATGAGATAAGGAGGCATGATGATATATGCTGGCTGAAGTGAGGCGTGATGATATATGCTGGCTGAAGTGAGGCGTGATGATATATGCTGGGGAAAGGACTTGGGCTTCGGTGGAGTGTTGAGGTGGTACCAGGTGGGCCTAGGAGTGCTGGGCCGAAATGGGCAAGAGGAGCTTTGGAGCGAATTGGGCCTTGGGCCTGGCTGGAGGATTGGTGGCATTGGTCATTTGCCACTTTTCTTCCTTTCTTTCTTGAAAATGCCACACTTTTCTTCATTCTTTTTCTTACTTTTCAAAGTCCAAAATTGCAATAACTTCCCTACCAAATAAATTATAAACTAAATTAAAATTTAATATTTTCATTAATAAAATATATCATATAACTCCAATGAAAATATTAATTAAAATTTAATTTACATAACATTTATTTTCAATAAAATCATATTTTTAGCATTCAACTAACAACACTAATTTCAACTAATTAAATTACAACATAAAACAATAAAATATCTATAAAAACATATAAAAATCTAGAAAATTACAATAAGACTAATAAATGCCAAATTACTTAAAAACTTAATAAATTAATTAAAACTCAAGAATTAAGCAACAATTAGCACATAAAAAGTGGTAAAATAACTCTATTTTGTAGAGTTATCAATCAACGAAAGAAGGGACAAAGCACTCTTAAGAATCTCAGCCTATCAACGAAGCATAGCCAGACATTACAACAAGAACATCTGCACTCGGACATTCAAAGTAGGAGATTGGGTACTACGAAGAGTCTTCCAGAACACTAAGGAAGCAGGAGCAGGTAAGCTCGCCCCGACATGGGAAGGTCCCTACCTGATCACAAAGGTAGTCGGACATGGAGCATACAAGCTACAAACTAAAGAGGGACGCGAAATCAACAACAGCTGGAACACTATCCACTTAAAACAGTATCACTTTTAACTCAATCTAGTCTCCTTTCATTTTCTTTCATCAATGATCTCATAAGATCTTCATTCAAGCAACATACTGACACTGTCATGCAGGAAGTGTCAGAACTACATTTGGGCTTGATCCCTGCAAAGGGTATGTAGGCAGCTCCACGGAGCGCAGCCCCCTTTCACAACCATTTTTTTTACATATACTACGAATAGATCAATAACAAATATAAGTATAAATTGACTAAGTAACTTTATACTTAGATTGGGGGGAATAAGATACTAATACTCCATAAGTCATATAGCCAACCAGCATCCGATACAATAACTTATAGAACGATAACATAAGCTACAACCAGTCAGGATACAACAAAAAAAATAGAAAAAGTCCATACAACAACTAAAAATACATAAGATGGGAAAAACTCAGTCATTCCCCAATAGAGAACTTGAACAAAGGAGGAGTCAGTCATCCGCAACTAGGTCATGAGTAGTCATGACGCCAAAAGAAGTGGGTAAATCTTCGGCCCGGGCCATCTCTTCAGCCATCATCTTCTCCAATTCCTCAAAGTCTGCGATGTACTTAAGAACATCCCAGCTATCAGTCTTACCATCCACTGGCCATTATGTCACGACACTAGATCTCATCTTCCAGCCCAATCACTAACATCCAATTCTCCAATGAAGCTACCTCAACTTTCAAAACATTCAACTAGACACATAAGTAAGAACCACCAAGCGACTCATCAATCAATCAGATGAACCATTCATTAAGACACAATTAAGAAAAAAAAACAAGTTATCAACAATTAGTCAGATAGACGAACCTAACATCAAAGATATACCAGGCAAAGATTTCGTATTATTCAGACAGACATACTATTATGCCAATTAAATTACAAAATGACCATTTAGTCAATCAATCAATCTCAAAGGACCCTTAAAGCAAGATATGCCTATTGAATAGATTAAAGACTCTACTAGTCAGTTAGACAGACCATTCAGTTAGAAGAGAGAACTATATGCATCAGACATACATAAATTAGACGTACATACGTGAGGAATACTATCCTAAAGTAACTAAAAAAAAAAAATTACATTTATCACCACTACAAAAAGATCAAACACAAACTCCTCGATTGGCCATATAAGGCCATGAATGCAAGGGTGAAAAAAGAAGTGGTCAACCATCAAGAGGCCCTACCAAAAGGTACTCAACTTTCCCTAGGAAACACCTAAAGTTTCAAAGACAGATGAAGTTCACGAGAAGTAGGCCACTCAGCCATCTCAGAGGAGCACTCGGCCCACTCGACCATCTCCCCCAGGCACACAGCCTCATCAACAGGCCACTCGGCCCAAGCACACGAGTCACTCGGCCACCCCGGCGGAGCACTCGGCCATCCCGGAGGAGCACTCGGACATCTCCCCCGGGCACACAGCTTCATCGGCAGGCCACTCGGCCCAAGCACACGAGTCACTCAGCCGCCCCGGAGGAGCACTCGGCCATCTCCCCTGGGCACACAGCCTCATCGGCAAGCCACTTGGCCCAAGCACACGAGTCACTCAGCCACCCCGGCGGAGCACTTGGTCATCCCGGAGGAGCACTCGACCCACTCGGCCACCCCGGCGGAGCACTCGGTCATCCCGGAGGAGCACTCGACCCACTCGGCCACCCCGGCGGAGCACTCGGTCATCCCGGCGGAGCACTCGACCATCTTGGAGGAGCACTTGGCCCACTCGGCCATATCTCCCGGCCACCAAGCCACTCAGCCACCAACCCACTCGGTCACTATGGCCACTCGGTCGCCAAGCCACTCGGCCACCAGGCTACTTGGCCACTCTGACATTCGTCCCGCTTGGACAGGTAATCTTAAAGGTCCCGTGATTCCTAGAATTTGATATTATAAACTCTCTAGCTAGAATGAATTCTAACTAGAGAGTGATGGACAAACTGTAGTGGACAAAATTTTTCTACAAATTAAAGCCCAATCAGCCTGACTAATTCACAAGGCCCAAACCAATGCAAATGGGCTCACACATATCGGATAAACTATCCAACGAGCCAGCTGGTACCCAGACCCGAGTCCGGATGCATTTAGTCAGCCAGGGACATTGAAGCAGTCAAAGTATATGTTCTTTTTCCCATAAAGATCGAAGAAGAACCACTAAGAACGGGTCAGACGGGGAAATAGGAAGGAGGATAATGGAACGAACATAAGGACAATAAATAAGACTCTCAACGGTTAAGAATAGGACATCTAAGAATCACTTGATTCTATTTACTCTCTAATTGAAACGAAGGCTACTCTCTTTCTCAGCGATCTAGTCAAGCAAGACGAGTCGGTTAGTCTGATCTGACTGGACTTGACCCAGTCGTTCAATCCCTCCGTCGTCGCCACTGTCACTCTGACCATTCTACTACTCATCCATCATCACTATTTCGTTATTTACATCATAGTTTTATTATTTTCGATTAGCTCTCATTACAACCCGACTAACTTGACCGTCGGAGTCCCTTTGGCTGACACCCCACCGGTGCTCCCAATTGAACTCTCGTCTCTCTCTTTCTTTGTTCTTGACAGGTTGCTGGTGCCCATCTAATTAATTGTAGGAAATCACATCTACATATATATATATATCATGTAGCCATGTAAATATATATCTATGTCAATGTTGTGTTTATATGTCATATATGTAGAGATTATTGATATAAATATTTATATATAGTATAAAACTATAATTCATTTTATTATATATATAATTTAAAAAAATAGTGATTTAGTTTTTATTAAAATTATAGTCAATGTTTATAACTTTAAAACTAAGCACGTTACTTCTACCTAGTATATATACATATATATATATATATTGGTGTTAATTATAAAGATAAAAACGATCAATAATATATGCTCACAATATTTATATATTTATTTTAAAATTTTTTTAAAATGGTTTCACAATATTTATTAGGAGGTAAAAAAAATCAACTAAATCGTTTTGTGTTAATTACAAGTTATTATTTCATGCCTAAAATGCAATAGTAGTGGCGTAAAAGTCAATTCAATTAGAGTGAAAGTGCATACATTCATGATCGATAATAACATAGCAATAGCCAATAATTACTATTAATGCTATGAAAACATATTACTAATGCTATGAAAACATTGCAATAGCTAAAGTAAAGCACATATACTAGCACTTAGTTTTTTGGGTTAAATAAAAATATATTATTACTATTTGTATATAATATATGCAATTCTAGTTGGTTTAGTTGTCTTTAAGCTTGTGTTTGGTAGAGGGGAAAAGTGGAAGGAAAAAAAAGTGAAGAAAAAGAAGAAAAAAAATGTATGTTTGGTAAGAGCATTCCCAATGGGTGCTATACTCTATTTTTTAAAATACATCATCAAAACACACATTTTTCTATTTTACCTCTAAGTTTTACATTATACTATACACCAACTTCTTAATTTTTTTCTCTATATCATTTAAATATTATATTTTCAAACATTTTTTATTCATTTCAAATATTTTCTAACTATTAAGCTATATATTTTGCAATATTAATCTATATTTTTTTTATTCTAATTATTAATATTATAAAATATATGAATAACTTACAAATATGTCATATTTTATATTAAGTATACGTAATGTTGTGCTAAAATAAAAATAAAATATATTAAAAGATTAAATATAATAATATTATAAAATATAAATAAAACTCTTTTAATAAGTATATAAATATATATAATATAAATAGAAAGAAAAAAAAAAGAAAAAGGACGATGAAATCTATAAATATATAAGTTTTATTTATGTTTATATATATATATATATAAAAAGAAAGAAAGAGATAATAATATAATATATTTTCATAATGAATAATATAACATAAATCTAGCTAAACACTATAGACAAAGGTAAAAAAATTTAAAGGATAAAGCATCTATTGTATGACTTTTTTGGTACTTCTTAGTTATAATTTAGCTATATAGTAAATATAGCTACTCCATTGGAAGTGCTCTAAGAGAGTGGAAAGGAAAAGACGTGGAAAAACAATGAGGTGGGTCCCACCAAATATCTTTCTCTCCAAATTGGGAGGAAAAGTGAGTGATTTTTTTTTCACATTGATAAGAGTAAATTACTTATTCATCCCTACTTTTTAATTTTAAAATACAATTTTATAGGAAATTTGTTTTACACCCATATTATACAAACATACTCCATTTTAATTAGGATTTATACATTTTTGTACTCAATATTTTTCCTATTACCTGTTTAGATCCCAGATTTTGACAAATTACTGTCTGGAGCCTGTGTTTTGTAAAATAGTTCAAATAGGTCCTTAAACTCGATTTTGGTCAAAGTTTTTTGAACTAAAATCACAAATAATTTACTATCTAGCAATTCAGAACAAAATCACAATCATTCTGCCTAATAACTGTGTTGTCATATTCAATTTTTTTCTTCATCAAAATTAGGTTTAGGGTCTATTTGACCCTTAAACCCGATTTTTGTCAATTTTTTTAAACTAAAATCACAAATAATTCACAAAACTAACAATTCAAAACAAAAATATAATTATTCTTCCTAATAAATGTATTGTCATATTCAATTTTTTTTTCATAAAAATTAGATTTAGGGGCTATTTGCACAATTTTACAAAACACAGGGTCCAAAAAATAAATTGTCAAAACAAAAAGTCCAAACAGGTAATAAAACAAAATATATGTTCAAAAAAGGTATAAACCATTTTAATTATATGTTAAAATTACCCATAACAACAAGTCCCTCAAAAATTAACTAAAATAATAATAACTCAAAACAAAGTATGAATTGCATGTGTCTGAAGTTGTGTGATCCAAGTAAAGGGGCCCACAAAGCTTTTGAATTGAATTATTTTCTCCAATGCCCACCTAGTTTGATTTGTTACACTTAAATGCCTATGTAAAATTTCTGGCAACAAAAATACCTGTCATCACTGATTTGGTGCACCGTAGACCCTAGGCGTTAAGTCTAATTAATACCTATGTGGCAGCCACATGCTCGCACCTGATTGGCCCAAATATTTAATTTATTAAATATTTAAAAATTTTATTTTATAAAATTTAAATAATTTAAAATTAATTAAAAAAATTTAAATTATCTTTCAGAAAATCCAATTTTTAAAACTTATTAACCAACTAATATTTATTTAAATTTAAAACGTATTAAACAACTCATCTCAACTTACATTTTGTTTTAACTTATTAAAACTGATGAACACAAACAAATTCGAAGAACAAAAACCAAAGTGCATGTTCATGGACGAAATCGACGACGGAAAGTTGCACGAAATCGAATGCGGTGGCTTGAACGAGATCAATGGTAGGGGCTAACTAGTGACGCTCGATGGTGGCTAGGGACGCAATAAGGTGGCCTGGGACGAATGGACGAAGTTGGGAACGATGACTATTTGGGACAGACAAAGTTGATTTAGGTCTCAACAGATTCTGATGGATTTGGATATATGGGATTAGGGGAAGAATAAGGGGGAGCAAGAAGAAAATGGAAGGAGGGTTGGTATTCAACATTAGGGGAAGAAGAAGAAGAAGGACATGAGGAAGAAGAAGAAGGATGTAAGGGAGAAGAAGAAAGGAAAAAAATATATTTTTAAAAATATTTTGTTTATATTTTATTTTAGGGAGCCTATGTGGTACATCACACGAATATGATGTATTGGTACATCACACGAAAATGATATACTGGTACCCTGGTATTTTTTTTTCATGACAGTATGCATTGTAGTGATAGCGAACCTCCCACAAATTTTTATTATATTTTGAATAATTTATAGTACAAAAAATAGGATTCAAACAACTTGTTGCACTAGTGCTTGTTTTTTTATACGCGTGTAAAATCAGTTGTTTTGAACCCTATTTTTGGCACTATAAATAATTCAAAATTTCTCAAAAACTTGCAGGATGTTTGCTATAACTACATTGAACACTGTCAAAAAAAAAACCAGGGTTAAGACGACTCCACATGTATGAAAAATGGTGTTTGATGTACCAGCATAACATTTTTGCGTGAAGTACCACATACACCCCCTTCATTTTATCTATTTTTTCATATTTAAAAAACTAAAAATGATTTGGTCAATAAGTAGTAGCAGCAGTAATAGCAGTAGTAGCAGTAGCAGTAGCAGTAGCAGTAGTAGTAGCAGCAATAGTAACAGGAGCAGCAGTAGTAGCAGTAGTAGCAGCAGTAGTAGTAGCAGTAGCAGTAGCAGTAGCAGTAGCAGTAGCAGTAGAAGTAGCAGTAGTAGTAGCAGTAGCAGTAGTAGCAGTAGCAGTAGTAGCAGTAGTAGCAGTAGCAGTAGCAGTAGTAGAAGTAGCAGTAGTAGCAGTAGTAGCAGTAGCAGTAGTAGTAGCAGTAGCAGTAGTAGAAGTAGCAGTAGTAGCAGTAACAGTAGTGATGGACCCAAAACGGGTATGTTTAAAAATTTATAAATCGCAAGCGCACGAATCGTTCATATAGAATAGTGATCGTGTAAGCAAGGATGTCGAACCCAAATGAGTTGTCTAAAATCGAAAAGAAAACTATTTAAAACCAAAATTAATAAATTCTAACCTAGTTCCAAAGATTGATGGGATTTTTGTATAATAAAAATAAAATAAAAGATAATAATAAAGAAATTAAAGACAATATATAAAAATAAATTAAAAATAGAAATCAAGATAGTAAAAGAAAGATTATTAAGATAATAGAATCCACAAAATATAAGTTCAATAATATTTATAAGTACATTGATTCCCAAATTTTAGTGATAGTTAAAATAAATCAAATTATCATTTTCCAAATAGATGTATAGTTTTAAGCACAAATTACTTATAAAAAGATATGATTTTTCTTCACTTTTCAAAATTATAATTTCAAAGCATTTAGTGTAAATCAATCTAATGAAATAATAAATAAATCAATGAACATTATTTATAAGGCAAAACATAATATTTTTGTTCTAAGCATGGATGTGTACAATTTAATGACACATCTTACACAAAGAATATTATGTATTTGCACTAATGAAGAGCAAAGTTTAAATATGTGCTAACAATCCAAAATACATGATATTTAAGATGAAAGAAGATATTTGAAGAAGAAAATTCCATAAACTTTGTTGCACAAAATGGGAAATCAACATACAAAATAAATAGTATCTAGTTACATATTGTTTCATCATCACCTTAATAATCTTAAAAAGATTAGAAACACATAACTAGATTAGCAAATACAAACTAAAAATTACAAACATAAATAGGAAAATTTGGAGGATGAACCCCCAAAATTTTCCTCTAAAAATACATAGAAAATAACCAAAAAGAAGAAGAAGATGAAGAGAATAGAGATGTTTTGAAATGTGTAGAATTTTTGGTATGGTAACCTCCTCCTCTAAAATGGACACCCAAACTCCCTTATTTATAGCAAAAAAATGAGTATTAAAATAATCAATTTAAATGAATTAAATTGATTAAATTAATTAAATTAATGATAATATGGCAAATAGGGGTAAATTATAGGGTGTAATGATGATGTTTTAGGGTAAAATGTGTAGAAAAATTTGGGTAAAAAGTGGTATTTTTGGACACAAGGACAAAGAGACATTGTTGGGCTCAAGAAAATTGGGCATGCATGGGTTTGGTGGCTGTTGGCAGGTGGGGAAGAAGCAGGCTGCTGGGTGACTTCGGGCCCAAAGGAGATGAAGGGGCTGGCATTGGGCCTGGGGCGTTGGGCCTTGGGAGTTTGAGGAAGTGTGGCTGCATGTGATGGTGAGCTTCAGGAGGCATATGTGGACTACTGGTGAGGTGGAGATGAAGGAAGGAGCTGCTGAACGTGGCATGATGGCTGGAGCATCAAATGGCTTCGTGGGCCTGGAGACTTGGGCCTTGGCTGAAATTGTTTCAAAAATGCCATTTTCTACTTCTTTTTCAGCTTTTTATCATTTTTTCCAAACATAAAAATACAATAAAATCCCTACAAAGTAAACATAAAATAAATCATAATAAAATATTTTCAACTATAAAATAAATCAATTTAATTATTTGAAATATTAATTATAATTTAATTTATATTTAACATTTAAATTCAATAATACAACATTTTTTTACCTCAAATTCAACTACAATAATTCAAATAATTAACTACAATATTTTATAACAAAACAACTATAAAAACACACAAAAATCTATAAAATTAAAATAAACCTAATAAATTCAAAATTACTTAAAATCTTAATAAATCAATTAAAAACTCAAGAATTAAGCAACAATTAGCACATAAAAAGTGGTAAAATAACTCTATTTTGTAGAGTAGTAGTAGTAGTAGTAGTAGTAGTAGTAGTAGTAGTAGTAGTAGTAGTAGTAGTAGTAGTTTTTTTAGTTTTCGTGGATATTGGTCAAGGCCAGGATTTAGTTGGAAACTCGTAGAAATAGTTATGGATTTTATAAGTTTAGGGTTTAGTTTAGTGTTTAGTTGGAAACTCGTAGAAATAGTTATGGATTTTATAAGTTTAATCTATGGTTTAGAAATATTAATTTTATCATAATGTTTGATTAATGAATATAGTCCTAGAAATATTATTTATTATAACCTAAGGTTTAGATAGAATAATTAAGAACGTGACACTTGTCACAAACATGTTTATTAAGGATTTAAGTATTTTTGATGAATAGTTTATTTAAAAGAAAGATCTTGAAGCTCTAGAACCTTCTGATTAGTGGTGAAAAATGCATATTTATTAATTTTAATGGTCAAAATAAATTAAGTTTAATTAATATTTTTATGGAATTAATATAACTTACTTTGTAAATGAAAATATTTGATTATGATTAAATTTATTGTTAATTTTTAGGAAATAAATTGTATTTGAACACTAGCAAAAAGAGAAGAGAAAGAATGAGTTAAAACTGAAAAAAAAGAAAGGAAGAAAATTATATTTTGTTGAAGAAATGAAGCTCAGGCCCATTTGGCCCAAGAACCAATTGCCCTTGCCCAGGCCCGCCAGCTTACTCTTCTCCCAGCCGCCAGTTGTCTGCGCCCTACGCGCCACGCGTCCGAGCCAGCCAGCCGCCTGATGCGCTCCTCGTGCGCCACCTGTCAGCTGCCCAGCTACCCTTCAGCCTCTCACGCCCATGCTGAAGCTTCCCGCATCAACTCCCCAGCAGCCAACGCTTCAGCCCGAGGCCTGGCCCAATTCGAAGGCCTAATCATCCAGCGGCCCAGCTCTTTTCTCTTCAGCCAGCTCCTCCAGCGTAGACCAATGCAAGCCCAACTCCAGCCCAGTCTGAAGCAAGCCCAATGCCAGCAGCCCTCTCCCTTCAGCTCCCCTGTTGACGTGGCGTGCCCTCATTGGCTCGACTGGGTCAATGGACCAGCTCCCAATCAGTCTCCTTTGGCCCAACCTTTCATGCACCTTGGCCCATGCACATTGCCATTTTGAGTTTTAAAGCTCATCTTTTTTGGTGTTTTTGAAAAAGAGCATTTTGACCATACACCAAAATAACTAGGTTAATATTTATAATAAGGTTTGATTTTTCAAAATCATATTTTATTATTAATATTTCAGATTTATTTTGTAAACCCCAAATTGTTGTTTAATTTCTATTTAGTCCCTTTCTCCCTCTATAAAGAGGGACTCTCATTTCACATTTTGTATGTAATTTTTAGGTAGCAAAACTATACCAAATTTTAGTCTCATTTCTCATATTTTGTCTCTAGAATTTCATGAGAATGTCTAGCATAATAGGCTAACCTTCTTAGGAAGGTTAGGATGATCCTATATGCACTATGACTTTGTTTAGTATTTTTGATTCACCATGTGCTTAAAGTTTATATATTTGAGTGATTTATTTTCTTTCATATCTATTTCTTCATCTTGTTATCTATATTTATGTTTACTAATAGTATATAGATTTTGTCAAGCACTTTCTATGTATTATCAAATTAGTGAAAATAATATAGATAATATCCTTGTCATTTTCTCCATCTCATTCATATATATTTACTTTTGCTAAATCTATATAGAATTAGTCATGCTCTTTCTATGTATTTTATAAATAGTAAAAGTAATATTTGTGTTAGGTTTTATGTCCAATCTTTTATTACATTATTGCCAATGGTATAATGTCATTTTTAGATTTCTCATAAGATTTATCTCATCTTTTCATGGTAAAGAATAATAATCACTTGAATACATTTTTGTAAAACATATTTGTGCTTCAATGTTAAATCTTCCAAATGAATAGTCGGAATGTGAACTTCTCATTTGTGTAATATTTATGAATCAAAGATCCAAATAAATAAGTATGCATATTGGTGAATCTTGATCCTTCCTACTTGTTACCTATTGTTACATCACACTTTAGTCTATCTTTATTTCTAATCTATAAATCTCAAAAACAACAAAAATATCACTTGTTCTATTTTCCTCATATTATTTATCTCTTAACTTTATTTATTGATTAACTTTATTTCTTTTCCTCCTTGTGGAATCGACCGCCCGATCTATACTACAATCACAGCGTAGTGGATGCACGTTTTGGGCGTTAAACACCTTCCATTATTTGTTAGGATCATGCTTTACTCAATCAAAGTAGTTTTAATCAATTTCAAATTATCCTGAAATGTGCAAAAACATGTTTGAAATATCAGCGTATGCCGATATATCGCAGCTATAAGGGTTGATATATCGCCTATAATTGATACAGAAAATACGTCGACTTCTCACGAACGAAACCACGAACCCTCGGAATCATGGTAGGGGCGATATATCGCCTACCCTAGGCGATATATTGACTCCAGTGTCCATATTTGAGTTTTCGTAAAATTCTGAACTAGAAATAACCTTCACAACCTTGACTTGTTCCTGAACGTTTTTTATCGAGTTTTGGACATCTGTTGAATGGATAATTCAAATTTATTCATTGAAATGGGACTTGGTTTCACTCCTTGAACTCTATAAATAGGACCCTTCACTCAGCCATTTTATTCATCAGTCAAGCTCAATTCAGAGCCTCCAAGCTGCTAAGTTCATTCTAGAGGGAAACACTAGGGTTTTGGGGTTAAAGCTTTCAAATCTAAAGCTTTTATAAACACTTGGGAAGTAAGATTTTGTGTGATTTCGGTGTAGATCGAGGTTTTAAGCTATCCAAGGTATTCATTATATTCAAGTTTAGTTCATTATAGTTTCTATTATTCTTTCATTTTCTTCAAATTCTAACTTGTGATGGTGACTTTTGGTTAGGTGTTCAATTTCTTTGAAACATAAAGTTTTTGATAAGTTCTTATCCCGATGGTTTAGATCTTCTCTTCATCTTATTTTTCTTTAGGAAACTTATGGTTTCTTATGTTTGGCTTTAGGAGTTTCCAATCTCGCTCTTGTCTCCAATATTTCGGTTTTTGGTAAGAAAAATTAGGTAGTTTAGTATTATGACTTAGTTTATGTAGTTTATGATATAATTTATGTTTGTATGACCTAATATTTCAGGTACAATAAAGGGGTAAGTGTGTCTGGACCTAAGGTGTCCAATGATGTATGACGGACTATGTCTGGTAGGCTCGGTTGCCAAAACTTTATGACGGACCTAAGTGATGTTCGGGGTTTAATTGCCACCCCCTGTATAAGCACTTATCTTTTTATTATATCTGACTTGTTATTATGACCCATATTTATGAATATGATTTATGACCTATGATCTATAGTTATGACTTATGACTTATGATCTATGATTTATGATTATGATTTATGACTATGATATGATTTAGGTTATCATATAACCTAGGGTTTATTGTTGTATGATTAGTATAAATAAGTTTTGGTATGACTTTGGTGAGATTTATGATATGTTTGATTATATGATTATATGACTAACTTTTGTTTGTATTTTCCTTACTGGGCTTAGAAGCTCACCCCTTATGATGTTGTTATTTCAGGAAATTAAGGATAGAAAGACCGGTGGCGAGTAGGGATCTAAGAGCTTTGTGATGTACTCGTGGGGACCATATAGTCGATGAAAATCAAGCGGGCCTATTTTTTATAAAAGCATGTTATTTTAAAGTTTTACTTAAATGTTGCTCATTTTTGTGTTAAAGACAATTATTTTATTTTTTTAAAACCATGGATTTATGTATTTATTTTCAAGTTTTTATTCAATAAAAGAGCAATATTTATGAATTATGATCCAACGTTGTGTTCTCGACAATCTATGAGAAATTAGGGCGTTACATGATTAGACTTATTGTTCATGGACCTAAAGATACATTAAATGAGTAACGACTACCAATTTTTTTTCATAAACATGTAAGCGTAACAAATCAAACTATATAGGTATTTATGCCGCAAATTTTCCTAATATTTATATGTATTTTAGAAAAACAAATATATGGTGATGACAACATTGTGCTACAGTATAATTTAATTTGAACATTACATGTATAAATATAGTATAGGTTCTTTTCTATTTTGGGCTTATAGATAAGTTATAACTCTAATTTTTTATATGATGATGTGTATTGTTGTTATTTAGACATTCTGCAAAGAAAATTCTAGATAATTTAGGACGCCAAAAACAAAGTTTCAAACAACATATTTCACGCGCACATAAAAAAACAGATGTTATGCAACATACTATTTGAATCCGGATTTCGACACCTTAAATTCTTCATAATTTCTTGAAAATTTGCAGAATATCATAAATAATTATAATGTACAACGTCATATAAAAAATAATAAAAGAACCTATCGATAGATCTTTTTTAGAATACCTACCACAATCACTCCCTATATGTATTGTCACTTTTCTCATAATAATATTATGGGGTAAATAGCACTTAGGGTCTCCAAGCTTTACCACTTGTATCACTTAGGTTCTCAACTTTTTTTTTTTTTAGCAATTAGATCCTCAACCTTTACTTTTAGGCTCACATAGGTCCCCAATGGTTTATTAAATAAATTATAATTTATAAGGGTAAAATAGGATTTCAACCAAAAAAGAAAAACATAACACCCATTTTTTTCCCTCTTTAAACCCTTCTTACTTAATTAATTATTAGCAAATATATTATTTTGGTAATTGAATTAAATATTCTCTTGAAATATTAATAATAATAAAAAAATTTACAAACTTTAAATTTTAGACGCATAAAATTTATTAAGGGTGCTTCTATTTATAACATAATTTTTTTCTCACTACACACATTTCTACTTAAACTCCTCATAAATTGTTAAAAATTCTTTCCACACATAAAAAAAAAAGTGTGTAGTGCGAAAAAAATGACGAGTTTAATAGAAATGTGTAGTGATAAAAAAAATGATGAGTTTAATATAAATGTGTATAGTGAGAAAAAAATGATGTTATAGATAGAAGCACCATTAATAAATTTAATGCTTTTAAAATTTAAAGTATGAATTTTTTATTAAAAATAATAAACTAATTAATATATAAGTGATATTGGATATTTTATAGGGATAATAGAAAATAAATTTTTAATATTTAATAAGAATATTTAGGCCAATTTACTAAAATAATATATTTGGTAATAATTAATTAGTTTGGTTAAAAAGAAAAAACAAATGAGTGCTACATTAGAGATCTATGTGAGCCAAAATATAAATGTTAGAATCTAATTGCTACAAAAAAAAAGTTGGGAACCTATGTGATACAAGTGATTAAACTTGGGACCCAAATACGATTTACCCTAATATCATGTTGTTGTTTACGTGAGAATTTAGGTACGCCTATTTTTTTTTTTTGGTATATAACATTTTAGGACAATTCTTCTATAGGGGCTTCACTTTAAGCCCTACCAGTAGGGCTCTCAGTGTTTCTCGACCCGTGAACAGTTTTTGGCGCGACTTTTTTTTATGATCGTGTATATTGTAGCTATTTAGAGCATCCTGCAAATTTTCAGAAAATTTCGAATAGTTTACAGTACCGAAAACTAGGTTCAAACATGTTGTTTTCCACGTGCATAAAAAAAATTAGTCACGCGTGCAACAACATGTTTGAACCTAGTTTTCGGTACTATAAATTATTCAGAATTTTTTGAAAATTTTGCAGGATGCTCTAAATAGCTACAATATACACGGTCATAAAAAAATCGCACTGAAAACTATTCACGGGTTGTAAACACTGAGAGCCCTACCGGTAGGGCTTAAAGTGAAGCCCCTATAGGAGAATTCTCCAAACATTTTATAGTTGCTTTTAAATTTTAAACATGCTTTTAGTTATAATTTATATCATGTCGTTTTAAGAGATATGTTGTTTTTTTTTTATGATCTATTTTATATATAAATATATATATATATTAGTGAATGGCTTGTGCCTAAGCCACGAGCACCCCGTTAACATTGTTATTCTTTCTCTAGTATTTTGCTTCTTGTGAAAAGACTAAAAGTGATTTAAAAATAAAAAAGTAGATAAATAAATTTTTGTTTTGAATTCTTGTAAGTGAAGAAAGTAAATAATAATATAAACAAATAGTTCATAATTAATAATTTTTTTTCTCTTGGGCTTGAAAATTGAATTGACTGTGTTACTTATTGAATTTAAGATATTATTATTATTATTATGTATTTTGCCACTCCTCTGATTTTATGATACACATACAATAACATACATATCCAACAAAAGTAAATAAAATGAATGATCACATTTGCCTTAAAAAAATAATCATAAAATACTATTTCTTCTTTATTATTTTCAAAATAATTCTATAAAGTTGTAATATATTTGTTTATAATTAATATGAAACTAATATTTTTTTTTACAAATAGTATGATTTTAATTAAAATAATCCTAATTAAAATTACGTTTGATGGATATCTTTTTATAATTTTGCTAGATATTGTAATATGATATTTTTAAAAATATAAGATATGATAGTAAATAATTAAATAACATATATCATTTCATAATGTTAATTTAAAAAAAAATTATGACATATAGAGTACAAATTTTATTTATTAAATTTAAAAAGAAAATATTATAAAAATATAATATGATATTTTTTAAAATATATAATATGATATTAACTAATATATATCATATTATAATAATGTTAATATTTATTTAAATGATGAAAATAGAACACATTTTCATTACTTAATTTAAAAAAAATACTATTAAAAAATAAATCTCAATACAAAATAATAGAAGAAAGGGAATAAAAATAATAATGAAAAATAGAAATATTCGAATAAATTTTACTGAGTAATTAATTTAAGAAAAAACCAAAGTATACAATGATAGTATAAAAAATTTACATGATGAATGATGGTTCTCTAGAAGGAACAAAAAAAACTTAGACAAAACAAAAAAAGATAACAAAAAATATAACAAGTAAATAATATTAATAATAAAATATAAGTGTCAAATTTTTATTTATTTAGTAAAAGATAAAATAATGTAATACATAGTGTCTATACGTGTGATAATTTTAGGATTAAAGAAATATAAAAACAAATTGAAAGGAAAAAACAAAATAAGAAAAAAATAAAAAAGAAGGATGACCGTATATGTGATCCACATACCAGCATAGTATGACTCGAGCAACAAGCCTATCAATACGTGTAGCTTTCATATGCATTAAACCACGTTGCCTTCGTATATATTAATATTCAATAAATGATGATAGCATTTTATTATATTACTATATAAATGCAATGGACTTAATACAATATAATCAAACATATTAAATTTATATATATATACTATATTGTATATTATGCATATACAATTACGAATGAACATCATATAATTAGTGTATATTATATATATATATTGTTTAATAGAAAAAACAAATTAAGAAAAAAAGAAAAAAGAAAAATGACCTCGTATACTTAATACAATATAATGTATATTGTGCATATTCAATTACGAATAACATGATATAATCAGTTTATATTATATATATATTATTTAACAAAAAAAACAAATTAAGAAAAAAACAAAAAAGAAGAATGACACAACAATCCAGATCCACGTATATATATATATATATATACTAGTGAATGGCTTGTGCCTAAGGCACAAGCAACCCATTAACATTGTTATTTTTTATCTAGTGTTTTACTTCTTGCCAAAAAATTAAAAGTGATTTAAAAATGAATAAGTGAATAAATATATTTTTATTTTGAATTCTTGTAGGTGAAGAAATTAAATAATAATATAAACAAATAGTTCATAATTAATATTTTTTTCCTCTTGGCTTGAAAATTGAATTAATTGTGTTATTATTATTATTATTATTATTATGTATTTTGTCACTCCTCTAATTCTATGACAATTTTTCTTTGTTTAATAAATTAATATTTTGTGAGAAAATAACATAGTTGTAAACTAATATTTTTCTAAATATTTAATTCAACTATTTACAACATTACAAACAGTTTATTAATTTGGAAGAAATAAAGACGTCATTCTCCCATTAAAAAAAAATGACTACCTTGCAAATCAATAAATTATAGATATAATTATTCTTAAAAACTCCAATATGGTGTGAAGGAAAAATTAAATGAGGATATTCAATAGAAAAGAAAACTAACACACTTATTACATTAAGTAAAAAAAAAAAACTAACTATATATATTGGAAAAACTTCATAATAATATATTGGAAATAAAATACCAAGTAAAATATCAAAAGAAAACTAACACATTTGTCTTAAAAAAATAATCATAAAATACTATTTCTTCTTTATTATTTTTATAGCAATTTATATGATCATGAATGAGATATATATTTATGAAGAAATACGTGAATATGCTTTTACTCATTTATTGTCAGTTTAATATAAAGTGTAGTAGTTTAATTAGTGGATACATATGAATTATTTTGTTAAATTTTATATATATTTTCATATTTATTGTACATAAATAAGTGCAGATAAGACAAAAAGAAAACTTAACATTATGATTTGATAAAATTTGATGTACGAGATCAATGAAATAAGTAAAAGAAAGATAAAAGGCTTCCAGGGTTTAGAGAAAAACAAAAAGAAAAGGACAAAAAAAAGGAGGATTGTAAGCTTATTCACAAATATATATAGTATAGATACATACGACAAAAAAAAAAAAAAAGGATGAGCAAGAGCTTATTCGCGCATATATATATATAGTAGTGTTGACACCGTTTTTCGTCAACAGTGAAAGAAGAGCACGTAAACAATAACTAGTAATGGCCAATAAAAGTATGATAATACAAAACACGATTTTTTACGTGGTTCAGCAGTTAAATCTGCCTAGTCCACGAGTTTTTTTTATTAAGCTCAAGATGATCTCTGAAAATTCTTCAAGGATGAATTCTTCAGAGTTTTCTCTCAAGATTCCGAAATTCCGTCCTTTACAATGGTGCATGACCTCTCTATTTATAGAAAAGATTGCAGAATACTATCCCACATATTTTGGGTAGTTACTCTTTTTGTGCAAATAAATCAAATGGCTTTAAATGCCTGTAATCCGATATAAAAGGAAACGTCCCCTGAAGACCAGTGGGCGTATAACTAATCAAATAATATCCCATGATTTTAGGGGATTTACAGTAATAAATGTAGACCACGCCTCTTATGGACAACACTTGTAGATGTTCAAGATTATTATCATATATCTCCAAGGCCTTATTCTCTCAGGTCTCTCATCAACGTTCGAGCTAATGACATCTCCCGAGGTCACATGGCTTTCGAGATCGTACGTGCGTCAGGCTCGGAACCCCTGATCCGAGGTCATCCCTGAGGGTAGATGCATCTCGGGAGCTCCCCTTTGAGATCGTGTGGATTTCGAGGCTACCATATTCGAAGTCGTCTCAGCTTTGCAGGCTCATTGTCTAGTCTTGAAGCATACTTCAGACTTTACGAGTTCATTCGTTGCGAATCCAGCTTTCGAGGTCACATTTATCATGGCTCGAAATCTGGGTATAACATCTTGCCCCCTCAAAAGTATTTGTTCGAATCCTAAGAGAAGGAAACTTTTGAACAACTTTCTTCGGGAACCGTACCGTCACACACTTGAGAATGGACACACGTCAGTTGGGCATTGCTCATTTATGATACTTGAGTACCTTGGAAACCTGCCCACGATCATTCGTCTGCCGCCTTTTCGGTACCATCGTGTCATCGACCCCTGACCGTTGGATTTCATGAGGATTCTGGCCAATGGCCCAGATTAATCATTCTTATCACTTTTCTCCCTTTATATATTCAAGGTCTTCTTCTTCCTCTTATTTTACACGCATCAGAAACAAAAAAGGGAAGGGACGAAACCAGAGGCCATCCCAGAGAACCTCTTTCTCGTGCATGTTCTCTCAGCCAAAAAAACAAAGGACCTCCAGTTTGTTCGAGTCCGTGAGCTCATATTTGCAGCCTCTCCTTCAGTCAGCAATTTCTCTGCAATCGCCATTATTGTGTAAGTGTCCAATCTTTGTTTTCCCTTATCCCAGTTTTTGTTCATATTGTTCTTGTTATTTCTGTGAATGTACTAGTTTATTTTCTTAGTACAATACATTAGGGAATTTTTGTCCGATAGGCTCTTATGTTTTAAGTTTCCATACTGGTTTTACATCATTGGTTCATACCCAGTTTTGATGTTTGAGCAAGATCTTTGTTTTCTGGGTTTTAAAATTTTAAAAGACATTTCTTGTACACCAAGATATCGGGTATAAAACCTTGGCCTTGACAAATGCACGATACCCAAGGTTACCTTTTCTGGTTATCCGCCACTCTCTTTCCCCTGATTTTTGGGATTCTAAAAAAAAATTGTCTACTCTCCTCCCTTTCTCGTGGAACACACGTTCTGACTCTTTAATAAGGGTCTTAGTATCGAGCTTGTTTTGTTCCTAAACTCCGAGCTCGTCTTATCGAGCTCGTATTCTTGCATGCCTGGCCCTCACCATTTTTTCTTTCTCGCTAGATGTCACAGAATCTGGAAAGACGGTGGGGGTCGTTGCTGGAAATCCCTTACTCGCCAAAAACCCCGAGCCCGGAATCGTTGTTTGCTCGGAATCAACGTCGAATTCGTGAGTACGAACTTGCGCGCGAGCAGGAGGATATTCGAGCTCATTATCGTCGCCAAATAGACGAGGTCATAGAGAAGAAGAGGAGAACTCTTCGGGAGGCCCTTTATCCAGAGTCCAACTCAGGGCCTAGGCCAATCCCCCTCGACCCCGCATTAAAGGTCACCGTCGCGTATAGTCCAGGAGAACTTCAATTTTCATTGATGGGGGAGCCTTCTTCCTCGCAGTCGAGGAAAGAAATCTTCGAGGCCGAGCACTATTGGAGCTCGATTACCTCGACAAGTCAGATAACTGACATTCTGGCCCTCCATGGCCTCAGGTTGTCAAGTTCTTTGAAGTGTCGAGCTCCGGCCGCTCACAAACGAAGCTGTTACGCCCCCGGGATCGTGACAACAGGCTGAGATACGCGGCATGGAGCCAGGAACACATGAAGGCGGGGGCGCTGTTGCCTTTGAAGTCTTTTTTCAAGGACTTCACAGATTTTGTTGGGTTGGCTCCGTTCCAGCTCAACACCAATTCTTACAGGGTTCTGTCTGCCCTGAGGTCGCTATACCACGAGCTGGAGTGGGAAGGGCCTTCACCTCAGGAGATTTTATATCTCTTTTGTCTGAAAAGCAACCCTTCCCGAGCTCGGGGAGGAGATGGCTTTTACTATCTTTCGAGCTATCCCAAAGAGAAAAAGGTCTTTGAAGATCTCCCTAATCATCCACCTGATTTCAAAAAAGCCTTCTTCTGGACAGATGGCCTGTCCCCGTCTCGATACTACACATTCAGGCGGATTCGTAAGTATTCCAGTTTTCTTTATCTCTGTGCTCGGGATTTTAGCTGTAAGACCCGTACTTAGTTGAAATGTGTCTTTCTTTCCAGCCAATTTTCAGCGTCCTCCTCCTGACGAGGCAATGAAGGAGCATAGAGAGACCCTGCTCCAACTTCCTTACGGCCGGAGATCTCTCTCGTACCTCTTACATGAGAGTAAGCTCCGAGCTTGCGGGCTCTTGGGAGATGGCCAGTCCACCTCAGACTGGTCCAACAAGAAGTATGATAATTGGGAGCAGGTGCCTTTGCCCACAGGTATCCTCCCTCCGAGGAGAGAGGTGAGGCCCCCACTTCCAGTTCGTAGAAGGATTCCGCCATCAGGGAATGAGGCTAATGACGAAGCCTCGAGTTCAGACTCGGATGAAGGTAAAGCCATCCTTACCTTGAGAATGTGGTCCCCCACCTTACTAAAGCATAAACCCGATAGGTTAGTTTCATGCCCGTATGATAGATACCACTTCTACATATGGAGTTGGGTAGACGATTGTGTTCATAGGTTTGATAGTTGGCTTGGGAAGTATGACACCATGTATACTTCAGACGAGGTGTGGAACGGGATAGCTGTCCAATATGGGACCAACGATTATAGGGACCTTTCGAGGTTGACGTCCACCTATAGGGAAGGTACTCCCCCCGCCTCTTCTGAAGATGGGGGAGTTTCATGGTCCCCGAGCTCTAGTTCGGGGGAGAGTTCCAGTTAGGTCTTTTCTTTACTTGGTTTTTTCTTTTTTATTTTCCAAGCTTATTATCATTATGTCTAACTTCGATTGGAACTGTGCAGGTGCCATGGATCCCGATCTCGACGCTGTGCTTTTTAGTGATGAGGGAGCTGGACCTCAGAAGAGTAAACGCCCGAGAGCCTCGCGGAGGTCCGACTGACCATCCAAGGTCCCCAGACGCCTGGAGAAGACCCCAACGGCTCAGGCTACTGCGAGCACAACCGAGGAGCCGATTGTCCAGGTTGATGCGTCTGGTTCAACCGCGCCCGTCTTGCTTCCTCCGACGGACACTCAAATAGCAGTCGGCCGGCCCCCGAAGAAACCTTCTGTCTCCAAGGTTCAACTGCCGACGGCCCGACCTCATATTGAGGAGTTCGTGCTTGACGGCGCCGCTGGGACCCAAGGGGCTGTGCTCAGCTCGGACGTCCTCTCTCGAGTGGGACAGAGTTTTTCAGGCTTCGGCGCCGACCATTGGGACCTCGTGCACAAGGCCTCGGACTGCAATACTCTTTATGATAAGAGTATTGAACTCACTGCCGTGGTAGCCTTCGCAACTCTCCTTTAACTGTTTGTGCCTCAGCTCGCGGTCTAATTCGTTCTTTGTATTTCAGGCCCTTGTCGTTTCAGCATAGCTTAATTATAAGCTGACCAACGAGGTGCACACGAGTATGTCTCTGGCCCAAGAGTCGAAGGATCTCCAGGTTAAGATGGCTGATGAACTCAAGGACTCGAAGTCCGAACTTGAGAAAGTGAAGACCCATCTCGCGGAGCTGGAGAAGACAAAAGCCGAGCTTGAACAGGCGAAGACTCGTCTTGCCGAGCTAGAGAAGGCTAACACTAAGCTCGAAGAGGAGAAAGCTGCTACTTTCGACATCATGGAAGGTGAGAAGGCCCGCCTCCTGAACGAGTTCAAAGAGCTGAAGGAGAAGGCGGTCGACCAGGCCATGTACAAAATTTGGGTTGACAATGCCGACCTCAATACCAGCTTCCTGGGTCCTTTCGAGGCCAAGTATGTAGAGCGGTGGAGTGCCCGACTTGAGGCGAGTGAAGCTGCTCGAGAGGCTGCTCAGAAGGATAGTCATGCTATTCGTCCTGGAGGGTCTAGTGCCGTTGACGCCGGAAAAGCCAAGGGAACTGCTCCTTCTTGATTCTTACCTCGGGGCTGCGTCCCTTTATTGTTTGTAACTATTTTTATTTATGCCCGTAGGGCTGATACAATTTTTTTTTTTTTTATAAACTTACATATGCTTTACATTTCTTGGCTCGAAATATTTTGTTTATATTGATGAATCATTTATGTTTATTTATTCATACAAACATAGTGTGGATTTAGGCTCGAGACTCGATGCATTCATGCATCGTTTGCTCGAATTATCCGCTTCCGATCTCGTTATTTATCAAGGTCGGATATTACTTTAACCATGAACCCGAAAGTTCTCACATGGTATGTAACATGACTGGTTTAGTTATATCTTTTTGCTTAGTTACTTTTCCTCATCCTCGGTTATCTCCCCGAGGTTATGAGTTCGAAACTATTTTTCTTTAAGATATTCCAGCCTCGATCTCGACTTATTTCGAAGTAGGTTTAAATTCCAACTCGTCGATTAGTTTTAGCTGGTTTGTTCCAAACCTATTAAGTTTGCACATCTGGTTAAATCCAAACGTTATTATCGTTTGATAATTTGGTTGTCCAAACTATCTAAGCTCGCGTATCTGGTTACATCCAAATACTTTTATGTTTTTGATAATTCGGTTGCCCAAACTATCTAAGCTCGCGTATCTGGTTATGTCCAAATACTTTTATGTTTTTGATAATTCGGTTGTCCAAACTATCTAAGCTCGCGTATCTGGTTATGTCCAAATACTTTTATGTTTTTGATAATTCGGTTAAGTCCAAACTATCTAAGCTCGCGTAGCTGGTTATATCAAAATACTTTTATGTTTTTGATAATTTGGTTATGTCCAAACTATCTAAGCTCGCGTATCTGGTTATATCCAAATACTTTTATGTTTTTGATAATTCGGTTATGTCCAAACTATCTAAGCTCGCGTATCTGGTTATATCCAAATACTTTTATGTTTTTTTTTTTTTTTTTAAATCAATGGTATATATACCAATGATGCCCCCTTAATATCCTATGAGTGTGACCATAGGTTATTAAATTAAGAGAGATTGCAAAAAATAAAAAGAGATAACATATTGAACGAAATAGATCTTTATTTGATGGAATTCAAAAGCAGACAAACTACTACAGATAATCAATCATGGTTACAAGCAACACACTTCCTACACTACTGATAGTAAGGTCTAAGGTGTTTGCCATTCCATGCTCGCGGTACCAGGCTCCCATCCAATCTCGCAAGTTTGTACACACCGGGCCGAATGACTGACTCTATCTGGTACAGTCCTTCCCAATTCGGCCCGAGCACTCCAGCTGCCGGATCTCGCGTTGCCAAAAATACGCGTCTCAACACCAGATCTCCCATTCTGAACTTTCGATCTCGAACCCTCTTGTTGAAATACCTGGTAGTTCGCTGCTGGTAGGCAGCGTTTCTTAACTGAGCCTCTTCTCTTTTTTCTTCAATCAAGTCTAAGGTCTCCTGGAGCTGAGTGTGGTTTGAACTTTGATCGTAAATCTGAGTTCGGATCGTTGGGATTTCGACCTCGATGGGCAACATTGCCTCGCAGCCGTATGCTAGAGAGAACGGGGTATGTCCTGTTGATGTTCGAGCTGTGGTCCTATATCCCCATAGGACTTGGGGCAATTCTTCGGGCCACCGTCCCTTCGCCTCCTCCAACTTTTTCTTCAGAGAACTTTTGAGAGTTTTGTTCATAGCCTCGACCTGGCCATTCGCTTGAGGATGAGCTACTGATGAAAAACTCTTTATTATGCCATTCTTTTCACAAAAGTTGGTGAACAAGTCGCAATCGAACTGGGTTCCGTTGTCGGATACGATCTTCCTCGGCACCCCATATCGGCACACGATGCTTTTTACTACGAAATCAAGGATCTTTTTTGAAGTTATAGTTGCCAATGGTTCAGCCTCCGTCCACTTCGTGAAGTAATCCACGGCGACTACAGCATATTTTACTCCGCCTTTGCCAGTAGGGAGAGAGCCTATGAGGTCGATGCCCCATACCGCGAAAGGCCATGGGGAAGTCAACATGGTCAGCTCGGATGGTGGAGCTCGGGGAATCGCGGCGAATCTCTGGCATTTGTCGCATTTCTTCACGTACTCGAAAGAATCCGTTTTAATAGTTGGCCAGAAATATCCTTGGCGTATGATCTTCTTGGACAGGCTATGCCCCTCGGTGTGATCTCCGCAGAACCCTTCATGAATTTCTTCAATGATCTTCTTAGCTTCAAGCGGGGTTACGCACCGAAGTAACGGCATGGAATATCCCCTTCTGTATAGCTTTCCGTCCAAAATGGTGTAACGGGGAAGTTGATACATCAACTTTCGAGCCTGGTTCCGGTCTCTTGGAAGGACTCTGTTCTCAAGATATTCAACTATTGGGGTCATCCAGGTAGGTTTTGTTTCGATCATACACACATCTTCCTCCTCTGGATCATTAATTCTAGGTGCCGATAGGTGTTCTATGTGCACAATGTTCAGTTCTTCATTTTCAGCGGATGTGGCGAGCCGAGCTAAGGCATCTTGAGTTCTGCTCGCGGGGAACCTGTTCGATTGTATAAAATTCGAAACACTCCAATGCGGATTTTTCCTTCTCCAAATAAGCTGCCATTCTCGTGTCGCGAGCCTGGTATTCTCCCAAGATTTGATTTACCACGAGCTGGGAATCACTGTAGCAATGTACAACTCTAGCTTTGAGCTCCTTTTCTATACGAAGTCCCGCGAGTAAAGCCTCGTATTCAGACTCATTATTCGACGCTTTGAAACCAAATCTTAAGGCAGAATGAAATCTGCTCCCTGCGGGGGTAACCAAAATGACCCCTGCCCCCGATCCATTTTCGTTTGATGAGCCGTCGACGTAAAGTTTCCACAGCTCGTGGGCCGGGGTTATTACCTCGTCGTCGGCTATGCCAGTACATTCCACTATAAAGTCCGCCAACGCCTGTGCCTTAATGGTCGTTCTCGGGTGGTAGGTGATCTCGAACTGTCCGAGCTCAACTGCCCATTTAAGAAGTCGACCTGAAGCTTCTGGCTTAGACAAGACTTGCCTAAGTGGTTGACCAGTCAACACATGGATGGGATGCGCTTGGAAGTAGGGGCGGAGTTTACGAGATGAATGAATTAGACTAAGCGCCAGCTTCTCCATCAGGGGGTATCTTGACTCTGCCCCCAGTAATCTTTTACTGATGTAGTAAACGGGTCTTTGTACCTTCTCTTCCTCTCAAACGAGCACTGCGCTTATTGCGTGTTCGGTGGTTGAGAGGTATAGGTACAGAGTTTCTCCCGTTTCAGGTTTTGACAGGATGGGTGGTTCTGCAAGGTGCTTTTTGAGCTCCTGAAAGGCCAGCTCGCACTCCTCCGTCCATTCAAATTTCTTACCTCCTCTCAATAGGTTGAAAAATGGAAGACCACGGTCCGTAGATTTCGAGATGAATCTGCTTAGGGCTCCCATCCTGCCAGTTAAACTTTGGACATCTTTGTGCCTTCGAGGTGAGGGCATGTCAATCAGGGCCTTGATCTTGTCAGGGTTGGCCTCGATTCCACGAGAGTTCACGATAAAGCCCAGAAATTTTCTTGAAGACACCCCAAAAGTGCACTTCTGAGGATTTAGCTTCATGTTGTATTTCCGGAGTACGCCGAAGCACTCTTCGAGGTCATCAACATGGTTCTTGTTGAGTTGAGATTTGACAAGCATGTCATCGACATAAACTTCCATGTTGTTTCCTATTTGCTCTGAAAACATCATGTTCACGAGCCGCTGATATGTGGCCCCAGCATTCTTGAGCCCGAATGGCATGACATTATAGCAGTATAGCCCCTTATCCGTGATGAAGCTCGTATGTTCTTGGTCGGGGGCATGCATGGGAATCTGGTTATATCCAGAATAGGCATCCATGAAGGACATCAGGGCATGCCCCGCCGTGGCATCCACGAGCTGGTCAATCCTTGGCAACGGAAAACAGTCTTCCGGGCAAGCTTTGTTGAGATCTGAGTAGTCAATACAGGTTTGCCACGTC
Source organism: Humulus lupulus (assembly GCF_963169125.1). NCBI lineage: Eukaryota > Viridiplantae > Streptophyta > Magnoliopsida > Rosales > Cannabaceae > Humulus > Humulus lupulus. Next base: position 281,989,769 of record NC_084794.1, on the reverse strand, counting down.
CCATTGGGCTTTGGGACCAACACCGGATTGGCTACCCAGTCAGGGTAAAAGGCATCCCTAATGAATCAGTTTGCCTTTAACCTGTCAACCTCCTCCTTTAGTGCTTTCTTTCTATCTTCGTCCAGCTGTCTTCACTTTTGTTGCTTCGGGGGGATGCTTTTGTCTATATTCAGTGCGTGGCTTTCTATACTCGGACTTATTCCCACCATGTCCGAGTGCGACCACGCGAAGACATCCTGGTTTTTCTTCAGAAAGCAAATTAATTGCTATTTTGTCTCATCTTGGAGGTGTTTTCCGACCTTCACCTTTTTCGAGGGATCGGCTTCCTCGAGCTGAATTTATTCGAGCTCCTCTAAAGGTTCGAGGTCAACTTTCTCCTCAATCCTTGGATCAATCTCTTCGTCAATCTCTAAGTCTGTTCCGTCTTTTTTTTGAATGATGGCGAGTGCTTGTGCGCTCGTCTGTTTCTTTCCTCTCAAGGAGATGCTGTAGCATTCCCTCTTTGCTAATTGATCTCCCTTCAATGTTCCGACCCCGCTGGGGGTCGGGAACTTAAGGGCCAGATGCCTTACTGATGAAACTGCCCCCAGCCCGACCAGGGCGGGTCTCTCGAGTAGCACATTGTAGGCTGATGGTAAGTCTACTACCACAAACTCCATCATCTTGGTTGCCGAGACTGGGTAGTCTCCCAAGGTCACGGGGAGCTCGATGGATCCCATGCAAGCGATCCCTTCTCCTGAAAAGCCGTATAAAGTAGTTGCACATGCTTTCAGGTTGCGAAGAGAGAGTCCCATCTTTTCGAGGGTTGCTTTATAGAGAATGTTGACTGAGCTCCCATTGTCTATGAGAACTCGGTGGACCCTTTTATTGGCCAGCTGGAGAGTGATGACCAGAGGATCATGGTGAGGAAACTGTACATGGGACGCGTCATCCTCAGTGAAGGTTATTGGTTGTGTTTCAATCCTCTGGCTTTTTGGAGCCCTAGGTTCGGGTTCATAAGGAGACCCACCCCCAGTCTTTAGCTCGTTAACGTATCTCTTTTGGGCATTCCTGCCTACTCCTGCGGGATGAGGCCCTCCCGAGATGGTTATTACATCCTCTCCATCTATCGGCGGGGGCCTATCCTCTTCCCGAGCTCGGGAATTATTGTTTTGTGCCATCGGAGGCGCGGCTACTCTCTGGCTCGCGGCCGCCTGACTAGTACTCTGGTTTTTGACATATTGCTGGAAGTAACCTCTTGAGATCAATCCTTCGATCTCGTCCTTCAGTTGTCGACATTCATCGGTTGTATGCCCGGTGTCTCTGTGAAATCGGCAATACTTACTGGAGTCCATCTTGGATTTTTGATTTCTCATCGGGTCCGGACGCCTAAAGGGGACATGGTTTTCATTAGCCAGGTATATGTTCTCCCGAGACTCATTGAGCTCGGTGTCTACTCTATACACGGAGAAATATCTCTCCCTTTTCTTTTTCTTTCCTCCCTCGGCTTCGGGGTTACTCCCTTCGTTCTTTTTCCTCTTGGAGGGGTTTTCCGCGACAGGCTTTGGAGCTGCTGGGTCCACCGAGGTTGAGGCAGAGTTGACGTTTATCGTTGTAGTTTCGGGCTGGGAAGTCACATTAAGTGTCGACCTCGCTTCCTCTACATTGACAAACCTCTGCGCTCGTCTGTTAAACTCGGTTATGGACCTCACTGGTTTTCTTTGCATGTCGTCCCAAAGGGCACTCCCCGGCATTATGCCAGCTTGGATAGCCATTAGGTGCCCACTGTCATCCACGTTCCGAGCTTGGGCGACTTCCAGATTAAACCTTGTTAAGTAACTTTTTAGTGTTTCGTCCGGCTGTTGTCGAACGTTAGTTAAGGTTGATGCCTCTGGTCTGACCCCCATCATTGCTCTGAACTGCTTCTTAAAGTCTTTAGACAACTGCTCCCAAGAAGTTATTGAGTGTCTCTTATATTTTTCGAACCAGCTTTTGGCAGGTCCTGTCAATGATGCTGGAAACAACATGCATCTGAGCTCGTAACCCACGTTACTGGCTCTCATTATGGTGTTGAACGTGCTTAGATGACTATACGGGTCAGTCTTTCCTTCAAACGTTGGGACGTGAGGGATCCGAAACCCTTGAGGAAATGGAGTATTGGAAATATGGGGAGCAAATGGTTCGAGCTCCTCGTCAGAGTCTTCATATCGATCATTCTCTTGCTCGTTTTTCAAAAGCCTAAAAGCCTTTTCAAGCTGGTCGATTCTTTCTTGGACTGGGTCCGCAAGAGGCACTGTCTGGAATCGGTTGTCATCGATCATAATCCCAGGCTCGCGTCTCCGCAAGGGATCTCTACGCCTATTCAAGCGATCCCTCAGGTCCGGATTTATTGGGTCACCATTACCCCGACTTTGATTTAGGTGCTCTCACAGGTCGGGACGATTTCTGCGGTTTCCAGTATTCTTACGACCTCGGTCATGCTTGCTGACCGACCTGGTATCTCCAAAATCGTCACTGGTAAAACTCGTCGCATGGTTATTTCGTGATGGATTCTTTCCATGTCGCCTCGTCTCCGCCGTGCGAGACCGAGATGTTTGACTTTTTTCAGATGGGGCGCCTCTCCGCTCCTGAAAAGCCTCCTCGTTTCCTTGTCTTCCTCCCGCACGCCTTTCGCCCTGGTCTCGAACGGATTGAGCATTCCTGCAGGGGGGCGAAGGATATCTTATAGGTGATGGAGGAAACCGTATAGGCGACGATGGCTGCCATCCATGTCGCGGCCTAGACGGTCCAGAATTTTCCCGAGATGGGTCGATCGCATTTGGTGCGCTCCCAGGTATCTGAGTCCGAGCCTCTGCAGGGGTTCGGTTGTTCTCAGTTCCTGCAGGTACTTCCACAGGCGGGTTAGCCAGGGCCCGAGCCCGAGTACTCCTCTGAGGCCTAGGTGGAGCGGATGGCTCTGCTGGTGCCGGAGGTTGAGTTGGCCTCCTTGTGGCAGCATCTTTTTGTGGACGCCCACGGGGTCTACGGGGAGGAACGTGTACGTCCCTTGGAGGAGGGACTTGGTTTTCGCGCGGAGGCGGGGGCTGAGCCACCTGCGCCTCTGCGGCTATCCTTGCCAACTCCTCATTTCGTTTGTTGGCCTCTGCCAACTGCTACTTCAATTGCCGGTTTTCAAGTTCCACAATGGGAACATACCGCTCAGCATTGTAATACATATCCTCATCCCTTGGTGGAGCAGGTGATCCCCGGGAATCGGAAGATCCACTTCTTTCTTCAACATCCGGGTTTTCCATTGGTTGTTTCCCAGGACGTCTTGGATAATTCTCTTTAGGTGTGTTCTGATTATTAGTGGCCATGACTTTTTCAGGAATGAATGCTTAAGGCTCTCAATGAAAGCACCAAACTGTTGACACCGTTTTTCGTCAACAGTGAAAGAAGAGCACGTAAACAATAACTAGTAATGGCCAATAAAAGTATGATAATACAAAACATGATTTTTTACGTGGTTCAGCAGTTAAATCTGCCTAGTCCACGAGTCTTTTTTTATTAAGCTCAAGATGATCTCTGAAAATTCTTCAAGGATGAATTCTTCAAAGTTCTCTCTCAAGATTCCGAAATTCCGTCCTTTACAATGGTGCATGACCTCTCTATTTATAGAGAAGATTGCAGAATACTATCTCACATATTTTGGGTAGTTACTCTTTTTGTGCAAATAAATCAAATGGCTTTAAATGCCTGTAATCCGATATAAAAGGAAACGTCCCCTAAAGACCAGGGGGCGTATAACTAATCAAATAATATCCCATGATTTTAGGGGATTTACAGTAATAAATGTAGACCACGCCTCTTATGGACAACACTTGTAGATGTTCAAGATTATTATCATATATCTCCAAGGCCTTATTCTCTCAGGTCTCTCATCAACGTTCGAGCTAATGACATCTCCCGAGGTCACATGGCTTTCGAGATCGTACGCGCGTCAGGCTCGGAACCCCTGATCCGAGGTCATCCCTGAGGGTAGATGCATCTCGGGAGCTCCCCTTCGAGATCGTGTGGATTTCGAGGCTACCATATTCGAAGTCGTCTCGGCTTTGCAGGCTCGATGTCTAGTCTTGAAGCATACTTCAGACTTTACGAGTTCATTCGCTGCGAATCCAACTTTCGAGGTCACATTTATCATGGCTCGAAATCTAGGTATAACAAGTATAGATATATAAAAATGTTAATGTCGTTTGCATCATATTATTGTGATTGTCGTTCGGGGTTAGTTAAAGATAGTATCGTTTTTGTGATTTTGTATTTTCGTTTTGTTAAGAACTTAAGATGATATATATTGTGGTTTTTCTTAAAGTGCATTGTCGTTTTATTTATATTTAGTTTTACTTTTATCCCTTGTTCTCGTTTCCTTAATGTGTGTTGTCGATTGTAAGTAGATATGTCGTTATTGATCAATATCCTGTTCCTGTGGCTTTAAGCTACCCTTCAATTTAACATCCAGTACTCATTTTTACTTTATAAAGACGTTGTCGTACGTATTCAATCGATATGAAGTTGCTGTCGTTTTTTACTCGTTACCTCTCAAAAATGTGAAGTTGCTGTCAATTTATGTGACCTCAGATTTCCTAAGGTGTGATTATGTAATCTTCACCATAATTAGCTGGTATATCTCTTTTATATAATAAGTGGGTAGATAATGAAAATTCTTGATTTTAATTATTTTTTATTTTTTTTTAATGTTAACTTTAACAGAATATTCTTATATTTAATGGTAGTTTGTAAACATCACTTAAACTTAAATAAAATAAAATAAATAATTAAAAAAATTAAAATATGATATTTTAGAGATATTTTACAATGATAATTATTTAAAAATAATAAATAATTAAAAAAAATTAAAATAAGATATTTTTTTAGATATTATACAATGATAATTATTTAAAAATAATAAAACCATACGTTTTATAACTTAAATAAAATTTAATTAATCTTAAACTGACTTATTAGAATAATATCATATTAAATATATAATATAATCTACTCTCAATTAGCAACAAATTATTTTTTCCAAAAAGCTAGCAATAAACTTAAATTTAAAATTCAAGTATAATATTTAATATTATATTAAACATATAATATATATAATCTTTTGTTGTCCCTCCCAAATTCAAAAAGTAGAACGAATATAAACTTAAAAAAATATTTAATTAAAACATGATATTTATTTGAAATTTATATGACATTAATATAAATTTAATAAAAACAATTAATAAATTCTATAAATAAAACTACAAAAACGTGCATTGCACGTTATTTGTTTCTAGTATATATATATATATATATATATACTAGATACAAGTAACGTGCAATATACAAGTTTGCTTAGTTTTATTTATAGAATTTATTAATTATTTTTATTAAATTTATATTAATGTTATATAAATTTCGAAACAAATATCCTATTTTAATTAAATAATTTTTTTTTTTTAAGTTTATGTTTGTTCTAGTTTATGAATTTGGGAGTGACAACAAGAAATTATATATTATATGTTTAATGTAATATTAAATAATATACGTGGATTTTAAATTTAAGTTTCTTTCTAGTTTTAAAAAAAAAAAACAATTTGTTGCTAATTTATAGTAGATTATATTGTATGTTTAATATGATATTATTCTAATAAGTGAGTTTAAGTTTAATTAAATGTTTATTTAAGTTATAAAACATATGATTTTATTATTTTTAAATAATTATCATTGTAAAACATCTCAAAAATATTATATTTTAAATTGTTTAATTATTTATTATTTAAAAATAATTATCATTGTAAAGTATCTGAAAATATCTTATTTTTAATTTGTTTAATTATTAACTATTTTCAAATAATTATCATTGTAAAATATCTCAAAAATATCCTATTTTAATTTTTTTAATTATTTATTTTATTTTATTTAAATTTAAGTGTTTAGAAACTACTGTTAAATATAAAAATATTCTGTTAAATATAAGAATATTCCGTCAAAGTTAACCTTAAAAAAATAAAAAACCGTTAAAACAAAAAATTTCCGTTATCTACACGCTTATTATATAGAAGAGATATTCATTGATATATACATGCATTGAATTAAGCAGTTACTACTGCAACAAGTAATTACAAACCCATATTATCAAAATTTATTGATCTATTGGATCAAACTAAAAAAGAAAAAAAAAACATTTATTGATTTATATATACATATTGCTCATCATTTATATAAAATCCTAACTCAATTATTTATTTATGGGTATATTTATTCAATTCTCGCGATCAAATATTGTCTGCTATGAAAATTCTAAAATAACAATGAATAATCATAATGGGCATATCTACTATGGTGCACGCTACCATGGGGAATCATACATTTCTACATTTATTTATATTGACGTAGTTTTTCGCCAACAGTGAATTGTATGAATAACTAGGATGGATTAGTGCTTAATGGTAAACCGTAATAAGAAAATGATAATACTTAAGGGTGCTGGCAATGAATTATCAAGAGAAGAAAAGTGATAACTCCTTTTTACGTGGTTCGGAGGTTAAAATCCCCCTAGTCCACGAGTCAATATTATTACTGTTTCTCTTTTCTTGCTATTTTTACAGAGTATTTGTCGTACAAGAAGAATCCAACCCTTTGCACTACCCAGGGTCTTGGTATTTATAGGAGAATGATCTCTGAGTAGGCATTGGGGTCATCCCGTGATCTCTTTATCCTTCACGTCATCTCTGTGACACTGATGATTAATATCTAAACCTTACACTGAAGTATGGTCTAATCAGTAGGTAAAAATGGATAATGGGCCGCATGGCCTAAATTAGGTGTGGGTGTCTGATCACGCACGTTTATATTGCGTATCCGGGAATTCGGGAATAAAACAGACACGTGATGTCTGTTATACGTACGTTTATATTGCGTGGTTGACTTTATAAAGATCTTGGGATATGTCAGGCCTCTGATGTACCACGAGCTTAATGTAGTGCTAGCTCGTGCCTTTTGATGCCATGTTGACAATGGTTCCAAGTGATAAGCAGCTAAACGATCCGCTAGCTTGAGCTATTTGTTTAGGGGATTGTACCAAATTTCTCCAGATGAACGGTGAACACGTGGCACCTCGGTTATGGCTCTTTATTAGTTCGCTTCTTCCGAGCTGCCTCAACAAGGTACGTGCTAATACTCAGGGCGTACATTTGCCCCCCAAGCCCCTGCCCGTGATCTATGACGTCACTTTTGTCTTTCACGGTGGGGGCTTTTAAACTTCCTTTTCGATTATCCAGACCCTGTGCGTTACTTGAGTATCGGACACGTGGAACGCCATGATTGGCATCTGTTCGGGTTTCGAGGATCGTATTAAATGGCCTAGCCACCTTTTTGCTGCCGTTTCGTCTTTTGAGTTATGACCCTCGTATCTCACATTAATTTAATCGGACGGTCCTCGTTTCCTCATGCCTCTTACGTATAAATAAGGCTGGCAGTTTTCAATACTTATCACCTTTCATTCGAAATTTTCCTTTATTTTCTCTCTTTCGAAATTTAAAAAGCCATTCTTCTTCTTCTGCTTATAATCTCAGAAATCCCCATATTCTTGCCACAAGAACCTTTCAGAAGTCCAGCCTTAAGGAATCTTCCAAGACTCCTACTTCTACGCTGTCAGCAACCTTCGTTTGGAAAATACATTGTAAGTTTCCTACTCATTGTATGTTTTGATTTCCCGTTTTCTTTGTTATGTAAACCTACATCTCATAGTCGTAAATAATAGGTTGTTTCTGACTGGATTTTGGAGCATAAGTTTCGATTCTAGGCATATTGAGTAGACCCAAAACATGTCTAGGATTGTGATGTTCACAACTAGGTAATTTCTGGGTAATTTTAGGAAATACCCATTTGGGATATGGAAGATGAGAGGTTTTTAGGGTGTAAAACCGGGTAGCTTAGGGGTCACGCTTCCTAGGTGGTTTTTCTCTCAAAACCTCTCCCCCAAGGCAAGTAATAATCTGACCCTCCTGGCACAAGGATCCCTGAATATCAGGGATCCGTTGGAAACTTGGGCGCGTGGCCACGGCAGCGCATGGCCTCACACCGCGGGCTAAGATTACTTCAGCTTGTGCATGAAAAACCCTTATTCTTCTCGCGTTGTTTGTCCTTTCATAGCTTTTAGGTCGCCTACTAAGTTTTTCATCGTTCTTGTTTGCTAGGCGATCAGATGGGGCCCAAAAGGAATGTGTCTAAGAAATGCGTGACCGGCTCGTCGTCCCAGCAATCTAGTAGAGGGAAGGAGGTCGTGGCAGAGTCTCCCATCCCCCAGTTCGGCCCCACGGTGGAGAAGGAGATCAAAGTGGGACTTGATGCTTTCTTTGAAGCGGAGAGGATAGCCTCGAAGATCACGAGGTCAATAAGATAATGTTGTCCCATAACATCGAGGTTGGGACTGACGTCCTTATTGCCCGACCTCCCTTGGAGGGTGAGAGGAGCCGCGCACCCCTCGATGAAGACTTCATAGCCTGGAGCGATGAGCATCTCAGGGCCGGGGCCTTCCTCCCCCTAGATCAGTACTTTGCCGACTTTCTCAATTACGTGAAGTTAGCACCATTTCAACTTCCTCTGAATTCCTATCGTCTGCTGGTGGGGCTGAGGTATCTTTTTCTGAAGCATGAGTGGGAGGTCCTTACCCCGGAAGACATCCTCTACTTCTTCTACCTCAAGGCCAGCCCAGATCAAAGGGGACGAGGCGATGGGTTCTACTACCTGACCCGCTTCCCAAACTCATCCGCAGTAATCAAACTTCCCAGCCATCCCAACGACTTCAAAGATCAATTCTTTATGTCGAATGGGTTTCGCAACTGCGAGTACCATTACTTCAACCGTCCTCATAAGCTTTCTTTCTATCTTCAGCTCGTGTAATTTTTATTACCTTTTTCTTTCTGTCTTTTTGCGTGTATATTGACTAGAGCATCATCATGCAGCCATTTTCGCGAGGACGACTAGATCCGTGACCCTAGGGGGGTCAATATGATACCCTGGCGGGGCTCTCGCCCAGTGAAAAGGACTACCACCAGCTCATGTCTGATGACACGATGTTGGAGGCCAAACTCTGGCCCTAAGGATGATGCGGGCCAATCATCCAGTAGCCTGCATGTTGGCGCTTATTCCCGAGGGTGATGTCGCGGCCGAAGGTGGCGACGAGCAGGAAGAGGAGGTCGAGGTGCCGCTCGTGTGGAAGAGACAAGCTTCGGAGGCTGCTTGGGACCCCGATTTGGACCGAGCTCAGTCAGGGGCAGCAGCCGGCCCATCCGGCCAAGGTAATCCATACCCCTTTTGGGACCTAGATAGGGTAGCCGCAGACCTTAGGCTAGTTAGGTTTAACCCAAACTAGCTCGTGCACCACCACCAAAACGACCCAGACCGAGACATAACCTTGCTCCAATGTGTTGATCAATTAGTGCTGCGTCATGACATGGGTCATCCTAGGGGTATTGTAGTAGTGGACAACACTTTGTCTTTTAGGTCAGCCTTTTTTGAGGAGTATGGAACCAACCTTAGGTCGTGGCCCTCCCTTCTCGAGGCTATAGTCGCTCTTGGACTTAGGCAATACATGGAGGAATCTAGTCCCGAGATAGAGCCTGACCTGGAACCTCCCCTAATCCAAGAAGTGGTCGATTTAGACTCTCCTTCCCCTGTAGCAGCTCCGAGGCCGGAGGTTGTGGAAATAGACTCTTCCTCTAGCTCGGAGGGTAGGATTTTTGCTACTTTGTATGTTTTTATTATTATTTATTTATTTTTTGTTGAAGAATGTATATGCATTCTTAACGCATTTCCCATTCTTTTTTCAGGCGAGGAGATGGTACAGAGAGGGGAACCTGACATCCGCTTGATGTTCCAAGGAAGGACATCCAGCGAGGGTCCCTTTGTCAAGAGGCTTTGGCCTACTTCAAAGAAAACGCCGCCCCCGGCTGCGACTACCCCCCAATCCCCGGCTAAGGGGAAAGGTTCGGGCTCAGGAGCTCCGCCCGCCACAGCCCCCGGGAAAAAAGGACCGACCGTGCCCCTCCCTCACCTTCCTCCACCTCCTGCTCGGGAACCGGTAGCACCGGTTGGTCCCCAAGCTCCAGTGCTCCCTGTCGCCACTGTTCGCATCCTCGTCAACCCCCAGGATTTGGAGCTGATTCCAGACACTTTTCAGGGGACCGTCTACGGGATGGCGAACTACTCGGTGGAGCATTTTTACAAGGCCAAGCTCAATGACCTGAGGGCGATCGAGGAGAGGAGCCCGGAGAATGCTATGGAGTCTGCCTTGGGGATGTACCTCACAGTAAGCATTTTCCCTGACCTTACATGTATTATATGTTTTTTATTTTTCTGGTATGTGCCTAACTGTTTCTTTTCTTTTTGTAGGCGGTCTTGGCTCAACACCGCAGCATATCTCGGGCCAGGGCCAGGAACGCGGAACTCAAGGCTGAGCTGACCGCGACCCAAGCTGCTCTCGCTGCCTCTCAAGAGAGCGAACAGAGCGCCAAGGCTGCTTTGGCGGCGGCCCATGCGAGTGAATAGGTGGCGAAGGCTGCCTTAACCACTGCTCGAGAAGGCGAGCAGGCAGCAAAGGCAGCCTCGGTAGCCCTTCAGGCCGAGCTCGAGGGGGCCAAGGAAAAATGCTGGAGGTCGAGGCGGCCATTCTGGAGGAGAAGAAGGCATCGACGTTCTCCATGGAGAGTATGATGTACCACTACTGGGCCTTCAACCAGGACGACAACTTCTCCTTCATGGCCTCTGAGGCATGGGGGCACTACCTCGAGAAGTTCAAAGTTCGGCTGCAACAGGAGCTGCAGGCGCCGAATGAGACTGGGGAGACTTCTGCTGTGGGCGAGCAGGAGACCGAGGAGGTGACATCCTCAGAATGGTCTGGGGGAGCCTAGGATTTTTTGTATTTTTACTTTTATCTACTTTTGTTTGTAAATACTGAGCACGAGGTTATTCTCCTCGAGACAATTTATATTTATTAATTTTAGTTATTTCAAGTTTTACTTGTTCTTCAATCTTTTTCTCATATTTTATGATGTGTTCAGTAGAAACTTAGTTCGCGTTAATTTTATCGACACCTCGTGTTTTTTAGAAAAAGAACTGGTTAATCAATTTAACCAACTTCTAAGTCTTGGAACCTGGTCGTGTCTAGGATACTTAATTTTAAAAACTTAGTTCACGTTAGTTTTATTGACACCTTGTGTTTTTTAGAAAAAACACTGGTTAATCAATTTAACCAACTTTTAAGTTTTGGAACCTGGTCGGGTGATCTGCCCCCCAAGAAAGCAGAAAGTGGACTTGCTTGGTTACTTTGAACTAATCATACAAACAAAATCGTACATAGACACAATTGAAACCATAAACCAATTTTTTTTTATTGTAAATTGGCTTTTATATGCCAGCCTTACATAAAGGAGTGATCTGATCACTGATAATACTTTCTCAAATGCAAAGCATTCCAGGTCCGTGGCACCATTTCTCCATTAAGTCGGGCTAATTTGAAAGTACCCTCCTGCATGATTTTGATGATCTGATAGGGCCTTTCCCAGCTCGGGCCTAAGGCACCATCTTTGGGGTCCTTGCCTGCCAGAAACACCCTTCGAAGTACCAGGTCTCCTAATCCAAAGGAACGCCTCCTAACCTTTGAATTAAAATACCGAGTGATCTCTTGCTGATAATGCGCGAGCCGTAGTTGTGAATCTTCTCCCTTTTCATCAATCAGGTCGAGGGACGCGCTGAGCAGTTTGTCATTCTGCTCCTGGCTGAAGGCCTGGACCCTGTGCGAGGCTATCTTTGTTTCGAAAGGAAGGATAGCCTCACTCCTGAAAGCCAGAGAAAAAGGGGTGTGCCCCGTCGAAGTTCGGTGCGAGGTCCGGTACGCCCACAGCACCTACGGGAGCTACTTGGGCCAAACTCCCTTGGCCTCGTCCAACCTCTTTTTAAGGCTTGCCTTGAGCATCTTGTTCATGGCCTCAACCTGCCCATTAGCCTGGGGGTAGGCCACTGAGGAAAAACTCTTAATTATGCCGTGTCTTTTGCAAAATTCAGTGAAGAGGTCGCTATCGAACTGGGTTCCATTGTCCAACATGATCTTCCTTGGCAGCTTGAACCGGCAGACAATATTCTTAACCACAAAATCGAGGACTCTTTTTGACGTTATTATTGCCAGGGGCTCTGCTTCTGCCCACTTCGTGAAGTATTCAATGGCCACAACTGCATAGCGAACTCCTCCTTTTCCCGTGGGTAGGGCTCCAACTAAGTCAATCCCCCAGATCGCAAACGGCCATGGGGACGAGATCATCTTCAGCTCAACTGGTGCAGCTCGGGCGATCGTGGCGAACCGTTGGCACTTGTCACACTTTCAGACGTAAGAAATTGAGTCCTTTGATAGGGTGGGCCAATAAAATCCTTGCCTCAATATCTTTAAGGCCAGGTTTTGCCCCCCAGCGTGATCTCCACAAAAACCTTCATGCACCTCCTGCAAGATAGTTTTAGCCTCCTCCGGCAGGACACATCGCAGAAGAGGCAGAGACAAGCCACGTCGATACAACGTTCCATTTATGACTGTATACCTCAGAGCTTGATAGAGTATCTTCCTTGCGTTATTTTGCTCGTCGGTTAACTTCCCTGTTGTAAGGTACTCGACTATGGGCGTCATCCAGGTTGGCCTAGCATCGATCATCTCGATCTCCCTTGTATCCTCTATCACGCTTGGTCTTTCCAAGAATTCCACCGATATTAGGCTCAAGGTCTCGGCTTCCCTGGAGGTGGCGAGTTTTGCTAGGGCATCAGCATTGGCATTCTGCTCACGTGGGATCTGCTCGATTTGGCTGTATTCAAATTCGGACAGCTCCTTCTTTACCTTGGCCAGGTAGGCCGCCATCTTGGTTCCTCGCGCTTGATATTCCCCTAATACTTGGTTTACCACAAGCTGGGAATCGCTATAGCATTGGATGGCCCTGGCCTTCAACTCCTTGGCCACCCTAAGCCCAGCCAATAGAGCTTCATACTCGGCCTTGTTGTTGGACGCCTCGAATCTGAATCGTAACGCGGAGTGGAAACGATGTCCCTCCGGGGACATCAAAATGATTCCAGCTTTGGACCTGTTTTCGTTAGACGAACCATCCACAAAGATTCTCCACAACGCCTGCACCGACTCTTCCCCCGGTTCCTCTTGGAATCCAGTGCATTCAACCATGAAATTAGCCAGGGCTTGGCTTTTGATTGCAGTCCATGGTACGTACAGAATTTCATATTGCCTGAGCTCGATGGACCATTTCAAAAGATGTCCCGATGCCTCAGGTTTCTGTAGTACCTACCTTAAAGGTTGATCGGTTATGACGTGGATTGAATGGGACTAGAAATACGACCTAAGCTTTTTGGAGGCCGTGATAAGGCAGAAGGCCATTTTTTCCATCAACGGATATCGAGATTCAGCTCCGAGGCGCCTTTTGCTAATGTAATAGACTGGCTTTTCAGCCCGGTCCTCTTCCTGGACCAACATGGCACTAGCCAAATCTTCTGTAACAGCTAAGTAAAGAAAAATAGGCTCTCCTGCCTTTGGCTTGGACAACACGGGCAGCTAGGCTAAATGTGCTTTTAGGTCGAGGAAGGCCCACTCACACTCTTCGGTCCACTCAAACTTTTTATTCCCTCGGAGCAGGTTATAGAATGGCAAACACTTGTCGGTAGATTTGGAAATGAACCGATTAAGGGCTGCCATCCTTCCTGTCAGACTCTGGACGTCTTTTCGCGACTGAGGTGATGGCATTTCGAGTAGCAATCTGATTTTGTCTGGGTTTGCCTCTATTCCTCTGGTGTTGACTATAAAACCCAGAAATTTTCCTGATGCCACCCCGAAGGTACATTTTTGGGGATTCAACCTCATACCATACTTCCTTAAGATCTCAAAACATTCCCTCAGATTGGGAACATGGTCATTGGAAGTTTTTGAATTGACCAACATGTCATCAACATACATTTCCATGTTTTCCCCGATCTGATTAACGAACATTCTGTTGACCAATCTCTGATATGTAGCTCCGGCGTTCTTCAGCCCGAAGGGCATGACTTTGTAACAATAAACATTGGTTAGGGTCATGAAGTTGGTATGCTCCTGGTCCGCGGAATTCATAGCGATCTGGTTGTAACTAGAGTACGCATCCATGAAGGACATGAGCTCGTGCCTTGCTGTGGCGTCCATCAATTGGTCAATCCTTGGGACATGCTTTTTTCAGGTCAGAAAAGTCGATACAGGTCCACCATTTTCCGTTAGGTTTTGGGACCAGAACAGGATTGGCGACCCAGATCAGGTATTTTGCCTCGTGGATAAAACCATATTTTAATAGTCAAGCCATTTCCTCTTCCATGGTTGTAGCTCGGGCCGTGCCTAGACACCTCTATTTCTGCGACTTCGCAGGCATGCTCTTGTCCAAGTTGAGAGTATGCATGATGATGCTCGGGAAGATCCCCACCATGTCTTCATGAGACCAGGCGAAAACGTCTAGATTTCCTTGCAGGAATTTCATCAGCTCTGCCTTTCTCTCATCACCAAGGTTTTTCCCGAGCCTAACCACCCTCGAAGGGTCTTTAGGATCGATATCTATCTCTTCGAGCTCTTCGATAGCCTAGAGCTCAGACCTATCTTTGCTAAATCTAGGGTCGATGTCGTCACTCAGGGTGGTACCTACGCTGTCGGCTGGCTGAGATTCCTTTATCCCAGAGCTAGCTCTCACTTTCTAGGGTTCCTCGCTTCTGCCCTGAATGGCCATCGTCTACTACCCGGGTTATGATTTTCCCTTCATGGAAATGCTATAGCATTCCCTGGTAGTGAGCTGATCACCTCAGACTGTACATATCCTTGTAGAGGAGGGGAATTTGACTGCGAGGTGGCGGGTAGAAGTTATGGCTTCAAATTCCATCAATGTAGGCCGACCCAAAATTGTGTTGTATGCAGTGGGACAGTCGATGACCACAAACTCAAGGAGCTTGGATACATTTCGGGGTCCCTCTCCCGAGGTTATTACTAACTCAATCGTACCTATCGCTGCCGACCCTTCGCCAGAGAACCCATACAGCATGATGGAAGTGGCCTTCAGTTCGGTCACCGACAACCCCATTTTTATCTAGCGTGGACCGAAACAACAAGTTCACCGAACTCCCATTATCAACTTGTATCCTCCTGACTCTCCGATTGGAGAGCTAGGAAATTATAACTAGAGGATTGTTATGGGGGAACTGGACATGACTATCATCTTCTTCGGTGAAACTGATTGACTGTCTCTCCAATCGCTGTTGTTTGGGTGTGGGTTGTTCTGGGACAAATTTGATTCCGTTATGAGACTTCAATTCGTTGATGTATCTTTTCTGAGCACCTCTGCTCGAGCCTGCCAGATGGGGACTTCCAGAAATGGTGGTTATCTCTCCTCCTATTATTGGAGGAGGGAGGTCCTGACTCGCCCGGGCTCCGGTCGGATTTGCTGGGACTTCCGGAGCTGATTGAACGTTTTTCCTGGCAGGCTGATTAGGAGTGACCTGATTCCGAGCATACTGTGCCAAGGGTCCGGCCTGGATGAGTGTCTCAATCTCATCCTTCAGATGCCTGCAATCACCGGTGTTGTGACCGATGTCGTTGTGGAATCGACAGAATTTGGAAGGGTCTCTCTTAGCCTTCTGATTTTTCAAGGGCTTTGGCTTTTTCCAAGGAAGGCGGGCATAATTTGCTAGGAAAATGTGCTCCCTAGTGTTTGTGAGGTCATTATAAACCGCATAGACTAGTTTGAACTTTTCCATGGGCTTGTTCTTCTTTGGACCGTGCTGGTCGCCCTCGTCATTTCCCTTTCTCTTGCTTCCACCCCCTTGGTTATTCTGGGCAACGGTCTGAGTCGTATTCACGACGTCCGTTTCCGCTCCAACGGGCTAGTAAGAGATTTGGCTGGTTCCCGCAACTGATGCTCGCGCTTCTTCCAAGTTTATCCATTCCTGGACCTTGTTCAAGAATTCATCCATAGTGCTGACACCTTTCCTCTAGATTTCTTTCCACAACTCGCCCCCAACAAGGATTCCAGTTCTCATAGCCATGAGTCTGGAACTTTCGTCCGCATCCCTAGCTCGGGTCGCAACATTTGCGAACCTGCTCAGATAAGATTTTAAGGGTTCCCGGGGCTGTTGCTTCATGTTCGCCAGGGTATCCGCTTTGACGCAAACCACTTGAGAGGCTCGGAATGCCCTCTTGAAATCGGCAGAGAAATTCTTCCACAAACTGATTGACTGTTTCTTACACTGCTTGAACCACTGCCTAGCTGGCCCGATCAGAGTCGAAGGGAATATCAGGCATCATAGCTCGGGGCCGATATTATGGGCCATCATCAGGGTATTGAACATCCCCAAATGATCCGATGGATCTCCATCTCCGTCGAATTTGGATAGATGGGGCATCCTGAAACCCGGCGGGTATGCCGTTGCTGCGATGTTGGGGGAAAAAAGCTCGAGCTCGTCCCCCGAGTCGTATTCATCTTTTCCCTTCTCTGACAGGATCCTCTTCATTAGCTCCTCCATCTGAGCTAACCTTTTGAGGGTTTGGTCTTTGATCCCTGGGTTGTTATGGGGCTGTTCAATAGCTCCCGTCCCAATGTACGCGTTAGGCGGGTTATTGTCCCTCCAAGCTTGAGCTTGGTTTGGTGGGACATTCCTGTTGTCACGTATTTCGGAAGGACCATCCTCTCGGCGAGCACGACTTTCGTTTCTGGCCGGCTCTCCCCTCTGTGAGTTGAGGCGATCTCGAAGGTCAGTCCGCGAGGCGGCCCGAGGGCTTTGTGCCGAACTTAGATGATTTCGTAGGTCTCCACCAGATTTTCCACTTCGGTTGCTTTCAGTCCAATAACTCCCATTGGAAAAGCTCAGAGCTTGCTGTCGAGGGAGAGGATATGGGACATTTCCGTGCGCTCGCGGGTGATGAACAGGAATGGCGGGAGGAGGATTCCTCCTGCTGTTCCTGTATGCAGGAATATCTCGAGCAAGACGAGGAGGAGATGGATATCTTATCAGCGAAGGTGGATGTCTAACTGGTGAAGCAATTCTAGTCCGATCTGGCCGGACCAAACTGTTATGAAAAATAATATTGCCTCAATGGAAATGGTAAGATAATGTTACAACTCTATGCAAAATATTACAATGGACAAGATTGATTAAATAAAGTGTTACAACTCTATAACTGAAAATACAAATAAAACAAAGGAAATGAAGAAGATGATGAAGAAGAAGAGAATAGTAAAATACAACTCAAAACAAAAGTTACAAATAAAATAAAGTGTTTGGACCAAATGAAGAGATTACAACTCTTAAACAAAATATACAAGTAAATAAAACAAGAGAATAAGAAGAAGAACAATAGAATAAAAGGAAGAACATAAACCACAAACAAACTCTCACTTACACAACCTAAGTGAAGAGGATTGCGGATCACCAACTTGAACAAGGTTTGAAACCTTTGTCCAAAAACTTATTTCCCCCTAACTCAAGCACTAAGGGATCTCTCTCAGATTTTGGAAATGCTTTCTGGAATAATCAAGCCTCAAGGTGTTTCTAGCCAAGTGCTCTAGTGGATAGAAAAATGGTGTATCTTACAAGTGAGCATTAGGCTCCTATTTATAGAGTTTAGAGACACCCTTTGAATTTCAAATTCCACCAACCCCCATGGCTGTTACCAATGATTAATTGGGTGTTTTATGGAATTAAAATAGAGATTTGGGAGTTACTTGGCTGTTGGAATCGTTCAAAATTGGATAAAAACCGAAATTATATGAAGCTGTCAGCCTTTAGGGCCGGGACGCTTGTTCCAGGCGCTGCGACCCTCAGTCAATTTCAGCAACACATTTTTTCAGTTTTTTTCAAAATGTTCCAATTTATTCCCACTTGATTTTGTAACTTCCATACACAATATGGGAGTTAAAATCACATCTCTATCAGCCATTTCTCATATGGCTTTAAGAAATTCATCTCAATATTGTGTAACAACAAATCTACACAATAATGGGTGATATTTAGGAGTTACAAATTTGTGATGAATTTGTAACACCAAATATGTTACATGTTTGGATATTTCACATATATCCAAATAATGTAACTCTCTATTATATGTTACAATATGTGACACTCTATGTGACATTTATTTAATCTAAAACATTATATTATAAAATAATATAATATTACATTATATTATAAAATAATATAACACAAACTAGCTTACGGTCGCTCTATCCCACCGCCTCTGGCTCTCTGCGCCGGGCGATTTGACCGCGGCACGGGAGGGCTGGCCGAAACAGGTTGTCAGCGTGAGCTCTCCTTGGACCTCCTCCGCGAGTTGCCACGAGCTCTCCTGGGTGCGTTTGATGGTGGAGTCGAACTTGGAGTTGAAGTTCTGACTGACCGGCTGACTCGCTGATGGGCCCTGGGAAAATCATCAAACATAGTTTCCTGGTGATGGTGCGACATTGGCGCAGAACTCGGGGTTGAGGTTCTAACCGATCGACTGGGCCTGGGCCGACTATCCCGACAGGAATTGTGAGTCCTGCTTTGCCTCTTTCTGAAGTTAACGTCGGTTGCAAGAGGGGGTAGCCGAGCCAAGACTTCCTCGATTTGCTTATTTTCCTTGGCTAGACGACTCCTCAACTGCATGTTCTCCATTTCCACTACCGTCAAGTAACCTGGGTTCGGATTTGGAGGTAGGGGCGCTGAACTCCCAGTGTCGTCATGGCCTACCATGTTGATCCGCCTCATTACCATGCCTCGAACGAGTGACCACCACGATCAAGTTTTGCGATAGAACTAATCTAAATCCTCTCAATGAAAGCACCAAACTATTGACGTGATTTTTCACCAAAAATGAATTGTATGAATAACTAGGATGAATTAGTGCTTAATGGTAAACCGTAATAAAAAAATGATAATACTCAAGGGTGCTGACAATGAATTATCAAGAGAAGAAAAATGATCACTCCTTTTTACGTGGTTCGGAGGTTAAAATCCCCTAGTCCACGAGTCAATATTATTACTGTTTCTCTTTTCTTGCTATTTTTACAGAGTATTTGCCTTACAAGAAGAATCCAACCCTTTGCACTACCCAGGGTCTTGGTATTTATAGGAGAATGATCTCTGAGTAGGCATTGGGGTCATCCCGTGATCTCTTTATCCTTCACGTCATCTCTGTGACACTGATGATTAATATCTAAACCTTACACTGAAGTATGGTCTAATCAGTAGGTAAAAATGGATAATGGGCCGCATGGCCTAAATCAGGTGTGGGATGTTTGATCACACACGTTTATATTACGTATCTGGGAATTCGGGAATAAAACAGACACGTGATGTCTGTTATACGCACATTTATATTGCGTGGTTGACTTTATAAAGATCTTGGGATATGTCAGGTCTCTGATGTACCACGAGCTTAATGTAGTGCTAGCTCATGCCTTTTGATGCCATGTTGCCAATGGTTCCAAGTGAGAAGCAGCTAAACGATCCGCCAGCTCGAGCTATTTGTTTAGGGGATCGTACCAAATTTCTCCGGATGAACGGTGAACACGTGGCACCTCGGTTATGGCTCTTTATTAGTTCACTTCTTCCGAGCTGCCTCAACAAGGTACGTCCTGATACTCAGGGCGTACAATTTACGTGATGATATTCATTATAATCACAACGAACTTCTTGCAAATTTTCACAAAAATCTGAATAATTTAGGGTACTAGTAATATATTCTAAAATAATATTTACTCGTGTGACGATATTGAAAGTTTGGAACCCTATTTCAGCATCTTAAATAATTTAGATTTCTTAAAATTTGCCGGAGATTCAATGTGACTACAACGAATACTGTCATATAAAAAATTTGGGACCATAACTTATACATGTGTACATAAATATACGATTCACGATAGTGCATGAAGACATGCACTATTGTAGTCATACCCATAATCATATATTCATTTAGAAAAAATATTTTTGAGCTGCAAAATTTTTTAAAGCAAAATTTTTTGGGGTTAGGTGGGCAACGGACATCTATATACTCATGCCTAAAATTTTGGATTCATATCTCTTCGCGAAGAGGTATCAAATTCAACCCCTTCTCCCAATGTAAAAAAAGTTGTCTATCTCATGCAACTTGAAAGATGCTCACCCTGCTAAAGATTTTTGTTTTGCCTAATTAAAAAGTTAAAAAAAAACTCATATTATAGAAAAATTCAAGATAAATATTAGTTTATAAATTTCTTTAGAAGTTGATCATATAAATGCAGCTTCAACGAGGTTCTACTAGTGTGCCAATTTCAATAAAATATGTAGTGTTATCAGTCACGGAACTAAGACTAAAATATAGAGGTGGCTAAATTTTTTTTAACAAAAATTATGCTAATATATATACAAAAATATATAAATGTATAATTTTTTATTTAATTTTAGAGGGAGCCAATATATATGTTTTTACATAAATTTATAATAATTTTTTTTCAAAAATATATTGTACAAAAGTATATATATAAAAGTTTAGAGGGTTGCTATTTGACACCTTAAGTTGGTTAGCGATATCCATAGCATTTATTAAATTCAAATGTGTGAGACCTGACATTATTTACAATAATAGCAGTACGCCACCTCATAATGCCCTTAGCAATTCTCTAAAAGTTATGGGGCTGCAAGCATGTACCTAGGTAGTAGCTTTTAAAATCATTTAGCACATGCCTAACAACTCATAAAGTCAACTATCACGTGCTTAATTGTTCGTAAGGTTAACTAACACGTGCCTAGAAGCTCAAGAAATCACTTGGAAAATTTGACTTTTAATGCATTAAGTGGCACTGTATAACAAAATGATACCAACCTAAAAAAAACATCACATTTTTATTCTAGTATTCCTTGGATTCCCAAAAATGTCCCTATCATAAATTTCCCTCTCTTTTTCTCCAATTGTCTTCTCCCTCTCTTTCTCTCACGTTTTCCCTCTCTATCTCTCAAGCTCTCGTACACAAAAAAAAAAAAAAAAGGTAGCTTAATCTATACAAATTTTCAAGCTTGGATTTTAGGGGCAAGTTGTGAATCCTTTCAAGGCAAGAACTTTATTTTTGGATTTCGGATAAAAATTGTATGGGTAAGTATATATTTGTTATATGTAGTGAGGAAACTTATTTATCAACATTGTTTTTGCTATTTCGAACAGATTTGTGTATGCCTTCATGTTTTATTGTAATTTTTCACTGTTGGAATGGATTTTCGTTCCTTTCTTGATTTTTTTTCTGGGTTTTTTGTCTACCTTGATGAGACTCGATGGACCTTGATAAAACCCTCATATGCTTATATCATTTGTCTACCTTGATATGCCTCGATTAGACTCGATGGTCCTCGATGGACCTCGATAAAACCCTCATATGTTTATATTATTTGTCTACCTCGATATGCCTCGATAAGACTCGATGGTCCTCGATGGACCTCGATAAAACCCTCTCACATTAGAGAAAATGGCTACCTCGATGAGACTCAATGGTCCTCGATGGACCTCGATAAAACCCTTAGACTTTTAGGAAAATGCGTACCTCGATGAGACTCGATGGTCCTCAATGGACCTCATAGAGGCATAGAACTTAATGTATGTAGTATATGCCTCGATGGGTCCATAAGAAATTTTTTGGGCAATCTGCCTCGATGTACCTCGATTATAATCGGTAGATCTTGAGAGGTTGACCTCGATATAAATCGATTTTTTGATGTTTGATGTTATAGTTTTTATTTTTGACCTTTTTTTTTTTTATACAAATTCGTTTGTTTCCATATTTGTTGCATTCAATGGTGTTTAGGAACTGGAAAATAAGGATTGGAATTTTAGGGATGCTGAAAATCAAGTTCTGCCTTTGGAGAAGGGTGTGATGTATGAGCAACTGCTTGACATTCCGTACGATGAACTTGAAGTGGATAAATGTGTGCATGGCTTAAAAATTGAGGTCCCGTACACATGCTTATCACAATCTGTCAAACCTACCATTATAAAAAATGATAGGCATGTGCGTGCATTCATTGGGTTAGCATCGAAATTTGTAGAGAAGTTGATTCCTTTGTGTGTGACATTGGTTAAGAAGGGAGGTATAAGAAATGCATCGGCCTCTCCCAGTGTTAATAGAGAAGTTTGATTTGAAGAGAACCTTTCTCCCCCATGTCATGGTTTCAAAGGAACTCAAAGTGAGGTTGGAACATTTGTTCTCGAGACAAATCTAGACATTATAGTCCATTGATATCACTGTTAGAGATCCGCCATATTTGCATGACACAGCAGAGTACGATCCATTTGGCTACGATCCTTATGTCAACGACGATCCCGTTGCTGATGCAATAGATCTTGGTGGGCCAGATATTATGGCAGATTTACCAACATAGAATTCACATGTTATGGAAGCTGAGGACGCAGAATAGAAGATCAGCAAACACATGGGACCAGCAGTAGTCGTCTAGGTCCAAGTAGAACCAATGATAGTTTAAGATGGTGTTCTCCATTGGACTTAGGTGAAGATCATAGAATATGGAGTGCTCCCATGTTCACCGAAGAGGATATATAGGCCTCACATCAACTTCATTCCTTAACCAGCAAAGCTTCAAGAGAATTGCACCTTGGCAAGTTCTTTCAAAACAAGCTTGAATTGAAAACCAAGACATCCATATTTGCAATGAAGAATAATTTTGAGTTTATGGAGAGGAAATCTGGGACTGATGTATGGTACATTACCTGCAAGGATCCTGATTGTGGTTGGAGATTGAGGGGTAAGAAAAAAATGCGATCTGAAATGTTCGAGATTACTGTATACAACGAAGTACACACTTGCTCACAAGAAATTCGAGATAAGGACCATTGTCAAGCATCACCGTGGGTTGTTGGGCACCTAATCAAGAGGAAATTTGCTACCGATGGTACCCGGTACATGGCAAACAACATAAGGGAGGACATGAAGCACCATTTTGGGGTTGAAATGAGCTATGAGAAGGCGTGGAGATGCAGAGAAAAGAATCTTATGTATGTCAGAGGGACACCTGAGGAATCATACTCGAAGTTACCTGGATACCTGTGTCAGTTGGAGCATAAGAACCTAGGTACAATTACTGATTTTGTAGCAGAAGATGGTCGTTTCTTGTATTGCTTCTTTTCCCTCGGCGTTTTTAGGCATGGTTTCCAGTACTGTGGTCGTGTAATTTGTGTGGACGACACATTCTTGAAGAATAAGTATGGTGGCCACATGCTCTGTGTTGTTGCGTTGGATGCAAACAACCAATTGTTTCCAATTGCGTTTGCATTGGTGGACAGTGAGAACCATAACTCTTGGAATTATTTCATGAGAAAATTGAAGGAAGCCATAGGGGACGTTGAGAACCTAGCTTTTGCATCAGACATGCATAATAGCATTAATAATGTTTTGGAGCTTGTGTTCCCAGATGCCTATCACGGTGCATGTTACCATCACATCTGTATGAATGTGGTGGTAAAATTCAAAATTGACCACTGTCAAGACATCATGGGGTGTGCAGCGTACGCGTTTCGAAGAATGGAATTTCACAAGTTCTTTGACAAGATTAAGGTAATTGATCCGCCCATTGCTCAATATCTTGAGGGAATTGGTTTTGAAAGGTGGAGTAGCGCTTATTTTCCTGGTAACCGATAATATATCATGACGAGTAACTACACAGAAAGCTTTAACAATAAAACCAAGGAGGCAAAGAGCTTTCTAGTAGCCACTTTTCTTGAATTCATAAGATTCCTTCTAGTCTTGGTTTGCAGATAGACGTGAAAGAGCTGCAAAAGCAACAAATGTGTTATTACCTGAGATGGAAACGGATTTGAAGCAAATAGGTGATAAAGCAATTTTCCTAGATGTACAAGTCCTTGGTCATCATGAATTTCTTGTGGTCGATGGTAATGGTGATGGTGAGGTGAACTTGGCCACAAAATCATGCTCTTGTTGCATGTTCCAAACCATTGGGATACCCTGTGTACATGCTTTTGCTGCAGCCAGAAAAAGAAGCATGAACATTTACTCATTGTGTTCCCCTTACTATAGAATCAAGGCAGTGATGGACACTTATAAAGAAACTATTTACCTTGTTGGGAACGAGGATGAATGGGTAATCTCTAATCATATCAGAGATATGGTTGTCGGAGTCCCAGTTGAGAAAACCCCTATAGGAAGGCCCATGAAGCAGAAAGTGGGTAGCGAAAGACAAACCGCTATGCTTCACGCGAGGAAAAGATCATCAAGCCACGTAAGTGTAGCAGATGTGGTGGAAATGGGCACAATAGGAAGTCATGTAAGGCTAGGCTTTAAAAATTTGCGTTCTGTAATTATTCAATTGATTTTTCTGCATTTATTATATTCAGTACTTCTTCTAATACTTTGTTGGTTTTGATCTAAATAAATAGCTCTTCACAAAAAATTTCATGTCTGCCTCGATATATGTATCAAGTCCTATTGAGGCAGATATATGTATTATTATGACCCTATCGAGGTCTATCGAGACAGATAGGATTATGTATTATTATGACTCTATCAAGGTCAATCTAGTCCTATCGAGGCAAATTTGGTTAGTATTATTTTTTAGCTATCGAGGAAGTTCGTTTGACCCATTGGGTTTTGTCGAGGCAGACACATTATGTGAATTTAGTAGTTTTTTATTTAATAATTTTTTCAAATAATAATTTTTTCAAACAATATACAAAACTAACTATATGCTATACTATACAAAAGGTGTATCAAGAAAATGTAAAGAGCATCACGGGGACAAATTATGATAGAATAGGTCCACACACCACTTGGTCTGGAAATGCTGGATGTTCTCATCAATAACGGTATCGAGTGGTAGTCTGGAAACCAAATGCTTGATATGTTTGATGGCAAACAGACCACAATCCCCACTGCATATAATCGATTTTGTGTCGATACAAGATAAAAATAACTTTAATATTAAGATTTCAAAATACACTAATTAAATAGGGGAATACCTTGTCTTAGTCTGAGGACATTCCTCGGGAGAAATACGACAATACAAAAAAGGCATTGCGTTCTGCTCAGGATATGTCTGGAGGTCGTCAAACATGCCAGAACACCACAACAACGAAGGAATCAATAAGCACCAAGGCTTGATCACTTCCTCCAATAGAGTCGGACTAAGCACGCTATGGTTGGAATCATAAATGTTGATGCACCATGTTGGAATAGAGACTTCAATGGCGATCCAATGTGCGACTTTCTCGACGTGCAAGGCAAAATATACTTCACTCACATTTTGCCAGGATACGAGGAATTGATTACCATCGACCTTCAGAATTTTCAGCACATCGTCGTCCTATGTATACTTAGTGCCAGTCTCTCTGAAATGATTCCAACGACCTAGGCACACTTGGGGGAAGGTGGTGTTCATGATCGCAGCATCCCGCTAAAATGCGGCATGATAAAAGTGGCGTCGGTGGCAGAGCATGTGCAGAACGACATCAATATGCTGAAAAACATGAAAATTCGTTAGTACCATCAATATATTTTAAGATTGAATTGAAATCATAAATGTAATTTACATACCGAATCCTAAAGCCAAGCCTGGATTGTGTGCAATTGCAAGAACCATGCCACACCATGCGTCCCAGTATGGACGTTCCGATCTCTCTTGTTGCCGATCCTCCCGATGATTCACTTATGGAAGCTCTTCTCCCACTACGGATGACACTTCCTCAAAGGTTCAGTAACTAGCCCTTGTTTATCTACTCTCATCCTCTTTGTTGGGTCGGTGAAGTGATCAAAACGCTTGGGCCTGCATTTCTTCCTAACAACTTCAAGGCCAGCTGCCTCCTCAGGCTGTAGTACTCGTACACTGGGACTGTCGGCGTCACTGGCAACTACAGATGCCTGGGCCTGTGGAGTGGAGGGTGGATCATTGGGCTCGTAGTCCTCAGGCAAGATATCAGACTCTGTATCTGATTTTATGTGGGTAGATCGACCTGAGACCACTGAAAGCAGATGTGCCAACTGAGCCATGATCGTAGTCTAATTCTGAAGCAAGGTTGCCTGGCCCTCCTCAACCCTCCTGAGCCTCTGCATCGACTTCTCATAATCAGGCTGGGAAACCTGACTAGAGGAAGGTGCACAGGCTTGTGAAGTGCCCTCCTCAACCCTTGAAACATCCTCGTAAAAAATGGAAGCTTCCTTTGTAATCTCTTCCAGCTTCTCTGCCTCCTTCTCAGGCACTACTTCCTCCTCTGCAGTCCCAACCTCCCCCACAGTTGATTCCAACTCAGGGAATAACTTGGAATCAACGTCTGGGAGGCTATTGTAGTAGACTACCTCACTGGGACATGGTTCAGCATGGAAAATACCACTAATTGCATGGTTGAATAACATGTGTCAGAAAAACTTTAATAAAATAAAATGTTAATCAATTAATTTGTGACATTTAACAAGATAAAGTGGAACTTACTCAAAGATTGCCGAATATAGGAACCAACTGAGTTGTCAAAATAGTGATATTGGTCTTCGTAGCCCAGCTAAGCATCCTGGGAATCTGGTTTCCACTTTTCTCATCGAACTTACTCCCAATAGTTGGCATGACCTCAAAAGCCCAGTACAGAAGTGCGGGGGCATAGCCATAGAAATTATATTTTTGCTCGAACCCTATTTCTTCTTCTCCTCGTAATGCTTCAATTGCTTCTGCATGTCCTTGTGAACTCCTCTAATAACCTTCTTGAAGGACAACTTCCCCCACAGATATTTGAAAAAGTAGTCAAGAACCTCAACCATCTTCAGGGAATCATCCCATATCGTCGTTGTCTTCTCTGGGGCATTCAGTACCCCCTCTATCAAATAGCACAAACCCAGCTTAAATGCATCTTCTGGGTTTGTCAAGGCCTTCAAAGCATCTTCCAACTGGCCGAAACTAACCTTTGAATCACCATTAAAGTATTCCTGGATGATCTGATCACTTGAAAGATGCTCTCTCAACTCGTCTTGGGACGGGGTGTTCCCAAAATTCAGCCCGGTGACTAGGGCAAACTCTGCAATCCCAAATTTGTAAAGACTGTTGCCCAAGTAGAATTGGCCCTCTTCAGCCTTCTTTCTTTCCACCTTCCGCAACATAAGGTGATGCAGCAGAACCCCAAAAAAACTAAACGAATTAGCCTTGAAGAACTATCCCAACGGGCATGCCTGTGCCCGTTTAATTAGCCCATGCCTCTTAAACTGCTCTATAAGGATTTCCAAGTAAGCACTATCCCTATAGGTGACACGACCAGGAAAATGCTTCTCCAATGGCACAATCAATTCAGGCATCTAAAAAAAACAAAAAAAAAAGTTAAAAATACAATTTTAAACAACGTGGTAACTATCGAGGCCTATCGAGGACTATCGAGGCCCATGTAAAATTGAAAAATGCATAGTTCTATCGAGGCCTATCGAGGCAATGCAAAATCATAATATATCTACCTCTATCGATGCCTATCGAGGCAGGTGCTAAATCAACCATAAGTCTTATTCTATCGAGGCATATCGAGGCCTATCGAGGCAGGTGCTAAATCAGCCATATGTCTAATATCATTGATGCCTATCGAGGTCTATTGACGCCTATCAAGGCGTGTGCTAAATCAGCCATATGTCTAATATCATTGAGCCCTATGTCTCATTCTATCGAGGCCTATCGAGGCACCCTAAAACTGAATATATCTAATAACATCGAGCCTATTGAGGCCTATCGAGGTCAATCGATGCACATTCAAAAACAGAACCTAACATATACTATCAAGTTCTATCGAGGTGGGTCAAAACTTTTGAAAAAAACCTAGATTTCTCAGTTACCCAGCCCCGATCTATCCTATGAAAAAAATATCAACAAAAAACTAGACATTGCATATTAAAAAGAAAATCCTCACCTTCACGTACTTGGGAGTTGTTTCGCTTACTTCAGAGTTGTTTGGTTGCCTCTGGGTGCTTCTGTAATGCCCTAAAATCCCTAATGCGGTTTAATGGCTGGATTAGTAGGCCGGGAGGGCCATAACTGCTTAATTATGCCATTAAATGATTATATGCATGTTTATGTGAATTATATTATAATATGATGTTAAATGCATGCATGTGGGTCCACATTTCATTATAGGGGTGTTTTGGTAATTTGGCCGTTGAGGGCGTAATTGTATATTTGTATGCATGTCGGTGACATATTGTTGAGACCACATTATAATGTGAATTTGTTTGAGCTATTTGGCATGAGACGATCTTTGAATATTAATTAGCGGTTTAGTCATAACAGGTTTAAGTTCGGGGCTCGGGGTGAGTCTCGGGGTGATGTTAATGATTAGAGCGTTGCCGGGAATTAAAGGGTAATGGGATATGAATTTTTGGTGTTTGAGAATATTGAGAATAGCGGGAATTGGAGAGCGTTAATTATGATTAACAGAATAGGTGGAAATGTCAATTTTGCCCTTGGGAGCCTTTAGAAATCCTTATTTGACCTAGGGGTATTTTGGTCTTTTCACCCCTAGGATAGTATTAAGCCATTGGAGGCTGTAGAAGGAAGAGAAAGCAGAGCAATTTTAAACACTTCTCCTGTACCTATTTTCCTCATTTTCTCTTTGGATTTTTGAGCCTAACTTGAGGATTCAAGCTTGGGAAGTAAGTCTTGAGAGCTTGGGAGTGTGTTCCACCATTGAAGAGCATCATAATCTAAGCTTGAGGTAAGTTTCTAGCCATTAAATTTCTTGGTTTGCTCTGTTTTAGCTTTGGTTTTCAGTTGAGATTTCTAGGTTGGATGATTGGTTTTGTTGGGAGTTTTTGACTAGGGTTCTTGTGGTTGTGATGCTTAGGGCATGTGGGGATGGTTTTTGGGTTCATTTGGCACCAAAAATGAGGTTTGGGAGCATTGGAATCGAGTTGGAATTGAAGGAGTCGAAGGAAGAGGTTTCAGGGGAGGTTTTGGCTGGGTGTAGCGCTACAGCGCCCACCAGGGGGTGCTATAGCGCTACCCAGTGCTTTGTTGGGCGGTTTGGGGTTCTGAGAATAGCGCCGGGGCGCTAGTGAGCAGCACTGTAGCGCTACTCTGTTCCTTCAGAATCCCGTTTTGAGTGTTTTTAAGGGTTTTTGGCTCGGAGTTTCAATCCTTAAGGCCCGAGATTGAATCTACTCATCGTGTGGGTACGTTTCGAGGTCCTGAGAGTGGGGTTTGGTCAAGACCCTTTTATTGTTGATTTTTATTAATGGTGGTTATAATTGGTTATGATTAGGTAACTGCTAAGGAATCAAAAGGGTCGATCGTTCTTATGAGTCGTTCTTGTTTTATTTCTCGCTCGAACTAGAGGTAAGAAAACTGCAACCTGTGTATATGACATGCGTGGTTGTTGTTGAGACATGTTGGTTACTAAATGTGGACATTGATTGCATATTAAATGCTAGCAGATGTTGTTTACTTGTGTATGGTACTGATTGTTCAGAATCGGCACTGGTCGCGTATTACTGACCTAAGGGTCATGAGCGACATAAGCATCCTGAACGCATGACCGATAAAAGATTGGATATAATCGATATCAGTGTTGAATGGCTTTAGGAGAATTAATGCTGGATCGACCCTAAGGTCAATGGAACTTATAAGCGCTTGTCTAGTCTATAACTAGTTACTCAAAGCCAGGGCCAAAGGCCTAGGTGACAGCTTGTCACATGGCTAGGGAGCAGAATCCCATGGTTGTGACTCTATGGTCACGAGGTAGGTTATGTTGGTGACTAGTCATCAAGCACCTATCCTGTTTAAGCTAGGGAAAGGATCACTTATTTGTAAAGCCCTGATGACCTTATCGTGACATGGCTGATGGAGACGGAACCCACTTTAGTGACTTTTCCAATTGTCACTCATCTGTTTTGGACTGAAAGTCCTGAATGACTATTATGATCATTGTTGATATTATATTCATGCTATATGGTGTTGTTCTTGCTGGGCTTTGGCTCATGGGTGCTATGTGGTGCAGGTAAAGGGAAGGAAAAGCTCACCCAACCTTGAGTGGAGAGCTTAGGTGGTGATGTGTACATATACGACCACTTGACCACC